>NC_044563.1:28154188-28902931 GCF_007565055.1 Rhinopithecus roxellana
GGTGTTTTAAGCTAAGACCCAGATGCAGCAAAGTACATATAGTGGTTTCCTGGATTCAAATCGTATCTGGCATTTCCTAGGTGTTAAACTTGGACAAATTATTTAAACCATTGTTCTCCATTTAGGCTCAACTACAAAATAAGGATAACTATAGCACCTACTTCACAAGATTATTTTAAGGATTAAGCAAGTACAATACTCACTCAGGTTTTACCACTTGCCAGGCTCTGTTCTGAGTCCTCAGCAAGCATTAGCTCTCATTATCCCATTTAATTTTCACTGAAATCTATCGGGAGACAGCTCTATGAATCCAGAGATGCTTGTTTTGTTCACTGTAACAGGCACAATTATGCAAAAAGTTATAAGCAGCAGTGCCTGGCACATAGTAGAAACTTAATAAATATTTATTCAAAAATTAATCTCATGGGTTGTGTACCCTTTTAATCTTCATTTGGCAAATGAGGAAACTGAGGCTTAGTCCCTTTCGTAGGATTGCATGGCTAGGACATGTGATATGATGCCATATTAAAATGTGTGATGGATATGTTTATGACCTTGATTGTAGCAATGGTATTGCAGGTGTATCAGTATCTCCAGACTCACCAAATTGTATACAGGAAGCACACACAGATTTTTGGTTAAAAACAGTGTGATAAGGAATGAAATCAAAATGCAATTATGTAAGCATGAGGCAATGGGGATGACCCTAACTTTGTCCTAATTAATTTAAATAATTTAATTATTTCCAATGTGGCTACTCTTACTATTTTAAGCATAAATTACTACAGACATATCTGATATGTGATTGGGATTGGAATACATCAGTGTACTGGGATAAACCTGGAGGCAATGCAGAGTTATCAAGGCATTAGGTGTGGGGTGATGCATGCAAAGGCATTCAAGGAAGATGAGTGTGGCATGAAAGATTGGAGGGCCAGGGGTTGGGGTGCAGGATGGGCTGTATAGCAATGGAATATGTTGGAAAAGCACAGAAACTACCTTAGAGTTGCCCCAAACCATCAGGTAATTCTGTGAGCCCCACCTCCCACTACCGGCTCTCACTCACCAGGACACAATGAGTAGGAGGTAACCTAATCAGGGCTGGTAAGTTCCAAGTGGCCTTCAAGTACCCCCCAGCCTAGGTAAGAAAGGCTAGATGGAGGATCTGCCTGACCCTGGGGATACTGATAGGGTCCTTTTCAGGGGAAGAGAAAAATTCGATCTGGGATTTACCTGTGACTGTCAGAAGGGATGGTGTGCACTCATGAATAATCCAGAGGGAATTCAGAACCTAGAGTGTCTGCTGCCCTGCAGTAGGCTGGTTTAGCTGACAGTGGAGCCAGGCTGGTGGTATGACCTGTGGGGTCAATTCATCTTGAGGGACCTTTTCCTGCTTCTCTTCCTCTGTGATTCAGTCCCACCACAGCAAACACACTGGGAAAGACTGGAGTTGGGGTGCAGGGTGGGTAAGAGGGAGTAGTTTGGAGAGAGAGAAAGAAGAAGAGGAAACCCACTGGACACAGGTATTGCTTGGCCTGAGGACAAGCTGCGGGCTGGTAAGCAAGTCAGGACCAATCATATATCAGCCTCAGTCTCCACTGGGGACAGCAAAATCAGTGTGGCCTCAATGCACTCCTAGTGCTTCCACCAGTGGGAACCAAGTGCAAGTCTGTAAGAAAGGGTGTGAAGAAAGATACGCTGTGAGAAGGATAAGGCTGTCACAGAGGGTAGACATCCTTGACTATTATTGGCCACAGTGCTTGCAATTGTACATGAGAGGCTATGACTACATCTACAGATGTACCGAGGGAATAAACGAAAAAAGGAAAAGATTCCTGAATTGGTGGTGGTGTTGGGTGTGATCTAGCCTAGAGAAGGCACTATAGTGTAACAAAAAGAGCTGACCCAGAGAGACCTGGGTTCAAATCCCATCTCAGCCAGTTTCCAGTTATGTCACCTATTTGGGCCTTATTTGCATCATCTGTCAAATAAGGATGCTAATAAAATATGATAGCTGATGTTTTGGCACACTGACATATGCCAGAAACATAATATATTAGCTAGTATGATGGATAAAAGTTGTGTGCATAGATTGTCTATATGGATTTGGGTCCTAACTCTGTGACTAAATAGTTAAGCAAACCTGAAAAATCGGACTCTTCTGAGCTCTGGTTTTCTTGTTTGTCAAATGGAGATAGTAGCAGTACCTGACTTGGATAGTAAAGGCCCAATAAATATTTGTTGAATGAATGAGGGTAGTTGAAAGGATTCCAGATGACAATGTATATAAAAAGCTAAGCCTAATGCTTGGCACGTAATAATCATCAAAAAGATTAGCTATTATTATCAGATAACAGGAGAGAGTGAATGGAATAACATGTAAATTAACAGTGCAATACCTGTTGCTTACTCAGTGTTAGCTTTCCCCCACCTTCCTTCCTTTTCCAGCTCTGGGAATGACTCTTCAAAACTGTCTTACCTAGCCTTGACCTCCACCCAGAAATCTCCACAGGTTAAAATCAGTCAAAATTGTACGTCAATGTAAAATCAATCTGTCCAATGAATATGAGACAAAGGGCACTGAGATTGGCACACTGCCCTGGGTGGTAGTGGATTCTTTCCCGAATCTGCATGGCTTCCTTCCTGCAGTGCCACACTGCTCATAGTTCCTGGCCATCTAATATACCAGTTATTATGGGAAATCCAGCCTCATGTCCAGGGATCTCAGCCTCCTATGAGAAGATTAAGAACAGGTACCTGGGTAAACTGCTGAACTGATTTTGTGAAGACATGGCTCACCCTATTCAAAGCCAGTATTTTTTTCTAGATTTTTTTTTTCTGTTGATTCCTACGGTTATATCCATTTGGCCAACTTATCAGAAATTTTTCTCTCTCCTTTCTGTGTACTCAGCTCCTATCCACTCAAATAGGAGATTTGAGATCTTACATACCAGTTTACTCACAGTTTAGGTGCAGCAAGTTACTCAGCAGAACACAGGAACCCTCTTAAGCCCAGGGCATAGCAGCTCAGGTTAAACCAGTAATTTGCAGTGCACACAACACTCTCACATACTTGGATCTCCACTCTCTATCTCTGGCTCCTGGAAGAGGGGCTGGCGTGTCATGGGCACTCCACACACACTTGCTGAGTGAATGACTGTGTCACGTGATTCCCACTGCTGCTCTGAGACTTCGGTGGGGCAGTTGTTATTCTGGTCATCCACATCTATAACAAGAAGTGAAGGAGGCTCAGAGACATAAATATCTCGAGTCAGGGAGCTGAAAGGCAGCAAAGCTAAGAAGCAAACCTTAATCTTAGTCTCTAAATCTATCATCTTTCTAAAAACCCCTGCTTAACTCCATGTTTATTTTCCCAGCTATGTTTGAAGCCCCTCAGTGGCAGTCTGTCTGAGAAGCCCCCTGTGTGAAGACAGATGCTTTCTCCAAGTGGAGCTCACACTCTGATGTTCTTCATAGTGGCTTCTTGACTCAAGGTGTGGGTTTTGCTTATTTCAGGCTCCATCCCTGCCTCAGCTTCAGATACCAACTTGGTCTTTAATTTGCCAATACGGAAGCCTGCCGAGCTCTACTCCTGGCTTCCAGTTCCAGCACATTCTCTTACCCATGCCTGACTGTGCTAGCGCTACCAATCCCTCGGTCAATCCCAGACCCAGTGCTATAGTATCATTTCTTCATAAAGTCTGCTATAGTCAACCCTTTGGACTATGTGTGTATATATATATATCATATGATTTGACAGTGGTTGTCTAAAGTTGTGGGAAACACATTCTACTTGATGTGTTTGTGAAATGAAAAATTTTTTTGACAAAGGTTATTACTTTTATAATTAGCAAAAATGAAGATAATTTCATAGAGATTTTTACAAAAAGATTTTTGTCATCAGCTCAGTGAGACATACTGAAAATGCCTCAGCAGACAACCAGAATTCACAAATTGTCTTGAATTGTTACACCCTATTTACTTGTCTACTTCTTGCTTTGCTCAATGAGTTGTTCCTTCAAGTTACCAAGCCCTAGTTTTGATCTCTCCCCTTGTTTATTTTCATTCTTCTCCCTTTGCTCATACCTCCTTGAGGCCCTAGAACTCCCTTTCTGGTCAATGGGCCAATGATCTTTGAAGGTGAACTTCATCAAGTGGGAAGATCCAGGCATTTAGGCCCCAAAGGAAAGACGGTTGGTATATAAAGCTCCCTGCTCTGACTCCATAGGAATTCATATTCTTGCCACACCCTTAGGCATTAGGTTAAATACCCAATAGTTCTCTCATGGGTTCTTGGTATTTGCCTTATTTTTCCAACTATATTTTAAATTCCTCAAAGGCAGATATCTTGAGTAATAGTTTTCTTTATCTTACCTAGAAGGAGCTAAATATGTTTTCTATGCCCTGGACCCAGATTCTCTCCCTGTTAAAGGGCGTTTCCCAACAGTATTTTGCAAAAGACGTTTCCCAGAACTCTCACTTGCTGAGAATCTGTATCACAGGTTTATATGATAAGTGATTAGGCTCAAACTATTTATTATGGTTTACGAAGTCCTTCATAATTGAGTACCAAACTATGTCACCAGGTTCATCTTGCATCCTGTTTGCTTCTCCCACACACGCAGCCCAGTTTCCAGTCATAATTAATTTTTTCACCATTCCACAAATACAGCATCACCATCATTATTAATCATCATTATTCATTATGCTTTTATATGTTGATGACTTTGCCTGTTGTGTATAGAATGTCTTTCCTTCCCCTACCCAATCTGATAAGCTCTGCTGCTTCCAAGACCCATTTCAGATGACTTCTCTTCCAGAAAAACCTTCCCTGGTTCCTGAGACTGAGCTAGTCTGTCCCTCCTATGTGCTCTCACAAAGCTCTGTTTAACACCAGTCACCTCAACTATATGGTACTCTCTCTCTGACTACCTCAAGGTAAGACTTGGGTCTTATTCCTTTTGGGGCATCCCTAGCAGCACCTTTTATAATATCTGACAGAGTTGGCATTCAATAAATATGTGTTGAATGAATACATGGGAGAAAGAACTGTTCTCCAGGTAGTTACCATGATGGATTTGAATGCAGAGTGATGGTGAACAATGAAAGAAAGGGGGGGGGGTCATTTTACTGGAAGTCAAAGGGATTAGCTCTTGCATCATGCAGTGCAGCTGACCGCTCCCAGAAGGGAGACATCCAAATGTAAGATGCAGTGCAGAACATTAAATATTGAAAGCAAAAGTTAAATATTAAATTTTAATATGAAACATTAATGCCAATAAACAAAACCAGCCAGAGAGGGACAAAATTAGGACCAGGCCGTGGCCAAAAAGGAAAGAGTCATGGTTCAGGCTGAAAGCTGACCATGGCCTGGACTTTCCCAGCAGGGCTCATTGGTAACGGTCACACCCATCAAATTTCCCGGGAGAAGCAGTCGAAGGGGGGAGAAAAAAAACCTTTTATAACCCGCGGCCATAAAACTCAAGTCTTTCCTACAAAACAAAACACAGTAAAGTGTTTTAGGACCGCCAAGGCTTCAGAACTCATGGTACAGTGAAACAAAAATAGAGGCAGCAGAGAGGAAAATATGAGGTTGCTGAACCCTTGGGGCAGGAATCCTATCTTTGCTTGCACTGTGTGGGACTGGGCTTGTGTGCAGCCAAGTTGGGCAGAAAGAAACAACAACAAGAGTCATAAAAGGAACAAAAATAATGGGCTGCTCCTGTTGATGCCAATGGGTGTTTTGCCTGAATGGAAAACAACCCTGGGAACAGAAAATTGAAACTAGTGCTCAAGATCTACACTCATTAGGGCCCAAAGCTTACTCCACCTGGGGTTTCAGCATCTCTGTGTCTTCTGTGACTATTCAGGGTCAAGGGCCTTGTAGGACTCAAGCTAAACCTGAAAACTCATAAATTGTGTGTTTTCCATCAAAAAGCTAGTCACTTTGGTTGGTAAAACTGTTGATATGGTTTGGCTGTGTTCCCACCCAAATCTCATCTTATCATGGGAGGGACCCTGGAGGAGGTAATGGAATCATGGGGGTCAGTGTTTCCTGTGCTGTTCTCGTGATAGTGAATAAATCACGAGAGTTTTATAAGGGGGAGTTTCCCTTGCACAAGTTCTCTCTTGTCTGTTGCCATGTAAGCCGTGCCTTTCGCCTTCTACCATGATTGTGAGGCCTCCCCAGCCGTGTGGAACTGTGAGTACATTAAACCTCTTTTTCTTTATAAATTACTCAGTCTCAGGTATGTCTTTATCGGCAATGTGAAAACCGACTAATAGAACTGTCATTTGGCAAGGTGTTGGGTTACACATCAGAAAGGTTTGGGTAACTTATTCCTTCACCTATATTCAAATCTTGCTTGATAATCTTAGTTTATGACAAGCTCTTATTCTAAAAATGAAAGCTAGACCACAGAACCAGATCAGATTCTTTCAGGACAACTGCAATGAGGTATTAGGAATCAAAATCCATGACCATGGAGAGGAAATAATTTCAGGGCATTGGCCTTCAGGGTCAGGACGACACAGAAGATTATTTGTCTTGCTTTAAGCTTCAGAGATGAGGGGAAAAGTGAAGAATTCTGAGAGTAAGACCCCCATCATAGCAAAGGTCTCACATAACCAGTCCCTAGGTTACAGGAAATTTAAGAGGTCACTGGATGCAAAGCCCCTACCCCAGGCCATGCTGTCACCTAATTTAGGAAAGACACAAAAGTGTGCAGGACATCAAGAAAGAGCAAGTGCTCCAACAAACAAGCCTCCCATTCCCTGAGAACCGTTACAATTTCCAGGGGAAATATGGATATGATGATAAAGGAATGAGGGTAATTTAGCTGGAAGGATAATCTTCACAAGAAATTAGCAACCATAAGGGGGAAAATGAGCATGGATTGGTGGTTTAATTTTACCCATATGGAAGGATTAACTGATTGGTGCTATCAAGTAACCATATCAAGTGAAAGTCAATCAGGAGACAGCTTGGGGGAAAATTAGGTTTTCTTGAAGGAAACAAGGTATGAAAGTGGATGCTGGAGCCAAGAATCACAGAGTCCATATTATGTGATGTTTTCTTTCTTTAAGGTCTCTTTGTTTTTTATGATATATTTTGGTTTTTTTCCTTCTTTCAAATCTATTTGAGCATTTTTATCTGGCCTGTTGCCTCTTTCTCCCCACTTTTGTCTAGCTCAACATAGTCACATGATGCTGACGAAGGTTAGCCTTAGAAGTTAGGGTAGCCTGCTGAGTTTCAGAAGAGGAAGAGGAATTTTAATATGGGTAAACTTTGCTATTCTTGGTGTATACAACCTCACCTGTGTCTACACCTGGGGTGAATATAATGGGCTCCTCTGGTAGAATATTACCTCTCATACGAATAATATTGAGTGCATTTTACAGGAAAAAAATAGAAGTTATAGTTTGCTATTAACAATACCAAATTATTCTTAATGCCTCACAAAATACAGAGAAAAGATTAATGAGCCAGACAGTCAGGAATAGAGCCCAGCTTTCGCACTGACTCACTGGATGATTCTGAGCTGAGTTACTCAACATTACTGAGCTTCAGTTTCCATGCCTGGAATATTACAGGATGAGACCAGATAAGTTGTTTTCAGACTATAACCCAAGGTTCCCTGATGGTTCAGGGAGAGGTGAGGCAGAGTCCACTGCAAAAGCAAAGGCAAATGTGAACATTAGCCGCTTCAGCCAGAGTAGCTTCATTTCAGTAACATTATTTATATATTGGACTTTTGCATATTGGTTTATGTTTAAAAATAGATTCATGCTTTACAAAAATTGGAAGCTCATTGGACTATAACAGATAATCACTGATACTTAAACAATGCTGCCCCTTTCTGCCTCCTTTTACATAATTAGAGAATCTGCCTTTCTGAATGAAGGAATCCTAGGGATCACTTAGGTAACTTCCTTTCTTTGACATGTGAGGTAACTGAGGACCAGAAGCAGAAGAGACCTGTCTAGGACCTTAGGCCAAGTTAGTGACTGAGCAAATTTAGTCTCTTGACCATTACAGATCAATTGCTTCCTCTACCAAATCAGTGATGGTGAAACAGTATATTAGTTTGTTTGGGCTGCCATAACTGATACCATAGACTGGGTGGCTTAAACAATGAAAGTTTGTGTCCTTACAGTTTTGGAGGCTAGAAGTACAAGATCAAGGTGTTGGCAGGGTTGGTGTCATTCTGAGATTTCTCTCTTTGGCTTGTCATCTCCTTCTCCCCACCACTTTTTATCCCCTCATGGTCTTTCCTCTGTGAGTGTCTGTACCCTAATTGCCTCTTCTTCTAAGGACACCAGTTATATTAGATTAGGGACCATCCATAAAAGCCCATTTAATCTTAATTACCTCTTTAGAGGCCCTATCTCCAAATACAGCCTCATTCTGAAGTAACTGTGGGTTAGGACTTTAACACACAAATTTTGGGGGGTGACGGGCACACACAATCACAGTTCAGTCCTTAATACCTGGTGATTGTAGAGACCACCTACAGAGTTCTTTTTTTTCTTTGTTTTAATATGTTTGAAATAGTAACATATGTACTTATTCAAAAAAAAAATTGCAAGCAGTTCAGAATGGTATACAGTGAATAATCACACTAGCCTTCCAGTTTCTTTTACCTGGAACAACTACTGTTACTATTTCTTGTGCATCTTTCCAGAAATAGTTTAAGTATATTTAAACCTATAGTATATGAGTGTCTCCCTAGGAAATACTGAAGAGATTTAAAACAAAAACTTTCCTCTGGCTTAATTTCAGATTAATTAAATTAGAATCTTGGAAGTTGGGGGGGCCCAAGTGTCTGCAATGATAGGGTAGATTTGGAAAACTGCTCTAGACCCTGGCTACTCAGAGACTGGGGTCTGAGACCCAGCAGCCTCTGCAGCACTTAAGGAGGTTGTTAGAAATGCAGAATCTCAGCCGCCATTCCAGAACTACTGATTGGAATCTGCACTTTAATAAGATCTTCTCTTAGGTAATTTGAACATAGGCAAAGTTTGAGAAGCTAGGGAACTTACGTTTTTACTGGAATTTCCGTTGGGCCTTCTAATCAGTGGGGGATTATATTGAATAGTCCCAGTCAGAGGAGAGGAGAATGGGCTGATGCCTCTATGGGCAGAAGACAGGCTTGCATAGTAGCCTGTCTCTTGGGCCAACAAATCCTCTGATTTCATGTTCCCCACGAAGAAGGGGAAGGGACAGCCTCAAGAACTACCTTGCCATACCTTTCTTTTGCAAATTCTCCAGCCCCAGTTTGGGAGGGTAGTTCCCGAAAAGGCTACTTCAGGTGATCCCAGTTCTGCAATTAGACAGTCTTTCAATGGGGAACAAATGTGTCCACCGTGAGCTGGAGAATGGCTCCGGTAAACCAAAGCAAACACACTGCAGAATTGGCAGCCCCACATTCCTCTGGCCTGGTGCGATAAATTGCTGAGGCCATCATCCGTGGCAAATAACCCAGCTAGGCTGCCTGGCGGGCCTGGGAGGGAGGGAACAAGGTAGGGAGGTGTCATCTAGTCAATTAGCCACAGAAACAGCATTCCTTCCTGGAGGGTGGATTTTCCTCTTTTCAGCACCACTAACTCAAATGTCAAACAAGTTGTAACTGCCATGGAGAATAGGCCCTAGCTACAGTATTTGCTTTCTGTCAGAGAGAAAACAACCTGTCCCTTTCAGCTTTACCTTTTGGAGTTCCAGGATTTGGAATGGGGCCAGGTGGACTGCTTGTTAGCAACTTTTCTACTCCCTCCCAGCTCCTACAACCAGTACTGCTAAAAGAAACCACTCCTGAGTCCCCTAGAGCTGGTTGCAAAGCCAAAGCTAGAGGAGGGGGAGGAAACAACTGTCTGGGGTGGCTGTGGCTAGATGTCAGCCTCGGTTAAATTAGAGGATGTTTCCAGCATCTGCAAATTCACCTAAAACAGAGTTAATGAGGCCTTGGATTCCACCCAACCCTGGAATGAACCAAGATGCCCTTCACAATCCTGTTATGCCAGGTGTTTGCCTCAAAGAGGCATTTATGGGAGACACCAGTTTTGGCAATTCCCTTTGGCAACAGCAGCCAAGCTATGAGAACTGACCACCTGGGGGAATGTTAGATGCCAAGAGCTTCTGTGGCTTGTCCAAGACCACTTGGCATGAAGACTGCTAAGATCACAATTCCCCGAACCTGAGCCCCAGAAGGCAGGCACTGCAGTTTGTGGACTGTCTTCATGGGGTGTCTGGCTGGCTGTTTGGAGTGGAAGGCATGTAGGAAAGACTTAATACTAGGCAATGGGAATGATGTCTGGGAGTGTATTCCACCAAACCCTGGAGCTGCTAGGGCACATCTGGCCCAACCTTGAACTTTAAGGCAGGTGGACATCTCCATCAGGGAGCGGGCAGCTTTCCAAAGTGATTCTCATTTTTCTTCATTACTTGGTATGTGGGTGAGGGAAGTGGTAGTGAACATTTGATCTCCACGTAGGGGACTGTGTAGACACAGACAAACTTTGATGCTCAGGGATTAAGAAGGCATGTTAATCAAGGCAGCAAAGGGTAGGAGGAAATGTTGAGTGAGCAAAAGCTGATTCCTTTGGGTGGCTCTGAATGGTAGAGGCTGAATTCTAAGAGGAGAGAGCAGGGCTGGAAACAAGAGAAAGCAAACAATAAAAAATCAGGTGGAAGATGGGCACAGTGGCTCATGCCTGTAATTCCAGCACTTTGGGAGGCCAAGGCGGGCGGATCACTTGAGGTCAGGAGTTTGAGACCATCCTGGCCAACATGACAAAACCCCGTCTCTACTAAAAATATAAAAATTAGCCTGGCGTGGTGGCATGTGCCTGTAATCCCAGCTACTTGGGAGGCTGAGGCAGGAGAATCGCTTGAGCCCAGGAAGTGGAGGTTGTAGTGATCATGCCTCTGCACTCCAGCGTGGGTGACAGAGTGAGACTCTGTCTCCAAACAAACAAACAAACAAACAAAACTCAGGTAGAATAGGAACAGAATGTGGGTGAGACCAAGACCAAAAACTGAGCCTGGGGCTCCTAACTGGTTTTTCCTGGCTTCCTGATAAGAGCATGACACCGTTAACACATCATTAGCTTAATTTAAAGAAATGAAATAGGGGGTAAACATAGGCACAATATGCACAAAATGCAAATACCTCATTGCCTAAACCATGCACATAAAGTGGTAGTTATGCAGGTCCCTCACTGGTCATGATGCACCAGTAATAGTTTCATGCTCAGGCATGTGGACAACAGCTTGTCAAACCCTAGTCTAAAACACACTCTTGATTTCTTGGAGAGCAGCAGGGCATTCATAAACTGTGGCCTCCACTGATGGTTTGTCTCCTGTTTTTCTCACCTGGACAATCAATTATATTAATAGCTAACACTAATAGAATGCTTACTGTGTTATGGGTACTGTTCAAAGTGCCATAGAGACATTTACTCATTTAATCATTATAGCAATAATATGAGGTAAGTGCAAATATTATGCTGTCTTACAGATAACTCAGGTACAGAGAGGTTAAGGAACTTTCTCAAGGTCATATGATTAGTGAGTGGCAGAGAATGGATAGAAATCGCAATGATCTGTCTCCAGAAGAGTGCGTTTAACCTCTACACCCAATTGTATCTTGAGCTCATCGTTCTACTGTTATAGCTTAATCCATGTTATTTTCCCCTAGATTGGCCTAAAGGATTGGCAAAAACACCTACACAGTAGATTCTTTATAAAAACCCTTCATATGTTTGGAGGAAGTATTTGAGCTAAGCCTAGGCCATCTCTGCCAGGGTTTCTGTGGAGCTCATGGACAGGCTTTCAGAAGTCCTTTGTCCAAGAAGCTTCAAAACAGCTCTCCAGTAGATCCACAACAAAATGAGGGAGACAAGGAAAAGGCTTCAAGGAATTTTTGCTGCTTTCAAAAAACATTAAATGGGATGCATTTCATAAATCACACAGACTTTTAAAAATCCTTTTGTCTCTCCTCCTTAATTTATTCATACCCCCAAACCGTTGCAGTGCTTCTTCTCTTCCCCCGTTCCTACTCTCCTCAACACCCATACCATCCTCCTCCCAGAAGTGGCATCTGGAGATAAACCTCCTATGGCTATTAAATGATTAGGCAGCTTTGGGTTCTCTGTTCCTTGCACAAACCCTGCAGAAGACACAGAACCTTCCAGGAAGTTTAGTTCTTTTCTTGCTTGGATTATTTCTTTATGAGGAATTCTCCTGGAAAATTTCTAGAAAACAAAATTCTTGCTTGTTACGTTAATAAGTATCTTATGTCAGGATCTCCAACATGGCAGTCCCAGTGCTAAGTCCTTCAAGTTTGCTATAGTCATGTGCCATATAATAAGGTTTCAGTCCACAATGGGCTGCACACAAAGCAGTGGTTCCATAAATTTACAATACTGTATTATTATTATTATTATTATTATTTTTTGAGATAGAGTCTCGCTCTGTTGCCCAGGCTGGAGTGCAGTGGCCAGATCTCAGCTCACTGCAAGCTCTGCCTCCTGGGTTTACGCCATTCTCCTGCCTCAGCCTCCTGAGTAGCTGGGACTACAGGCGCCTGCCACCTCGCCTGGCTAGTTTTTTGTATTTTTTTAGTAGAGACGGGGTTTCACCATGTTCGCCAGGATGGTCTCGATCTCCTGACCTCGTGATCTGCCCGTCTCGGCCTCCCAAAGTGCTGGGATTACAGGCTTGAGCCACTGCGCCCGGCCTGTATTGTTTTCTATGCTTGGACATGTTTAGATGCACAGATACCATTGTGTTATGGTTGCCTATAGGATTCAGTACAGGAAAAGCTGTGCAGGTTTGTAGTCTATGAACAATAGGTAATACCATATAACCTGGGTACATAGTAGGCTATACCATCAGGATTGTGTGAGTACACTCTATGATGTTCACACAGCAACAAAATTACCTAACGATAAATGTCTCAGAACATATCCCCTTTGTTAAGTGATGCATGACAGTATTTAATTGTATCTTTACAATAGCCCTGCTAGAAATGTATTACTGATATACTAATTTAACAGATGAGAAATTTTAGGCTCAGAGAGATTAAATCTCAGAAAGATTATGCCTAAGATCATATGGCCAATAAGTATGAAAGTCAGACCCAGGTTTCAAATGCTCGTGTTTCTTCAGGAGTGATCTGCAGAGTTCAATGATCAGAACTAATCGGGGGTGCTTGATACAATGCAAATTCATGGTCCACCCTAGACCAAGTTATTACAAGGAGTGGTGCTGAGGAAGCTTAGTAAACATTAAAATGCACAAACCTCTGTTTGTTTGCACAAACTTTTTTCCTCTGTACTTAGACTCAACACAGCACAATTATGTGACCAAATGTGTGGTTTTGTTTTACCCACATCAGCAATTCTCCAATTTCTGTGGACACCAACAGAGTGTCCTGCAACTGAGTTCTGACACTATGTACCTGAAGATACCATCAGATTCCATAAGTTAAGGGGTCAGTCCCACAAAATTGCCCCTGCTTCAGATGCCAGTTGTAAGTCCATATTGTCACCTGTACTTCTGACTGATGGACTATAAATTAGAGGTTCCCACGACCTCCTTCTCAGGTTTGATCATTTGCTAGAATGGCTCTCAGAACTCAGAGAAACACTTTTCTTACGTTACTTATTTATTGTAAAAGAACATAACTCAGGAACAACCAGATGGAAGAGAGGCACAGGGAAAGATAGGGGAGAAGAGACATGTAGCTTCCATGTGCCACTTCCCAGAACCTCCACCTTCTAGTAGCTCAGAAGCTCTCTGAAACCTGTCCTTTTGGGTTTTAATGAAAGTTTTATTATGTAGGCAAGATTGGTTAAATCATTGGCCTTTGGTGATTAACTCAACTCCTCTCTTCTCCCTGGAGGATGAGAGGTGGAGCTGAGTTCCAAGCTTCTAATCATGGCTTGGCCTTTCCGGTGATCAGCCCTCATCCAGGAGCCCTCCTAGTGTGGCCTCATTAGAACAAAAGCTGTTCCTACCACCCAGGAAATTCCAAGGGATTTAGGAGCTGTGGGTCAGAAGCTCCTATCACTCAGGAAATTCCAAGGGATTTAGGAGCTTTGGGTCAAAAACCAAGGTCTAAGACCAAATATTAGAATAAAAGACACTCCTAGCACCCCTATTTACAAGGGTTTTAGGAGCTTTGTGTCAGGATCTGTGGAAGAAGATATATATTTCTTCACATATATGGAAGAAGATACATCAACTATCACAACCTCTTGTCATACTTTCTTACCTTATTGCTACAGCTTTTCCCTCCCCAACACCTGCCCTCCCCAGTCAGGTTTCTCCAGCCACAGGACCTGCTAAGCTTCGAACTAGCCTCTTTCCTGCAGGTGCAGTCCCAGGACTTTTACTCCCTTTTCCTTCCCCACAGAATAAGGACTAGCAGCAAGCACTTGCTTCCTGCTGCGCCTGGATTGGTATTTTCCATTTGCAAAACATTTTCTCTCCTCCCTAAACCCTCTGAGGTCTCTGAATAGGGTGTCTATTCTATTCAAAATCAGAAAACAAACAAGGCTCCCAACTAGAAGGATCCAGGGAGGGAGGGACTCCAGCTGTCTGTGGCTGCTAGAGGGAGGGATTCAGGCCTTGACCCAGCTCTCTGGAGCAAATGACACCTGGAAAAAAGACTATTTGGCATTGGAGAAAGAGTTCTGGCTTGGAACGAGTGATCCAGGTTCTACTCCTTGCTCTGCTGCTGACTTCCAGCAAGTCCCTGGCCTCTATGTGGTCCATCTGCACCATAAGTGGTTCACCAACAACAGTATGAAGCCTCCTGCCCCTCTTCAAGAGCCTGTAATCCTAGAAATGTTGGATGTCAGACCATCTGGGAGTCATCCCAGATAAGCTATGGTTGGGGCAGGAGGGTACATTTTGTCTCACACTCTAGGTCAGCCTGGACAGTTTTGCTCTCTTCTCTGACATTAAACTGCAGCACAATGAGCACTTCTACTTAAACAAGGTTGCTGCTGGATGTGGTCAATGGTAAAGAGGTCACTTAGGCATTTGTTAAATGAAATTTCCTAAATGTCTCCTATTTTCCAGGTACTATGCTAGGTACCTAGCAAAGATGACACTTGTGAAATATTTATCATATGCCTAGTGAGTGTTTCACATGCATCACCTCATTTAATCCTTAAAGCAATCCTACAAAGTAGATATAATTATTACCCCCATATTATAGGTAAAGAAATGAATGCTCAGAAAAGGTGGACTAGGGTGGCATCCAGACTGCAGAGCTCCTGCTCTTCAGCAGTACGCTGCATCATCTGCTCTTGTCCAAGGCATGGGCTGCCAGCAGGGCCTTCTTTTCCAAAGTCTGGCTGGGCTCCTGGTATCCCTGCCTCACTTGCCCATATAGATTTCTACATCCACCTGCTGCTCCATTGCTGCCTTCTCCACCCTACCCCTTGGCTGAATCCTTTCCCCAGCCTCCAGACCACAGTCCAGACCCTGGCCTTCTCTCTCTGGATGAAGGTCACAGTCTACTTGCTGGGACCCAGTCTGCTCTATCCAGTGCACACTGTCTGATTCATTTCCAAGAGGTCCATGGCAACCAGGTCAACCCAGCTCAGGACCAGAGCCAGGGCCACCTCTTTGGCTTCCACAGCTCATGTTACTCCAAGTACAAGCTTGGCCTTCCAGACCCACCACAGCCTGGACCTTGAGTGCCCACCTCAGCTTGGCCCTCACCTCTTAGAACACTCCTGAAGGGAGAGTAAGTCTGTGGGACCTGACATGCCTTACACAATCTGTGTCTCACAATAATCCTGCTTTTGTCCTCATTTTATAGACTTGGAAGTGGAGGTTAGACTTTCCCCAAATCAGGCAGTTGGTAAACAGTTGGAATTTGAACAAAAATGATATGGCTTCCATCCCATGCCCTGCACAGGCATTCTCCTAACTCTGGTTATCTCTTTGCTATTTTCATGATTTTTTTTTTTTTTTTTTTTGCTATAGTCTCATTATGTTAGCCTTATAATTTAATATTTTTCTTTCAAACAACCCATTTTTAATATTTTTTACTTTACTACATCTTGCCTCATCCTGAATTATAAAATATAAGATAATCACAGGTTTGATATACCAGTTGATTTTTCTAATATATGTTAAAATCAATTTTTCATACATTTATCCAGGTGCTAGTGTTGCCCTCAGCTTTTCTCATCGTTCTTCACAGATATGATTCTAATGACAGGGATGATGACAGCCAGCCTGGGGTATTGGAAAGACCTGAAAACAGAGGAAGGAAAAGCTGTCTTCTTAGCCTGACTGTGTAGATACAAAGCCATCCAACTTTGGGAGAGGAGGCTCCCAGCTGCCACTGAAAAATGAGATCCCTGGACAAGAATGGTCTCCTGGAGGCTCTTTCAAGTCTGCCACCCTGGGTCCTCCTTCTCTCCAGAGCATGTGGTCAGCAACCAGCAGCAGGAAAGTTTCCCAATTTTCCAGGGCTACTCTTGGGATTTGGCATATCATATAAATAAGTACCCAGCACAGTGCCTGGCACAGCATAGGTGCTGGGGAGATACCAGCCATCTTTTCCCACCAGAGCTGCTGCAGCTCAGACGTCTCTCCCTGAGGGAGCCCAGGCTGGAGTGGTTAGGGGGTAGTAGGAAAAAGATAGTAATTTCTTTCCCCTTTCCTACCCCTCTGTGCTAAACCTCTTCCCCACGTGCCAGGAACAGGGAGGGAAAAGAAACCAAAGAGGAGAGGCTGGTGCAGCTGGAGCTGGGGAGGGCTGTAAAATAATCAGAGGGCAGCCGGCAGGTATCGCTTTGCAATGATTGCTCTGGGAGGTTATGTGGAAGTGAGGGACTGAGTCGCAATCATGAAACATTAGCACGTTGACACGCGTGGCCCCAGCAGAGCAGGGCTCTCTGGTTACAAGAGAGCTTGACCTCTGCCCTGGCCCCTCAAAGCTGGGCAACTGAGGACCTTCCAGCCACCACGTCTGAGGCCAGACTACGTGGGGAGGTCCCGTTGCCTTAGAGGAACTCTAAACCCCTTGCTCACCTATGACTCGTTATGCTGGAGAGACTTCTGGGTGGACTTCCCTGCTGGGTAGACATCAGTACTCCTGTCAGATGCTGGGTAGGTGGTCTGCTGATGTTGAACCAGTTGAAAGCCTATTTCAGACACAGTCTCTTTTGCCTGCAGCTTGTAGCCAAGCTGCCTGGAGTTCTACCTCTGAAAGGCTGTATGACTTTGTAAAGTCACTTACTCTCTCCAAGTCTCAGTTTCTTTGTTCATAAATGGGGATACAGATATCAAGCTGTCAAGGTTAATATAAGGGTTAAATCAAATATTGTGCATAATGGATCAAGGGCAAAATCTGTAGATAAGATCAGGGGTGAGCAAAAGACTACCAAAATAATAGAAGAAATAGAGGTTGAATTTGGTTTCTCCCTCTGCTAAGGAGAGCTGGGGCAGTATCTCAAATTCAGTGTTGATGCCTATGGGAGGGTATGGAATGAACTTCTCACTCACCCCAGCAATGTCTGTGTTTGCAGATGCAACACCCTGCCCTCTTGGATGTGTATGTAAATCAGACGGCTGATAAACACAGTATAGGAGCTTATCTGTGATCTCCTAAGCAGACCAGTGAAAGATGGGGATTTTCAGAGCTCAGAAAATAGCATGGGTAGCTTGCCCCAGTCTCATCTTGTTGGTGCCATTAGTGCACTGATATCTGCATGTCTTTTCTCCAAGGCTTGGCCTTCACAAAACTTCCCACAATGGCCCCCAGTGATCCTCACCTCCTGGTATTCACACTTTTGTGTAGTCTTTTCCCACACTGAATCAGGGATGATATGTGTGAGCAATACATTATTACAAGGGAAGAGGGTCTGACTTTTAAGGCTAGGCTATAAAAGTCATCATCACTTCCATCTTCATCTCTTGGATAGTTTATTGTGGGGGAAGTCACTAGCCATATTGTAAGAATACTCAAGCTCACTGTTGAGAGGCCTTTGTGGAGAGAAGCTAAGAATTTCTGCCAAGAGCCAGCACTAACTTGCCAGCTATGTGAGTGAGCCATATTGAAAGTAAATTCTCTAGTCCCAGTCAAGCCTTCAGATGACTGCATCCCACATCTTGACTGCAACTTCATAACAGTCCTTGAGCCAGAATTACTCACCCAAGCCTCTCTCAAAATTCCTAACCCATAGAAACTTTGAGAGATAATAAATATTTATTGTAGTTTTAAACCACTAAGCCTTTGGATCATTTGTTACACAGCAATAGATAACTAATATAGAATATCTCTAGAAAACTCCACATATATATTCCTATGTTAGTGGAAAGCACTTGGTATTGAAGGGGCTACATTTAGAGAATCAGAAAGGCTACCAAAAAGCAGCTTTAGAAACATTTAATACTGTGTTCCCAACCCCGGCTCACAAATATCTATTGGAATCACTTTGGGAACTTGTGAAATACATATTCCTGGTCCTACCCAGGGAAATTTGGATTCATGAGGTCTGGAACCCAATAATCTACATGTTTTAAGTTCTCTAGTAGTTACTGATGAACAGACAGTTTTGAATCTAGATAAACATTTTCATTTCACAGATCAGAAAATGCTGAAATGGGAAGTGGCCCTTTAAAGCACAAAGCAAGGTGGAGACAAAAGAAAGACGCACTCAAGAGTCCTAGCACTGAGTTTTTAAGGCTCTTGTCCCGAGGTCCCAGATTTATTAGTGGAGTTCAGATGTGAAAACAGGAGGGCAGCTGGGGACTGATTTATCTCAGGTGTGGAGACACGGTGCTGCCCATTTCCTCTAAGGATATATTGGGCGGGCCGCAGCAGGCAGGCAGACAGGCTCCACTGCCTCTGTGGATGGGCTAATCACACCATGTCTGTACAAATGCAGGTAATAGCATCATAATGAGCCCGCTGTGCTTTTAAGGTTGCACTGAACACAGTATTTAAGTGAAGATGGCTGTTGGGTTTAGGATGGACTTCCATCTGCCATACCAGCCAAATGCCTCAACAGCAACTGGGATTGCTGTGACTGTGTTTACTGATGTGTGTGCATGTGAGGGTGTGCATCTGAAATAATGAATACACGAGTGCAAGTGTCTACCTGTGGCCCCAAATGCATGGTTGTGTGCCTATGAAATACGTGAACACACACATCTGTTTCTGTATGTGTTCATTGCTACCATTACATCCTGTACTACAGAAAACACACAGATTTGCAGAGGCAGGAAGCATCTTTGATGTTGTGCAAGCTTCTTGTCCATTCTTGGTGCTACGCTTGGTGATTTACAAAGCCAACATCTCATATTTGATCTGAGCAAGACTTGACATGGAGCCATCAGCCTGGCGACTTGGTAAATATTTTGTGTTCCAGTCACAATGGGCATTGAGATCTCTGTGAAGATCAAAGGCTTCCCGTCTGCCATGGTATTTGTAAGAGGAAAGGATGCAGCCAAGTAGTGTGAGGGTATTTGTAGAAACAATATCAAAGAAGGGTGTGGGGGACAGAAAATCACCTGCCAAGGGTAGCTACCTTCCCATCGCTCTCATCCCTCCAGTTTTGGGCTTTGAGTCTCTCTCTGTGGGACTATTTCCAGCTGAAGTAGGGAGATGTGATTTTAAAAAGCTCTACGCAGTAGAGTTTGGCAACTTGGCTACTCATCAGTCAGACTTTAATGTCCTAGTCTAACAACTAATTGCTGGTGATTCCAGCAACTTCTCATCTCTCTCATTCTTCCCGAGGCTTTTGATATATATATATATATATGTTTCTATGAGAGTTGTTTGTCTTGTTCTCTTACAGAAATTTGTTATTGTGCCTGACTCTCCTGCCTCTTAGTCCTGGAGCTGTCTGAGGGCAGTAACTCTTTCTTGTTTACTGCTGCATTCTCAGTCCCTAGCCCCGTATCTGGAATACAAGTGATGGCCAGTCAGCAGGCCAGATAGATTTTGAATTAGGGCCTTGCTCCTATAACCAAACCTTTCCTGGAAGCCTAGAGCTTTAATACCCAGATTCCTGCCTTCTGGCATCACCCTGCCCCCTTTGCTGGTGTCCCTGCTTAGTAACCTATCTGGGACCCCAGGTTTTTCTGCTGGGTGCCAGTCATGCCCTTCCTGACTCCTACCAGTTTCAGCAGAGGGTGAGGTCCTGCCTCTGCTTCCCAGCCTATGCCATAAAGCAAACACAGAGAGCACACTTTGAGTACCACCTAGGGTCTGCACAGTGTGAGGGGCAAGGACACTGAACCTGCTGCCTGGTCTGAGGCCCCAGCCCTGTAGATGCCTACACTAAGTCTCAATAGTCATGTCATATTGTTACTCATTAACATTTCAGGTGTCTATGGAGCTGCAAGGTCCTGTTCTGATAAAGGATAATAATAGCAGTTATTTGAATTGTAAAGCTATTGTGTATTTAGTGCCAAGGATTTTGCATATTTTGTTTCATTCTCACAGAGAAGGTTCCTCCATCCCCCATTTTGCAGATGAAGAAACTGAGGCTCAGAGGGGTTAAATAAAAACTTGTTCAAGGTGACATAGTTTCTGAAGTCACGATCAATGGAGGTAGCACAGTGGGGTGAAAAAGACATAGACTACGGGCTCAGGAGCACCTAGATTACAGCCTGGTCACTAATTTGCTGATAATTTAAACTGGACAATGAATGTACTCTTGGAGCCTTATCTGTAGAATAAGGAAAACATTAGCTACCTCTCTTATTGTGATCACAACCCAATGAGCTGTGTCTTTAAAATGTCTAGCACAGAGTTTGACACTTAGTAGGCACTCAATAAATATTTGCTGCTGTGTCTCCTCTTTTGGGCCCCTTCGAGTTCTATCTCGAGTTCAGGAACCCTGGCAAAGAGGAAACACGCTGATGTAATTTCTTATCAGAACTGTCAGAGCTGCTTTCCTCTTGTCACCTCTTTATTTCATTGTCTCTGATGGAATAAAATGAGAAAGCCAGTATTCACCACTCTTCTAAAAATTTTTCTCATGACAGTAAATAATGTGTGCCCTTCCCCCACTTAATATTATATCATTGTGAACATGACAAGAGAGAGCCTTATAGAGAAGCAATTATCTCGAGCAAATGAATCCCACACAGATTCAAAGGGAAAGATTACAATGAGAACAGAGATGTGCATTATTAGGAAATTAAAGTGGAAATCAAATAAGGATGAGGAACCCCGAGTCTCAAATATTTAATTGTCATAATTGCCTAATTAAAAATGGTTTTTAAAGCACTCCTCCCCCTCGACCACGAGTTCTAGAAAGGCTCCATTGCCAGGAAGACAATTGCAGCACTTACACTTATCATAACATGAAGGCTGACCCCTGGCAAACCTTTGCGCTGAAAGAAAAGTTATGTTGCCTCTTCATTCATGCCTTCATTTAGCAAATACAAAATGAGTGTCTGCTACTGTACACTATTTCCTAGGCAGCCTTGGGGGCTACCCCCTGAAGGTAAATGAGTGGGTGAGGTCTCCAGAGCCAAGTTGAACTGACTTGCATTACCCCAAAGATGTTTTATGGTTTACAAACCAATAGGGAGCCAGAGCCAGGAGCCTGTGTGTGAAGCTGGGTTGTGGGCAGGAAGTAGGTTGGATTGGAAGGCCTAGGAGGGGCACAAACTGAGATGAGTCACGTAGCAGAGAAAGCTGTAAGGATAAAACAGGTAATGGGGAAGGAGAGGGGAGGCAGTTAGATATGAATGCATAGATGCAGATGTCCCTCAGGGCATATGATATTTTTTCAGAATAATCTGTCTTTTCATGCTAGATTGAGAGCCTTTGGAGAGCAAGAATTGTGTCCATCTGATTTGCTGTTTCCTCAATGCCTAGCACATAGTAAGAGCTTTTTAAAAATGTGTTAACTGAATTAAAAGGATGACATTCCTTTGAGATAGATTTTGATGTACTTTAGAAGGACAGGGATCTTGAAAGATTTGAGACGGGAGGAACACCTACTATGGCCTGCACATAGTAGATGCTCATTAAAAATGCATCGAGTGAATGAATGCATGAATGAATGAATGTTAAGCACTGTTCTACACATTGGAATAGAAAGATGATTAATGCATGGCTCTTGCCCTTGAATAGCTCCTAGATAAATGAGGGACACAGATTTGTGACCAGTTAATGAGAATCCAACCTAATCTGAGATGAGTCATATCATTTATCAAGCATGAGAGCTGGCATCTCATTTTCATTAATCTAGGGACTGCTGCCAGGATCATTTTTATGGGTGTAGAGACTTATTTCCTCAATTTGGATGTAAGATTTTTGAGAACAGAGACCTGTATAGTAGCAGGCTCTCACTTTGTATTTGCTGGATGAAGGCACGAAGGAAAAGCAATGTAATTTTCCTATGGAAGACTTTTCCTGAGGTTGCTTGCATAATATGGTAAGTACTGTGATTGTCTTCCCTAATAAATCCCATACATTGCATCCAAGTTTGTCCCCTTGCTTAATAAGTACTTTTTTTCTGACATTCCAGACAACTCTAAAAATTCAGTTGGAATACTCTCAATAAATCTACTGCAAATGCTATGCCAGATACGAAGGAGAAAAGCAAAGAAGCACATGACTTACTGTCTGCCCTCAACAACTTAAACTCTAGTTGAGGGAATAAGGCCTAGACTCACCAAAAAGATCTCATGCAGGAAGAAAAAACAAAATGATAGGTCTCATGTTTGATAAAATTGGAATCTGCCTCCCTGCAAGAGCTTTTGATTGCTTTGCCATTTCCATTCTTAAGTAGTGTTGCCCTGCTAAATGAGTTGGTTAGGCTAAAAATACCGATTTATTGGGATGGACCTACATTCCCATCACTCTGGATTAAAAATAAAAAGTGTTGGGGTCTAGAACTGTCTCAAAGAATCCCAGGCAGTAAAAGTGATAAGTCATATGAGATGTGTGTGTGACTGATGGTATATATAAGATATCAGAGGTGGGTCCAGGAATGATTCACTTGGAAGGTGGTATTTGAATTGTATCTTGAAAAACGGATAGAATTCCATATGTAGAAAGTGTGAGCCATAGGGAAAATTGAGGAACTATGCTGATATTTGACATGAATATCTTATTTTTAGTTCATCCTCATAACAATCTAAGTACTGCCACATACCCTTTTTGCATTTGAGAAAATTGAGGTTGAGTGAGGTTGAATCCTTTGCCCACAGACAGTCTGTTCCAAAGTGGTCAAGCCAGGCTAAGAAGCCCTTTGCATGACTTGGAGGTTCACTCTCTCCCCACCTAGTTCCATGCAGAGGAGCTGAGGGTGATAGAATTGGAAAGGAAGCTTGAATTCACTGAAATCAATGAGCTAGAGCATTCACAAAAATAGGATTGAAACTCTTTTCTAATTTACTAGCCCCTGCATTTGCTTTCATTTGACTGAGTTGTATAGTTATTTTTGCCTTCACTTTGAATGTAAAATCTCTGCAGGTTTTGGAGGCAGTCAAATGACTGACAACTTCAGTTACATTCAAACTCCAGGTCAACTATTTCCAATTTCTAGTTTCTGAAACAAAACAACAAACAGATACATTTGTTTGAGGCAAGATTAAGAAAAAGTGGTAGAAATCAGGTGAACTTGGAGAAGGGAGAAAGGGACCTCAGAAAAATGAATATGATAAACATTACTTTGATTTTCAACATCCATATTAATTAGTCATAGATAATTTCTGTCTACTAGAGTTCTGTAAAAACTGGGAGCGGGTGGTCTCTGACATTTTCTTAAGAGGCACTCTAGTGATGCATATCACAAAGAATTACTCCAAGTGCCCCAAAAGAAGGACTCAGAGTGGAAATAGAAATAAGTCTCAAAAGAAGCAGCTGTGATATTTTCCAGAGTAGATACAAAGATGCTTAATAATTTACTTCATTGCAGGATCCGACGTAACACTTGAAAGCTTCAATAAATAAGCATAATGGGCTCCCTTTAAAAATGTATTGGTTGGCAATTTATTTCCTCATGTATATGCACCTTATAGTATGTGACATGCTGCCCTTCCTCTCTTCGAGGAAAAGTGCTCCATAGGAGGCTTTAATTAGTGCTGGCAGCTAAAACCAGAAACTCTTTCCTTTCCATACTTCATTTATCTGGTCCTGCATGGTCTTCTATGTCTATATATTCTTCTCTCCTTTCTTTTTTCTCTCTGTCTCTATTTCTTTCACTTCTCCTTTTCTCCCTTCCTTGTTTCCTTCCTTCTCTGCCCTTCTTTCTTTTCTCCCTTTTCATTCATGCTTCAACAAATGCCAACAAATCTGTCCCCATGAGCTCCCAATTTGCAAGGGTTAACACGTATATGAAAAGTATGATATCGTGTTGCTGATATTATAAAATGATGTGTGTAGGAGATACCCATATGAGGGTTAAGTAACATTCAAGGCATACAAGTAATATATAAGTGAAAATTAGCATAAACTTTCTGGAAAGTAATTTGAAAATGTAACTAAAGCTTTAACAGTGGACCCATTAGCCCAGTGATTCTACTTTGGGAAATCTATCCTAAATGATGGGGGGAAAATAAATTCCTGAATGTGTAGAAAGCTTTATGCAAAAAGATTTTATCATGACATTATTTATTACAAACCCCCCTTCCAATTGGAAAACAACTGAAATTGCTTAAAAAATAATGGTGCCTCTACTCAATCAGGTCAAGTCTATCTAAGATAGGAGTTGGAAAAGGCTCCAGAATACTTCCTGGAAAAGTTGCCAAGTAACCAGAGTCTTGGGCCAATGAACAAATGGTTATACTAGAAACAGAGTTGACAAATAATTTTGATCAACTGCTGAGTGACATGCATTATACTAGGTGTTTTGACATACTTGTATTTTTACTTTCCTTTAAGGAACACCTACTATGTGGCAGTCGAATAGATTTTTAATTTGTGCTTTCACATATATAATCTTAGTTAAGCCTCCTCCAAACTTCAAAATGTTAGTAAGATTAGTACTGGTATCTTTATTTTAAATGTCAAGAAAGTGAAGCTCAGACAAGAGAAGTGATTCACCTAAGGTCAAACAAATAAGTCAGAGTCTTGGGATTTAAGCACAGGTCTCTGTGTTCCGTGTTTAGTGCTTTTTCCATGATACCTTGGCTGGCTTGTAGGGAATTTATATATTGACACATCAATAAAGTATGAAAAACTCATAGCCACTGTCACATATTGAAATGAAGAAGGTGCTTGTTCCTAGGCCACTGTGTGTTTATTTCCCATTCGGGAAAAAGCTTCACATCATCAGTGAGCAGTGCTCTTCTTTGGAAAGCCCAAATTAAGATCGTAGTTACTTAAGTCATGAAATCATAACAATGATTGCTTACTGTGGTTAGCCTAAAAAGCTGGTCAGGACCATAATGTACCTATAATCTTAATTGAATTAGATGTGTTGGCCGTTTCCACCACAGGTAGGCTCAACGTGGAGGAGTCATGTTTAGCACAACATCCCACCCTCTGGATGTCACTTGGCCTAACCAGATGCTTTTATCCAAGAGAAATGACTACAGTGCCACATCACATGGTTGTTTCCAAAGCATGTCTACATACATATTGATTCTTATAATAACTGTATAAGGAGAAGATCAAGCTGACTTCATTAGCCTCAACCTGGCTTTATTAGCCTCACTTGACTGAGGACGAAATTAACGTGGTGAATGGGAATGTGATGGAAATACTGTAAATGGGTACATCCATGCTGGAAGGTGCTATGATTTGAATGCTTCCCCCCAAAGTTCATGTGTCGGAAACTTAATCGCCAATGCAACAGTGTTGGGAGTGGGATCTTTAGGAAGTGATTAGGTCATGAAGGTTCTGCCCTAATAAACGGGTTAATGCTGTTATTGAGGGAGTGGGAGGAAGTGGGTCCTTGATAAAAGGATAAGCTCAGCCAACTCCCTCCCTCTTTCCTTCTTTATCTCATGCACACATACACGTGCTGTTCTTTATAAATTACCCAGACTGATACATTCTGTTACAGCAGCACACAATGAACTAAGACAGAAAGTAATTTGAGCACACATATATACCAACCTAAAAATATGCATACTCTTTCGCTCCAGTAATTCCACTTTGGAGAAATTGTCCTAAGGAGAGAATAAAAAATATACAAATAGCTATGTGCCCACAGATATTTATAGCAATATTATTTCAAATAACAATAGCTGTAAACTACAACATGTCCAGGACAAGGGCAAAGGTTAAAGAAATTATGGCATGCTTACTCCATAGCCTGTTACAGAGCAAATAAAATGGCCTTTCAGCAAAAGGTTTTTAATAAGAGGGGTAAGTAATCACAGAAAATGTCAAATAAAAAATAAATTATGCATACATCAGTAGTGTGGCCACAACCATATAAAATTACTGAAAGGAAAGGGTCCAAAGTGTTAATAGTAATTGCCTTAGGGCATGTGAAATAACTTATTAATAATAATGATGATAATTTTGAAAGTTGCATCTGCAATAATTACAAAATTTCAGGTACTGTTCTAAGCAGTTTGAATGTATTCATTCATCTAACATAACACCCCATAAGACAGGGACTGCTGTTGCAGAGGATGCTGAGCCACAGAGAGGTTAAGGAATTGCCCACAGTCACACAGTTAGTAAATGCCAGCCGGAGCAGGGCTGCAAACCCAGGCTTTCTGGTCTCTGACTCTACATTCGCCCACAATACCCTGCTGCCTCTTTCTGTCATGGCTAACAAGCACAGAGTGCTTACCAGGTGTTATGAAGACATATTTGTGCTCACTACACTCCTAAGCACCTCCATCAAAATTCATACATTGAAATCCTAACCCCAAATGTGATGGGATTAGGAGGTAGGGCCCTTGAGAGGTCATTAGGTCCTGAGGGTGGAGCCCTCATAATAGGATGAATACCCCGCTAGAAGAGAGAGGAGAGAGCTTGCTTCTTCTCTCTCCCTCTTTGCCATGTGAGATTACAACCAGAAGACGGCTGTCTACAAACCAGGAGGCGAGCCCTCATCAGACACGAGATCCACCTGCCTCTAGAAGTGTGAAAAATAAATATTTGTTGTTTAAGCCACCAATCTTGTATCTTGTTATAGCAGCCTGAATTGACTAAGAGACTAGATTTCCAGTTCTTACCTACATCATTTCATTTTACTCTCCCATTAACTGTATGAGGAATATACTATAGTTATTCCTATTGTACAGATAAAGAAGCTTGCATTTACTTGCTCATGGTCCCACAACGCTGATCCAGGCATGCTGCCTCCAGAGTCCTTGTATTTGATGGCTACAATAAACTGCCTATTTCTTCTTATTATTTATTTCTTTTCTTCCCTGAACTTTCTGCAATGAAGATGCTTTTCACTATGATTTAAATTAGGTGTCACCTAATTATGCCCTGCCAGTTAAGTCCAACCTGCCACCTACTTCTGCAAATAAAGTTTGATTAGAACACACCAAATGCCTACTTGTTTACATGTTATGTAGCTGCGCTAGCTACAAGAGCAGAGTTGAGTAGTTGAGACAAAAGTCATATGGCCCAATAACTCTAAAAAACTTACTATCTAGCCCTTTATAGAAAAAGTTTGCTGACCCTTGATTTAATTGATCACTGAACTTGTTAGGGTAATCAGATAACTAGGATGCTGGTCTTCCTACTGTCAATTGCTTGGAGGGAACAGGTGGGAAGAAAAATGAGGAAGGATGATTCTGAGTACTTTTGTATGTATGATACAGTTACACTCCAAATCTGCAGCTAGCCTTCTCTCTGACCATGTCAGAGTAACAAAATCGAGAACAAACTATGTGACTAGCGCTTTGTTTTCACCTCTAAACTTCCTATCAAAGCCTGGACAATCATAAAAGTGGCAACAAATGAATCTAGAATCCTTTGTAAATTGCCAACTTTAAAAACACTTTGAAAGATTTGGGTGTGGCCACCGGATAAAAAAATTTGAGCAAATGAGAATTAAGAATGTTTACAAGGAGCATTCCAGTCATTTCAGAAGTTTCTCATCTAAACAGAAATGCAGTAAATGGACAGACACACCCTACAGCGCTAGAAAAGTCTTTCTGCCGAAGTTCAGCCTTGGGGTCATTCCAGTTTTGGAGAAGGGAGGGATAATATTTAACATGCCCTGAAGTTGAAGCAAGGTGTCCTAAGGTCGAAAGAACAGACTAAACAGCCTCAGTAGAGTACTGAAAAACTGGAACCAACTCAGGCTTTGTGCTAGATCAGTATCTGCCTCCTCAGGCTGGAGATGTTCTTATAACCACAGAAAGAAGTTTAAGAAGATCTAGAGGAGAGAGAGAGAGAGAGAGAGAAACACATCTTTTGAATACTACTGTATATGTTGCATATTATGCTATATTGTTCTCATGCATTATATCCTTACAGCATACATTGGTGCTGTCTCTAATTTACAGGTGAGAAAATTGAGGCTTACAGAGACCAAAGGATTTGCTCAAGGTTACACCCCTAATAATAACAATAAGAAAGACTTACTGAGTACTGCACAGTGTAGTGGTTTAGAATCAACTAAAACCAAGACCTCAGGGTTTATTTCTCAACTCTGTCATTTACCTTGAGTAAATCACTTAACATCTCCGTGGTTCATTTTATTTACCTGGAAAGTAGAGATAACAATTGCACCCACATCATAGAGTAGACATGAGAATTAAATGAGTTAATTTGTACAGTGCTTACAACACCGTCTGGCACATAGTGAATACAATATCAGTGTTTAAGTTAAAACTAAATGCTAGCCAGGCACGGTAGCTCACGCTTGTAATTCCAGCAACTTCGGGAGGCTGAGGCGGGTGGATCACGAGGTCAAGAGTTCGAGACCAGCCTGGCCAACATGTGAAACCCTGTCTCTACTAAGAATACAAAAATTAGCCAGGCGTGGTGGCAGGCGCCAGTAATCCCAGCTACTCGGTAGGCTGAGGCAGGAGAATTGCTTGAACTCAGGAGGCAGAGGTTGCAGTGAGCTGAGATCATACCACTGCACTCTAGCCTGGATGACAGAGCAAGACTCCATCTCAGAAAACAAACGAACAAACAAAAAATTATGTGCTAGGCAGGGTCTCCTATATGTGCATTATTCATTTAATCCTAACAATAACCCTGTAAGATAAGTGTTTTCTCCATTTTACCAATGAAAACCTTTCATTTTGTAAGTGAAGGCCTCAAACAAACAAGCAATTATATTAAGTGGTAGTGCCAAGGGTCACATGCAAATAGCTTAACTCCAAAGCTGACACTCTTAACCATGTCGCAGGTAATGCTTCTACACCTAGTGAGTAATAGAAGTCTGTTTCTAATGCTCATGATCTAGATGTTTCATGAGATTGTATTAGTCCATTCTCACGCTGTTAATAAAGACACAACCAAGACTGGGTAATTCATAAAGGAAAGAGGTTTAATTGACTCACAGCTCAGCATGGCTGGGGAGGCCTCAGGAAACTTACAATCATGGTGGAAGGGGAAGTAAACACATGGTGGCAGGAAGGAGAATGAGAACTGAGTAAAGAGGGAAGCCTCATATAAAACCATCAGATCTCATGAGAACTCACTATCGTGAGAACAGTATGGGGGAAACCACCCCCACGATTCAATTATCTCCACCTGGTCCTGCCCTTGACCCATGGCAATTATTACAATTCAAGGTGAGATCTGAGTGGGGACACAGAGCCAAACAATACTCTGAACAATAGCGTTCATAGTATTTTCCTTATGTGATGCTTAAACCCCTATCAATTACCCCTCAAAAACAGCTCCGTGGTGGCTCAGAGGCTAGGAGTTGGCCTGATTGGGGGTGCAGGGGAGTGGAGGGCTGTGAAGGAAGGACTATGGGATAAGGGTGAAACCTGCCAAGGCCTGGAGCTGACTTTATTCTGGGCTTGCCTGTTTCATATGTTCAGTTTGGATCTGGACATGGGTCTCTGAGGGAGATGGGCTTGTCGTCTTTAGGAGACATGGAACTATGCCTTGAAATAAATGATGCTTGCAGTGTCACTCCTTTCTACTCCTATGCTATATTTAAATGATGAGACAGGGTTTGTTGCAAATAAATCATTTTTTGTTGTTGTTGTTGAAAACAAAATCAGAGATGGCACCCACTTTGGTGCTGTAGCTCTGCCTGAGCACATGTTCCATCAGAAAACTCAAAATGGTCCCCAAGTCTCAGGTCCAGCTCACTCTCCTATGTCCCATCTGGACTTGTCCTATGTCCAGATGCCTGGACCTGAATCAAAGGGCTCCATCTTTGTCATTACTCTGAGGCATTCATTTCTATAATAACAGTGACAGAACTCACTCATGAGAGTTTGCAGCTGAGCTTTTTTAATATCTTCAGCATGCCCTGAGGTGAGGCTAGTCTAGGAAGAAAACCTGGACAGAAGAGTCTGTAGTAAAGAGGAAGACATGGCAGTTGGAATCTAAGGATGAGGTTTAATACTTACATATTAATCTTCTAGGGCTGCCATAACAGGGTACCATAGACTGGATGGTTTAAACAGCAGGAATTGACTTCCTTATAGTTCTTGAGGCCAGAAGTCCAAGATCAAGATCAAGATATTTGCAGGATTGGTTTCTTCTGAGGACTCTTTCCTTGGGCTTTAGCTGAGTAGCTTCTCCCTCTGTCTTCATGTGATCTTCTGCCTGTGCATGTCTATGTCTAAATTTCTTCTTGCTATAAGAACACTGGTCATACTGGATTAGGGACCATGCTAATGACCTAATTTTACTTTAATTACTTATTTAAAGTCCCTGTATCCAAATACAACCATATACTCTAAGGTTCTGAGGTTAGGACTTCAACATGAATTATGGCGGGGGTGGGGGCACAATTCACCTCCTAACAACCTGGCTCCATCACTTTTTAGTTGTATGACTTTAGACAATACATATAACTGCTCCAGTATTTATTGTCCCTTGATCTGTAAAATTGAACAAGAATAAGACCTACCTCAAAGGATTATTGTCAAAGGCAAAGGAGACTAAACTACTATACTACATTTGAACTGCAAATTTATTTTGTCTCTCAAGACTACAATAGAAACAGGGATGATGACATCCCTTGGAATCTTTGTCTCATTTTGGGCATCATACTTTAATGTTAGAACATTGACAAATTGGAGTAACCAATTTGGGGGGAAATAGAATGATGAAGGGTCTGGAGTAGATGTCATTGAAAGAACAGTAAATATCTTGAGTAAGCCAAGATACTTACCTTGAAGAAGAAAAGATGGGGAGGGGAAATTGAGAAAACTGTCTTAAAAAATGTGTTTACTATTATGATGAAAGGGGGATGAAAGTAGTCTGTCTGTTTCAGAGAGAAGATTCAATGATACAAATTCATAGGACAGGATATTTAGGCCCAATTACAAGGAGTTTCTAGCAGTCAAAGCATCTAAATTGGAGGTACCAAGTTTCCTATCTCAGAAGGTGTAAGTCCCAGGGGCTTTTTTGAGCATCTAGTTTGCTAAACACAGTGATAAGCAATTTAACTTTGAATCAAGTGGAGAGGACAGATCCTGCCTGAAGTGGGAAGTTGGAATAGCTGGCCTCTGAAATCTCTTCTGTTTAGAGAAGGTCGCTCTCCTATAAATTATACTGTCTATGAGAAAAGGTTGAAACTCACACAAGCACATTTAACTAACGGAGGCATCCTACAATAAAACAAATATTCTTGTAAAACTTATTACAGAAAGTATAAGTGCCACATAAAGGACAGGGAATGGAGACCAAAGAGTTTTCAAGGATAGAAGTAATTTCTCTCTCTTATTGTGTACAGCTTTCAAATGGCTCCCTTAGACTCAGAATACAATTCACCTTCTAGATCCAGCACACTCAATTACTCAATCAGAACTTCTGACTTTCAACTCCAAAGAGACTCAGCTTCAGTTTGGTACACATCCTTAGTACAATGAGCTATGGGAAGGGAAGACTGGGATGGAGGGATTACATGGTTCAGAGAGCTGTAGCAACCCACCCTTATAGGACTGAGCCAAAGCTTTTAGAGCATAAATGTGGGCTGGGTAGCTGCACTAAACATATTTGGCATCAGGATTTCTCAGATACCTAGATAGAGATTTTTTTTTTTTTTTTTTTTTTTTTTGCCTCTTCAGAGATTCTGATTTAGTAGGTATTGGGTAGAGTTTGGGAATCTATATCTTTGAACTGTTCTCATGGATGATCCTAATATGAACCATCATACTATATTATGATTCTGCACTACATATTGCTAACTTCCCTATTTCTTAGTCAAAAGGTACCTTCTATCTCATAGGAATGTATTTGTAACTCTCATATGACATGTGGAAAATTATTCTTACTAGAATTTTGGCTTATATTTCCAACTTAGTTATGTAGTCCTGGAGGGCATAGATTATTTTTTCCTTACATTGCCAAGTCCTACAGCCTTTAACAGTGCCAGCACAGTGTTGACTTCTCATAGAATCAACGTGGTTCTGAGAACCTACAGAAAGCTACATTAATAGGATGTTTTCCACTTTCCCAACCTAGGCAGGGAAACCCACTCAGAAAATGCCTAATTGCTCTATGATTCGACATAGCTGGGTAGTCAGGCTGGGATGAGGGTGATTAATTACAAGCGGCATGCTGCGCTGCCCCAGAGCCTGGTAGCCTATGTTACACAGTCAATTAGCTACCAGACACAATCATCTAAGTTGTTATTTATTACTGGGTATGTCTGAGCCGTGAATCCTGTGAGGCAGAGAACAAGTGAGGGGATCTGTCACTGTGGGCCTCCAGGCAGAAAAAGCAGAGACTATGGAGGAGGACCAAGAGCTCCTGAGCCAGGCAGTTGGAGAAGTTCCAAGTCCTCCCACCTACAGTTCAATACACAAGATGAGGAGGAGCTAAACAGATTTAGTTGACCAGAATGTGCAAGCCACCAGAGAAGCCCCAGGGATAGAGAATACAGAAATGAAAAGTCTACAAGCTGATGGGAAAAAAGAGGCATACACTTGAGAAAAGGCATACATGGTCAAAATGTCAAGTAGTTGTACCTGGCTACAGTAGATGGGCTGTAGATGAGGAGTCAAAAAAAAAAAGGATTATGAGTGGTGTAGACCATCATTGTTGGAAGAGCAAAGGACATTACTTTGGACAAGTGTGACTTGGAAGGGGGTGGAATTTCAGCCAGACCGTGAGTGTAAAGGGAAGGGAATTGCAGGAAAGAAGGAAAAAGAAAGCTTAAATAGCACAGGCACCTCCTCTCAGACATTGTGTCAGACATTGTGAAAGGCAGTGCTGCGTAGTGGAAACAGTGTGGATATTGGGGCTAGATTCAACCTGACTTAGAAAATCCTGATTCTGCCACTTACCTTGGGCTAATTTCTTAGCCCATCTGGGGCTGTTTCCTAATCTGTGAAAATGGGGAAAAGATATTCATCCCAATGTGTGGTTTCCAGGATGAATTGAGATAATCATGTATGTGGAACACCTGGCAGGTAGTCAGAAAGTGGTAGCTCCTGTCAGAATTTTTGCTGTCCAAAACAGACCCACAAAACTATCTCATTCATTCTGCAAATGAGAAAACTGAGGCTTAAAGAAATGATGTCATTTACCCAAAATGACAAGCTGGTAGTAGCACAATCAGAATTTAAACTCATGTCTGTTTGACTCCAAGGTGCAGGCTTTTACCATCTTGGAAAGGATGGGGCAACACGGCAAAAATACTGATATTTTAAGGTATATATATATGAAGTGTATGAGTCACATATCAAATTTTTGGAGCTTTGCCAAAATGGTAGGTGAAGAATGTTTTCTTCAGTGTAGCCATAATTTGTATTTTTTCTTATTGTGAGTGAAATTGAACATTCCTTCACATATTTAAAGCCATTTGTATATCTTTTTCTGTGAACTCTTTGTGAACTTTGTCCTTTTTCCATTGAGTTGCTGGTTTTCTTTTTATTGATTTGTAAGAACTTTTTATGTGTTAGAGAAATTAGCCCTTGGTTATATATGTTGAAAACCATTTTTTCCCAATTTGTTCTTTGCCTTTTATCTTTAATTATGGTATTTTCACCATATAGAATTTTAAATGTAATCAAAATTAATTGTTTTAGGCTTTCAAATTTTAAAAATTATAGTTAGAAATCTTTTTCCGATCTGAAGATATAATTCTGCCACCATTTTTTTAGTACTTTTGTTTACTTTTTTTTTTTTTAGACAAAGTCTTGCTCTTGTACCCCAGGCTGAAGTGCAATGGCACAATCTAGGCTCACTGCAAACTCTGCCTCCCATGCTCAAGCGATTCTCCTGCCTCAGCCTCCCATGTAGCTGGGATTATAGGTGCCTGCCACCATGCCTGGCTAATTTTTGTATTTTTAGTAGAGGCAGAGTTCCACCATGTTGGCCAGGCTGGTCTCAAACTCCTGACCTCAGGTGATCCGCCCGCCTTGGCCTCCCAAAGTGTTGTCTACATTTTCACATTTGAGTAATTGATTATTTTGAAATTTACACTAGGGCAAGGTGTGGTTTATACATCCTTTTTTTCCCCCAGATAATCACTCTGTTGTACTAGCAACAATTATTGGATAATTCATCTTGTCTCCGATGACTTGAGATACCACCAATTTAATTATTTATTAAGTTCCTATGCATATTTAGATCTACTTTAAAACTTTCAATTATTATGTGGATCATTTTCCTTTCATCAGTAGCATACTGTTCTAATTTTTAAAGCTTTATGGTATGCTTTAGTATTTGATAGGTCTTGTTCCTTTGTCATTCTTGTTTTTTCTGACTTTTCCTGGATGTACATTTTTGTTTAGTTTTCCAAATGAATTTTAAAACTAGTTTATCTATTTCAAAAAATATATAGTTGGTGTATTTATGGGATTATTTTTAATCTTATATATTACCTACTGAGAATTGACATCTTTTTGAGGTTTTGGCTTCCTTTCCCACAATAAAAGATACTTTTTCTGTTCATTTAAATTTTTTTTATTCCCTCCACAGTTTTAAACTTTTTATCTTGTAGATCTCATATATTTCTTGTTAAATTTATTTCTAGATATTTCATCTTTTGTTGCTATTATAAATGGGATATTTTCTGCTGCAATATAAAATGTTTTTTGAAGGAAGTCTTTTGGGACTAATGATCTGTGGGACCACTTTGGGAAATTCTACGTGACTTTGTGCATCCCCTGTATTCCAAATAATAAGTGTCTTTGGAGGGGAAATGACATTTCCACAAAGCAATCAGAGACCCTGTAAGAAAGGGAGGAGGAAGTCTCCCCTTTTGCCTTTGGAAGAATTGGGTCATTTCAATCCCATTTTGCAATGTATAGAAGCACTCATAGAATATCCAAACTGGGGCAGGGTGTGGTGGCTCACGCCTGTAATCCAAGCACTTTGGGAGGCCGAGATGGGTGGGTCACGAGGTCAAGAGATCGAGACTATCCTGGCTAACACGGTGAAACCCCGTCTCTACTAAAAATACAAAAAAGCAAAATTAGCTGGGCGTGGTGGCGAGCACCTGTAGTCCCAGCTACTTGGGAGGCTGAGGCAGGAGAATGGCTTGAACCCAGGAGGCGGAGCTTGCAGTGAACCTAGATAGCACGGCTGCACTTCAGCCTGGGTGACAGAGCGAGACTCCGTCTCAAAAAAAAAAAAAAGAATATCCAAACTGGAAGATTCCTAAAAGACCAAGCTATTAAATCCTTTGATGGAGAGGATGAGAAAATAGATGACCAGAGAGAGAAAGTGACCTACTGAGTTTGGGCAGAGTCTAGGCTCTGGCCCATATTGATGGATGTCCAGGGCTTCCCTCAGCAGAGCTTCCTAGGCAGCAGCAATAGGCAACATCCTCCTATTCTGTCCCAAATTTCCACTTTGTCATGTGCCAGATACTATGTTATCTACAGTATATACACTGGTCCTTTTGACACTACACATTCCCATCCTCTGACATGTTCTTGGCTAACCTGCCTTCCTATACCAGCAGAACCTGTATTTCTTTTTTAGACCCTGACAAATGTTAGGTCAATTTGTCAGTGCATTTGTATTCAAAATTTAGTTGTCTAGGTGTGTATGAACCATGGCTAAGGTGCAATAGGAACCTGAAATGAGCTCATCTCCCCAAAGGGCTTCAGAAAATTTGGAGTCACTACTCTAGTTGAATAGGAACAGGATCTAGATCTCCACCTTATTCTGCCTCATCTTTAATCCCCGAGCCCTTCCCATCTCACATAATAGAAGTTTAACCGTGGAATTGCTTTAAGCCTGACTTAGAACTACTGATAATTCTTCAATTCTTCTCAGATTTCCATGATGATCTTCTTCCCTCTCTACTCCCCATATCTTGATTAATCAGTAGTTTACCACAGTTTATCATAAAGATTATGTAGTGATAATAGTCACAACAAGAAGTGTTTTCCATATGACCTGGTGGAAGAGGCATTGATTTGGGGAGTCAAGAGGCCTTGTGTAAAGTTTTGCTATGATATTTACTAGTTGCATGACCTGAAGACAGTCACCTAAATTTTCAGAGCTGTTTCCTCCTCTGTAAAATGAGGATATAATATTAGGTTAGAAAATATGAAAATCTTATTTTTGCAGGTCAAAGATAATCTAATATCAGCAGCTTCTATGCTTCAACCTAATGGTGCCTGCCCTATTCGCTGCATGTAGGATTGTGAGGAGTAAAGGAAACAGTGAGCATGAGGGATGTCTTTGAGATGCTTCAAATATTTTACATATGTAATGGATTATCATTTTTCTCCTTCCCAGGGTACTCGTCATTTAAAAGTAGGCACTTAACAATTCAAAGAAAATGATCCATAATGGTATAATTTCAAATAGACTTAAATATTCATATACCTTACATGGTAAACCGAGTAATGGCCTCCCAAAAGTGTCCATATTCTGATCCACAGAACTTGTGAATGTTACTTTATATGGCAAAAAAGACTTGCCCATATTAGGGATAATCTTGGACTATCTGGATGGGGTTGATGTAATCACAGCTGACCTTATAAGAGAGATGCAAGGGAGTCAGAGTAATAGGAGACTATGATGTGATGATGGAAGCAGAGACTGGACTGATGCACTTTGAAGATCAAGGAAGGGACCACAAGCTAAGGAGCTAAGGAACACAGGCATTCTCTAGACACCGAAAAAAGCAAAGAAATGGATACTCCTCTAGATAGAATCTCCAGCGGGAACCAGCCCTGCCAACACATTGATTTTAACCCTGTAAAATTCATTTCTGATTTCTGGCCTCCAGAATTATAAAGGAGTAAAATTTTGTTACATTAAGCCACGATGTTTGTAGTTAATCTTACAGCAACCATAGGAAACTAATATGCCCTATGACCTAGCAATTTAACTTCTAGGTACATAACTAAGGTAAACGTTTTCAGATCTATGCCAGGAGACATAGGGTAACATTCACAGATGCACCGGCCACAATAGCAATAATGAAGAAAACTGAAAATCCGTCACTGAGAGAGTGAATGAATGAACTCTAATAAAATATTACTTGGCAGTCAAAATATATGAACTATAGTAATATGAAAAAATTTGGATGAATCTTAGCAGTATGTTTTTATGTTTTTTTGTTTTATTTTGAAACCATCTCAAACTTACAGAAAAGTTGCAAGTACAGTACAAATGCCTTTTTTTTTTTTTTTTTTTTTTTTTTTTTTTTTTTTACCCATTTAAGAATAAGTTGCCAGTCTGCGGCTCCATCACCCATGAATACGTTAGGATATATTTTCTACATACAAGGGCATTCTCTTAAATAATCACAATACAACCATCAAAATCAGGAAATTGTGTTAATATTCAACCACTATGTAACTCTCAAATTTCATTTAAGTTTTGTCAGTTATTCCAAAATATCTTTCAGAGCAAAATTGTCTGGTTCAGAATTGCACTTTGCATTTGCTTGTCATATCCTTTTAGTCTTCTTCATTTGGAGCAGTTCTTCAATTTTTCTTTGACTGTCATGACCTTTACATTTTTTAAAGATTACACAAGAGTTATTTCATAGACTGTCCCTCAATGTGGGACTTTGGTCTGATGAGGCTCATGATTAGATTCAAGTTATGTATTTTTGGCAAGGATATCCCAGAAGCAATGCTGTGTTCTTTTCATTGCATCCTATCAAGCACGTGATTTTGATTTGTACCATTACTGATGAGGTTCACTTTGATCCCTTGATTAAAATGGTGTCTGCCAGGCTTCTCCACTGTGAAGTTACCCTTTTCCCCTTTAGCAATATGATTTTAAGTAAAAATAGTAAGCCCAGAGATTATAACCCTTTTATAAAGCTAAAAATAACTAAATTATAAAAAAATTCTTATTAGGAATAAATATAGATGAGATAAAACCACATAGAAAAGCAAAGGAATGACAAACACAGAATTCAGTTGGCAAATACATCACATAGAAGGGGGTGTGGAGAAGGAAGAAGGAATACGTGAGTATATGCAAGTTATTCCAAAGTTCCTGGTGTCTGTATTGGGTGGTGAAATCATATATTGTTTAAAAATCAACAAGGTAAGAAGGAAAAGAAGGCCATACTTGGACCAATGCAAGAGTGACTTGAGAATCATGGATTATGATTAATTTAATTCTGTGTATTTAGGGTCTAATTTCAAAAAACTGAACAGATTGTCTGACAGGTTGGTAGTGTAGAGATACCGGAAAGTGAAAGAGAAGAACTTCTAAAATCACTCCAATAACCACTGTCCCCAGCCCCAACCACAGTGGTAGAGTTTATGCTTCTAAGAAGGTCACCAGTATTCCGTATTTTTCTACTTTCTGGGTCAAGGCTAACCGGTTTGAGCCCAGAGAATGACTGTACAGAGTCAACAAAGCTACTAAAGCTTAGAACATTTTCATAATAAAATATAGGAAAATTTATCTCCTTCCTGGAGCAATTTCGTATCCCCAGAACATTTGCATGTTTCCAACTTCATTTCCCTTTTGCAAGAACACATGTGAACTTCCCAGCCCTCTACCTCTTCCAGTCCCTGGCTCTTGCCTGCATGGGTTTAGCATAGTTGACACAGACAGGTCTTTATTGGAAAAAGTCTTGGATTCTGATCCCAGTTGCATCTATAATTGCTGAATGACCCAAGGCAAATTATTTTCCTTCCATGGGTCTCAATTTATTCAGCTGGTGTTATATACCCTCTTCTTTGCCCCATACATTCTGACTTAGTAGATCTGGGTACAGCCTAGGCAGGTGTATTTTTAAAAAGCTACTCAAGCGAGAATCACAGTGCTCATTGACCTCTATATCTCATTCACATGCCAAGATTCTTACTGTAATGGTTTAATGCTTTTGTTTTTCTGGGAGTTTCACTCTGTGTTTGATACTCATTGGGTTGGGTCTTTCTCTGGGAAATGGCCATACCCCACAGAGATAGGAAGCCAAATTTCTGCCCTGCAATCTCACCCTTAGTTGTAGCCAATTTGTCTGGAAGTTGTCACCTGACTCAAAATAGGTCAATTATAGCCACTTTCCTGGAAATTTGGAAGTGGGATAAAGAAATTCCAGTCTCACTCTAGTCATTCCCATGAGTCTCAAGGGAGATTTCCCCATTGTAACACTGAGTAACAGAGAAAAGTTTCAGAAAAAATGTTGATGCACTGAAAGAAGAGGAGATGGGAGATAAGAAGTGCATGTTGAGTTCTCAATTTTTTTTGATTTCTTGGTTCCATTCCCTATAGATGCCTGACTTTCTTCCTACCTTTGGATACAGGAGATAATGACATAATAAAGTCTTCTTTATTTTGCTTAAGTTGCCTCCTTAGAGATAATTTGCATAGTGCATGGTCTCTCCTGATCAGCTTTCATCCTGGACAGGAAGAATTTCATTTAGCCTAATGGACTATACAGACTTAATAGCTATAGTTAGAAAACAAACAGCTGACCTGGGGGATGAGGGCAGGGAAATCAGAGGGATGTAAAAGTAAGCTAAAATCCTTAGCTTGTCAGGGGGAGATAGAAATGTATTAATTCTACACATTAGAAATATATATTAGAATAGGTATAGTAAAATGTTCAAGATAACCACTAGAAAGATGGACATAAAATGTATACTTTTCAAATAAGCATAGTAAAACAAAATGAAAAGAAAGAGTTTCAGACCTTTTGATAGTATATAGCTCCCCATTAGAGAAACAAAAACTGAAATAGGAAGCCTCCTTCAATGCAAAGAGCAATGATATTAAATCAATAACAAGATTGACATGTTTGCTCTACCTAATTTACAAGCAAACAAACAAACAAAAATGTTAATGTCTAATGTTACCTAGAGTATGGAGAAATAAACTCCTGGTGTGTATATATATCATCACAATATTTCTAGAAGGGAAATTTGACAACGTTTGCCTAAAGCCATGATTTATATAATGTACTTTAACTTTTAACCTCAAAATTCCACTTTTAGGAATGTATCCTAAGGAAATAATTAAGAATACAATTTAAAGTATTCATTCTAACATGAATAATATTAAAATAATCGAAATATTCCAAATTATAATATTGTTACAATAAATCATGCTACTTTCATACTTCAGAATTGTATGTAGTCGTTATCCATTATAATGTAACTTAGTATCTTATTAGCATCAAATGCAAAGACATTCACAATGGTGTAAGAAACGGCAAGATGCAAAGCACGTGTACTGAGTTGTTACAAATTAACATATATCTCTATATACATAGAAAAAAAATGTCGGGAAGGGTTCATAACATGGTATTAAGTGATATACTTTTCTTTCAGTAATAAGCTTTGCATTAGTTCGTTCTCACACTGCTATGAAGAAATATCCGACACTGGGTAATTTATAAAGAAAAGAGATTTAATTGACTCAGTTCCACATGGCAGGGGAGGCCTCAGGAAAATTATAATTGTGGCAGAAGGCACCTCTTCACAGGGTGGCAGGAGAATGAGGGCCAAGTGAAGGGGGAAGCCTCTTAGAAAACCATCAGATCTCATGAGAACTCACTCACTATCATGAGAACAACATGGGGGAAACTGTCCCCACAATTCAATTATCTCCACCTGGTCCTGCCCTTGACCTGTGGGAATTATTATAATTCGAGGTGAGATTTGGGTGGGAACACAGAGCCAAGCCATATCAAGCTTGACGTTCATTTTCTCCTTTTTGATTGTGTTTCACAGCGGCACCTTTTATGATAGCAATACCTTTTTCAACAGTGACTTAGAGTTGACCCAGAGCTTTCATACTCATGATGCCATTTGAGCTGTGTAACACTGCAGGGAGTTCAAGAGGGAAAATACTATCACCATCTACTCCTACTCACAAGAAAATGGACAGAATTAATAAGGAGTAAAACTGGCATTAATCACCAGGTCTTCTTCCTCTAGGGCCAGTACTCTTCCCACTGCCCCATGAGAAAATAGCACAATAGTATGCCTAAACACTCAACAGGTTAAACAAATTGAAACAGCAATAAGATGTGGTGTGACACATTAAATACGTATGGGTCTGTGGACACAATAGGAAAGAATGCTAATTAAGAACAAAAGAAAACCACAAGGCAAATGCATAGGATTTGTAGCTGTATAAAAAAAGTATGGATACACACACACACACACACACACACATATGTTGGGGAGGTTATAATCATCTTGGAAATATATTTATAGGAATACTAAGAGAGTTTGGCATTTTGCGTGTAAAATTTTTGGAAATACGTTACTTTCAAAGTGGTCAGTGTAGGTAGAACTAAGTTTTGCCAAACACATGGGCAAGTCAGAGGATAAGAAATCAGATAAAATTAAATACAAGGAAGGGCAAAGGATTGGAATGAAGCATGAGGGTAGGGTGACCACTTGTTCTGGTTTTCCCTGGACAGAGTAGTTTTCTGGAACCAGGGATTTCAGTGCTAAAACTGGGAAAGTCCTGAGCAAAATGGGACAAGTTGGTCCCCCTACTATGCAGGAGAAGTGGGAAGAGGTTGAGGCAGGCTTCAAAAATTCAGAAAGCCAGCAAAAACAGAGTGAGCAGGACAGAAACCTGGAAAAAGAGCCTGTGCTCTTCTTTTAACCTTATTTGAGGAGGCAAAGATTTGCTGGCTTCTGCTAGAGGGAGAGAGCACTATTTCATAACTGGACTCCATACTTAATTTACAGTAGAGCTCAGCAGTTGAAAGCTGTTGAATTGGAATCTGATGCCCTGCTTTTACAACTTGACTCTACCACTGTCTGGCTAAGTGACCTGGGGCAAGTTTCCTGACCTCTTTACTTATATGTCCTCATCTTTAAAGTGGAAATAACTATAATCCCACCGTATAAAGTTATAATTAGCATTGAATGAGATAATGCTTGTATGTATAATGTCTGACACATATCAGCTCCCAAAATGTTAACTGTTGTTATTAATACAGTCACTCCTAACCTGGAAGCAACAATAGGCTCAATGGGGGTCTGTGGTCATTTGCATTTACTACCTAGGCACTAAACTCATTCCATATTGAAAATGGTCTTCTAATTTATGCAGCCAACAAACATATGAAAAAAAGCTCAACATCACTGATCACTAGAGAAATGCAAATCAAAACCTCAATAATGAGATAACATCTCACACCAGTCAGATGGTGATTATTAAAGAATCAAGAAACAACAGATGCTGGCAAGGCTGCAGAGAAATAGGAAGACTTTTACACTGTTGGTGGGAATGTAAATTAGTTCAACCATTGTGGAAGACAGTGTGGCAATTCCTTAAAGATCGAGAACCAGAAATACCATTGACCTAGCAATCCCATTACTAGGTATATACCCAAAGGAATATAAATTATTCTATCATGAAGATAAATGCACATGTATATTCATTGCAGCACTATATGCAATGGCAAAGATATGGAATCAACCCAAATACCCATCAATGATAGACTGGATAAAGAAAATGTGGTATATATACACCATGGAATACTATACAACCATAAAAAGGAATGAGATCATGTCCTTTGCAGGGATGTGGATGGAGCTGGAAGCCATTATCCTCAGCAAACTAACATAGGAACAGAAAACCAAACACTGCATGTTCTCACTTACAAGGGGGAACTGAACAATGTGAACACATAGACACAGGGAGGGGAACAACACACACTGGGGCCTGTCAGTAGGGTCTAGGGGTGGTGGGGGGCATCAGGAAAAATAGCTAATGCATGCTGGGCTTAATACCTAGGTGAGGGTTGATAGGTGCAGCAAACCACCATGGCACACACTTACCTATGTAACAGACCTGCACATCCTGCACATGTATCCCAGAAATTAAAATAAAATAAGAGAATGAAAAAATAAAATGAAATAAAGCTGTAAAAAATATGTGAATAAAAGAAAAGAAAATTGTCTTCTACTCCAGTTCTTATGCCAACTACTTCTGATCCTGCTCACAATTTACACCCACCTGTCTATCTTGCCACCTCCTCCATGCCAGGATCTCTGTCCACACTTCATGCCTTAAAACTGTTTGCAAGATTCATTCCTTTTGAAGACACTATTCTATCCCTTTCCCTTGAAAGAATCCACCGTCTCCAGGGAATACATTTCTGTATTATTAGCAAGGGCCTTCTAGAGACGGAATATTTCAAATGAGAGGCACTATGGGGTTTGCAAATTATGCTTTCTAGGCTCTTCCCCTCATACTCTAGACCTTTCCACTATTACACTGCAATGACTAGGAAGAAGGCTGGTCATGCTTACGCTGTTGGAGACTTGGTCTTCAGGGGCCCTGAGAGATGGAACAGGATCATAATTAGGTAACAAACTGGACAAGTACTTGACAAGTATAACTAGGAGTGGAGGGATGGGCCTAGATGTAGGAAAATGGAGCTAATTTCTGAGCTCATCTCTGGGAACCTCAATCCACAGCAGGTTTTTTATTTTTGGAATCTCCTAATCTCAGTTGTCAACGTTATATTACCCGTGGAAACAGATAAGCAAACACTAAATAGCCCTGTGGATTTTGTTGTGGAAGTCAGATTGCCTTTGGGGTTACATGGGGGCATTTCCAGAGAATTTCCCATGAACATTGCTCAGCAAATACTGACAACTGGGAAATGCTAAAGCTGGATAATGCAAATAGAAAACAAGACAAAATCCTCCTGGTCTTACATGGTGTTGAAACAAATTCCATCAAATATTATTATAAAGGGAACTTTCCCTGCTAAGTCTCAGTCGTCGCTCTTAGAGTCAAATAGCAATATCTAAGTTTCCAAAGAGCTTTCATTCAATCATTTGTTCATTCATCAGACATTTATTAAGGTATTGTGTTGGCACAGAGGTATCCAGGGATCAATGAGACACTGTCCTTTCCCTGGAGGAGCTCACTGTCTAATGTGGGAGAGAGGTAAGGAAACAGGTCATTATTATTAAAACTATACACTAAAGGTCTGGGAACATTGAAGAAGGGGTGGCTGTGATGGGCCTAGGGAAATGGATTGAGGTTTTAAGGAAAGTTTTTCAGGGAGGAGACTGTTGAACCAAACTTCAAATTGGAGTATGTTACTGAAGAGTAGGGGATGCTGTAAGAGATGTCTTTAATAGAGACCCAGGACATTGTCGACAAACCATGCATAAATTATACATGGGGAAGCTAAGGGTAGAGAGATTGGGGTGGAATATGTAGAGTTATGTAAGACAAGCAAAGGATTGTGTACTTTATTCTTTAGATCATAGATAGCCATTGAAGAGTTTTGCACAGAAAAGATTTATCTTGGGAAGCTTGCTCTGGCAACACTGTGGAGGATGAATTTTATGGAGGTAAAAGTGGAGTTAAGATCAGTTAGGAGGCTCTTGCAATAGTCAAAACTACCGAAAGCCGAAACTATGGCAATGTCAGTAGACATGAAAGAGCAGTGTCATTTGAAAATATATAATAATATTATTAATAATAATCATGATAACAAACAATTTCATAGTACTCACTATAAGCTAGGCACTGTTCTAATGTTCACAACAAACCTTTGAGGGAGATGCTATTATTCTCGTTTTACAGGTAATGAAATTAAAACCAATGAGGTTAAGAAACTTGCCCAAGGTCATTTCCTTTTGAGGTGGATTACTTCACGTGACCCAGGGCCAGGAGGTGGGAATATGATTGTACCTGCAGTTGAAGCTTCATTATCTTGGCATGAATTAACCATGTGAAGGCCCAATACAGTTCTTTGAATACAATGATCAGTTAAGGTATATAAGACAGGGTTCACTCAGGGAAACACAGCTACTATAAGTAATATAGAAATTAGAGATTCATTATAGAAACTGGCTCCTATACAAATGTGGAAGGAGCTGGGGAAGTGAAGGTCTGGAGAGAGGGAGGCTCAGAGAAACTGTCCTTAAACAGACTACCTAAAGACCTGGTGCAGGAGGCCACTTGGAGCTTTCAGGAAAATCCTATGAGCAGGTCTGGCTGCTGAAGTGGGACCACAAAGTTGGAGCTCACAGGGAGTTCTGTGGAAACTGCTGTTTCTGGGGTAGCTGTTGGCTCTGCATAGCTGCTGCCTCTGTGGGTCTGCTGGTGGACCTGGGGCAGTTGTTGGTCAGGAGGGCTAGCAGTCATGAAGACGAGCTAGACACAAAGTGGAGGCAAGCAAGAACAAGTTGGCACCCACTTAGCACTCCTGCATCTCTTCCTTTGTCACCATGTCTGTGATGACCTTCTGAAAACTATGTCTTCTGCTTCGTCTCCACCCTCCAAATTTCACACCATTTCCTCTACTGGCAAACAATGACCCAGCCATACAGGGAAGAGTGTCCTGAGAAACATGGCTTCCAGCCTTAGCCAAGTTGACAAAACACAACCCATCATGGATGGGGACGGGGGTTTTGGTGGGGGGGTAGGAAAGTAGAGTTTTGCTCTAGCAGAGGCCCCTGGAGGATGCTGCAATGTGCAACATTGTAGCATTGTGGTAGTGACTAAAAGAGGCATAAAGGGGTGCCACATAAGACATGTGTGGAAGGATTAGCCTATGACAGGAGAATGGACTCTGAATTCTTAGAAGGAGAGGTGGCAAGCATGCATGTGACCACTGACACCTTCATAGGTGGAAGGGAGGGGGGAAGTTATACAGCCTTGTAGAGGGGAAAATGACTAAATGAATGGGGAATGGAGCAACCAGTAAGTAAAGTGAAGTCCTTGAAATTATCTGTGAAGCCAGAAAAGAGAATGGTGTGGCTGTAAGAGGGATCCTGTAACTCAAAAGCGTGTGACTACAGACTGAGTAATTGAATAAAGACTGAGAGCTTGGTTGCTAAGAGCAACATGGACAAGGAAAAGCACAGTTTTTACTGATCTGGAAAAAGAACTTTTGCAACACAAGGTGTGATTCAGTGCAGGGAAGGAATTGAATTTTTATCACTTCCGTGTCCAGCACAGTGCTCTATTTGTATTTGATGAAACGAAGTGAAAAGGTGGCAACAAGGAACTCTGAGAAAGGGTACCAGCGTGGAGAGCATCTGATGGACAGCTCACTTAAGTTTATAACAACAATTAGATCAATATTTAGAGCACAGTCTCTCAGTCTCAGCATGATTGACATTTCAGACTAGATAATTCTTAGTTGTGGGAAGCTGTTCTGAGCACTGCAGAATGTTTAGCAGCATCTCTAGTCTTTACCCATTAGAAGCTAGTAGCAGTCCTCTAGTTTTAACAACCAAAAATATCTACAGACATTGCTAAATGTCCCCTGGAGAGCAAAATCACCCCTAGTTGAGAACTAGTGATTTTGAGAGAAGTAGCCAACATATTTCCATTTTGTTAAACTAAACTTCCATGGTGCTAGGAGGGGCTTGGGGTGAAGATTAAAGGGGTTTTTCTGAAAATAGGAAGCAACCTAAATATTCAAGAGAATATTGATCAAATCAATCATGGTACATTTAAATAATAAAATATTATGTAGCCATTAAAAATTATAAAACTATATTAACATGAAAATATGCTCCAGAATAATTGAAAAGAAGCATGTATGTGTATCTATGTGTATATATTTGGACTTGGCACAAAAGCATGAGAGGATGTACACCAAAATGTTCACAGTAAAAATCTTGGAGGTAAGGGGAGTGTGGGAAGAATGATAGACTTTTCTTTTAGCCATCTTTTGTTTCTGTATTTTCTACAAGCACACATAATTTTTTTTAAAAGGTGGATATGCCAGGAGAGGGATTTGCTACTTCTAGGTTAAAAGGATGGGGTTGGTTTATTTATGTTTGTTTGTTTTTGGTCCTGAAGTTATATGCCAAAGAGGGGCCATAATTTGACCTTTGCTGCAGCTCCTTGAGAAACTTAGTGTGTGGGTTTTTCTGGCAAAATTGAATAAATCTTGTTTAAAGGCTGGAGAATGGGTAAATTGGGCTATGCTTGTAAACATCTTCTTCTGTCAAGGAGGAGTTGGGATAAGGCACCCATCCAGAAGAAGAAGCTGGAAGACAAGGTGCTCAGGACATGGCTTGGAAGACCCCTTCCCATTGATGACCCAATAAAGAGAAATACAGCCTCAGGCTTCTCTTTTGGAACATTCACTCTTTGGCGTAAATTTGCTGGAAGCCTCTTCTGAGTAACAGTCTCTTATTGGGCTGCATGCATATCTTAAATTACCCACTGGCTCCAGCAAACAGCTCTTTCCCTTCCCCACAGGCCATAACCCTAAAGTGGCAAAGCCTCAGGCTTCAGTGAGTCAGCCCCAGTAGGGCCAGAGAAGAACAAAATGAGGAGAGGGCAGTTGCTCTGGGGATACTGGGCACCCAAAGGCAGTCAGACTACAGGCAGCTAGGGAGCATGTGCCTCTTTTGCAGGACCTTTTGTTTGAGGGGCTCAGGGTGGGGGCCAGAGGGAAGGTAAAGGAAATGAAGAACCCTCTCAAAAGCAACAGAAGTGATTTCTTCTTGTGTATTTATAAAGACAATTTTTTTAAAGTGAGATTTGTTTGACAGTGAGTCATCCCCAACATTTGATGGATATGATTCAGATGACCTTCCCTGACAGCATATTCTGAAAATACGGGCTAAAGTTTCCTGATTGTTCAGAAACCCTCAAAGAGTTCTAAAAGGCAGCATCATCAACTTGATTTTTTAATCATCCATATTTTTGGTCTTGTTGTTAATAGGTTCAAAGCAAATAATAACAACCCCTGGCTCTTCTGGGAGCAATGGATGCTTACCTAGGACCAGCAATAATTAAGTTGCCATCAGGCATAGAGCCTAGAAATAAAGTGAAATTCGAGAACCCTGAGTTCTAAAACCCATCCTTCAATAATGAGCATGAGACCTGACCTTGAGCAAGGCACCTTACCAACCTGTGTTTTTGTTTGCTTAGATTTGGCATGAGGATAGAATTATTCTAGACAGTGTTAAGGTCCCAACCAGGCTTCCTTGACAGCCCAATACTCAACAAGGCTAAGTATCCATCCTCTGTGCAACCTTAACATTCTGTGTTTATCCCTTTAATGACACTTTTCACGAAATCTCATCATGGCCTCACTGGTCTATAAGCCCTTCAAAGACTATAGGCAGAATCACTGCCTTATTCAGCACTGTATTCCTAGAACCTGGAACACTGTCTGCACATAGCGAGTAGTCAATAGACATTTGTTGAAAGAAAGCATGAGTGTCTTAGAGTATTCCCATTCCAGTTTTCAGTATCATCTCTCCACTATTATTTCCTCTGCTTTCTCCTTTGGTCTAGAATAAAAATTCCTACCTGAGCTTTGAGTAACCTTCAAGCCATTTTGGAGAACCAGCTACTTAGACACCTTTTGATTTCTGAATGAGACCAAAATGAGTCTATTGTTGTGGCTATGGGAATGTGCCTCTCAAATGTCCAACTATGAGAGTGTAATCAACTGAGGGCCTAAACTGCTGAGCTCTGAAGTTCATTGCCATGTTTGCTTCAAGGCACTCCTCCCAATGGCTACTTCCAGTCAGTGACTGTGTCTACCAGGGGTACAAAGGCAGACCTGTTCCTAGGAGTCATGGATCCTCTGATGAGCAACCTTGGCTTGAGGATTCTCTAATGGTCTTGCTGAACTCTCCTTAGAACTTAGAACTAGTCTAAGATGCATCCAACCTACCTTCCTTCCTTCCTTCTTCCTTCCTCCCTTCCTTCCTCCATTCCTTCTACCCACCCTCCCTCTTTCCTTCACTTGGGGTCAGATTTACGACTAATGTAATCCACTGGCTCCCTTTAAAATTCTGTTTCATAGGCATTTCCCTGAACATATTTTATCTACTTTTATCTTACCTTCACATCTGGTTCTTGGAGGACCTGGGCTGACACAACTACTTTCTATGAGAGTATCCTCTACACCCACTGGATGGGCCCTCAAGTGTCTTGTTTGTCTTTCACTCTACTCTTAACAGTTTGGACTAGGGTAGATTAATCACATTTTCTTTCCAAGGAATTTGAAACTAGGAGTCATAGGTAATAAGTGAGTCTGTGGGCCTGGCTCTAACTGAGGAAAACAAATGGTAGCCATAAGCAGCCATCTTCTGACCATGATGTATTTGGAGATGCAGAGAAAGTCTGGAAAGAAAGAAAGAAAGAAAGAAAGAAAGAAAGAAGAAAGAAAGAGAGAGAGAGAGAGAGAGAGAGAGAGGGAGGGAGGGAGGGGAGGGAGGGAGGGGGGAGGGAGGGAGGAAGGAGGAATGACGTAAAGAAAGAAAGAAAGAAAGAAAGAAAGAAAAGACTGCAGAGACCTAAAGACAGTACTCCCTGAGCACCTGATAACATTACTGTCCTTTGTTCTAGGTACCCAGATGTCTGGCTGTCCTTAGCTTCTGCAAGATACTTTAGAACCTATCCAATACATTCTCTTTTGGGCTTAAGCTGTTGAATTCTGTTGCTTGCAATCAGAAGGATCTAGACTGAGAGTCAGCTCTCAGACCTAATAAGGCTTTAGCCACAAAATAAGCCAAATGTTAACATATAAAGACAAAGGATAGCTAGTAACTCTTTCCTTAAGAAGCCATGTGTCCTGTCATGATGGTGATCATATAATAAGTTGCCATATATAAAATTATATATGATCTAACTTATAGATCATATATAAATTATCTAAATTGCAACACTTTTGAGAGTAAAGGTGGGTGCTATTCATAATTGTGCAAAACTACCAGCTTGATCCAAGACTGTGCTGGAGAACCCAGGACCGTTTATGGTCACACTACCTCCATAAGAAGAGTCAATTGGCAGAAGAATTAAGGAAGTTGGATGCAGTTGTGGTGAAACCCTTTATAGTATCTTATTGAAATTGCAGCTTTCTCTAAAAAAAAAAAAAAAAAAAAAAAAAAAAAAAAAAAAAAAAAAAAATTGGAAGTGGTTTTTTTTGTGTCTTCAATGTGCAGAAGAGAAAACTGAGGTCTAGAAAGCAACAAAAGCCCAAGACCACTCCTCTGATAAGTAGAAGAGAAGAGAAGTAAAAGAGCTGGGTTCAAATCCAAGTCTCTGGTCTCCTACTCTAGTGCTCTTTCCTGCATGAAATAGCCCTCAGAAGTATGGATTCTTTTTCAGTGTGATCTCAGGACTCTTCTGCCTGTCTGAAACACCCGGGCCACTCCGAGCAAATATTCTTAATGAGAGTACAGCAGTACCCCCTGATCCATGGGGGATTCTTCCAAGACTTCCAGTGGATGCCAGAAACCATGATACTACCAAACCCTATACACTATGTTTTCTTCCTATGCATCTTACCTACGATAAAGTTTAATTTATAAATTAAGGACACTAAAAGCTTAACAATAATTACTAATAACATACCATAATAAAGGTTACATGAATGTGGTCTCTCTTTTTTCAAATATCTTATTGCATGTAATATTTTTAGAATGTGGTTGACCACAAGTAACTGAAACCATGTAAAGCAAAACCACAGACAAGGGGGACTACTGTATATTCTGAAAACATTTGTTGGGAGTGTCCTTCTTGTGCCTCATAAATTTTATTTTTCCAAAGATGGTTGCAATTGTATCTTCCATTTCACATACTGTTCTAAAATGCATTCTTTTCACTCTTCCATTAAGAGGAAGAGTATATTTCCATTGAAAAAACAAGGTAAAAATCCAAGGATACTTGGCACACCATTCATAACTTGGTCCCCTAGTTACCTGCCCCATCCCCTAAGCTTTCTGCTGTGATGTGGCAAAACCTCATAGCTTCTGTGCCTCACTGACAGGTGGCCTGTTTTACTGCCCCATGCTATGCTCATGCTGTGGTCTCCCCTGAATCCCATTCCTACCTATTCAATCTTACTCATCCTTGGTGTAGTTTGAAACTCGATGTTCTCCTCTTAATGAGGTCTCCCTAAATGCTTTACATTTGTCTATCTAAGCAGGTAACACATTTTATGGATTTTCCTGTTATTGTATCTAACTTCCCAAGGAGGATTTACGCCTCTGGGTGTTAGGACAGCCTTATCTATCTTTCATCTGGTTATTCATTCATTAATTTATCATCTTATTTCTTTTGAAATTCTCAGCATTAGGCCAGATACTGATCAAGAAATGTTTGATAGAGTAAAACCAAGGAGAGTCAATGAAAATAAATAGAAGGCTTTCAATCAATTTCTTACCTTTTAACCAACCCCTCTTGCCAACAACTACTCATTTATCAACAGCAGTCAAAATGACAAGAACAACAACAACAAAACCAAACCTTCCTTCCAAATGTTATAAATGCATAATGCATACAATCTTCACAGCCTTATGAAGTGGATATTATCATCTTGATTTTACAGATGAGGAAACTGAACCAAAGCAAGATGAAATAATTTATTTAAGCACCCATGGTTTGTAAGGGGCAGAGTTAGGATCTGAACCTACACATTCTGGTTCTGAAAGCTGGGCTCTGACCTCCCGTTCAGCGCTGCCTCCCTGGAACTCATCACCACGCCTTTAAATCACTGGGAGGGCTCGGGGTTAACCTCTCCTGGCTCTGCTCCACCATGCTCTGTCTGGGGCAAGTTGCTAGTAACTGCTGCATTCCCATAGGGAGACGAGGTTAGTGAAAGAGGAAGAAAGGCAGATAAATAATTTACCACCTGAGCAGTGAGAGGAGATTTCTTGGATTAAGAGTCAGGAAACTCAAAAGACATGATTTAGACAATAAGGTAATAAATGATACAATTATTATCCAATTGGCTATAGGCTCATTCCGGCCTAGGAGTCTTTAGTTCACCTGATGTGGCTCCTGCTTCTGTCCTTCCAACATAATCTCTCTGAAAACAGAGGCAGATCCCCCGCCCCCTACCTCTATCAAAATGAGTTTGCTTGTAAAGCCTGAACTCTATTTTTTTTTAAAAGAGTGAACCACTCAATTTATTAAAGGCATATGCTGATGCACCTTTGTGGGATTGGGAAGGGAGTGGGGGAAAGAGAGAAATGAAAAGAGATGCTAGACAAGGCACTCTCCTTAGTGAGATTCCTGGGGAAATGTAGTTAAGCCAGCAACAGGTTTGTTGAGGACATCAGATAACTGGTCACTCAAATTCCAAAGCAGAACAGAAACCCCATTTTTCTTATTCTCTGAAATAGGAATTATGATTTTTCTCTTTGCATGGTCTGTTGGGGACACAGTATTGAGTGGGGAGTGGGAGTGTGGGCGCTGGGTCCAGATGGTCTGACTTGGAATTCTGGCTGTACTGCTTCCATGGGAGCTAGGATAGGTTTCTTAATCTCTCTGTACTTCAGTTTCCTCATCTTTAAGGTGGGGGTAATAATAGCACCTCCTTCAAGTTGTTGTGATGAAAATGTTTGTAAAACACTTAGAACAGTGCCTGGCATATAGGGAGTACTTGGTAAATACTAACTGTAAAACATGAGTCTCAGCAAAATGTATGAGATCCAGAGCTCATCCCACCTCTGATGAGGACTACAGAGCCAAGATTCTGCAGATTATGTTTTACTGCTACCAGAGGTTACATGGCAGCGAAGGGTCTCACTTGATGGGTTAGAAGTCAGGGTGAAAGAGCTGTTAAACCTAAAGAGTCCTCATTTTCATCGTTTGGAAATATATCTAGTCATTCCATCCATATATGTAATAGTTCATTTACTGAACACAGGTAGTTATTACATTCTTCCTCGCAGATCCTGTGCTAGCAGCTAAGGGTAGAGAAATGAGTAAGAAGGGTCCATGTTGAAATCATTACATTTTAGGGAAGAAAACAGACATGTAGAATTCACATGAATATAATGAGTTCCCAAGAATATCTGGGTTCAAATCCTGGCTCTAACTATTGAGGAGCTGAGTAACCTTAGGTTTATAACTTCTCTATACCTCAGATTTTTTTTCTCTAAAATACAAATAATACTCGGATACAGTAGTTTACGCCTATAATCCCAGCACTTTAGAAGGCTGAGGTGGGCAGATTGCTTGAGTCCGGGAGTTCGATACCAACCTGGGCAATATGACAAAACCCTGTCTCTACAAAAATTACAAAAAAAAAAAAAAAATTACTCAGGCATGGTGGCACATGCCTGTAGTCCGAGCTACTCAAGAGGCTGAAGTAGCAGGATTGTTTGAGCGTGGGAGGCAGAGGTTGCAGTGAGTCACAATCGCATCACTATATTCCAGCCTCAGCAACAGAGTGAGACCCTGTTTCAAAAAAAATTACAAATAATAATAACAACAACATCTACTTCATAAGGTTTTGATAAAGCATAAATGAGAAAATTCACATAAGATGCTTAATGCAGAGCTTGATGCATAATATACACTCAATTATAGTTTAAAAGAAAAGAGCTATAATAGATTTAAAAAAAGTGATGTAAAGTAAAGTGATAGGAAACATAACAGCTTTAAAAGAAACAGTGGTATGAAGAAAGAACTATGGGAGCAAAAGAAGTGGGAAGACGTCCCATTGTGAGGTGGGGAAAAAGAAACTGAGTAGCAAAGGCTGCAGAGAGGAAGGTATATTGGAACTGGTTTTAAAAATAATTAGGAGTCAACCAGGAGAGAAAGGAGGGGCATTCCAAGGAGAGAAAACAACAGAAGCAAAGGCACAGAGGAAAGAAAGGAGATGGCATGTTCAAATAAGGGAAATCCAGTGAGGCAGCAAGGGAGAGAGGGAAGGGTACATCAGGCCAGGCCATAAGGGAGGCATTTCATGACAAAATATGAGTTTAAACTTTATCCTGCAGGACAACTTTTCCCAAGACCTGTTCTGTAAAGCACTCACCGTGGAAGATGTGACGAGCCGCTTCATGAACAAAACCAGCACACCAGTAAATTTGGGAAGTGCTGGGTTGAGCTAAGGTGAGCTCTTTACTCACGGACTCTTGCACACTTTAACATACTAAGGAGTCTCTCCCCATGAGAAGGAGAAGAGTATAGAGCATTTCCTGGAAACATTTGTCACACAACCTCAATGGTGAGCTCTGATAAATCCTGTCAAGCAAATTAGAGGTTGCATGTTCAGAGCCCCATTTAAGCGACTCATTAAACAATGTGAAGAATGGAGGTTTGAAGGATGGATTTGGGGTGTCAAGACGGAAGGTAGGAGACCAGAATAGAGGCCAGTGCAGCGGTGCTTGTGACAGATGCTGAGTGTCCAGGGCACTGCCAGCAGGAAGAGGGGAGGTGGTTTAGAGGAGCAGATAATAGCAGGGACTCTGCAGCCACACCTTCTGGGTTTGAACCCAAACCCTAGCTTTGCTCCCTACTAGTTAATGACCTTGGACAAATGGCTTCACCTCTCCATGCCTCAGTCTCCTCCTCTGTACAATGAGAGTAATGTGCTCATGGGAGACGTTATTTATAAAGCGCTTAGAATAGTGCCTGGCACATATTAACACCACAAGAGCATTTGGTTAACTAAATGGAGAGGATAGGGTAGAATTCCCAGAAGAATTTTGTTGGAGCCAGTCAGAAAGGAGACCATGTACTGTACAAAGCATGTCTCTGCTCTCTTGTGTCACACTGGTTTCTTTGATCTTTTGTATGATTCCCTTTCCCCCTATTCCTTCCTTGTTTTGTTGACAGACCAGAGCAGTCATATTGCTTGACAAAGAAGCAAACTGGGGCTTTATATGAGCATTAACTTGCAGGAATGCAAATAAAAAATAAGATAATTTTTAAAATAATAAGTACCTGTTATATTAAAATTATATATTAATATAAAATAGGTATCATAAAATGACATACATATAAAAAATATAAATAGTGTGAGCCATTAACTGTGCCCACCATTGCACTCAGGGAACTATAATGTTGATGTTGGGGGAGGGTGGGGATGGCAGTCTCCATTCCTGTATGCTGCTGAGAGAGACAGCAACTTGACAAGCTACAAAGTTTGAAGGTAAATACTTCTCTTATGACATGTTGGTCTGGTGCTAGATTGGAGAAATAGAGATCTGGTTCTGGGAGACACACTGGCTGTGTTAGTGGAGGCACCTTTATAAAGATTTTCAAAGGTGATTCTGATTATGTGTTATTTTTGTCTAATGCACTTAAGAACATCACTGCCATATAAACTGCAACTCTCTTAGAAGGTAGGACTGAGATTATGACCTGGGTCTTCCTGACTCTAAAGTCCTTGCTTTTTCTGCCACATAGACCCTTGTAGACAAGCGCTTGTGATTCATCGGCCCATTACTTCAACACCTCTTTATTTGATGTCTGCAATATGCCAGGAACATTGCCAGATGCTGTGGATAAAGTGGAGAACAAGTCAGGTACAGTTCCTGTTATCATGGGGCTTCCAGCCTCTGGAGAAGGTGTTGTAAAGAGATGAACTGATGCAGGGCAGGATGGGGAGACAGACTCGCCCACTCATGTGGCACTCACAGCATTCTCTAATCCACTCAGTAAACTGGGACCTAAGTTAGGGTCCTGTGTGTCATAGTCAAATCAAATCAAAACCAGTGCTACCTTTTGGAATGTGCCAGTTCAGCCCAGTTTAGCCCAGTTATCCTCTATCCTGGCTGCCCATTAGTGTCATCTGGGAGTGTATATGCTCGTTCCTGATAAACATAATTTTGAAATCTCTGTTTAAGCTAAAGACTAAGAGACTTAGAGCTGAACCGAAGACTTGGAAGATGCTCTACCTCCACACACATCTGCCCATAAACTAGAACAACAACAACAACAACAACAACAAAAAGCCCTACATTTTAGAGCTAGAGCTGTGTATGGAATGGGACTTCGGCACACTGGCAATGGAAGTGGACTGTCAGGGGTGGAACTCTAGCTCTGCTACTTGCTATCGATGTGACCTTGGATGTGTCATTTAACCTCCTAAGACCTCGGTTTTCAGTTAGAGGATTAAATAAGTGAATAGATTTAAACCTCTTAAAGAGAAAATAATATATAACAAGCACTACATACATGTTAGCTCTTACTGTTTTTCTCATTATGAGAAAATTCCTCAGATCAACACACAGCTTTGAGGAATGGTCCTTAAACTCTTCCTTCTCTGGGCTCATGGTGTGTCCATTCTTCTGTGTTTCAGGTCTTCTCCTACCATTTGGGTCTCCTGTTGGTCTCGGTTTCTAAATTATCACATTCTGTATGCCAATGTCTCTTTTAATTCAGGCTTTACTTGTTATTTGGCTTTGGGTATTAATGTAAATGCAAAATGGCTTCAAATTCTTTTCTACTCATCCTATTGAGAGGTAGAATCTGATTTCTGTTCTTTTGACTCTGGACTAAGCTTAGCCTTTTGCTCGAGCAAAAGAATATAGTAGTGTCTTACTTAGCATCTTTGCTTAGCATTTTGCTTGAGCAAAAATATACAGTGGAAATAATGTCCTAAAATGGAGATGCGAGCTGAGAAGAAGCCTTGGAGTTTCTGCCTGGGCATCGAGGAGGCACTCTGGGGAAGCCAATTTCCTTGTAAGAAGTCTAACCACCCTGAGGCCATGATGCTAGAAAAAGCATGTGGAGAGACCACATGGCAAGGTCCTGAGACTGCTTGAGGAGAGATTGGCCTGGCAGCTCCCAAAAACTCCCGCTCTCGGCCATTCTCTCAAACTGATACTCCAGGGATCAGGTAGAGCAGGATGAGTCATCCCTGCCCATCCTGGCCTCAACTGCAGATTCATGAGCAAGAGAAAGTAGTAAGATTGAGGGTAGTTTGTTTTGTAGCAATAGATAATGGAACAATAATGCATAAACTCAGTCCAGGAAAGAGTTTTGGTAGAGTAGAGTCATATATCAAACAGCACATGTATGTCATCATGAAAAAATGGTATACATTCCATAAAGCAGGGTAAAGCTGGCCTCAGCAATTCAGCTGTCTGCCTGTATGTTGCTGATCTAACTAGAGTTGAACCTCAATATTTCTCCCATTGCTGTAAAGATGCTTTTGTGTTTGCTAAAGCTAAAAACATATTCCAGAAGAGGGATGCTGAGTATAACTGGGAGGCAGAGCTGATTCACAAAGCTGAGGCTAAAAAAGGAAATGATTCATATGTGAAAAATGTGAAATTCCATTCAACAAAACTTTATTGAGCATGTACAGCCTAGATACTGGAGATGCACAGGTGAAATATCCATGGGTGCATGGGTGGAGGGGTGGGACCAATAATTCCCTTCCATTCTGTTAAGAGCTATCCCAGAGGTTAGGTCTAGAGTTCAGTGGAGTGCAAGAAAGCATACATTCAACTCTACCTCAAGAGCTCGGAAATAATTCATGGGGGAGGTGGTGCTAACGTTAAGTATTGAAGAATGAATAGGAGTTTACCAGGAAGCCATAGGAGAGGCAGCTACAGCACAGTGATTAAATACATGCAATCTGGGAGTACCCAATTTCTGGCTCTATCACCATTGACTTTATAGACTAGGATAAGTTACTTAACCTCTTTGAGCCTCAGTTTCCTTTTTTATAATAATGTTAACAATTGTAACTTATAAGAGTTGTTCTGAGGGTCAAAAACATTAAAACATGTAAAGCAATAAAAATAGAGTCCAGTACATTGCAAGCATGCAGTCAATGTTGGCTCTTACAGATAAAATAACATGTGCAAAGGTATAAGGGCAAGAAACAGCATGGTGAATGGCTAGCAGTTCACAGTGACTAGCACAAGGAGTTGATGCGGACACAAAGGATGGAGTAAGCTGACAAGGAGTTAGAGAGGTCAACAGGGACCAGATTATGAAAAACCTTATACGCAATGTGTGGATTCTACTTTCCAGGGTAGTTATACTTCACCTTGATGAATTCCTAGGAGGAAATAGCAGAGTCACTGTTTGGGCACTGTATTAGTCTGTTTTCACATGGCTATAAAGACATTCCTGAGACTGGGTAATTTATGAAGAAAAGGGGTTTATTTGATTCCCAGTTCTGCAGGCTGTACAGGAAGGAAGCATGACTGGGATGCCTCAGGAAACTTACAATCATGGTGGAAGGACTAAGGGTAAGCAAGCACCTTCACATAGCAGAGTGGGAAGAGAGAGCCAAGTAGAAAATGCTACACATTTTTTGTTTGCTTGCTTGCTTATTTGTTTGTTTTGAGAAGGAGTCTCGCTCTGTTGCCCAGGCTGGAGTGCAGTGGCGTAATCTCAGCTCAGTGCAACCTCCAACTCCCGATTTCAAGCAATTCTCCTGCCTCAGCCTTCTGAATAGCTGGGATTACAGGCGCCTACCACCACACCTGGCTAATTTTTTGGTATTTTTAGTAGAGACGGGGTTTCACCATATTGGGCAGGCTGGTCTCGAACTCCTGACCCTAGGTGATCTGCCCACCTCAGCCTCCCAAAGTACTGGGATTACAGGCGTGACCCACCATGCCCAGCCAGGTGCTACACACTTTCAAACAACCAGATCTCATGAGAATTCTATCACGAGACAGCACTAGGAGGATGGTGCTGGTGGTAAACCATTAGAAACTGCCCCCATGATCCAATAATCTCTCACCAGCAGCCCCTCCAACACTCAGGATCATGATTCAACATGAGATTTCTGTGGAGACACAGTGCCAAACCATATCAGGCAGTATATTTTTCTCAAAGCATTTTTGATATCATAAATTCCCATTGTTTTGGTAATGCACACTAGCAAACACAAAGATAAGCAAATTCTTCTTGATTTACAAGGTTCTCTGTCTTCAGGGCACTGATGATCTGCCATTTCAGAGAAAGGAGAGAGGAGACCCCACTATGGAGCATATTCAAACTGTGGCAGGCTTGAGATTTTAAAAAGCAGGTCATACGAGGAGCTGCGTATTATGATAAAAGACTAAGAATCCTGCATTGGGAAATAGGAATTCACTGAAGGGTTGCAATCAGATGAGAATAAGGATTAGACTTGCATTTCAGAAGCATCACTTTTGTGGCAGTTTGAAGGGAGTATAGGAATGGCAGAAGACGCTGGTCAGTGCTGGAAGAAAATAGATGAATAGATGAATGCTACAATGACCCAGGCAAGGGATTATTTGGGCCTTAGTTAAGGAAGTGGTAATGGAGATGGAAAGGAGGGGGCACAGCCTTTATGGCAGAATAGGTGGATAAAGTGGGTAATAAAAGCTTCCAAGTAGCTGAATACTCTTGGATTCTGAAGTCTCTGGCAGGGCCCTTTGTTCCTCACTGCAAGTGTCTCCCTGTCTTGTCTCTCAGACCAGACTGAACAGATTCATTCTTTGAACTCAGATTTCTTGAGTGAGTACCTACTATGTGGCAGGCCCTGTGCAAGGCAATAAAAGTGAAGATTGTGATTATTGTCTTCTAGAATTATTTTATTGAATATAGTCAAAAGACTACAAATAATCTTGACCCACTAACTTGTGGGTTTTTTCAGCTGAGAGCCAAAACCACAGGAAGGTTATTTCTTAAAACCCATAATCAGGCAGATTTCCCCTAGCTGGTTTTGCAACCAGGTGCACACCTCATTTCCGAATCCTGCCTGACTTGAGAACACTGCCTTTGCTGTAAAGCAGAGATGTGATTGGGGAGGAGGACAGCCAAAACCATTCTGTCTTCACACTGAAATCCCTGGGGATTAGACCCATCATCATATTATGACTCAGAGGCTTTTGACAGGAAAAGCCAAGATATAAATCCCCTCCGTTGTAAAACCATGAGAGAAGTTAGCCAGCCTACGTTTGGAGCCTCATTCACAAAATCTCTCTGATCTTCAGGAGCTTCACTCAGCATCTTGATGCCTGTGGTTCCCCACCTATAAAACCATGGGTACAGCCTGCTGGCTGTGGCTTCTCTTCCCAGGGGAGGAGAAAGATGCCGCCATCATCTCCAGCGCTGAGCTCATTAGGAGAGGGTGCTTCTTGGATATATGTCTTCTGGTGAAATACTTGTTTCAAAATTTTTACTTTTACAAAGATGATGATGACATAATTAAACATCATGTCTTTTGTCTACACAGGCCAAAGGTAACAAGGAGGTTGGGCAGAAAGTGCAAAAGGAAAACACAGTGATGACATTGAGTGTCTCTTCATGAAAAGAGGAGGCTCAGGGTCTGAGTTCCTGGCAGGGCCTGGGAATCTGAGCTAGGCAAGGATTCGGGATGGGAGAGGTGGATCCAGGGGAAACATCATTTGCTTGTTGCCTCTTCCACTTTGTGGAACTGATTTGCTCTCTAAGGAGAGACGTCTTAGGGACAAACCAAAATGAATGCTACCAGACTGTCCTTACCATGGGTCATCTGGGTAGGAATATAATGAGTGGGAGATTCTACATGCTGACCACGGGAGGCAGAGTAGGAGACTGGTTAGGAATAAGATAATTTGGAAAGAGAATGGGAAGCTCAGATATACTCTCTGACCTAAAGAACATGGTGACAAAGGCTTTGATCATGTCAAGTAAAGCAGATATAGAAGTACTGACTTGATTTGCAAAGATGCCAGGATTTAATTCTAGATGCCCCACCTGGCTGGGTAATCAAGGAACTGGAGATCAGGATTTATCTTCCCATTTTACAGATCACAAAACTGAGGCTCAGGAACCTGAAATAAATCACCCAAGTTCACACATCTAGTGAATAACAGAGCCAGAATTAAATTCAGGGCATGTGACTCTAAATATCATGTCCTTTCCGTTACACCAAATGTTTTACAAATGTCTGAAGAGAAAGGAGAATGGTGAGTTCCCAGATTAAAAAACAAATGTGAACCAACTGAACAAACCAGAGTGACAGTAAATGGAAAAGGGCTAGAGCCAGGCAGGCAGTAAAGATGTAGAGGAGGATTACAAAAAGGCATATAGATGTAGGAGGTTGGGTAAGGGGTCTGGATTCAGAGGCAGGATCCACCTCAGAGAGAAGTCCCAGGACCACCAGGTGGGCGTGCACTTGCCTGTCAGCCAGGGAATTCAGGTTGTTCTCTGAAAGGCACTTACCACCTTGGCTTCTTAAGGGAAATATGCAGGAATGGCTATATAATTTGAGGATCCCAGTGCAAAATGAAAATATGGGCCCCTTGTCCAAGAAGCAGGAAAAAAAAAGCATTGTTAAATATATTAAACTGGCTAGGTATGGTGGTTCACACTTGTAATCCCAGCACTTTGGGAGGCCAAGGCAGGCTGACTGCTTGAGCCCAGGAGTATGAGACCAGCCTAGGCAACAAGGCAAACCCCATCTCTACATAAAAATACAAAAATAGCTGGGTGTGGTGGTAAGTGCTTGTATTCCCAGCTACTCAGGAGGCTGAGGCAGGAGGATCACTTGTGCCTGGGAGGCAGAGGTTGCAGTTAGCCGAGATCAAACCACTGCACTTCAGCCTGCATGAAAGAGAGAAACCCTATCAAAAAAAAAAAAAAAAAAAAATTGCATCACACAATGTACTAAACTGTAACTCTTTTCTGTCTTATGTTCTCCCTCCCAATGTTTCATGGTATTTTTTATTTGCTATTTAATGTTGTGCTCCTCCAAGCATGGAAATTCCCAAGTGGGTGCAGATACTCACAGGCATCTCACTGTACACCCTATGTTCTTTTCTCTGTTAGGAAGCCTAGCAGGTCATTTATTCAGGTATGCTTCCTAGTGAGCTACATTGGGACTCTAGGATTTGTGGTGGGAATGGGGGTGAAAGTGTCTCCTGTATCCTTGCTGTGTCTCAGAATGGATTGATTTTTCTCTACTTTCCATTGGGAAGTATCGAACATCCCCACATACACATGCTTGTTTGCTAATGCTCTTTCAGAGGTACTAGGGGATTAATGTCACTGGCTGAGAAATCTTAATTGGTCTTAAATAGCATATTTCAGAGTTCAGAGAGGATTTTGTTAATGATTTCATTCTAAAGGTAGAGTTCACTATTGCTTAACCTTTGCTGTGAAGGTAATTGCTCAGCCCAAACTATTCTTCTAAGAGGGTGAATGTATCTGTACCCTTTCTGAAGAGACTATCAATAAAAGAGAGATTTCCTTTATACTGCTATGCCCCAATTTTTTTTCTCAGATGCATTCCCTCTTCCCTCCATGGGAATGTTGTCACAGGAAATCAACTCATTGCATTTTCCATCTGACATCTGAAATGATTTTTATCTTTATATTATTTCTCTTGAACAAGAAACATCTTTTTGAAAAGTTCTATTTATGCCATGAAATGTAAGTGTAACCTTTTTAGTTCCTTTTCGGAAAAAAAATAGTTCAAGCAGGTGTAACTTCAGCAGTGTCAGCCTTAAACACTTGAGAAAGCTGCAGTTCAGAAAGGTGTGTTCTCCAAATCTTCTTACAATAGAGTAATCATAGAAAGACTACTCTTAACCTCTCAAAATCTAAGTAATACAGTACCCAAATTCTTGACACAAATAAACAAGTAAAGATTTTTTTATTACTTGATAGTTTTGTTTGAAAGTTTGCCATTCAAGCAACTATCTTCTAGCCCATCTCTCCCCCAAACCCAGCCTTCCCACTCTATCTGTTCAATTTTTAAATTTTGGCCTATGATCCACAGCATGGAGGCAAGGTTTTTTGGCTTGTTTGTTTGAGACAGGGTCTCCTTCTGTCTCCCAGGCTGGACTAGAGCGGCATAATCATGGTCCCTCCAGCCTCAACCTCCTGGGATCATGAGCCTCCCACCTCAGCCTCCCCAGTTACTAGGAATATAGGTGCATGCCACCATACATGGCTAATTTTTAAATTTTTTTGTAGAGAAGGAGTCTCACTGTTTCCCAGGCTGGTCTCAAATTCCTGAGCTCAAGTGATCCTCCCACCTTGGCTTCCCAAATTGCTGGGATTACAGATGTGAGCCACCATAACTGATCTGAAACAGTTTTTTGACCAATAATTTTTTGAGACTCCTGTGACATCCCAGTCAGGCCTCACCAATAGTATAGCCTCTATAAATGTATTACATACAAATACGTTTTGGGTTGTACAAGTGTTATGAACTGAATTGTGTCCCCTCAAAATTCATATGTTGAAGTCCTTATCCCAGTATGTCAAAATGTGGCTGTATTTGGAGATAGGGCCTTTATAGGTATAACTAGGATAAAATGAGGTCATTAGGGTAGGCCCTAATCCAATATGCCCATTGTCCTTATAATAAGAGGTGATTAGGACACAGATACACGGGGAAGAATATAAAACAATTCTTGCAACCCAAAAAGTTCTTTCATGTCCCTTTGCAGTCAATCTCTACTCCCTCTTTACAGGCAAAAACTGACCTGCTTTCTGTTACAAGAGATTAATTTTGTTAGTTCTAAAGTTGCATATGAGTAGCATCATACAATATGCACTCCTTTGTACCAAATTTCTGTTGTTCAGTATTTTTTTTTTTTTTCTGTCTTTTGTAGAGATGGGGTTTCACCATGTTGCCCAGACTGGTCTTGAACTCCTGGACTCAAGTGATCTGCCTGCCTTGGCTTCCCAAAGTGCTGGGATTATAGGTGTGAGCCATTGTGCCTAGCCAGCATGTTTTTGAGAGTAATCCATGTTATATATATATGATTTGTTCCTTTTTATTACTAAATTGCATTCCATTATTTAGATAACTACAATTTGTTTATTCATTTACCTGTTGATGAACATTTAGTTTATTTCCCGTTTTTGTCTATAAGTAAAGCTGCCATGATCATTAGTGTAAAAGTCTTTGTATGGATATCTGTTTTTATTTCTCTTGGGTAAATAACTAGGAGTAGAATTGCTGGGTTGTATGGTAAGTGTATTCTTAATTTATTAAAAAAGAAAAAAGAAAAAACCTATCAAACTTTTTCAAAGTATTTTACTTATGCATGAATTTTTATGTTCTTAAATCATGAACTTACCATTTTACTTTTCCACCAATAATGAATGAGAGTTCAAGTTGTTCTATATCCTTGCTAACCCTAATATTATGGGTTTTAGATATTTTAGCCATTCAAATGGGTATATAGTAGTCTCTCACTGTAGTTTGAATTTCACTGTTCCCTGATGACTAATGATGTTAAGCATCTTTTCATATGCTTACCGAATATTTCCTTGGATAAATGTCTGGTCAAATATTTTGCCCATTACTTAATTGGGTTTGATTTATCACTGAGTTATCAGGATTCTTTATATATTCTGAATGTAATTCTCTTGTCCAACGTATGTATTAACTTTTTTTCCTCGTGCATGGCTTTTCTTTTCCTCTTGTTGATTTTGGATTTTTGAATGAGCAGAAGATTTTACTTTTACTGATGTCCATGTTTATTAATTTTTCCATTCATAATTACTGATTTTTGCATTCTAAGAATTTTCAGAGTTGAAAACATTTCCTCCTATGCTTTCTTCTAAAAGTTTCATAGTTTTAGTTTTTACATTTAAGTCTATGATTAATTGGAAGTTATTTTCTGTGTATGGTATGAGGTAAGAGTCCTCACACCACTGGGTTTTCTTTGCATGTGCATGTGGCTATTCAATTGTTTCAACATCATGCAGTCATAAAAACTTTTCCCACTGAAAAGTCACTCGGCACCTTTGTCAACAATTTATTGACCATATTTATGTTGTTCTATTTCTGAATTTCTATTGTTCCATTATTCTATATGTCTATTCTTATGTCAATACTATACCATCTTGATAACTGTTGCTTTACAGTAATCAAGTAAGACTTCAAGTCCAATTTTGTTCTTCTATTTCAAAATTGCTTTTGCTATCCTAGGTCCTTTACATTTTCATATACATTTCAAAATCAGCTTATACATTTCCCAAAAACTTGCTAGGATTTTGATTAAAATTGTGTTAAATCTATGATTCAATTTGGAGAGAATGAGCATTTTAATAATAATGAGTTATTCCAACACATAAACACATATTTTTGTCTCCCATTATTTTGGTCTTTAATTTCTCAGCAATGTATTTCTGTTTTCATTGTACATGTCTTCTACATATTTTGTTAAATTTGTCCAAAAGCATTTAATATTTGTTGATACTCTTGTAGATACCATCTAAAATTTTTAATGCCTAATATTTTTTGTTAGTATATAGAATTATAGTTGAATTTTATGTATTGACATTATTTCCTAACACCTTGTTAAAACCCTCATTAGTCCTAGTAGCTCTGTTGTAGACTTTTAGGATTTTCTATGCGCCCAATCATGTTGTCTGTGAATAAAGGCAGTTTTGTTTTACTACTTTTTCCCCCAATCTGTATCGTCTTTATTTCTTTTTTCTTATTGCACATGCTAAGACTTCCAGTACATTGTTGAATAGAAATTGTGAGAACATTCTTGCTTCATTCCTGCTCTGAATGTGAAATAATTTACTGTTTCAATATTAATTTTGATGTCAGCCTAATATTTTTTATATATTCAAATAGGTGTTGGATTTCGTTGAATGCTTTTTTAAAAACATCTATTGAGATAATCAAATGACTTCTCCTATTTAATTCACTAATGTGATGAATAAATTTGATTGATTTTCAAATGTTAAACCAAATTTGAATTTTTAAGATAAACCCAGCTTCTGGTGGTACTTCCAGACTAGCCTTGTGCTTCCCCAACAGAGGTACCAGCAACAGCTAAGTGGAACCTCTTCCTCAGAAGTCTGAGCAACAGCTCTACAGGGCCTTTCCTCTGAGCGCTGTTGTCTGCAGCTCAGAAGGTCTTAGGATCAACTACTCATTGCCAATTTTCTGAACAACTAGTTTCTGCTAATTTCATCTCCTCGGTTTTTCTTCCCAGCCCTAGGGCCCATCACGCTTTCATAAAATCATGACTTCTCATAGACGGAGATACTTTAGAGATTACGTAGGGTAACCTTCCTGCCAATGCATGAATCCTTGCTACGATATCTCTGCTAAATTGTCATCCATCCTTAGCTTGAGACCACTTGAAACAAGAAACCCAGTACATCCTGCTTTCTCAAATAAAAAGAAGTTAAGAAAATAAAGCAGATTAAGAGGAGGTGCTGTTACAGTTGGAGATTTAGTTTTCCTGAGCAGTGCTAAAGGTCATTATTTATAGGTCCATCTGTTTCAATGGCTTTCCTTTTTTAAAAAAATTTTTTAACACTGCAAATTCCTATGGATATATTTTCAGAATTCCATGAGTTCTGTAGCGAAATTAGAAAAAAATGTTTATTTCCATAGCATTCTTAAGTAAAAGCAATACGACATATTCTAGATGATTTCCATGATCATGGAGTACTTACAACAGAATACTATCACGAATTTTCAACCACATATTTTAAATGTCCATGTTCACTTTATGTCTATGTTACAGTGTATTCAAAAGAATAGTATATGTTAAGAATAAGAATACTGGATTCAGGTCACCTGGTTTGGAATTCCAAGTCAGCAATTTACTGTATGTGTGACTTTGGGCAAATTACTTTGTCTTTCTATATCTCCATTTCCTCATTTGTAAAATGAAGAAATTAAAATATCTTTTTATAGGAATGTTAGGAGGATTAAATAAATTAATATACTGAAACAATGCTTAGCTCATAATATGTAAATATATAAATGTTTGGTAGTGTCATTAAATAGTACTAATTTAATTATAGCCAGCTAGTAACAAAGGCATGCAGACTTAATATGTACTTTAATCATTATGTACCATGTGAAGGCTAAACACCACCACAGCACATCATACAAAGGATTAGTAGTACTTGTAATAGATAAAAGTGGTGAGAGAATGAAGTAATTATATGGCACATAGTACCGTAGCATGCACCACAACATAAACAGTGGCCATTTGGTTTCAGCAAAATAACTTGTCATATTAATGTTAGTGTTGATTTACATTTTACTACATTTATAGTTTGCTTATATTTAAACAAATTTGGTTTCTATGTATACATCATTGAGAAATAGAAGCAAATGGAGTTTATGTTTAGTTTCATATTGTACATATTTAAATAACATGCTACCAAAAGTAATTTGTCAACACTGGAAGTTCATGAGATAATTTTTCCCTTTAAAGTCGGTCCATACATTATTCAAATTTGAGCTATATGATATAGTGAGGCCACTTCTTTTCCTAATGAAGCCCTATCTCTAGTGGTAATTCTAAATGGGCAAAACACAAAACAGGCCACTTATACCAAAGACCAGTGTATTAGTCTGCTCTCGCACTGCTCTAAAGAAATATCTGAGACTGGGTAATTTATAAAGAAAAAAGGTTTAATTGGCTCACAGTTCCACAGGCTGTACAGGAAATGTGATGCTGGCATCTGCTTGGCTTCTGGGGACATCTCAGGAAACTTGCAATCACGGTGGAAGGCAAAGGGAAGCCAGCACTTCACATGGCTGGAGCCGGAGGAAGAGAGATAAGGAGGAGTTGTCACACACTTTTAAACAACCAGATCTCACTCATTATTGCAACAACAGCACCAAGGGGAAATGGTGTTAAACCATGAGAAACCAACCCACTGATCCAATCACCCCCCATCAGGGCCCATCTCCAGTTTCAGGATTACATTTCAACATGAGATTTGGGTCCAAACACAGACCCGAACCATCAGGGAGTCTCAGTCACCATATTTAAAATCCAAAGTATGAAACTGGGAGAAGGTACATTTTGAAGAGTCTAAGTACCTACGATAAAAGAAAAGTGAGGAGGGATATGTAGATGAGGTAACGCAGAACTAAAAAATGTTTGAACACTTTTAAGTGCCAGGCACCACCTTCTGCGTAAGAGTGCTACAACTTTCAGATGAGGAAAATGTGATTCAAGGAAGTTAATAACTTGCTTGAGGTTGTAGAGCTAGAAAGTAGCAGAGCTGGGGCCCTCACCAGGTTGCCTAGCTCCGAAGCTGATCTTTTTGTACTATAGCTTCATTTCTGAAAGCCACAGGTGACTTCTGAGATGAAGATCTATGATTGGAACTCCTGCCCAGAAATTCTAGAATGGAAGTCTTTTTGGACTGAGAAGACCGTAAAGGCCCTTCTGAGCATTCCTCAGCTTCCAACGCAAAGAGGGAAGAAGCCTGCCAGCTGGATTACTGTTATGGTTAATTTGATGTCAACTAAACTGGGCCATTGGTTCTCCAGATAGCTACTTACACATTATTTGTGGGCGCATCTGTGAGGGTGTTTCCCGAAGAGATTAATATTTGAAGAGGTGAACTGAGTAGATCAGATTGCCCTCCCCAGTGTGAATGGCCATCAGGCATCCAACCCACTGAGGGACTGAATAGGATAAAAAGATGGAAGAAGGTTGAATTAACTTTGACTGCTTGAGCTAGGACATCAATCTTCTCCCACCCTCTATACTCCTAGTTCTTAGGCCTTCAGATTCACTCTGGAACCTACACCATTGATTCTGTGGCTCTCAGGCGTTTGAAATATATCACTGGCTGCCCTGGGTTTGCACCTTGCATGCAACAGATCATGAAACTTCTGTCTCCATTATCACATGAGCCAATACCTTAGAATAAATAAATATACAAACCTCTCTCTCTCTCTCTGTATATATATATATATATCCTCATATATTACATGTGTGTATATATATCTTTACATATTACATATATATACGTGTGTGTATGTATGTATATATACATACACACACGTATATTTGGTACTGTGTCTCTGGAGAACCCTGACTAATACAGTTACCTTCTGGCAAAAGCAGCTAGAGAGGGCTGGTTCTCAGTATCCTAACAGCTCCAGATGCAGTTTTAAGCTGGAAGAGCAATTCTACCAGAAGCTTCTTTCTTTTCTTAACCCAATTACGTTAAGGAAGAACCACTGGCCATTTATTTTCATAAGTGGGTTCATGACCTCAAATAATTATAGATCCAAATATGCCTGGGAAACATAGGCTTTCCCTTCCTCGGTTTACATATCATTTTCTGCTAAAGAAGTAGAGGTGCCCATGTCTTAATTCTGGGAGAATCATTTTCTCCCAGAATACAGAGGATGTTAGAAAGAAAGCATAGTGCCTCCTTCTCCCTCCACCCAAGGTTTCACATTTTTCTTGTTCTTCTCTACTAGAAAGCTACATGCTACACTTTTCATCCTCAAATGTTCACATGGTAAGTTAGAGTCAAGACACTCCCAGGCCCCTACTTTTCAAAAAGCCCGGTTCCCAAATACAGAGTCCACTTTTGCAAAAATGCCGTCTAGTCTCTTCTCCTTTGCTGCTGCAGCATTCCCTAGAGGCTCTCAGAGACACTTGAGAGCCTGGTTCCTCCAAGTCTAGGCTCTTCCAGCTTTCCTCTACTATGCAGGGCAAGGGGCACTAATGTCTCTACCAGTGGCGTCACCCCATTGTTAAGGTTGGATGTGGTTTTTGTGGATCACAGTTAATATAAATATTTCAAAAATATTGGTAGTTTAGGCAAGTTTACTTCAGTTTTGCAACTCATTTTAGGTATCATCATGTAAATTTTTAGAATTGTCAAATTTAGAAAAAACTTTAACAAGTTGTTAAATTTGGAAGGTTTTTCCACAGACCAGCTCCTGGTTCTATACATTCTAAACCTTGTTTCTCCACCACTCCCCACAGACTACTGATGCTGAGTGCCACAGGAAACATTTATGTCACGATGTGGCCTCAGGCCTTATGCCTTCATTTTACCACACCGGATGAGTCAGCATAGAAGGCAATAGGGTTATTCCTGGAAGCTATCTCTAGACCAGGATAGCTAACTGTAACTCAACCATATAGGGAAGTGACTGTAAACCACATGAAGATCCACCATCAATCTCAAGTTCATTGTGTCCCCAGCTCAACTTGCCCTTAAGGTCCCTGGAATGTCTGTGGCTGTACCAGTTACCAATAATACCGGACATGCAGGGGAGTACAAGAACAGGAACTTTGAAGGGGGACAGAGTGGTCTTGACTGAGTGCAGTTGAGTGTAAAATATTGCAGATTAACAAGACATATGACCACATAAACACATTCCTAGAGCTCTCCCCAGAGACTTGTAAGGGACTAATGCAAACAAGCCCTGAAACTTAAGCTCCATTAGTTTCACCCATCTGTCCCTGCCTTGCATTTAGTGTGTATGAACTTCTTACTCTACATGGTCCATTTTTTTGTCAGTGTTCTTTGTGCCTTTAAAGTTGCCAAAATATGTGTTTTATTTTATTTTTTAATTCCTAGATTTGTGAAATAGATCTTTAGTGATTTAATTTTCATTTAAGTAATGAATTCCTACTATTTAACTTCACGCTTATTACAGAGAACTGGCTGTGGGAGAAGCAGCCATTGGAAGGGTCTTGTTCTTCTGACTTTCAATCTGGGACTTAAATTTGAAAGTAAGGTTTGTTACCTCTGACCATGACATCTTAATGTCCATGGTACATATTTTATGGTCGGTCAATAATTTAGGCTCATGCACCTCTGTTTTAGCTCCTCAGGAGGATAACTGTCCATGTCTTTGAAGTTCCTTATGACTCTCTGAAGTAAATTCCATCTAAAACAAGCATAATGCTTCTGTTTGAGGTCTAGTGATCACAAATGGATTCTCCAAATTTGGTGAAAACCTGATCAGCTGTTTTCATGTGATGTAATTACAAATAGACTAAAAATGCAGTTTTTGGTTTGTTTGTTTGTTTGTTTGTTTTTAGACAGAGTCTCGCTCTTTTGCCAGGCTGGAGTGCGGTGACGCAATCTCTGCTCAGTGCAGCCTCCCCCTCCCAGGTTCAAGTGATTCTCCTGCCTCAGCCTCCTGAGTAGCTGGGACTACAGGTGTGTGCCACCAAGCCCAGCTAATTTTTTTTTGTATTTTTAATAGAGACAGGGTTTCATCATGTTGGCCAAGATAGTCTTGATCTCTTGAACTCGTGATCTGCTGGCCTCAGCCTCCCAAAGTGCTGGGATTATAGGCATGAGTCACCGCCCAAAAATGCACTTTTAGTTGTACAGTTTTATGCCTTGTGTCTTTCCCTAAAGGATTTGAGGTAGTTTATGATTACACATATTTTTTCTGTTTTTCTTTTACAAATAAAAAAGTAGAACAATGAAAAATACAACTCAGAGAAAAACAGAAGTTGATGTAGAATGGTTGAAAGAGAAAGCTCGTACATAAAAATGCAAGCATGATTGTTACCAGAAAGGGGTTCTGATCCAGACCCCAAGAGAGGGTTCTTGGATCTCACACAAGAAAGAATTCGATCTGAATCTATAAAGTGAAGGCAAGTTTATTAGGAAAGTCAAAACATAAAAGAATGGCTACTCCATAGGCCGAGCAGCACTGAGGGCTGCTGGTTGCCCATTTCTATGGTTATTTCTTGATTGTATGCTAAACAAGGGGTGGATTATTCATGTCTCCCCTTTTTAGACCATACAGGATAATTTTCTGATGTTGCCATGGCATGTGTAAACTGTCATGGCGCTGATGGGAGTGTAGCAGTGAAGACAACCAGAAGTCACTCTCAATGCCATTTTGCTTTTGGTGGGTTTTAGCAAGCTTCTTTATTGAAACCTGTTTTATCAGCAAGGTTTTTATAACCTGTATCTTGTGCCAAACTCCTATCTCATCCCGTGACTTAGAATGCCTACTTATCTGGGAATGCAGCACAGTAGATCTTAGCATTATTTTGCTCAGCTCCTATTCAAGATGGAGTTGCTCTGGTTTAAACGCCTCTCATATTTCCGCCCTGGCTTTTATAGGAGAACCCTTAATCCCAAGGGCTGCAGAAGGACACAGATGCATCTTCTGTAACTTCTTCATGCTGAATAGGCATAATGATATTCCTGCATAACTATTAGAGTCTCTTGTATTCAAGGTGGAGAGCAGCTCAGTCAGAAAACATCAGTATTGGTGAAAGCCATTCATAACTCTTAAGTTCCAACGAAAGGTAATATCTGGAAGAGTAATAAGTATTTAAGAAAATATTTAGGAAGCATATTCTGCATTCATACACAAAATGTACAGCCACAATATATTCCACAACAGTAAAGCAAAATAAGTAAAAGTATCCCAAGTAAATGAAATTAGAAGGTTTTCCATGAACTGTTCAAATGTTGGAACCAAGCTGATATGGAGTCACTAGCTGATTCCAATATGAGCCCAGAATTAGAATACTGGTTTAGATTTTTACATGACCCAACCCTCTTGTTACTTCTGAGCAGCAATCAGAGATTACTGGCTGTTTCACAGAAATAAGCATGGTTAGTCTAAACTGAAGACAAAAACTAAAAAACAACTGAGACTAGAATCTAATAACAGGTGTAACATAGTTTTTGAAACATAATTTTTCTCTCTCCAGTCTCCCATTTTTCCTAAAGACAAACAATGGTAAGACCAATTTGTTTTATCATACTTGGCCTGATTATTTGCATAAAGTGCAGCAAGAATAATTATTTGCCACATAGGCTTCTTTTAATTGGCTTTGATTGAACTTTTGTTCCATAAGGAGTCTCAGATAAGACTGTTTTTAAAGCCAGGCCCAGCCATGGGTTTGTACCCTCAAATACCTATACGAGTTGCGTAAGTTCCTCTCCTCTTGGGTAAAGGTAACTTGGGGCTCCTGGGCCTGTTAAAAAGTGACATTCTTTACTTACCACCTCAGAAACCCTGCACAGGGAGTGTGTAGACAAGGTATTTGGTCAGTTTTCCCAAGGGGCTTTTACTGGCTCTACAAGTCATTCAAGTTTGATTCCTTAAAGGGAAGCATGCCAGTCAAGGCCTTGGTAAAATAATCAGTTTCTCCAACTGTGTCCTGTTACAAATGAAAACAGATCCTTATTACACTTATGCAAATAACTTTATTGCCATAAGCGAAGAATACTCACAACTAGTTTCCAAATTCTGGAGAAATCAGGTGGAGAGAAATACAAATGCTCCAAATTTTGTTGACAGGAGTATATTTTACTCAATTGCTGCAAGCTGTAAATAACTAAAAATAAAATTTTTCTTGACTCTGAAAGACAAAGGATCTGCAACATTTTAAGCAAAAAATCAAAAAGATTTTATGTAACAATTGTAACTATTAATAACAAATGCTAAGTCATATTAGAAATATAGGAGTTACTTATAATTTTGGAACACATACCAATAACACATTTATACAAATAAACCCCAAAGAAAGCCAAACACTATTTTATATTTGACAGTACTTCCTTATGACTTTTATAAGTCATAAAAATAAGCCAAATGTTATTTCTACATCAGTATACTATTAATGTTAAACCCTATCCTTAATAAAACTTGTAGACATATCTACCCAATTTTAATGTTCTTCTTCATAAGCCTTTTATAATTCTTTACAAGTTTTTGTTAAAGAGATCAGTGCTAAGAAAAGCTTGTACTTTTATTCCAGTTTTCAATTAATGGAAAAAACTGAATAATATCCCTTTAATTTTAGCCAATATGTCCACACACATAATTGCTTTTACAATTAATTTTTCACAAACCTTCCACAACTTGCTTAAACCTTCAGCATGGTCTTTTTTTTTAACTTAAAGCAATCCTCTTTAAACTAGGCAAAAAAGTCCACATTCCCATGACTTCTTGTAATCTTTTACCAAAAACACATTTCATTGTCCTTACACTCCTTGCATATAAAACTGTTTTTCTTTCCCAAAGATTATTTAAGTCACATAGACTGAAAAGTATAGCAGTTTTTACTTTTCTGACAAAATATGTGATTTAAGCACTTATTATTTTTAAGCCAATCAAAGCTCTTCCATATATAAACAATACAAAGACAGAAGGAGATCTAGTACTTGTAAGATTTTTCATTTGCCAGTTTCTTAATTGGATTACTGGCTTCAGAGTGGAGCCCTAGGAGGAACAGAGCCAAGAAAGCATGCAGTTTCTACAGCAAGCAGGCACAGCTGAAAGGCAGAACAGATTTCCCCCAATGAAGGGCTCCATTTTTATATCAGATCTTGGATCCCAAAAGGAGGGAATCAGCCCATCCCATGGGAGTCTTATCTCTCAATAAGGGGTGGGGACATCTCCGTATTTCTAGGTGGCCAAAAACATGCTTCTCTGATCCAAACTTGTGAAAAGTTGAGTATCCCCCATAACTGCTGTTAGCTGTCCCCAAAAGTATATTTCCTACCTATTATTACACAACAAATCTCTCTCATAATGCGAAGTAATTTCTGATACCCCCAAAAGTCAAAAACATCAGATAACACAATGCAAAACAGAAGAAAGCCTTAGGATTTTGAAAGGGATCTATCCACTTCCGATTTCTGAGGTTTCATGAGGAAAACAGAGGTTTTTCCCAAAACGAGGTCTGTAGCATCGCCTGTTTTTCCCAGGGAGTCCCAGGCTGTTAGAGCTTGAATATCCACTTTTCGTTAAGCTGGCTTTTAACCATAGCAGTCTTTAAAAAAAGTCCTTTTAAATTTCTTATTACCCAACTTTAGCCAGGCCAAACAGCCAATATTTCTGTGCTCAGAGAAAGAAAAATTCAAGATGGTTCATGGAGGGGAAGAAAATCATAAAATGGTAAGGGTCATACAGATATCAAACCAAAAAGGACTTATTCTCTAAGCCAGGAATTGAACCCAGGCTGCCACTACAAAATGGCAAAGTCTTAACCACTGAACTACAGCATTGAACAGTTTCCATTGGCCTTCCCAGGAGCCTACAGCAGCTAATTTTGAGCTTTCGAAGGCTTTTAACTGCTCAAGACGATTTTTAGGGCTACTGACAAGAACCCAAAATTCCTGCCCTACAGATGGCAGAAATCAAGAGAAAGTACCACCACATGGTTACAAGGTCAAGCTCCCAAAGACATAACTGGCCAGTTAAATGAAGTCTCCAGAAAATGACAGTGAAACGGAGACAGCAACCAAGAAGTTGATTCATGTAACAAAGAGGACAAGGCAGGTTAATACAAAGAGCATAGCAGTTAACATACCTTGGTGCCAAACCCATTTTAAGCTAAAAGGAACCTTAATGAATGGGGCCTCTAACCCTATACATCTTAGGAAGGACTCTAACCTTTCTAAGCTGGGCTTCCAAACCAGGTTTGGTCTAGCATCCTTGCCTTTTATTAAGAGGGGCCTCTAACCCTCTCTGTTTTAGGAGGGACTCTAACTCACCTAAGTCGGGCCTCTAACCCAATCCCCTTAACCCCGGTAAATGCACCCCACTTACCCAAAGTCAGCCAATACATGTATGCAGATAATTTTCCTGTGGATCAGGAGTTTCTTCAGTTTTGTCCCTTTGGGGTTCATGAGAAAGATGATACCAGAAAGGGGTACCAATTCAGATCCAAAGGGAAGGTTCTTGGATTTCATGCAAGGAAGTATTTGAGATGAATTCAGAAAGTGAAGGCAAGTTCATTAGGAAAGTAGAGGAGTAAAAGAATAGGCAGAGCAGCGAGGGCTGTTCCTTGCCCATTTCTATGATTATTTCTTGATTATATGCTAAACAAGGGGGGATTATTCATGCCTCCCTTTTTTAGACGATACAGGGTAACTTCCTGATGTTGCCATGGCATTTGTAAACTGTCATGATGCTGGTGGGAGTGTAGCAGTGAGGATGACCAGAGATCACTCTCATTACCATTTTGCTTTTGGTGGGTTTTAGCTGGCTTCTTTACTGCAACTTCTTTTATCAGCAAGGTCTTTATGATATGTATCTTGTGTCAACTTCCTATCTCATCCTGTGACTTAGAATGCCAAACTATTTGGGAATTCAGTCCTGTAGGTCTTTGCCTTGCTTTACTCAGCTCCTATTCAAGACGGAGTTGCTTTGGTTTAAACAACTCTGACAGTCCTATGTGATACTGGGTTGAGACTCCTCAAACCATCTGTTCTATATAATCGTTTGTTGGGGGTTGGGGAATGTTTAAAAAATACTGATTCCTGAGACTTAACAACTGGATAATCCAATTTAGTAGTCATTAGGTGGAACCCAGAATGGATCTCATTCACTGTCTAAATCCCAGAATGTCACCTGGTATTTAGTATAACATGCATTAAGTATTTGTTGAAAAAATTAATAAATGAATAAATAAAATGAATGCTTCCTTTCTTCAATAAGTTGGAAATTATTTAAAGACCTGTTCAGTGCCCTGTCCATCTTTATAGTCAATAAAATACTTTCTATAGTTCATTTATTAAAAAAAAAAATGTGTTGAAGGTGTATTACATGCCAGGCATCTAAGCTCTATAGTAGCAAACAATCTAATATGATAGTAAATAAAAAATTCTAATGAGGAAATAAGCAAGAACTAATTTTTACTTATATGTATTTATATTAATCCATGATGTTACACAGCAATAGCTCCTTAAATATAGTGAGCACATGTGTGGCTTTTGTATGAATTACCAGAGGAGCCCCATCTCCCAGAAAGATCTTCTCCCTGAAAGATCTTCTACCTAAACTTATAATTGTGGTGTAACAACAAGATCTGTGGAATGGCTTCACTGGAGGCCTTAGAATGGTCCCTGAATTTTGTGCCCTTCAATAGTGACTAAAATGCCTCTATAAAACTTTACATCAGAAGACCATGATGGCAAGCCTTAGAACCCAGAAGCTGTCTTGGAAAATACTCTCTATCTCATATTAAGCAGTAAGAGCCTTTGCTGAGGCCATCTTTAGAAACAGGATCTCCTCAGGCCCATTTATAGCTCTGAGCCATTCTGCTTCCTACTAAGGGAACTTCTAGGGACAGGGCCACCCCTTTCAGCCAAATACTCATGGTCAAAGAACGGTCATTGGCTCCCCAGGAATGTTTCCCTTTCCCCTTCTTTGGCTCTGCTTTAGCATACAAATACTGCTCCAGCATCTCTGCTATCTGTGGCGCCAGGAAGACTGCGTCGTGACAGCAGGGGCCGGTAGGATGAGCACAGGCTGTCTGACTACGGCCAGGGCCCATTAACCTCCTATTCCAGCTCATTGTTTTACAAGTGGTCATCGCCACCTCGCTGCCCAGTCAGAAGCAAGTAGCAGCTTTACAGCCTACTTAAAGAAAATGGCTCAGTACTTAGGCATTTTCTGGTGCCCCAGGGTTCAAAGTGAAATTAATTTCCATTACCGCCTATAATAAATCACCTCACCCAACACATGTATGAAATTCCATTCAGTAGACTCAAGTCATTCTGGGGCCACACAGAAGAGCATGCACACTTCAGCTTGAGCGTAATTTCTCTGCTTGGATAGAGCTGATGGGGCCCTGCAAACAATTAGGTTCCAAGAGAGCTGATGGGATGTGAAGCAGTCCTAAAACACACAGATAGGAACCCTGCCTGAGGATCCTGGATTTAGTTAAAGGAGAAGGGGGAGTTCTTTCTTTCTTGGAACACTTTTTAGTGGCCCTCCCCCCATCCCCCCCCGCCTCTCTCTCTCTCCTCTCTGGGGCCTTGTCACAGTCATAGATACACAGACGTTTGTGATAGGGACAGTAGAAACCCCTCTGATGTCAGAATCTGGATCTGGTTGGAAACTCTTGGAGGTCTTTTGTGGGGAATGTGTGTGGCTAGTCATTCTGAGTCTCAATCATTTTATGAAAGAAACTGCCGGATGATCCTAAGTGCCTCATACAGCCGGAGAATGAAGAAAGTAAATAGTAAGGTATGGCGTTACTGAGACAAATCCACAGAAGTCAGAAGGATGCTGAACATGACTCACATTCAGCGAATCATGCCTGAGGAATTTAAGCCACAGAGGCCCAGAATCGTCGAGCTGGAAGAGATCTCACAGAGGTTGAGTCCAGTCCCCATGGGCTAGAGATGGGAAATGAGGAAAACAGAGACATGAGATGATAATAGTAATCGCTACTGTTTATTAGGCCCCCATTCTATGCCTTCAAGGTACTAATTTGCAACATTTGTATTGATTAAGCCCCATGGACATTCTGGGAAATTGTCTTTTTTATGTTTTTAAACCGATTTATATTTACAGAGAAATTGAGAAGATAGTGCAGAAAGTTTCCATATACTCCATAACCAGTTTCTCTTATTATTAATAGGTTACATTGGTGTGGTACATTTATTATATTATACGAACCACTATTGTTACCTTATTATTAACTAAAGTTCATGCTTATTATTAACTAAAGTTCATGCTTCATTCCAATGATTTCCTTAGCTTTTACCTAATGTCCTTTTTCTATCCCAGGATCTCATCCAGGTTATCACATTACATTTAGTTGTCATGTTTCCCTAAGCTCTTCTGTGACAGTTTCTCAGACTTTCCTTTTTTTGATAACCTTGATAGTTTTGAAGAGCTCCAATTAGGTATTTTTTTAGAATGCCACTTTATTGGAATTTGTCTGATCTTCTTCTCTATGATTGGACTGGAGTTATAGGTTTTTGGAAGGTGAGGTAGGTATTTTTATCCTCCTTTGCAAATGAGAAAACAAACACTTAGTGAAATAAGGGGAATTAAGTCATGTCACTAATATAAGTAATGAAGTCAGGTTTGGAACCTAAGTCTTTTCTGAATCTAGAGATCAAGTTCTTAACCATCACATTGCTTTCCTGTAGCCTTATTAGTTGAAAGCCCAACGAGGACTTAAATCTGAAACCCAACTTAGTATTCTTTCACAGAGATGGATGGTTGAAGCAATAGGTAGGTAGGTAAGTAGGTAGATAGGTAAGTAGATGGATAGATAGGTGATAGACTCTTTATAAATGTCTCATGATGACATGTGTAACACAGTCTTACCATAAACACTCAAGCACCATAGACATATATGAAATTATAGTGCCTTGCAAGCACTCTGCAATAATTGCTACTTTTAGGTGTAGAGTCCTCCAATTTTTCTATGCTTATGCCATGTATAATTTTTGTTGGCATGCATAATTATGCCAACGTAATTTTTAATGGAAGTGTATTATACATACTGTTCTACAAGGTTGTTTTCTTAATAATATATCACACAATTTTATGAACTATACATTTGAGTTTGACTGAACTTTCTGTGTACTCTGAATTAACTGGTTCCTTATAAATGGACATCAGGTCTCTCAATTTATTGCTGGTGCTCTTTCCCTTAACATGGTGGGCCTAAAAATTCAGCAATCATGAGTATCATTTGGGGAGTGCATTAAAATACTGGCTAGGTGTGGTGGCTCATGCCTGTAATCCCAGCACTTTGGGAGGCCAAGCCAGGGGGAACACCTGAGGTCAGGAGTTAGAAACAAGCCTGACTAACATGGCAAAACCCCATTTCTACTAAAAATACAAAAAAAAAAAAAAAAAGAAAAAAATTTAGCCGGGCGTGGTGGCAGGCGCCTGTAATCCCAGCTACTTGGGAGGCCGAGGCACAAGAATCACTTGAACCCGGGAGGCAGAGGTTGCAGTGAGCTGAGATCGCGCCACTGCAATCCAGCCTGGGTGACGGAGCAAGACTGTCTCAAAAACAAACAAACAACAACAACAACAACAAAACCCAAAACATATTCTTAGGTACCAAGGATTTTAGAGTTTGACTGATCTATAGATTCTTATTGAAAAGGTTTGTCAGAATTTAGATTTTTTTTTTTAATGAACACATTTTTTTTTTTCTCTAGGGGAGTATAGATGGAAGTGATTTTGAGACCATACGAATTTGAAAACAAAGTCTAGTCTTCCTCTTTGTATCTTGCCAGTATAAGTCCCTCCTTCGTTTGAATGGAAGTAATCCATTCTGACATATAAACCTCAGAAACTCCAACTGGCTCCGGTGAAACATATCTGCATTTGTGACTTTGACAAATAAATGCGCGGAATGGACTTGCTTTACTGGCAAAACTGGTATTACAGTATATGCTGGGGGCAAATTAGGATGGGTCTCATTTGTACCCTCCAACAATCTGAGGGATAAGCAGATCAGATATCTTATAAGGTTTTATGAATGAATAAAGTGCTTGAGTCTTAGAGGGGCTTGTGAAGATCACACTAGCTTGAGTGATCAACTCACAGCAACCAGGTCAGTGCTGCCAAGACTTCCACTTATTGCAGAAGGTGTTTTCCCCATGGTGGGAAATCCATCCATTGGTAGCTTCAGCCTTCCATCCTGAAGTATTGTGGCTTACTTAGGTGGAGGGATTTTCTTCTACCCAATTTTAGTGTAAAAAACGTCCCAGGGAATGACTCTGATTGGCCCACATTTGATACACACCAAAATCTAGACTTACCTCTATAGCCAAAGGGGTGGGAACTGCAACTGGTTAGACTAGGGTCATGTGCCTAACCATGAAGTCCCATCGGAATCACAGGTAGAAGAGAGGAAGATGCAGCTCCCTAAAGCAAAAAGAGGGAGACTGAACACAGTTATGAGAAGAAAAGGAAAGAGTGCTGGCCAGACAAAAACAGCCCATGTTCACCACAGGCTTTCTTCATATAACACTTTGCATTTGTAGAACTGTATCATTATGGAGACACTGTTACACATAATTTCCTCAAGATGAAGATCCATTGGTAATTAGCAATACCTGTTAACTTTAAAACAAAAATGTGTTAAAGTCCTTTAGGAAGTTTGCTTTTTAAAGATTATGACACAATTCCAAATATTCCTTGGTCAAATGAACATACCATACTGATTGTCCACTTGGAGATACATACTACAGATCAGTGTATTCATATTAAAGGCTCTGAGAAGTTCCTGAAGCAAAGAACCTTGTTTAGCTTATTTTTCCAACTATTTCCCAAAGTAATTTTAAAATGAAATTGTCTTATATTCTCCTTGGTTATAACTATCCATTCATTTGGAACTAGAGTCCTGCAAAACGCATTGGAGGAAATGCTATACCATTCAATTCATCAGCAAATTTTTTTATTAGCAATTAGTAGTAAACTTCAGCCAAGTCAAAAGATTTCAGCTTTTAATAGAAACAGTCTCTATTAGTAGTGTTTTGCTACAGAAAATAGGAGTCCACAACTAGCTCCACTACGTCACAGCATTCCAGGCATATCAGACAGAGTGATTTCTTTCTATAAACAATATTTCATAACATTTCCTTTATCATCCTGAAATGAAAGTCATAGATAATGTAGGCTACCTACCCATAAAATTTCAAAAAAGATTCACATTATACCTTAACTGTAACAGAAATAAAAATAAAATAATTTAAAATAAATTAACATCTATTTAAATTTGTAAACGCTTAGTTCCCACTATGCTAGAACGTCTACTGAAGTAATTAGACACTTGCACTTATAACTTATACATTAAATCTCTAGGAATGTGACAGCAACAAATACAGATGGATAAGAAGGTGTGGTATTGATAACTCAAATACCCTGAGGGGTGTTGCTATCAATTATGTGATTTTTCTTAAAGGGTGAACTACTCTTGGTAAAGTTCTACACAGGATAAAGAAGTCTTTTTCATTCACATGGTAGCTGCCTTGCTGGAAAATTCAGTGTACACCCTATGTTAATATGTAAAATTCAGCTCAATTTTAAACTCAAATAACTCCAAGTAAATTGATTGATTTACCTATATGATGGCTTAGTGGGACATTCAGAAGTCCTACAAAACAGGTAACAATTCTTCATAAATGGCCCACATATTAAAATTCACTTAGAATCCCTGGTCCCAGCCCACACTAAATGCCAGTAGTGCCTCCTGCAGTAATTTGATGACTAAAACATCCCGACAAATTTCCAAAATGCCCCCATGGTACAGAATTGCCTCCTTTGAGAACCACTATGATATAAATTATGTTTTGTCTTACAGTTAAATTTTGTATTGTAATGAAAGTCCTTAGGTATGAACAAGAAAACTGGAAATAGAAAATTCATTGTCCCAACAATATGTTTCCAAATACTTCCTGAGACAGAAAATAAGTGGGGGAGTATTTAGGCCATTTTTTTTCTACTTGGAAAACAAGTTGGTATATGGTTAAAATTTGTGCCCCACGGAAAAGGTTAGCTCTTTGTTTTTCCATACAAAATCCTGGTCCCAACAGTGAGAGAAGCATGCAAAGAACAGGGCAGGAGTCACTGGATATTGCTTGGCTCCAGCTCGTGAAGCCCGTTGCACTTCTTATCTCTATAAAAGGACTTTGTTAGGAAGGCATAATTTCCTCTTTTCTGGTGAGGTTAAAGAGGTTACTAGATCTGATAAGTCTTCCTGATGCCAATCCCTGTGCTATTTTTCTTTCTCAAAGTATGGTCAGGGGAGATGGGAGGGCGATTGAAAGCAGTATAACACCAAGGTTATGCCCAGAGTTCAAATTGTGATTCTATCTTAGCACTGTGTGACACTGAACAAGTTATTTAATCGCTCTGTGCCTCAGTTTACTCACCTGTAAAATGAAGGTAATGGTATCCATTCTCAGAGTATTATTATGGGCATTAAATTGGTTAAAACACTTAAAAGTGTGCCTAGTGTATAGTAAGGCTTCGTGATTATTAGCTGTAATAATAATTAGCATTTCTTTTTCAGCTGCCTTAGGCAGATTTGAAATTTCTTCACCTGGATCCAAGTTCATCTGTCAAGGTCCACCTCTCCTGCTTTGTTTGGGATGCTGCCCATTACCACACTCCATAGCATAGCATGACCAGGGCATTTCACAGTTTTGATGCACACTTCGTTTCACCCATCCCCCAACCCTACACCAGTTCTTAATTTTTAAAATGGGTGCTGGGTGTGGTGGCTCATGCCTGTAATCCCAGCAGTTTGGGAGGCCAAGGTGGGAGGATCACTTGAGGTCAGGAGTTCAAGACCAGCCTGGCCAACATGGTGCAACCCTGTCTCTACTAAAAATACAAAAGTTAGCTGGGCATGGTGTTGGGTGCCTGTGATCCAAGCTACTTGGGAGGCTGAGGCATGAGAATCGCTTGAACCTGGGAGGCGGAGGTTGCAGTGAGCCGAGATTGTACCACTGCACTCCAGCCTGGGAGACAGAGCAAAACTCCATCTCAAAAATAATCATCATCATCATCATCATCATCATCATCATCATCATCATCAAATTGATGCTGGTTCTAGGGGAGAACAGAGTGCATACAAAAAATTCCTGGCTCTGCCTCTAACTTGCTTGTGACCTTGAGCAAGTCACCTCAATTCTCCAGGCCTCTGCTAGTGCATTTGTGAAGCCCTGCAACTTCTAAGATCCCTTCAGGCATCAATCTTTTCTCTATCCCATCCCCACCTCCACCAGGGAAAACTCAGGAACTAAAAGAAGGAGACTTGCCTTGTTAGAAGCCTTTCTGGGTGCTCCTTCTTGCAGCCTCAAGTGTTATGGCCTCAGCTACTCTCAGAAGTCAGTGTTTCTCATCCTATTAATTTGTCCTACAGCCAGGAAAATGAGTACTGCAAATACAGAGATGCACCTGCTCAAAGTAAAAACAGTCAAGCTGAACTGTTTGAAGCATTCAATGATTATTTTTTTATTTGCATAGTACTCTGCCTTTTACATCCATGTAGGTAACCTGTCAATCATTACAGCCATCTTATGAAGAAAAAATATTGGAGATCATCATATTGATTTTGCAAATGAGAAAACTGAGGGATATTATGTGGCATGCACATAATATACAGGGATATTATGTGGCATGCACGTAATACACAGGGATATTATGTGGCATGCATGTAATATACAGGGATATTATGTGGCATGCATGTAATATACAGGGATATTATGTGCATGCACATAATCCCCAAGTGGGGTGCTCTGTTGAGACCCAGATCTGCCAACTCCTGGCCAGATGCTCTTTGTACCAGTGATAACAAGAACATAGAAAGTACCACATGCAAATCTATTTTATTCATGCTATAGCATTCAATCTTCCCAATGGCCTTAAGAAGTAGGCATTATCACCCTATTTTATAAACAAACTCAGAGTCCTAGTAGACTTAAAATCCCCCCAGGGTAGGGACCCATCACATTTGCCAGTGAACTCTCCCAAAGTTACCTAGATTAAAAGTGGGAGAGTTGGGTCCAAAGCCAGATCATTTCTCTGTTCAACACGTACTTAGAGAAACACCTGAGCTGAGACTTGAAGGTTCCACCTATGTGTGCAAAGCAGCTACCTGTGCAGTGGGCTCTGAGAAGAGGACGGACTGCAGAAGAAGAGGAAGAACAGATTTCACTGATCACCTCCTGTGTTCCAGGGCATTGCTTCCATTATTGCATAAACTCTATCAGAATTGATCCCCCTGAAGCTACTTAAGCAATGGATTCATTTAATTTTCATCCTTTAGTTTATGCATTAAATGAGAGGACTAATTCTTTTCCTTCTTGTCAAGATGTGGGGTTAGGAAAATAAATAAGGAACTTCTGGGAAAATCAACATTAACATCTCGCAGCTGAATTTTAAGGTCCAGGCTGCATTGAAGAAAGTTCCTAAAGATGCTCCTCAGTTCAGACTGAATGCCACTAAATTCAGCAAACCTTTACACAATGCTATCTCTTGGTCAGATACTGCATTAAACACTGACATCACAAAAATGGGTTAAGACCATGTCTGCCCTCAGTCTAATAGGGAAAATGGGCATGAATAAATGCAAGTGTTAGAGGCTCTGGAGTCAGACAGCCTGAATGGAATCTGCTCTGACCTTTACTGTGTGACCTTGGGCAAATGTCTTAACCTCTCTGAGCCTTAGTTGCTTAATCTATAAAGTGGAAGAGATAGTATTAGTTTTGACCTTATGTGTTATTGTTGCAAGGATTAAATAATAAGTGCCAAGTATTTAGAACAATCTCTAACACATGGTAATCTCTAAGACATGGTAAGAGCTACCATGAAACCATTACATGGCAGGGTGAGAAGTACAGTAATAAAAAAACCCAAGGCATGGAGGAGGGAATGGTGAATTCTCTCCAGGGCAATGAAGATCAGGGAAGGCTTCATGGGTTAAGCAATATGACTAGGATTTTCCCCAGGAGGTGGCAGAATGAGAGCAGATGTTACTATTGTTACAACTACAAAAAAACCCACTACCATCTATTGGACACCTACTGTTTGCAGGCCCTGTGCCTGTGCTTAATGTGAACTCTCTCGCTGTTTATTTATTTTTATTTTAATGGTAGAGATGGGGTCTCACTATGTTTCCCAGGCTGGTCCCAAGCTCCTAGGCTCAAGTGATCCTCAGGCGTCAGCCTCCCAAACTGTTGGGATTAAGGTATGAGCCACCTCGCCTGGCCTGTGGGCTGTCTCATTTAATTATCTCAATAGTAATTCAATTAAGTTGGCACTGTTACTGTTAGTCCCATCGGACATATAAGGAATAGAAACCCAGAGAAGTTAAATAATTTACCTAAAGCCACACAGCCATAGAAGCCTACAGAATTAGGACTTGAATGGATGATGTCTGATGTCAGACAAACATTTTAAATCATCAAGCTATATGCGACTGGTTCTCAGACCCACCCACAATTATTGAACTCTCAGAGTTTGGCCCTCTTGAATCTGATACCTAGCCATGTACAGAGTCTGTCCATCAGCCTGTCTCTACTTGTTCGACTTGTCTCATTGGCTGACAACTACTGTGCTGGGCAGCATCGGGGCTAGTGGGGACATCTATTGAAAGGGGGAGGTTTCAGAGGACAAGAAAGGAAAACTGAAAGAGGGCTGACTGGGGAGCCTTCCAACTTGTCTCCCATCCATGCTACAGGCACCAACCTCCCTCCATCTTTTCTCTGAGCGACCCTGTGACGCCTGATGAAATTAAACCTGCCCCAACAGGAGCAAACTATGGATGTCTGGTTCCCTGGCACTTTTAGTCTAATTGCTGCCCAATGAATATAATAGCTCCCTGACTGTCTTTTCAGCAAGATGGGCTTCTGAAGTCATTCAGAAAGGGCTGAACTCCAATAACACTCACTCCACTGTCTGCGGGCTGAAATCTAATAGCGGCCGAATGATCCTAGTTTACCACTTAGTTTTCATCTCCACAGGGTCCCTTAGTCTCAGGTTTACTGACCAGTTGCTAGACAGGAGCAATCTGTGACATCCCCCTAACCCCTCTTCTGTTTCTCACATCCCACTCAGGATAGGATCACAGGATTACTTTTCAGGCTGAGAACAGAAGCTGCAAACTTCGCTGAAACCCATTTTGTTAAGCCACCACCTACTGAACATCGAGAGGCAACTGGCTCAATTTGTTCTGTTTGAGTTTGCAGACCATGTGGAGGCTTTGACTAATTAATCAGGCCTGCTAATACAGTTGGCCAGCATGGATCCAACATGGAACATGCCCCCATAAAACATGCCTTAGCCATAGGTCAGGCAAGGAGTCAAGAGAAAACCAGTTCCTGATAATTAAATTTTAGGTACCTCAGCCTTTTGGTTATCTATTGCAGGGAACCAAAACAGACCACCCCAAAACTTAATGATTTAAAACAACAACTATTTTATTATCTCTCACACTTGTATATCTACTAGGTTCAACAAGGCAGTTCATCTGCCGTCTTGTTTGGGGCTGCTCATGCTGTTGAAGTCAAAAGGTGGCAGGGACTGAAATCATCTGGAATATCCAAGATAACTGACATCCATGCTGGCCACCTTGGCAGGGTCAGTGGGAAGACTGAGCTTAGCTGGGACTCTAAATCAGACAGGCCTATGCCTTCCCACATGGAGTCTCTATCTGATCTCTTCAGTAGGGTAGCTGGACTTCTTATGTGGTGGTCCAGGGCTCCCAAAAGTAGAAGCTATCGGTTCTTAGGGTGTTGGTTCAGAATTGGCACAGTGTCATTTCTGCATTCTACTGATTAAAGTCACAGGGCTAACCCATATTCAGGGAGAGGACTACACAGAATGTGAATCCTACATACGGGTGTGGATTGGGTTATGCGTCCCCACTATAAACAAGCAAATGACCGCATTCCCTTATGTAAGTATACTTTCATCTTACATAGCTACCATTTGTTGAGTGCTTGCCACAGGCTATGCTAAGTGGGTTATATCATTGTCTATTTTCTCCCTACAAAAACTGAGAGAGTTGGGCATTAATACCCCCATGCTACAAATGAACAAACTTAGGTTCAGAGAGTATGAGTAAATTCTCCTAAGTTATTGAGCAAGTAGTGAAGCTAGGATTAAATCCAAGATTAGTGTTCCTGCAAAAATTTGTTTGCTTTTTATATACACAGACATAAATCACAGCATTATCCCTTCTTGCCATTCTAGTACAGTAAAAAGCCAGCCACAGTTGGCCCAGCTGAGGCTGTTGGTGTTTTGCCTAAGAATCCAAAGGTGTTGAGAGTAAATGTGGCTGCATACTCAGAAGTTCTTTGCTCCAGGCTTGTCAGGCATCACACTCCAGGGGTCCTGCCAGCTTCAGCTTGTGTGCTTTAGACGAACTCAGGCCCTACACAGAAGGCTTCTGGTTCTAGCCAGCTCATTTTTGCTACTGGGTACCTGGACCTATGAATTCAGCTTTCTGGTGAGGTCTGGATCATTAATTGCTTAGCATTCTGTCTCAGTTTTTGATCTCTCTCATCTTTGCCTGGATCCCTAATCCCTACTATTGGCCCTTCCAGAATCTTTCCCATGCCTGGGCTACTGCCCACCCTTCCTTGCTTTACCTGACCTTCATTAACTTGATCCATGTCCATCTAACCAGACTCCTGTTTCTGATCTAGTTTGAGCTGATCCTTCATTCATTTCTCCAATCAGTCACAGTACCTGTTTACTGAGGGCTTTTTAGCTCTCAAGGTCTATTTCAGGCACCAGGGCTGTGAGAGTAACCAAAATTGGCATGTTTCCTGCCCTCAGGACCTTAAACTCAAGACTGGGGAACAATTACTAAGCAAATGAGTAAAATTTAGATTGTTTGTGATAAATAAATAACCAGGGATGTGCAAGGAGAGAACACCAAGTGCAAAGGAAAAGAGTTTGACATGTGAACAGCCGGGTCATGGGGCTGCAGAGGTGTGAAGATCATGGTGAAAATGGTTCCCTACACAGAACACTCAGGGAAAGCCAAGACCCACTAGACAGAGTTGGGGACCCTTCCTATGTGGCTTCATTTTCTGTAGTTTCCACTTAATTGCTCTCATCAAATCTGATGTGATGCTTCCTGTTTGTCTCTCTTATTAAACTGTGGATTATTTCCTCTCTGTATACAAAGTGTCCATCATAGTATCTGTTTAGTACGTATTTGTCGACTTAATGAGGAAAGGAAGGAAAGAGAAGAAAAGAAAGGACACATTTTGGGTAATTAACCTGTCCCAATCCTTCTATTTGTCATCTCTGATTTTATAAACCAAGCTTTATCAAATGAGCCATCTCATTTGTGCATTTCCTCGAGGTTATTAACGATGCTGTCCCTCAGATGAGTTGGCAGCTAATTTCTCCACTTTGTTTTTGCTCCTTTTGCTTCTTGAGAAGATGCTGAGATTTTGCCAAATGATGCAGGCTAAGTGTAATATTTATTCTTCCTAAATCTTCAAATGAGGAGGACTTTCCTGCAAAGTCCATGCTCTGCCTATTACTTCTGGAGCCTGTCTATGGTCATTCACCTCTTTCTAAACAGTAGTAGATATCAATCTTCCCCTAGGTCTTTCCTTCAGTACTGGGATTGCCGGGTTTCCCCCCTCCCCCCTCCAAAGCTAGAGGTGACTTGGAGAGGAAAGAAGAATCCAATTCTGCTCGATTTGGTTTTGGTCTGTAGGATGTGTGAAGAATGAGTTCAAGTAAAGGATCAAAGTGAAGTTTTGCATTATCTATGAATTTTAAAGCATTGCTACTCCTTTATGAGCTCAAACCCTCAGAGTTGTTTAGGGAAAACTACAGAAGACAACTCGACAAATACTTATTAAGCATATTTTGTCCCAACTACTGGGAATATGATGGTGAATATGAAGACATAACACACACCTGGTCAGTAAATAGGTTGTAAATATAAAGAACTGGAAAAGTCCACAATACTGTGGAGGGACATAGGATGAGCACATAGCCCTGTGACTTAGTCAGAGTAGGCCAGACTATGCTATGGTAAAAAACGATCCCCAAACATCAGTGGCTTAAAACAACATAGGCTTGTTTCTCCCCATGTTACAGGTCCACTCAGGTTGTCAGGGAACCTACACTAATGGAGTAACCAGCAATTATAGAGGTAATATAGCTTAGGGGAGTCTTAAATTACCAATGGAATGCCATAGCCTGGAAGTGACACATGTCACTTCTGGTCACAACTCATTGGCTAAATTGGTTCCAGCCCCACCTCACCAGGAGGGGATCAGGATAGTCAGTCCTCCTAAGAACCCAGGAAATGATGTCTAAGCTGAGACCTGATATAGGAGGCCTCAGCTCCTATGAGTAGAAGTGAGGTAGAAAGGAAATTATGAGTGTTAGGCAGGTTAAAGAGCAGAAACATAAGCTGGGAGGGTAAAAGAGAATATTCTTTTGGAGGGTGAATGGTTGAATGGGGAAGAAAAAGAGGATCTTTTGTCATCACTGAGGGATTTAAAACATCATAGACATTCCTCATTTGAAAGAAACAGTCATTCAACAAACCAGTTGATAGTAAGTTGTGCATTGATTCATTCACTCATTCATGTCATATATACGCCCCTTCTAGTTATATTTTAACCCAAGGACTTTTAGTTGCCTTTCCAACATTCCTTCAGTCATTTAATCGTTGTCACTGTATGGATAGATGGCTATGAATGTACTTTCTTAGCAATTTCTCCAATTCTCATTTGGTGACTTTATTAAGAGCTTCAGGAAGTAGTTTTTCACATAATTTTAGTGTAACCAATCATTCTTTTTTTTCCCTGAAATCTTTACTGAGCACTCAGTGTATACCAGAGCTAGTGAACAAAATGAAGTTCTTGCCCACATGGAGCTGACAATCTAATGAAGGATACAGATTGAATCGAGTAGTGTTAAGTTCCAGCGATAAAAATAAAGTAGGATATTGAGCATAGGGACTGTAAGAATGGCTAGAGGCCTCTGTCATAATAAGTCTTTTAAAAAATGAACAAATGTATCTGGAGTAAGAAAGGCCAAAGGAAAAAGCAAGAGTAGAAAGCCTGGAGGCAGAGTCTTCTTTGGAATGTTCACAGAACTGTAGGGAGGAAAACGTAGCAAGAGAGGTATAAATAATGAAGAAAGAAGAAGGAGATGTCTAATAGCCCATTTATGCCTACTGTACCATTATTGGACCATGAAGCATGTGGGAGTTATTTATATACTACTGCTCAAGGTCATTGCCAAGGTCTCATTGCAAAAATTCAAAAAACTGCAACCTCAGGCATAAATGAACTCAGAGATGAGACAAGGAGACAGATGATGCTTCCTTCCCCTTTAAGGATTTTCCTTTAAATCAAAGGGAAGTGGAAAGCTGGTAGAGGATTTCGAGCAAAGAGTGGCATGATCTGATTTAGATTTTTGAAGGATGACTCTGGTCACTCTGTTGAGAATAAGGTCGGGGTGCTCAAGAATGAAAGCAAAGAGATGCCTTCGGAGGCCATCCTAAGTGAGAAGTAATCACATTTGGCCTACTATAGTAGCAGTGGTAGTGATGACTGGGCAGATTCTGGTTACATTCTGAAGCAAAAGCTGAGAGAATTTGCTATGGAATTGAATATGGGTGTGAGAGAAAGAATAGAGTCAAATATGACTCCAAGTTTTCCAACATGAACAAATGGAAGAGCAGAGTTGTCATTTATTGAAATGGGAAAAGTGAAGAGTCCAATTGTTGATATGTTGAGCTCAAAATACCTGTTACATATTTAAGTCAAAATATTAGGTTGGTTGTTGGATATACGAGTATAGATTTCAGGGAAGGGAACAAGTTGGAAATTTGTATGTAGTTAAAGGGAATTATCTAACCCACAAGGTGAACTAGCATCACACTTAGGTGTTTATAATGATGTTCATCAAAAACTATAAAAAGAGTTTATGGGAAAGAAATAGAATGCTTGATGGAAAGAACGTTCTCTAGTAGACCTTCATTAAATATGCGTCCAATGCTGTTTATCTGGGAAGCAACTAGTTAGAAAATACATTTGCTATGGAATGCTAGCCCCCTGAAGAAATGAGATAGTGCCTATTTAAACATCCTTAGGGTATCAGATGCTAAGGTGTAGTAACTTGCAATCAATACCTGTAATTTGATGAGTAGGTAACCAAATCCATCTACCTGAATCCAATCACTGTTTTCATCATAGACTAGACTAAAAACAGCAGTAAGTTTTTAATTTATCAATAAATTCAGCTTAAACGTAGAATTTAATCTTTGGTAACCCTTAAAACATAACAACATAAAAGAAAGAGTTTGAAAGCCCAGAAAGAAGAGCGGCTCAACCATAAAGCTAGACACATCTCCAGGGCTGGAGCCAACAGAGACACCGGCATTCTTACATATTGCACAGTGCTCAGCTCTCCTCTCCTGGGGAGCCATGGCTCCTAGATCTAAGGCCTAGGTCTCTGCCTCCTAGATGGTACATCCACAAGCATCTCTTATAGGGAGGAAGAGCCCCCTTCCCCAGAAAACCCTGGAGGGCCTTCTACCTAAGGCCTCACAATTGTGTTGTAACAATGAGGTCTGTGGAAGGCTTCACTGGAGGCCTTGGAATGATCCCTGAATTTTGTGACCATCAGTGGTGATAAGAGTCAAAGTTAAAGTTTTGGAGACAATTTCAGAAAAACCCAATATCTTTGAACACTATTCTCTGGCTCCTTAAACTCCCCCAAAGAGGACAAAAAATTAACATGTATTTCTGGGAAATTGCTGTGGTTCGCAGAGATGTCTTGTTTTCTCAATATATTTTAAATAGTTTTTTATTCATTCACCATAAAGCAATCCATACATAGTGTTAATTTTGAGCTAGAAGCTGGAGATAGGGTAGAACACAAGACAAAGTCCATGCCCTTGGGAAGCGTACATCCTATTGGGGAAAATACAGATTCACTCTATTTTTCCTTCAACTCTTGGCTAGAAAAAAAATTGAGGTGAACACCCAAAGTAAATATTCTGTTGGCTCTAAAGAATAATAATAACACAATATAGAATAAGCTTAAATGAATTTCCAGACTCTAGAACCTAGAAATACTTTTTACCCTGCAAGTATCAGTCAATTACACCAACCCACTGTGTCTATGGGAGAAGTCATTCAAATACTAAAATCTTAGGCTCCTTCTGAAAAACTAATCTTGTCTGAACTCAAGGAAGTTTTGGATCTAATATTTTCTCTCTCTAGCATTTGATCCAGGCACTGTGCTGAATGCTTTCCAGCATATTGTTTGGTTCAATCCTTATAACATTCCTGTTGGGTAGATATTTGTATCCTGTTATACAGAAGACAAGCCAAAGGGCTAATGACTTCTTCAAGATGAGAAAATCATAATTGGAGAATTAAAAACTCTAACACTAAGAGATGGGTTCTACCTAAAAATTTGATACATGAGAAAACTTTTCATGGCTAATAGATAATGAATGTCAAAACTGAGAAATGCATGCTGCATAATTCAAAACCCAAGATTATTACCACATCAACTACCTCCTCAGCACGTCTGGTATCAACAACTTATGAATCCTGGGTATCCCACATTTGTCATTCCAGAGCCACTCTCTACCCTTCTCCACCCTGCTTGTGCTCAGAGATGCTGTTGTTCATGAACTGCATCATCAGGCTGCCCTGTACACTGACTTCCAGTTGGATTTGGCCAATAGAAATACCCACTGGAGACTAGGCGAGGTAGGATGGAAGAGAGCAGAGTGAGGTCAGAGTAATCATTTCCCCAGTTCATATCCTATCAGATCATGGCTTAGTAGTGGCCATATTTCTTTACCAAAGCTGTGGATCGCTCTTAGCAGATGACTCTCTCCTGGAATTACAACTTTTTCTGGGTTCCATTAACTACCCCATTCCTGCTCCTTTGGGCCTACAGATGGTAATGACTCTAAATCCTCAGGCTGTTAATAGAAGCAAGGTGCTTCACCATCTCTTGTTTGTTTTCCTTAATCTTGCCCACACCTTTGTAATAATCCTTTCACTAACCCCTCCTGAAATACCCTCATTTGAGTGGCCATCTGTTTTGTATTGGGAAACGATTGCTACAGCTTGGGAAGGGATCCTAAGAACTTGGTAGGCAAAGTTGTTTCCTTATTTTGTTAATTTAAAACAAAATTAACTTATGTGGCACAGACCAATCCTAAATGGATACCTTCATACGCTCAGTGCAAAATATCTCTTTAACTGTGTTCTTTTTTATCTCTCTATGAAGATTGAATATATCTCCCATTCTCTTCCAGCATTGTCAGGAGGACAAAGTTATTTTATTCCTTCAAGGTACTTTCACTTAAGTTTGATATTTCTTTATCTAAAACTTCATCTAAAAGTTTGAAAAGTTCAATAAACCCTGAGACCAGACATTAACATCTTAATATTAAACTTCAATATAATCCTTTTTGATATTACTAATGATGCCTGATTGCTCTAAGTTTTAGAATACAATAAGCATCATTTTGACTTTATTTTAGAATGAGAGGACACATTGAAGTCACATACTCTTATTTCAAAACAGGCTACCAGAAAAAGAGACACAGATATAAGTTAGTAAGATGGAATCTATTATCACTCATCTCCCTAGTCAACCCTCTTAAAAATTGGTCTGCTCAGGAAGCCAATTAAAGCCTCCTACATTCTTCTTCATTGGCCAGAATAATAATGGTTTAAAAAAGCAGTTCAGTTGGGAAAAGGAAATGCTTCCTCCAGAAATAATACACCAAAATTTATCTGTATTACAAGGGTACAAGCCAAATCCAGCATCAGTCTCTGAGATGTCTATAGTGTCTTCCCTGACTACACTCTTCTAACTGCCCCTGCCCTAGTTCAACTGCTTCCTAACGGGTTACTCCGCCTCTGCTATTACTCTTCTCCCATCCAGTCTCCGTGCTCCATCCAGAAAGTTCTTCCTGTAAAATGAGTTCGATTATGTTTCCTCCCTGTGTCAAATCTTTGGATGGTATCCTATGGTCTACAGAATAAAGCAAACTCCTGAGAAAAGCAAACCAAGCTTGCCTACCTTTATAGCTGTCCCTACTCTCTTCCACCACCCCAGGATGTATGCACTTAACACCTTGAGTGTCCCACCCCACCCTTTCCTGGATGCAACTTGCTCTATCTCTCTTCCAGCACCTTGCCCATGCTATCCCACTTGGATAATGTATTAGTCTGTTCTTGCATTGCTATGAAGAAATATGGGACACTGGGTAATTTATAAAGAGGTTTAATTGGCTCACAGCTCTGCAGGCTATATAGGAAACATAGCAGTTTCTGCTTCTGGGGAAGCCTCAGGAAACTTAAAATCCTGGTGGAAGGGGAAAGGAAAGCAGGCACGTCTTACATGGCCAGAACAGGAGCAAGAGAGAGAGAGAGAGTGGGGAGGTGCCACACACTTTTAAACAATCAGATCTCACGAGAACCCTATCATGAGAATAGCACCAAAGGGGGAAATCTGCCTCCATGATCCAATCACCTCCCATCAGTCCCCACCTCCAACATTGAGGATTATAATTCAACATGAGATTTGAATGGGGACGCAAATCCAAACTATATCAACAGGTTCATTCTCATAGCCCATGGTAAGCCTGAGCGTCTTCTCATGCTCAAGAGACCAAGTTAACTTGCTAAATCTCTTTTTCCCCTTTGTTCACTATCCTACCCTCCCAGAAATAGGAGGAAAATACTAATTACTAGTTCTCTTTTGTAATGCCATGCCCTTCTGAGTCAATGACTTCTAATTATATATTTAGAAAGAAAATGACATTTATTGAGCACCTGCTATTGCACTAGGTGCATTATTCACATGCACAGTTTCTTCTAATCCTCACAAAAATATTATATAGAGAAGCAGTATTATCTCATTTTATTGATAAGGAAATTGTGGCTGAAGACAAAGAACTGTTGCTCAAGGTTGTACAGCTAGTTGGTGGGAATCAAATCAAAACTTGATTTCATGTTCTCTGACTCAAAATTTGTGCTTTTTCATTATAATCACCATTTTCTCATATTAAAAATAGATCCATCAGATTTTTAAGACTCCTTATTTGTATAGCATGTTACAGATTATAAAGTACTTTTACAGCATTATCTTACTTGATCACCAACAAACCTGTGAGGTAGTTAATGCAGGGAGAGGGTCCTCACTTTATAGACCGGAGGGTCAAACAGATAAATGATTCTCCCAAGGTTACTGATATGGCTAGGCTTTGTGTCCCCACCAAAATCGCATCTTGAATTATAATCCCCATAATCCCCATGGGAAAAGGGAGAGACCAGGTGGAGGTAACTGGATTATAGGGGTGGTTCCCCCATGCTGTTTTCATGATACTGAGTGAGTTCTCATGACATCTCATGGTTTTATAAGTGGCTCTTTCCCCTTTGCTCAGCACTTATCCTTCCTGCTGCCTTGTGAAGAAGGTGCCTTACTTCCTCTTCCCGTCTGCCATGATTGTAAGTTTCCTGAGGTCTCCCCAGCCATGTGGAACTGTGAGTCAATTAAACTTCTTTCCTTTATAAATTACCCAGTCTCAGGCAATTCTTTATAGCAGTATGAAAATGGACTAATACAGTCACAAAACCGAAAACGAGGCACCAGGAATGGAACACGTGTCTCCCAAGCCGGTGCTCTTTCTATATAACACCACTGACTATCACCTAGATATTGCATTTTCCTCCTGGTGGGAAAGAGGAATTGGATCTTCAAAACAATTTGACTCTCTGCAGAGACTCCAAACAAACCTCACACATGCCTTGCTCTTTGGCCCTACCTTAGCTACTGAGGACTCAACCTCTGATCCAATTGGTCAGCTCAGCTAAGTTCCCAAACTGAGGTTACATGGAGGCAGGCCAGCAGTCAACTCTGACCTCAGATGTGGAATTTTGTTTGTGGGTTTTACCCTACACTGCATTATATGTGTGTGTGTGTGTGTGTGTGTGTGTGTGTGTGTGTTTCTAATTTTTAAAAATTAGGTGTCTAGTTTCTCTTAAAAAAAAAAATAGAGTCAATACCACTACAGTCCTGGATCTCATGATGAGATGAGACACTCTCCATTTCCTCCTTTTATGTTCTGGCTGGTTCTGTAGGCTTCTGAGTTTCCAGTCTGGGTGTTGCCACTGAAGACTTCCCATTGACTGTGATATGGTTAAGAGAGCTTGCAGGAGCACCGTCCGCAAACTTGCCTCTTTCCTGCTTTTCTTTTTTAAAGTTTAGCTCAAGGCTTTCCCTTCCTGGTTTGAATCCTTTCCCTCAAGTATTGAAGAGCATCCTCTACAAAGACCAAGTCTTTCCTCCTTTATGCAGGAATAATGATAATGGGTATCATTTACTCCTGCTGGTGTCTCTTTATGAAACCTCACTTTATCTGTGCCCTAAGTGCTCCAAGAAAAAGGGCATTTGTGAGTGGGAAAGAATTGCTCATTACAAGGGCCAAGAACTTGCTTTTGTCTACTAGGCTTCTGTTGTTCCCTGGTTTTCCAAATAACACTGATGAGACAATGGTATAATGCAAGTTACCCTAATATTGCATATTAATCCCTCTGGGCCTCAGTTTCTCATCTTTAATATGAGAGTGGTGGATCCTTTGCTCTGTAACAGTCCTTCCAGATGTAACATTCTCTGATGCTATGGGGGAACCATCTTTAAAGGCAAGTTTTGGCATAAGAATGTTTTACTTCTCAAGTTATATTTTAAAATGTGCCCTAATTTTCAGGTAGGAGAACAATCCACTGCACTTTCACAGTGTTTTGGCTGCCCACAAAGCCAGGATACTTTCTGGGTATATATGAGGCCCTGTGGATTGGTAGGAGTAGCCCTAGCCAGGAGACCTGACTGTGCCACTTACCTGCTGTATAATCCTGGCCAGATCCCTTTTTCTCTCTGGGCTTTAGTTTCTTTATTATAAATTGAAGACAATCGCTCAAAGTCTAAACTCTGTAATTATGGATGCAAGAAGAACACATTTGATAAGCTTATGTAGCAGCAGTAATGGAAAAACTACTGGACAGAAAGTTGGGAGACCCAGGTGCTATTAACAGTTCTGCTACTCATTAGCTTTGTGACTTTGGGGAGTCACAAACACACGCTCTGTGCCTTTGTCCCTATTAGCATTTGTCACTTCTGTGCTGTTTGTTTTCATGTTTGTTTTTAATCTAGCCAGCATCATTCATTTGCATAAGTACTAGGATTCTGTGGGCATGTGGGTGTGTTATCGATCACCCAAGATTTTCATTCATTCAACTTATATTTTTGAGCATCTGTGGGGGTACCAGGACTTTTCTAAGAGTTGGTGGTATGGACAGAGAAGAGTACTGGCTCAAGGAAGCTAACTTTCTGCGGAAGTCTATGATTCTTCTATGGCATGTATAACGCTAAGTCTGGGTGCTGACGCACCCGATTTTCTTCATCCCTCATTACATTCCCCTTCAACACTTTATCGTCATCCTTTCCTCTGGCTTCCTCCCAGTGTCCCCAGAACCCTTATGTCCTTTTAGCTGTGCCCCATGCCCCAACTCACACCAGTCCTTACTTAGTTCCCACCCCCCACCCCTGTAGGCAGCCAATGAAAGAAAACATGATAGTACATATTTTTTTCTTCTTTTTTGGAGACATTCTCACTCTATCCCCTAGGCAGGAGTACAGTGGTGTGATCTCAGTTCACTGAAACCTCCATCTCCTGGGTTCAAGCGATTCTCATGCCTCAACCTCCCCCAAGCAGCTGGGATTACAGGCGCCTGCCACCACGCCCGGATAAGTTTTGTTTTTTCAGTAGAGATGGGGTTTTGCCATGTTGGTCAGGCTGGACTCAAACTCCTGACCTCAGGTGATCCGCCCGCTTCAGTCTCCCAAAGTGCTGGGATTACAGGTGTGAGCCACTGTTTCCAGCTGATAGTAAATATTAAAGTAAATATGCACTAATGCATAATCCTTCAACCCCAAAGAATTGTGTGAGCAAGGGCTCTGGGCTCAAGAGAAGTGGATTCAAATTGCTGTGGAGCTACTTATTGGCTTTAGGACTTTGGTCTACCTGCTTAACCTTTGGAAGCCTCAGCTTCCTCATCTATAAAATGGGGATAAATGTAGTACCCACCCAACAAGGGTGGTATGAGATAGAGGGTTCTGGCCAGGCGCCATGGCTCACATCAGTAGTTCCAACACGTTGGGAGCCTGTGGCAGGAGGATCACTTGAGGCCAGGAGTTTGAGACCAGCCTAGACAACATAGCGAGACTCTGTCTCTACAAAAAATTTTAATATCAAAAACTAAATTTAAAAAAAGATAGAGGGTTCAATGAGATAATTCATGTCAAGGGTCAGCACAGTGCCTGGTCTGGTAGATTTTAAATGCTCAAGATATGTTTGCTATTATGACCAGTGTGAACCCTAGAATATGCCATTTGTAGTCAGGCTGAGACCAGAGATGTTCTGGGAGAGGAAGGACCATCCCACATCCAAATCCGTGCTAATGAGCTTATATAAATACCAGCATATTCAAGGCCTGGGTTCAAAGCCACCCTCAATGAGACTGCTCAGGGTGAGAGAATCCACTGCAAGACTGGAATTCCACCCCATTGTTGCTCAGTGTAAGAAATAAAACCTTTGCCAGTTCCAGCAACAACACAGCATTCCCCTTGCACACGGTTTTGACTTCCAGTGCCAAAACACAAGACTCTTTACAAAGCCCTTGTTTTTCTGCAAACGTATTTGTCAGGAGCCTTGTTTTGCAGATAACGGATTTACAAAGAGGTCTGTTCTTCTTTTCTGGCACCTTGAAAGGATAAAAATTCCTTAATGGAAAGAAGGATCAAATGGCTGCTTTGCATGTACGGTGTCTCTTTGACTACACACTGTGCCATACTGTTGGAGGCTAGGTTTCATAATTACACGGTGCGACACACAATTACTCACAATTAGGTTAATTATGTAAATACACTATGATTATCTGAAAGATAACATTAAGTAACACACAAAGAGGATGGGATGGCCCTGAGGTAAACCTGAGGGAGTGGAGGAGGGGAATGGGAGGGAGATCAAGGCAGTTTTGTGGAATCACAGCACCACCCAAGGAGGAAAGGCACCAGCTTCCCCACCTGGCTGCCCCTCCTTCCTACACAGGATCAAGTCCTCTTCACAGCCTCAGTGGACTGGTCTTTCTTCAGATGGCCTCCAAATATTCCCTTTACCAACTCTGCCTATTAACACAACAAATTACAAAGGACAGTTGGGTTGGATCCCATGTCAGGCCAACACTGCAGCCACACCACTGACATTTAAGGCAAGCTGCATTCTATATTTCCATACATTACTGATGGGCTTGTAATTCTAAGATGGTCAGGCCAGAGCAATTAAGCAAAGGTTTACACTCCCATAAAAATTATGGCTGACTGACAGAGGGCCAACTCTAGAACCTCTGGTCTGCTCTGAATTTTGGCTGCCGGCCTCATGCTTTGATAAATGCATGTTGAGCTCTGGAGGAAAAGTGACAACTTCACAAATATACACAAATACCATTTGGGGGTAGTGTTCCTGGTATGTTTCCTGGACTTTCCTGGACCAGGATTCTCCATAAAAAAACAAACTATCAACAGCACTTTCCTTTAGAAAGTCATTTGGGAAAAGGGGCAGGGACTGTGGGAGAACAAAAAGGGACAAGTTGCTTTCTATTCTATATTCTTTGATCTTCTTTAAATTTCAACCACATGCATTATTATCTTTGTAATTTGAAAAGAAATGCCTGTTTAAAAAAGATGTTATTTTAAAAATCCAAAGATAAACTAGGGAGAAGAGATGACAAACATTCATTAAACCCTTATTATATTCTAGGCACTGTGTTACTACTTTATAAACATTATCTCATTTAATTCTTGCAAAACTCCTAAGAGGTAGGTCATACTGTCCTTGTCTTAAAGATGAGAAAACTGGGCTCAGAAAGCTGTGAAAACCTGCCCAAAGCCAAACAGCTAGTACAGTTGGAAGGGAACATTTGAATTCAAGTCTGTGAACCTCAACATGAGTATTCTTTCTTTATATTATATTGTTACCTGCTGCCACAGATAAATAAACACTCAAGGTCTCACTTCCCGCATCTGCAAAAAGAGAGGTTTAGTCTGCATCATCTCTAATGTTCTTGATAACGTAGGATTCCATGAGTAAAAATTCACACTATGGAATAAAGATTCTTTACTTTTGGAGGAACACAATCAAATTTCCTTTAAGTATAGTGCTCCCCTAGCTCACATAAGTGCTTATTATTTCCAGATCATTAACTGTTTGACATAGAGATTTGGCTGAGAAACTTGAAGCTCAAGTGTTGGAGGCCTCTGCCAATTGAAAATCAGTCAAATGTGGATAATGGCTTCTGTTACTATAATGCAAGTCTACAGGAAAATGTGATTCAATTTATAAAAATTCTATCAAATGCAGCTTTTCAGGAATTCATCTGTTGAGTACAACAAGGTACATCTGTGCTATATTATCCAAATAAGTTCCACCTGGCAGGTAGATGACTGTAAGGCTTTAAAAGGAAAAAAAATGACGGGAATTTTTACAAAGTCCTACCATCTCTGCTCACTCAATTTTAACTTTATTTAATCTGTTACACCCTTATTTGTGGATAAAGCAGAGTCATTAAATTTGCCCAAGCAACGGATGATGCACTTTGATTAACGGAGAGAAGTAGTCACAAGAAAAAGCTTTTCAAATGTTATTCTACAGTATGGAAAATTGGCAAGGGGTGGGGATGGGGGTGAATAGGAAAAAGGCAAGCACCCAACTGGTTTTCCTTATGAAGAAATGCATAAAATGGTGATGGAAGCTGTGTAATATGAACCCCCAGAGGCTTGCTCTAGCTTCTGCAAAAATCGAGGGTTCTAAGAATACCAAAAGAAAACGAGCTGTTGAGAAAACTTGCAATTACTTTGGGGCATTAAGAAGATCAAGGCAGGTTATTTGGATGTCTGGGAAAGTTAGACTTAAATAATAAACTTTCTAGGTTGATATGATTTTAACACACAGGATTCTTATTATAGTCAGTATTCTGCCTTAGGTGACAACATTTTAACTTTCAACAGGAGATCTCCTTCCCCTATCCACATACCCTGCTCATTTTTCCTCTTAGTTTCTGTGGCTTCACCCAAGACAATGTTATCCATTCTTATTTGGACCTTTGTGAACCAAAATACCTCCAGACTAAGAAGTTAGCTTCAAGAGCCAGACATCTATTTCATTATGAATATCTGTCTAGACATGAAAGGGGTCACTCAACACTGCCTCCCATGATCCTGTGAGTTCCATGACAATAGTAGACCAACACAAGACAGACAGAATACATATACCCCATACAAATCCCCCTGCCCTGACTAATCTTAACAGATTTTATTTCCCAAAGAAGCAAACTAGGAAATAGGGAAGCTTCTCAGTTGGTAGAAGAAATAGTGCTGCGTGTAAAGACTGGTTTTATTTACTGAGTTTGTGGCTGTCCTTTCTCAAAGCAAGGGTGCTTTCCTGCTTTTCAGGGAAGTCCAGCATGTTCAGCTTAATTAGTGCTTGGATTCATCACTGAACCAAAAGAATCAAGAGAAAGATGTCCGTTGATTGATTGTTTTTGTCCAACATTGGAAATGTTGTGCAAAATCGTTATCTATAATCAACAAGTGGAGTGTGAAAATACAACTTTCTAGGAATCATGTTAACTCATAATAGCTCCCCCTAGACATCTCTTCTGCAAAATGGTGATACTGAATGTAGACTTTTAGTGTTGATAAGCCCATAATGAGTTGGGGCAGGGGATCAAGTACTTTGCTGCAAGTCAGAGGCTTTTCCAAGAAAATTCTCCATCAACATTGTCGTCTGAAATCCCCAGAAAAACCTCTTAATTTATACATTCTCAGAAACAGTCTCCTTAAAGCACATTCTTCCCATTCCCTGCGCACACCCTCCGCAAAGACTGAGGTCCCAACACTTGCACTCAAACTAAATTTTGCATGTGGTATTAACAAAATAAGAATTGGAAAAATATATAAAATATTCAAATGAACATTGTTCCCTTCAAAATTAGATTGGGAAGCCATGTGCTATTTCTATTGAGGTTTCCTTTGCTCCTAGGCTTCTCCTATCTTCTTGGGAAAAGCTTTCATAGTCACTGGAATCACACAGAAAAATCATTTCAAACACCTCAGAATTCTTTTTTTTTTTTAACCCCAAAAATGACATTTCCTTAGGTTGTACTCTTTAGATGAGATTTGGTACCTGAACATTTTTTAAATTTACAAATGTCAAATGTATTACTGAAGGATTATTTGCAGCTATTAGGCCATTCTGAAGAATGTAACATAGACATTGAGGTAATTCCAAAGTTTTGAACAAGTTGATATTTTTGGATTAAGTATGCTGTCTACAGAGGCGGCTACTCCACTCATTGGTATGCATACATTCAGGTCACATTGCACAGCTACAAAGTCCTGGTCTCATTGTATTCTATGTAAATAGCTCCTCCTGGAATTTTGTAATGCTGAGCCTCTTTGTATAGCCTACTCCGTTTGGGACAAAGTAGTCCTATCACTGAAGAATTGTTCTCCAAGTCTTCAGCAAGCATCGTTTTCACCAGTCCAAGTCAGAATATCAGGCCCTTTAGGCTTAAAATTTTTTTTCTCTTTAAGTACATTTTCTTCTTATGGAATCACTGACTGATGGCCTTGTTTTATTGCTAATTATTCTTTGTCATACTTATGAGTCTTTCAAAGAAATAAGAACTACCTTTTGGAGATGGTTAGATTTTGTATATTTTTATATCACATTGTAATTTTTATAGGACAAAAAGGGCAAGGTTAGAAACACTTTTATCCGGAAGTTAGTGAAATGGTCTAGGTTAATGTTAGTCCAAAGGCTTGGAATTTAATCCTCAGATGTAGCTGAGAACTTTACTGCTGGTATAATTTTCCTTTAATGTTTTCATAAGCTAAAAAAGACACATGAATAGAGACACTGGAAAAAATAATACAAAATTCTTAAAAATCCAGGAATAGAAATTGTTCATGGGCATTTCTTAAGTGGTTAGGTTTACAGGTCACGTTAATCAATATTTGGTTTCGTAGCAGATGTGGAGGAAGTGAAAAGTCTGGATTCCAAAAGAACCCAAGAATATGAAAAAGTATCACATTTCACCTGCATGGAAAAAAATGGAGCAGGGAAAAGGTTTATGTATATCTGAAAGCAATAATGATGAAAAAACACAACTCAAGTCATCAAAATCACTGTTGAGAAACCAGGTTTGAATAATGCTTCAAGTTTTCTTAATTTAAGTTTCGGCATCACAAAGCTGTGAGTAATGAATATACATCTTAGTATGTAAGTGTGATCTAGCATCCCACTTGGTGGGGGAGCACCTTAAAATCACATATGTAAGTGCATATCTGTACATATCTGTGCACAAAGGCACGCCTTTCATCTCTCCCCTCCACCCCGCATCTCCTTCTTTTTCTCGTACAATGTACAAAGCTTAGTCTCTTATATATTTTGCAGAAAAATTTTTGTATCTTTTGTTCATTGAACAAATATTTATTGAACTCTCTCTGACGGCTGACCTCTCCACTAGGTACAGTGAGAAACATAAAGAAGAGTTTGGTAATGGGAGGAAAGAAATCCAAAATGAGGAAAACTACCAAAAATGTAAGAATGGTCTTGAAAAGATAATTTAGGGAGGGAAAACACTTGCTCTTCTGGCATCCGTTCAACCCAGGTATACTTATTAACGCCTACTGTGGACCAGATGTGTGCCAGGCAAGACAGAGCCTTCTGTTTTTACCAACCTCGAATACATCTTTTTTTTAATGATAATGGGGACAGAAAGTCATAGGTAGATCTGAGAGGCATTTGGAAGAAAGAAGTAAGTCACAACCCCTGACAATGACTCAGTAGTGTCACAGCTGTAAAAACAAAGGGAATGCGGTGGTCTTACTCTTTGGAGTTAAACTGCCTGAGTAAGCATTAACACTGATCAATTTAACAGAATTAACCTCACTTGGTGCTGTGTGTTAACTGAGGGGAGGAGAGTGACAAGACAAAGAGAAGAAGTCTCTTTTTCTGACATCAGTTTCCAAAAGGCTAAATTCAAAAAAAAAAAAAAAAAAAAAAAAAAAAATTGAGATGTAATTCACACACCCTAAAATTCCTTTTTTTAAAAAAGTATATGATTCAGTAGTTTTTAGTGCATTTACAAGCTTGTGTAACCATCATTATTAATTAATGTATTTATTCACTTTTTTTTGAGGAGAAGAAGAGGAAAAAAGGTTTACACTGAATACATCTTTCAAGGTTTTATGACAACCTTCTTTCCAAGCCCTCCTAAACTATTCTTCACTTGCATTCACAAAATCGTACAGCTGCATGCTTGGAGCCATGTCTGCCTATTTCCAACGGGGTTGACTGTGTAACACAATTACAGATATCCTACTAATAATGTGAATCAGTTGTTTACCAGTGCAGTTATTTTAAGGTTGGCTTGTGACTGCTGCTGGCAGGTTGGTGAGCAGAGGAAAACAGGAAATGAACTAAATCATTTATTAACATTGAAAATAACATATTGAAAGGTGTTGGGTCCTGGGGTAAACAGCACTTGGCTCCTGCAAATGAGGGAATGGGGATTTTCCAAATAAAGGGCTTACCTGAAAGAATTTTCCAAATTTTGATGTCATGGAAAAATACTAATTTCAAACTAATTATAACAATTGTCAAACGTGTCCCCTAGAAGATATGTACTTACTAAGAACTGTAACATGAACACCTTCATTCAAAATCACTGCAGTACTCATGCCTTGAGTATATCCTGAAAATAAAAGAGTGCACTAACCATACGCCTCCATATTGTGCATCTACCATATGCCAACCCCAGTCATACATAGTTTTACAAACACCATGTTATCAACAAACCTCTGAGTTAGAATCACCACTACACAAATGGGGAAAAATAGAAGCTTGGAGAAGCCAAATAACTTGACTGTGGTTTCACAGCTTACAGATAATGGAGCTTGTGCCTGACACCAGGGTCCATGTCTTTCCATCAAACTGCATGGCTGCCCTCACTCAAAGTACTCATTCCAATAAGTGAGTTTATGTTAGCAAGTAGAGCATTTTGGGATTAAAATTTGTTTTTCTAATTAAATAGCAAATCATTTTACTTCAGTCTGATAAGTTATGTATTAATAAATCATATTTTTCTTGGAATATATATTGGTGTAGAGCATTGTTGAAGACAGAAAAATATATTGCTTGGGCATGGCCTGCTGCCCTGCCATTTCCTTTATCCTGGGACTGTACCCTGCTGTGGGAATAAGCACTGAGTGACTCAGGAAATCAGTTGGTAGAAAGCAAGGTGAGTCTGGGAAGTTGTGATTAAAAGGGCCACAGGTTTTATTATACAGAAATAATAGCACAATGACGAAAAAATTATGAGTAAGAATGTCCAGGGAAGTATAATTTATAGTGACAAAAATTTGGCAATATTTAAATGTCCAATGCAGGTGATTGTATAAATAAAGCTTGTTTGTACAATGTCAACAGTTTCAGTGCTTAGAAACAGTGGTGAGTTGAAGGGCGAGGGATATCTGGGGGTTCATTATAGTATCCTGTTTTGCATTTGTATCCTGTATTTGAAATTTCTCTTTCTTAAGGGAAATTAATAAGATGTTTTAATTTAATTCAATTTAATTAAAGGATGTTTTAAATGATATATGTATATTGATGATCTTAGAAATATTTTTTGTGATATCTTATTGTGTGGAAAAAGCAGACAATTAGATGTCATAGGATTTTCTATTGTCTGTATCCTGTTTTCCTCCCCTTTCAAGTACATCGGAGGATTATACTTCCCTGCCACCTTCAAGTTGGTCAGGGCCATATGACCTCTTCTGGTTAATGGGTATAGGCAGAAGTGATGTGTGTCATTTTCAGGCTGGAGCACTTAATTGCCAGCATGAGACTCTCCAGCACTCTCTATCCTCTACCTCTGTAACCTATGACATTCCAAGCAGTAGAGCTTTTGCCCCTGAGTGAGGACAACATCAGACAGAGCTCCCTGATGAAGTAGAATGGACATATAATTCGAACAAGAAATAAACGTTTGATATTTAGAGCCATAAGATGTTTGTAGCACATCTTGACTGGTAAACAAAATATGTAATTTCCAAGAACTCTCAGCTTGCCTCCTCTTCTTTGTCAGGTCATCATACAAATCTCTCTTTATGAGTAAAGCCTTCTCTGACAGCTCCCATTTGAAATTGCAATCCCCTAGCATTCTCTGTCCTCCTTCCCTAGTTTGTTCTCTATAGCACCTACCTCCATTTCTCATACCATACACATTTAAGAAATAAATTCTATATAATATGAATAAATATAAAACATATAAATATATGACATGGATATTGATATTCTGTTTATTGTTTGGGTCCTAATGTAGACTAGAAGCATCAAGAAGGACCTACCAATGCAAAGGCCCAGGAGCTAGTGTGCTGAACATACAAATAACAGCAAGTAGTTAGTGATTCAGCAGATGGAACACCTAAGTGAGTGGAAAGTAGTAGATGAAGTCAGAGGTAATGAGACCAGACCATGCAGGACTTTTTGGTCCTCTGCTAGAACTTCTTATCTCTGAGTGAGATGGGAAGCCTTGGGAGAATTTGAAAAGGAGTGGGAGGGGGTATGAATTTGTTTGACTTAGGGTTTTAAAAGAATCACTCTGGATTTTCTATTGAAAAAAACAAAAACAAAAACAAAAACAGGCTGATAGGGATGCAGGGGTGAAAGCAGTGAGGTCATGAAAAGCTATTGCAGTAATCCAGGCAAAAGGTAATAGTGGCTGGGACCAATAGAGGTGGTGAGAAGTGGGTAGGTTTTGGATTGATTTCTAGGTAGAGTCAATGGGATTTGCAGGATCAGACACCTTTCTTCAAGAGAATAAAGAACCAAGGGTAACTCCTAAGGTTTTTAAGCCTAAGGAACTGGAATGATAAGACTGCTAAAACACCAAGATAGAAAAGACTGCAGGTGGAACTCATGGTTCCATCAAACACTAGAAAGTTTCCCTCATCATCATGGCCAAACATAATTTGCCACACCTTCTAATTCTGCGTTCCTGTATGTGGGAAGAGAAGGGAGGGAAAGGGAAGTGAAAGACATCTCTTTGTGTTTTAAGGGCACAGTTCCAATATTGCTCATGTCTTCCTTTCATCTTTCTTTTGGCCAAAACTTCGATACCTGGCTTCAAGGGTGGTTAAGCAATGTAGTCTTCAGCTGGATAGTCATGAACCCAGCTAAAACTTGAGTGTTCTATTACCAAGAGAGAAAGTGGGAACACATACTAGGGGACCACCTACACTCTCTGCCGCATCCACGGAGAACGGTTGCTTCCCCAGCCAGCATCCAAACACAAGTCTTCTGAATCTTACTCCAGTGGTCTTTCTCTCACAAAGACCTTCTTCCAAATGGTCTCCAATTGTTTAATCAGTGAAGAATTTATCACAAATCCTGTCTCACTAATGCCAGATGGAAAGCCAGTTCAAGTAAGAGACATAAGTCAGCTTCCCATTCCCTTATCCAACAAGCATTACCTGAATGCCTACCATGATCAAGACCATATAATAGGAACTGTGGGGAAAAAAAATTAGCAAGATGTAATCCATGTCATCAGAGCTCTCATAAAATAAAATTGCAGAGGAAGAGGGAACAGACATTTATACAATTAACTCTAATCAAAGGCAGAATTAGATTAGAGCAATAATAAGATATAAGCAATATGTTATAAGGGTTAGGGGTACTAGGTAGACTGTATACATCAGGGGAGTTATTACAAGGGGCCAAAGAATGAGAAAGATTTCAGCAGACCCACAAAGGCAAGGAAGGGCATTGCAGTCAAAAACACAGATGTAGGGGAAAAATGCATGTTGAATTTAAGGAATAATGAGATGTCCAGTGGACTGAGACATCACCCAGTATACACGGAGGGATGTAACATGATATGAGGTTGGAATGATGGGTTGGAGTCAGATGGTGACAGCCTGAAATCCCTCGTGAAGGTGTTTATACTTCATTTTGCAGGTGTTGAGGGGCAATTTAGGGTTTGTGAATTAGGGAATGACTAGATCTGACTTTGGTTTTTTGGGCAGAAAAAAAAAAAAAACTACTCTTGCTGTGTGGTGGATTGAGTGAGAAGAGACTGTTTAGAGAAAAATGATTCCCCTACCCACCTTTGGGAATGTCTGCCCTGGAGCCTGTCAACTCCTCACTTTTCAAATAAATGGGTCCCCTCCTGAGCTTCCCCAAATGTACTGGACTTCCTGGAATTTGATGACCTTCACTGTGCCAATATGAATCATTCTCCACATTTATACTGAGCTGAGAACCTGGAGACAGCAAAAGCATCCCATTCGATGCCTGGGGAATTATGGGATCTAAAGGTATGTGTCATAATGCTTGGGCGAAGTTGTGGTCCTGGGCAGCTTTTCTACTGAAACTCATTTAAAAAGTCATAGCCTGTGGGATTTGACAGATCATCTAGTCCAGTTATAAATACTGGGTCCCACAGAGGTGAAGTTATTGCCCAAGACACAAAAATTCAGGGCTAGTGCCTACTATCATGGACTTCATCGTCCAGTGTTTATTCACTAACCCACATCATAGAAGATCCTCCTCACTCAGTAGTCTCATATCCACACCAGTTTGGGCCCAGTTCTTGGACCAGAGTGGGCCATGAAAAAATGAACAAGTGTTGTTTTTAATAGCTATCCCCAAATTTAATCAAAGCTTGCATTTTTCAGGCCTAATGACATTTGATAATCATTAGCACATTTCCTATCAAATTACAGAATCATAGTCTCATAAAGACTTTAAAGGTCATCTAGTCCTATTATACAGTGTTCAGAATTCTATAACTTGACTTTGTGAGAGGTATAAGCATTTGAGTTAATTGTTGTCTTGGGCCAAATAATAATACAATGTAGTAGTTACATAATTTATTCACTCAACAAAGGAGGAGGGGAAGGTATCAAAATAGACCCAGTCCTAAAGATGCTTGCAGTCCAGTAAAATACCTGTATATTTCTTAATTCTTTCCTCTATTGCCCTCAACATCCTTGTTATTGATTTAGCCTGCTTGGCAATTTTAGCACTTTGTCCTGAATTTGTTCAACAGCCTGAATTTGACTGTAGGAGGAAGTAAAAAGAACGCTATATGCGGTATGGAAAATGCGGTATGGAAATACCTCTCAGCTGCTTTTTCTCCACCCCACAGCATGCAGCCTACCTAGTGCAAGCATCTGCTGAAGCCCGAATTGTCACTCTGCAGGCTGTGTTTGCTGGAGAGACTTCTTCCAGCCAGGACCAGTAATCATTGACAGGCAATATGGAGACCCTTGACAGGGGCTGGAAATAAATTGCCTTGGTGAAAAACAAACCAAACCTTAGCCATAAATTATTCTGACAATAGCAAGTAGAGAAAACCTGGTTCACATAAAGATCTGTTTGCCCCATGTTAGAGTGTCCATCTTCCTGGAGCTAAACCCCTGGAGTGAGTCAACCACTCTTATCACGGGCAGACTTTCTGCTCTTTGAGTGCCTTTTCACTCCTCGAGTACATACTGGCTGAGACAGTGTGTACACTCCAAAGATAGAGCAAGCACTTGAATAATAGTAATAAGCTTGAGCAAAACAGTTTTCTGTTTACAAAGTTCTTTCTCATTTATACATGTTCTCACTGTGGGGAGCAGGAAATAACTTGCAGTTGAGGACAGGATGTGATCAAGGTGTCTCTACTCATCCACCATGTGATACTAAATTCCGCTTTCACAGAGTTTTAGATCATTAGTCACTTGCTGCACAAAACAGTTGTGCAAAGCTGGTCAACTTAGAGAAACACAAGCATCTTAGGATCTGTAGCTCTAGGGCCGTGCTATCCAGTACAATAGCCACTAGCCATCTGTGCCTGCTGAGCACTGGAAATGGGGCCAGGGTGAATTGAGAGGTGCTTGGAGGTATAAAATACATACCAGATTTTGAAGGTTTAGCATGAAAAAAATTTAAATAACATATCCTTAATAGTTTTATATTGATTATGTTTCATATTAAAAAGATAGTTTAGACATATTGAATTGAATGAAATATATTATTAAAATTAACCAAGTATAGTGGTTCACGCCTGTAATCCCAATGCTTTGGGAGGCTGAGGTGGGAGGATTGCTTGAGGCCAGGTGGACAAGACCAGCATGGGCAACATAGTTAGACCCTGTCTCTACAAACAGCTAAAAAATTAGCTTGAGCCCAGGAGTTCAAGGCTGCAGTGAACTGTCATCACGCCAATGCAATCTAGCCTGGGTGACAGAGTGAGACCCTGTTTCAAAGTAAATAAATAAGGCTAATTTTACCGTTTCTTTTTACATTTTGAAATGTGACTACTAGACAACTTAAAGTTACACGTGTGGCTTGCATATATAGTATTGCTATTGAGCAGCACTTCTCTAAAGACCTGTCTGGAAGTGAACTAGTTCTAGCCTCCTTAACTCCTCTTTAATTGTTAAAAAGACATGATTCTCCCCAGCATGATGGTGTTGGAATCCCTTTAAAAGAATCTAGGAAACAGACGGGCCTTGTCCAAATGAAGGCTTGACTGTTCTCATTCCCTAGTCTGGGAATGAACTCCAAGGCTCCAAGGGACAAAAGAATAGACCGTTTTCCAGGGAGAGAGTCCTTTGTGAATGTCTCTGCCTTGAAAAAAAAAAAAAGCTGTACATGAGATATTAAAAGCTCTTCATATCGTCAAAGAAAAAGAAAATATGGCAGCCACATAGGACCACAAGACTAAAATCTGAGTGAACGAGGAAGTCAGCCAGCTCCGTGATCACGAGGACGTCTAGGAATTGATCTCTAGTCCAATTTACCAGCATAAGAAACATGCAACCAGGAAAACTAGGAAAGAGCCTTCCTCTGGACATCTTTATGTTGTGACAAGTCTCTTGGGCCAACTCAGATGAAGTCATTCATAAGCACTCCTTGGCACTAGACCTTGTTTAATTCCATGGCTCCATAGGTCTTCTTTCATAAACTGCTCTTTCTGTGTCTATCCATTCCCCAGTCAGAAGCCTTTAACACCTAACCCAGATCAAGTCCTCTACTCAGACCCTTCCTACGGCTACCTGTTAGCCCCAGAGTAAAGGCCAAAGCTCCTACACTGGCCCACAGACCCCATGTCACCTCCCTGACCTTGTGTCCTACTCCTCTCCTGTGGCTTTTAACTCCTGGCTGCACCTCAGCCCTGGCTTTTCCCTCTGATGAGAACCTTCTCTCATATATCTACACGGCTAACTGCTTCATTTCCTTTAAACTTTGTCTAAATTTCACTTTCTTAGCAAGGCCTCCCTGAACACCTATTTAAAATTACAACCTGACCCCACTGCACTTCCAATCTCCTTTACTTTCCTCTGCTTTTTTTTCTTTTTCCATAGCACTTATCATCTATAAGTGATACACTATAAAACTTACTTATTCATCTAATCATTTGCTGTTTCCCTTCACTAGAATATAAGTATCACAAGGACAGTCTGTCTTTATACATTTTGCTTATTGACATATCCTAAGAATCCAGAGCAGTGGGAAGTTCTCAACAAATTTTTTTGTTTTGTTTTGTTTTGAGACGGAGTCTCGCTCTTGTTGTCCAGGCTGGAGTGCAATGGTACAATCTCAGCTCACTGCAACCTCTACCTCTGGGATTCAAGTGATTCTCCTGCCTCAGCCTCCCTAGTAGCTGTTATTATAGGCATGTGCCACCATGCCTGGCTAATTTTTGTATTTTTAGTAGAGATGAGGTTTCACCGTGTTAGGCTGGTCTTGAACTCCTGATCTCAAGTGATCCTCCCATCTTGGCCTCCCAAAGTGCTGGGATTACAGGTGTGAGCCACCATGCCTGGCCTATTTTTTAATACATGAAGGAAGTTCTATAATGTCTGTCATCATTTTTAGTCCTGTCATTACTTTCCCAGGCAAATATATATCACCTGGTGCTAGGAACATCCTAATAGCATCACACATTATCTCTACTGCATGCACACCTTTCTCAGTCCCATTCAACCAAGCCTCTTTCTATGTCTTCTTTAACAAATCCTCTAGATACTTGCTGCTATGGTTTGAATGTTTTTGTCCCTCCAAAATTCGTGTTGAAATGGAGTTTCCAGTGCAAAGGGAATAAGAGGTGGGGCCTTCAGGATATGATTTAAGTCATGAGAGTTCTGCCCTCATGAATGGGATTAGTGCCTTACAAAAAGCACGAAAGTGGCTTTTTTTTTGGCCACTTCTGCCATGTGAGGGCACAACTTTCATCCTCTCTGCAGGATGGAAAGACAAGACGCTATCTTGGAAGCAGATAACAAGCCCTTACCAGACACCAAATCTAGCAGCGCCTTGATCTTAGACTTCTCAGCCTCCAGAACTGAGCGATATGCATTTGTGTTACATATAAGTGACCCCGTCTGAGATATTTTGTTGTAGCAGCAGAAATGGATGAAGATGCCTGCCAGCCAAAGTCAGTAATATGAAAACCTATGACAAAGGCTACAAATAGTTTATGAGGGAATGCTCTACAGGTCTCAGAGGTACAGCTCTTCTACTATGGAATGTTTAGTTATAAACCTGCAGGTAATGGAGAATCATTGTAAACTCTTTAGTAAGAGAGAGGTGTGATAAAATGATGTATTTATTCTTTTCAATTCTTCAAGGCAATTTTCTCAGAATCAATTTAGGTGGTCATAAAACAAACCAGTTGGTTTACATTATCTCAGATGTCGCAGGAATGACTTCAATGAATTACAATTTGATTGTAAACATGAAGCACTTTTGGAAAGACTTTACAACGATCATCTATCTGAACAGCCTCTTCATGTCTTTCACAACGTTTACAACTTCTTTGGTCACTAATGAACTATAAAATGGCCTACATGATTTTTCCTACCTTAAAAAAAAGTACATTTTTTTTTCTTCTGCAAAGGAACAATTTAACATTTTTTTAAAATCAGGAAATGGCAACAATATAATCTATTTCTTTTATGCTTTAAGTGTCAGAAAAACATACTTCAGTGCCCTATTACGGTATTGAACTTACTACCTATACTTGTAACATTCATTCTGCTGCTTCATTTGTGGGTTCTGTCTCCTTTTTTGTTATTAATTTAGTGGCCTCACAAACTTTTAAAAGTGGATGGGGTTTAGATAATATTTTTTTGACAAAATTCTCAATCTTAATCACAGGATGTTTTATACAATCTGCCCCCAGAGCATCTTTTGGGGTTTAGGTTGGCTAAATCCTCATACATACTTGGTTCGTGGGCTGCTTTTAAACCAGCTAAATGAACTCATTCTTGAAACTCGTCTCACACTTTTCAGCCTCTGTGCCTTTATGCATGCTCTTCCCCCAACTGGAAACATTCTCTAACTCTTCTCCAGAGGAGGTGCATTCATATATCAAGCACCAATTTTTGAAGAAAAAAAAAAAAAAAGAGCTAACTTTCTTACTGTAAAATAATTTTAGATTTATAGAACATTTACAAAGATTATTCTTATATATCCTGTGCTCAGCTTCCCTCTAATATTAATATCTTACATAACATATTACATTAATCAAAACTAAGAAAATAGAATAGAGAGCCCAAAATTAAATCCCTAGTTACAGGGAAATTTGTTATGCCCTGTCAGTAATCTTAAGAAGCATCTTTGTTTTATCTTTGAAATACAAATCCATCTATAATTTTTTTAAAAAACTGAGAAAATAGCAACAGATCAATACCATCAACTAAACTACTTTATTAATATTTCTCCAGTTTTTCTACTATTGTCCTATTCCAGAATATCAGATTGTATCAATCACCGTGTGTCCCCAGTCTCCCCCGTCTGGACAGTGTCTTGGTCTTTTCTTGTCTCTCATAACTTTGACCCTTTTGAAAAGTAGTGGTCAGGTATTTTGTACAATGTACTTCAGTCTAGAAGTACCATGACTGATGTTCTCATGTTTCGCCTGAAGTTATGGATTGAGCGGGAAGAATGCCATGTAGGCAAAGACCTTTCTGATAGCATCATTCAGCATCGTATTAATATGACTCCTTGCTGGTGATGTTAACCTTGATCTCTTGGTTAAGACGGCGTCTGTCAGTTTGTTACTGTGTTTTCTTCCCCATACTGTGTTCAGAGAAGCATGACACTAAGTCTAGCTTATACTCAAGGGAAGGAACGTTAATTTCTACCACCTGGAGGGAGGAGTATCAAAGGATTTGTGGACATATGTTAAAACAACACAGTAATTAATAAATATTGGGGAGGAGATCTTTGAGGCTACCAGGCATTATTTTAACTCTAAATCAAGTCCTTCTTCCTCCAGGCAGATATTCTAACAATAAAGATTTCCATCCTCTGATTTTCTCACACACAATTTGTGTAATATATCCACAAATCTCTATCTTTGTTCATTCATCATGATCTACCCGGCAATTCATTCCCTTTTATGTCATACTTGAATGACTACACCCAGAATTTTTAGGTAAATGCTTCCCCTCACTAATCAGGACACATCAAACCTGACTGTTAACCTCTCATTTCACAATTAATCATGTCTATCATGTGTGTGCATGTGTGCGTGCACGCGCTTGTGTGTGTGTATAGTTATTCAAATCTTGCATTCTATTTAGGTGTAAGAGTTGTCACGGATGTCAGCGTCAGCTAGACTTGCATTTGAAACTCAGACCTGCTAAATATAGCTATGAGATATATTGAACAAGTCATTTTTGTATTTTTAAACCTAGATTTGTTATACCTACAGATCGAGACTGTTGTGAGGATTAAGTTAATTGATAGAGGCAAAGCTCCAGGATGAGTGCCCAGCACGCAGAGGGAGTATATTAACTGTGGTTTCTTTACCGTGACCAACCACACTTACATTCACAAACCTTGACCTGTCAATGTTTTCATTTATCTCCTGGAGCTATTGGTTTCCACTCTATAGTTTGTGGGGGCCTTAAGTGGTACTTCAGGAAAACAGATGGATGGGTCCCCAGGCCCATCTATATTTGCATCTTTCATAATAGTCTGCTTTGATATATTCTATATATTATTTTTAGCATAAGATTTTAGTTTGAAAAATGAGTTCTAAAACTTAATTTTTAAGAAATTTACACTATACATTTCTTCAGGTGAGAGATAATTTCTTATACTTTTTTGTCATTCCCCAGTGCAGACCATAAGATTGTATATGAAATTGATGTCCAATAAATGCCCAACTAGTGATGGAACTAAAAGCTCCTTGTGGCTCTTAGTCTTGCAGCAGAATCTGAGGCATTTTTTCCACTTATTGTGGTTATTCCAAATGACACATGCCTTGCCCCCAAATGGCCATCTACTCTTCTTATAAAAAACCAATGCTATAAATTGCTTTCTCAGAGACCCAACAAATATGGTGCTCTTGGAATGGATTAAAATATGTTATTGACTTTCTGAGTATATTCTAATGGCTGAGAAGTTGCTCTTGAAATCTTTTGGAAGTTTAGTAAGGTTCATAACAATTCTTGTATTTCTCTGAAGAGTTGGAGATTGTGTTTACACATACCCTCATGCAAGTGCAGTGAAAAACATTCAAAAGTTTAAACACCAACTTTTAGTAGTATTTTTCAGTGGTAGAATTATGCATGCTTCTTATTTTTTCCTTTTTGTATATCTGCATTTCGTAGGCTTGTTATAAAATTTAATAAAATGTATTTTACTGAGAAACTGTATGCAAAAAAAAAGGAGAGAGACAGAGAAAATCAAGGTGGGAGAGAGAAAAAGAGTGAGAGAGAGAGAGAGAAAGAGAATGAAAAGGAGTAAATATTGAAATCTGCATTCGAATTTCTTAATAGATTTTCTCTGCAGTCATTCTTGAATTGCTGTTACCCAAAGCGCTTTGTGCTTCCATTTTCTGGTGTCAATGCCATCTGTGGCTTTTCTGTATCTGTGGTAGAAAGGCATGGTAAGTCATTGTCCATAGCGTCCCTCAGGGATTACAAAAACCATCATCCAAAGTCCCTTACGTTCTTAATGAACATGCCCCTGAAAAGGAGCAAACCTGAAGCCCGAGGCTATTGCATATTCTTATTTTTTAGACATTGTCATTTTTAAGACAATGGGTCATAGAACTCTGCACAGAGATTCAGAAAAGATAATATCTGTTCTACTCTTCACCCTAAGACACCTGAAGTTCAGAGAGGGGATGTGATTTACCCAACATGATGTACCTCTTCCTGTGAGAGCTCCTTCTCCACCTTTTCTTGACTTCCTTGCTCAATGGCAATAGCTCTGTAGTCTCAGTTTTCTTGTTAGTCATTTTTTAGAAGCTGTGTTTGTACTACATTATCCAGATAAATAGGACCAAAAGCAAGAATATCTTGGAAACAAAGCTGCCTGTCATTTCTACTGCCATAGCTACTTTGCTTAATGACCTAAATGCACCATCACTTTGGTCAGGGTATTGTTTATTTAAGGAAGAGTTATTGAAAAGAAGTGAGCACCATCCATGCAGGGAAACATTGCTCTTAACACACTACCAGTGGAGATGTCAGGGGATGGAGAGAAAGGGAGTAGTAGAGTGTCAGATAGCAAGTTAGGGGAAATCAAGAGACTTTTCATATTTAAGACACAGAAAAAAAAAATGTGTAGTCTCCAATCTGCTCAGTTCACCCAGGCTATCAAGAGCAGACCAAAGCAAAGGGGTCAGCCACTGGGCTTTGTCCTTTCGAAACAAATACCAGCTGCATTATTTTAACAGTCCAGGCCTAGGCTGCCAGACTTACACTGATTTTTATTAACTGAAGCTTGTTGGTTTCCTACAGTTGCTCTAACAAATTACCATGAACTGGATGGCTTAAGACAATGGAAATTTATTCTCTCACCGTTTTGATGGTTAGGAATCCAAAATGAAGGTTTGGGGAGGGTTGATTTCTTCTGAGGGCACTGAGAAAGAACCTGTTCCATGCCCCTCTGCCAGCTTCTGGCTGTTGCCAGCAATCCTTGGTATTCTTTGGCTTGTAGATGGATCATGCCAACCTCTGTCTCTGTCATCACATGGTTCTCCTCATGTCTGTATGTCTGTGCCTCTCCTCTTATTCTTTTTGTTGTTGTTGTTTTGTTTTGTTTTGAGACAAAGTCTCACTCTGTCACCCAGGCTGGAGTGCAGTGGCACGATCTCTGCTCACCACAACCTCCGCCTCCTGGGTTCAAGTGATTCTCCTGCGTCAGCCTCCCGAGTACCTGGGGTTACAGGTGCGCACCACTACACCCGGCTAATTTTTTGTATTTTTAGTACAGATGGGGTTTCACCATGTTGGCCAGGCTTGTCTTGAACTCCTGACCCCAGGTAATCTGCCCGCCTAGGCCTCCCAAAGTGCTAGGATTACAGGTATGAGCTGCTGCACCCAGCCCTTTTCTTCTTGTAATAAAGACACTATTCATGTTGGATTAAGGGTTCACCCTACCCCAGTATCACCTCATATTAATACTTATATTTGCAATTACCCTATTTCCCAACAAGGTCACCTCCTGAGGTCCTGAAGGTTAGGACTTCAACATATTTTCTTGGGGGACAAAATTCAGCCCATAACAGGGAGCAATGGGCTTAACTGAGCAATGGGCTTTCTTCCTTAATTGAGAAAAGGGTTGTGTCCAATTGGAATGATCAAATGTGGCACTTCTGACATTGATTTGTGAGTCAGTGCTCCATGAGAAGTAAGGAAAGGGCAGTAAAGGGAATGCTCGGGGCATTTAAGAGAAGGTGAGGATAAATCCATAGTGGCTGAGCTGTGAGTTTGGGCAAAGCTAATGGTGGGAGCAGGTGAGCCACCTCCAGCAGTAGTTCCTGAGGCTCAGACACACCTCAAGAGGAGAGTTGGTTGCTGGAAGACCAAGTAGGCCCATGGAATGGAGGAACTTCATCTGTGGAAATATTTAAATGGTTGGGATCAGCTGCCCTCAAGATTGATAACTCTAGCCTATGCCTGCCTGTTTGCCATTATCTTTTGAGAATTCTTGCAAATATATATGAAAGCTGCCATGCTACCCTTCTTCCGTGACTCATTAGAGCAAGGGCTGCAAATGAAAAAACCTGCAGGAGCCAGGAAATAAGAGAAATGAGTGAAGGGGGTTGGGTATAGAATTCTGAAAGTTCATAGATTTTTAGTAATTTAATTGGTACTGGGCCTCAGTGCTAGGGAGGATTAAGGGAGTGTTAGAGATTGTATCAAACTAAAGAGCATATGCCAACCGGTCATGGTGGTGGGCACCTGTAGTCCCAGCTACTCGGGGGGCTGAGGCAGGAGAATGGCGTGAACCCGGGAGGTTGAGCTTGCACTAAGTGGATATCGCACCACTGCACTACAGCCTGGGCAACAGAGCAAGACTCCATCTCAAAAAAAAAAAAAAAAAAAAAAAAAAAAAAAAAAAAAGAGCATATGCCCTGTCTGCAGAAAGAGCCACTTGGCTAGAACTACCATGGGTAATTGTGCATGAGGGCTTTGGCTATGGAGTCAAAAAAGCAAGTGAAATTCAGCTTCCTCTCTTCTCACCAAGCTGTGACCCCACTGGCTTCCCTCAGCCCAGTGGGGCACCTTTTTTATAATTTATGCAAAAGTGCAGTGTAGGCAGAGAGCAGCCCTGGCTGAAGTTCATTACTGGCAGTCTAGAATGTAGGCTCTGTATTTCCAGATGTTTGCATTTCTGAAAAGAAACTGGAAATATGCGTCTTCATATGTGATCTCCTAATTTTAGGTACAAATGTTGAAACCCCCTGCACGGGCCAGTGAATCCATGCCATCAGGCTTTGTACTGCCACAATGTAAGTCTTTTGTGGTAGGAAAAGCGGGGATGGCATAACACCAATATACAAGCTGGTTGTTAGAAGGTCACAGGTGAGGGCATTGATAACCCTTGCCTCCTAGAGAATTTCAGGATTATTTACAGGAGCCAAGGGCCCAGTCAGCCCTAGCCTGACCTATCAAAGCAAACCCTTTTGAACATCTTCTGAGTGTGAATTTCTACTGTGAATGTCTGTGAATTACTAGCTATATCACCTTGAGCAAGTCATTTGACTTTTCTAAATATTTATTTAGTTTCAGCATCAAAGAAAACTCTTTTGGAAACTTCTTACCATGATTAAATAAGGTAAATCTATGAAGCACCTTGTATGGCTGTTATCTAATACAGCATTCGCTACTATTGTCAAGACTTGGTTTTGAGCACACACTGGTACCTTCTTCACAAGGATGGGCTGCAGCTGCATTCTTATTCTTTTCCCAGATTATCCCCTTGAGAAACAAAGCCTAACAATCCTACCAATGATCATTGCAGGATTCATCTGTGGGGAGCAGTAACCTTCATCATCACCTACTCTTTACAAGCATGACATAAATAGTTGTATTAAATAACATGAAGGGAACTTGAAGATGATCTGCATCAATTTCCTCGTTTGCCAGATGAGAAAACAAAGCCTCACAGAGAAAAAATATTCATCCATTGCCACACAGCTAAATATCAACAGAACATGAAATGCAGTTTATATTTGTGTTTTCATTTTAACGTTGAGTTTGAAAGAAGTGTATGCTTTAAATTGAAACTTTAAAGATTGTAGATATTATTTCAAGCAACAGAGTAATAAATGTGTTCTTAATTGATTTGACAGTGAAATACAATTTTCCAATCTGAAATAAAATGTAAAAATGAAAATATGTGACCCAAACCCCACCCCTCATTCTCTACCCCATCTTTGAAGGAAATAGATTGTATTGGAAACATCTTGCATTGGGGTGTAATAAAAGTTTATATTTAGCTTTTTTAAGTGGAGGGTTTGCTTTGATGTCTTTTGGGGAGAACCTGGGAACAATATGCTTGTACCTTCCATATGAACATGTTGCGAGGATTAAATGATCGGTGACTGGTACCTCATTAGTCCTCATTCCATGGTAGCTTTGATTCTCTTTCTTATTCCTGCACCACTGTGCCCTATGCCCCATTCCTGGCCAGAAAAGGTATTATGGATGCTATACGTACACACTATGCTATGAGCATTTTGGGGTCAAATCAGTGTCTTTTACTTTGTTTAGATCTGGAAGCTAGTACAAGAAGTCACCATGAACACATTAAGTAAAAGTTTGTTGAATTTAATTGATTTATTATGCTGCATTCCACTGTAAGAATTCAGATTGTGCTCAGAGCACAAATTCATTTACACATTCGTTTGTTTGTATGTTTATATCCCTACCACATGTTACAAAGGATTTAAGACTACTCAAACCAATAATATAAATATTATTCTCAAGAAACTCAAGTTGTTGTTGCTTAAATAAAAGGCCAGAATAAAACCCTAGCATGTAATTTATGAAATAACTTCCTCCTTGCACTCTGAGAACTGGTATACTGACTGGGCTTCTCTCAGATGACAGCTCACACACTATATGATGGTTTAAAAGAAGGACTCATGGCTTGGAATCAGAGGACCCAGATCAGGAACTCTGAGCAAGTGAAAGTTCTCCAGGTCTACTTTGACATGACCAGGGTGATTCTTCACCAGATCTTCTCTAAGGTGCTTGGAAGAGCAGAGACTTCATGGGTGGCTTGTTTTAAATATTGCTCCGGTTCTCTTCTAGATAAAATAAATCTCATGACCAGCCCCTGTTGGACCAGCCAGTGGGGAATACTCCCATGTGGGCTCCAACATCCAGAGCAATGAGGATTCTTGTCAGCACGTCTTTTCTTGTAAAGAGATTTCAGAAGGGAACCACTGCAGTGAAGCCAGGTGGAGGCATGAAGATGGGTGGTACATGGTTCTGTGGGTGCCATAAGGGACAGGTGATGGCTGAGGACCAGGAACCACCTCTGATGCTAATACCCCATAAGCCCCTTCAGAAACACAGACACAACCACTGAACTGGCTGATTTACCCTAAATTGATCAAAATTAAGTTTCCTGTCACAAAGGGGAATGAAGAGCCCTACATATACATTAAGTTCAGCTATAGGGAAGGTGAGCTTTTGTGCTCTTGAGCCCGTTGACTGAAATTTGTACAATGTGCCTACAATTAGGTACGTTTATTTTTTTTCTGATTTGTATAGAGACATATGTTTATTATAACAATTTTGTCTGTCTTAATTGTAACACCTGTTTAGTGAAAAAAAAAATCCTTACATTTTCGTAGAACTGTATCATTTCAATGGTGTCTGTGTGTGTGTGTGTGTGTGTGTGTGTGTGTGTGTTTACTGTCTTATTTAGTCCTAATGATAACTTAATACAATAGGAATCTAGCCTTATATTATAGATGAGAAAACTGAGGCTTATACAGCATATAAAAATTACCTGGGATCACCAACTACAAATGGATGGAGCCAGAATTAGAACTCCTGTCTTCCAACTCTAGTGCTGCTGCCTTTTCTTTTTCTTTTCTGCAGCTCAGTTACCTTCTTTATTATAGCTCTTTGTAAAATCACCTCTTCTCTCTTTCTCAGGGCAGATCATTTCTGTCTTAGTGCAAATAAGAAAATAGACAGGAAAGGGCCTTGGGACCAGTGAAGGGAATCCCAAACATTACCATCTCTTTCGCACTAATACTCCCCAGATCTGAAGTTATGATTTTTTTTCGCCTCTTAAGCAACTGATACCAGCCAATTCTTTAGGATTTAGTCCCATAATATTATCTCACTCTACTTTTTACTCATTTACTCCAGGGTCTTTGCCCATTTCTCCCTTCTCAAGAGCCCATTGACTAGAGGATATCAGGTAACAAGAAGATTGATGTGAGGTCTAGAGGCCACATCTGGGTCAATGAACAGAGACCAGAGACCAGCAGATACTGTGTCCCCTATAAAGGAATTTTAAACACATTCATGTCTCCAGTCTAACTGGAAGAAACCTCATGTTTATCACTGGGACTCAGACTTCATTCATTCATGTATTCATCATATATTTATCATGTGTTGAACGTCTGCTTAGTGCTAGAAACCATTCTGGTGCAGGGCATTTCAAAAGGAATAGTCCTTTAATCCTATATTTACTGAGTTCTCTTTTAGTGGTAAAAAGTAAATCAAAAGATAATTGCATCTATAGGTGCAACAATAGAACCTGACCATCTGTGTCAAGGTCTGCAATTTATGTCAATTATTGCCATTATTATAGTAATCACGAGCATTATCAGTGGTGTAGGTAGAGAGTTAGTATTGGCCTGAACAGATGGAAAAGTCTTCAACAGAAACACACATTTGAACTGGGACTTGATTTTGTCAGGCAGTTGACAGCATATTGTATGATTTGCTTTTCTTGGTGGCAAATGACAAGTTGAAGATCAAGTATTTCTTTCTCCAGATTTTTAAAAATATGTTTAGTTAGATCCCAGTCTCCTGCTTTTAGAAGCAATGGCTATTAAATATGGAAGCAATTATCAAAACACCTGCAAAGAAATTTCCACCGATCATTTAAGGATTTATATAATAAAATGATAAACACCAAACATATTTTAACATCAGGACCTTAATTTTAATGGCATAGATTAAGTAAAGCTGCTCAAAAGTCCAGCGCAGAACAACTAATCCTATTTAAAAACAATCAATCTTGTTTGAGTGATGTTAAATGAAAGATCAGATATTTTAAGTCAGGGAACAACAGGAAGCTATCGTCAGGCAAAACAAGCAAAATGAACTTCTATAGACATCATCCTTACATTATCACAATTTCAGAGGGTACCATCTTCTGTCTTCTGAATACATACTAAGAGTCAAGTGTACACATAAACCCCAATCTATCTGTTGTCATCACCTACAAGTTCATCTCACAGGCGTTACTACCTCCACACACCTGAAGACTGTTTAGAGTCCCTCATAATCCTGTAATACTGTAAGACTAACTCCTGACATTTGGCAGCTGTTTACATAGAATCAATGTTACTCCAACTCTGTGGCATGCCTAAGGTATGGCAGTGGAATGGCCCAACACCTGAGGTCACTGGCTATGCATTTTAATTTTTGTGAGAGACCTTGGCCTTTATCATTCTTACAGATATAACTAAAAATGGATGAGCCTTCAAACAGTCACCCAAAATTCCAGGTCCCAGGCACATAACAGAGTTTAACATTAAATTGACTGCAATCTAGTTCCCGCCAAAAACTTAGCTGAGAAAAATGGTATTCATGCAAGAAGTATAAGGGCTACAGTCTCCATTTACCCCTCTAGGATCCATATATAAAATGACAAAAATAGCATTCATAAACGTGCCCATAAATGTCTTTGACAACTCAGCTCCATTTTCCCTCCTCGGGTCTATCCCATTTAATGAAGAGGTTGCAAGACTGAAAACTACATTTGTCTGAAACCTTGCTACCAGAGGACTTGCTAGCAGATTATACCAAAGCACTAGTTTGCAAAGTTAAAAGGAGGAGAAAATAGTGGAAGGTATATTATTGTTTCTCTGGCACTGGCAGATAGCAGAGTCAGTGGGTTTTAAGACTCAGGAAATGTCATGTGGCTTCCAGGCATTTTGCTGTAAGTGTTCACCTTGGTGTTGAAAACACTGTAAGAAATTTTCTGTGATCTTTGCATTATCCTGGGACCCTAAATGCTAGAGGCAACACAGGGGTTAAAGTCATGTGTTGTTCTTTCTTCTGGGAATGTTCTGCATTCAGACACACACATGGTTCACAGATTCATTTCATTCATGCTTCTGCTCAAATATCACTTTCTGATCACTCTTTATAAATGTGCACTCTTTCGTGTCACTTGATCCCCCACATCCTTTCCTACTCTTCATCATTGTACATATTCAATTTTTATTTTTTAATATGTGGTTTATTTACTCATTGATCTTCTATTGGAAAGTCAGCTCCAAAAAGCATGAACTTTGTTTTGTTCACTGTGGTATTCTTGGAAGAGTGCCTACAACATTAAAGGTACACAGCAAATGTTGGTTGAATGAATGAATGTTGAATACATGCACATATAATGAAGTATAGTTATGTGTTACTTAACAATGGAGATACGTGCTGAAAAATGCTTCATTAGGCAATTTTGTCATTGTGTGAACATCATGGAGTGTACTTACACAAACCTAGATGGTACAGCCTGCTACACACCTAGGCTGTATGATGTAACTTATTGCTCCTAGACTACAAATCTCAACAGCATGTTACCGTACTGAATACTGTGGACAGTTGTAACACATTGGTGAGTATCTGTGTATCTAAACATAGCAAACATAGAAAAGGGACCGTAAAATTACAGTATTATAATCTTATGAGACTACTGTCATATATGCTGTCTGTTGTTGACCAAACAGTTGTTATGCAGCACATAACTATAGTTAATAATAATAATAGTAATAGGTAACCTATATGAGCCATTCTATATGCTAGCACTATTCTAAGTACTGACATACATCATCCCATCCAATTATCCCAATAACTCTGTAGTAAAGGAGACAATGAGGATTATCTCTCAGCATTCCATTCTCCTCAAGGCAGTGTTTCTATATTTGTTCAGGGGTAGAAGTGACAGAGTCAAAGGGAAGCCCAGAATCTTTATCTGATGGCTGGAGGAGAGACTTCTCTCTTCTGGATAAGAAGCAGAAAGCATGTGATACAGGATACTCCAGCAGCCATTTCACTACCACAAGCTGGATCAATGGAAGGTTGAAATTAGTAAGATTTCAAAGAAGGCAAAAGACAGAGAAATAACTTGGGCCTATGGTTACATCACTGAGCTGCTGCACCAAGCCTTGCCTGAAGCTCATCCTACTTCTTTCACTTATATAAACCAATAAGTTCCCTTGATTATTTAATCTAGCTTGAAGGATTTTGTTGTTGTTACTCGCAACTGAAAGCATCTTAACAAATCCAGGTAGATACTATTTAGTATCTGTGTGATCTAAAGCAAATCATTGAATCTCTCTCTGCTTCTGTTCCCTCATTTTTAGAGTGAGGATAATAATACAACTTAGTTCTGGATTTGTTGTGGGGATTAAAAAATAACGTAGGTAAAAGCACCAAGCATAGTACCCAACACATAGTAAGACATTAGTACATATGATCTAACATTACTTTAAGAAACTTTACAATGAAAGGAAGAATGGAGGAGTGTAATTGTTTTAGGTAAAACATCTGACCATATTTATTCCCATGGCAACTTTTAGATGCTTCTGTTACCATGCATATGTATTTTGACACTTTGTTTACCTGTCAACGTCCTGTGGGCTTCTAGAATCTAGGAGGCAAGACCATGTCTTAATGTTCTTTGTCCCAGTGTCCCAGTGTCCAGCATTGTGTAAGGCATATGGCAGGTATTTCATTGAAGTTTCTTGAACTAAAGAATTAACTTGTGAGAAACGAGCCTGAGAAGAAGAATAAAGAGTTAAGTGTTGGAAAAAGCATAACTAATGGACTAAGTTTCAGGGGCAGGCAGAAGGAGAGGTGACCAGAGCCCAGGTGAAGAGATTAGCCTCAGAAAGGAGGAAGGTTAATAACCAGTGGGATCCAATTTCTGCCCCCAAATGACCGTCATCACATTTCTTTTAGAGCTATGCACACAGCCGGGCACTAAATATTTCCCAGTGACTATGACTACAGCAAAGCTTACTAAAAACATTTGTAACAGAAAAAATATCACAGTGAACTTTCCTTCACAGGGGCTGGGGCCAGTGAATTCATGTTTATGTTACAGATGAAACTGAAAATGACTTTTAAAAGAGATAATCGTGATATGTCTTTAATATTAATCTTCACTACGTAATACAGTATTGTGAGAATGGAACATCTTCAACAGAGAAGCGACAGAAGTTTCATAAGCTCCCAAGTTACGTTAATAAAAATTGTAATAAATGTCTTGACACTGTCTAGTAGTAGTTTTAGAAATATTTCCTTTTTTTCTTTACCATTAGGTGTGTTGGGGGGAACAAAGCATGTATTGTTACTCTTCTGTAAACATGGATTAATCATGGATCGAATCATTTGTAGTAAACCAAGTTCAACAATACCATTGTTCCTGAATTAAGCAGCAGCAATAATGTTCCTGACACAGGATTGTCCCTGGGGATACAGAGATAATCGAGGCATGACTCTGCCCTCATAAAAATTACACCGTTTCTTAACTCACATCCAGCTATTGATATCAGGTTTAAGGAGGAAGAAGGCAATAAAAGACGATTAGGTAAACTTGAGGATTCTGCTTTTTTTTTTTTTTTTTATACAGTAGCAAGGCATCTCCTGGGGCTAATCAAGATAGAGCCCAATCTTTCATATATCTAGCTAACATTTTCCACTTTTGTGATTATCCAGTGCTCCCATGTAACCCAGGCTGCACTGGTGGGCATATGCTCCCCTTCGTGGAGATTTAAAATGTTATGTAAGTAAAAAGCACAACAGAAACACCTGTTAACCACTTCTGAGCAAGTCTAAGGGGGGCAGGTGTGTGGACTGTTCCACAAGTTGTCTCAGAACCTTTATTTTTGTGCATTGGAAGATCTGTTTCTAATTTGGACTCGTGCAGGAAGTGGTTTGCATTGCCAGAGGTAATTTAGATGTTCTTTTCAACTTTTCCCACAACTGCATCCTTCTTCCTTTCTACTCTCCTACCCCACAATTGCCAAAGCTCATGAAGACAAAAATACTTTCATTAGAGAGAGAAAGCTGCAGCATGATGCATGGCCAGCACTTTGCAGAGCAAGATAGAAGAAATCAAGGGTTTGTAGGCTATACATCAGTGGGTAAAGCCCTAGAAATTAAGGATGTACCATAAGTACAAACTTTTGGGCAAATGCATCAGCAAAGCTTTAGACTCAGTAGAAAGGTCCTAAAAGAAACAGTAGACACCCCAGCATCCGTGCCACACATGTGACTAGAGTAAGAGATTCTTAAGGAAGACACAGACTGTCCCAGATAAGGGGTTGGTTATCATCACTTCCCTAATGATGGTAGAGTACATTTATTCAATGTTGACTATGTATCAGGTGCTATGTTAGTGCATTATGTACTCAATCCATATTTACTCTAATTTGATCCAAGACAACCCTTCAAATTCACTACAATTACTATCTTAATTATGAATAAAGATAATGAGACTCTCAATAGCAAAGATACAGAAACAACTTAAGTGTCCATTAGTGGATGACTGGATAAAGAAATTGTGAGATATGTATATATAGATATATCTATATATATGTACAATTCAGTCTTTAAAAAGAATAAAATCATGTCTTTTGCAGCCACATGGATGAAACTGGAGGTCACTATCTTAAATGAAATAGCCAGATAGAGAAAAGTCAAATATCACATGTTCTCACTCATAAGTGAGTGCTAAAAATGTGAACACATGGACATAGAGAATGGAATTATCAACAGCGGAGACTCAGAAGAGGGCAGGGAAAGGCAGTGAATAATGAGAAATTACAGGATGGAGGAAGGTAGTGGATAAAGAGAAGTTACTTGATGAGTACAATGTATGTTAGACTCAGATGATGGATCCACAAGAAACCTTGACTGAACCACTATGTAATCTGTGCATGTAACAAAATTGCACTTGTACCCTGCAAATTTATACAAATTAAAAACAACAGACAAAAAAGTAACTGCCCAAGATTACCTGGCCAGAACTCAAAGGTATATCTCTCTAACTGAGTTTGCTTGTGACCTCTATATTCGAGTACTGTTTTATCAGGGAGGAACTGGAAACTAATAGAAAAATTCATCATTGACCCTTTATGATCTGTGGTGTGTATACTGCTTGTAGTTGCAAGTCGTATATAATGTTTTTATTCCCTAGCATGCATTTATTCATTTATTTGAACTTTTTTCTTTCATAAAATATAACTGTAAAATAATACCTGAAATGCTCCTGGAGATAAAAGACAAACATACACATTTCAAGAAGTACCTGGAATACATACAAATTGGAACATTGCTTATTTGTGAAAGAATCAAGTAGATATTCTAGAACTGAAAATGCAAGAATAAAAAGTAAGGACCTATAGGATGAATTTAGCAGCAGTAGAATGATAAAAAAAAAAATTTGAAGAGAAAGATCCTTAAATATATAGAAGGTTTAGCATGCATTTAATTGGAGTCCCAAAAGGAGAAAAGGGAAGGGGCAGAGGTTATAAATTCTTTAATTGATGTTGAGTTGCATATTCATTTTTCATACTTAACTTTTTCTGAAATAAAGATGTATCTTACAGTTTGATATCTTTTTTTTTTTTTTTGAGACAGAGTCTGGCTTTGTCGCCCAGGCTGGAGTGCAGTGGCGCGATCTCGGCTCACTGAAAGCTCCGCCTCCTGGGTTTACGCCATTCTCCTGCCTCAGCCTCCGAGTAGCTGGGACTACAGGCGCCCACCACCATGCCCGGCTAATATTTTGTATTTTTAGTAGAGAACGGTCTCCATCTCCTGACCTCGTGATCCCCCGCCTCCGCCTCCCAAAGTTCTGGGATTACAGGCGTGAGCCACCGCGCCCGGCCAGTTTGATATCTTACATATCACTTTTACTGAAACTGGGCATCAGTTATCAATGATCATTCTTGTGCATGTTTGAATATCAAAAGGATAACCACGAAAACTTCCAGAATGGGAGGTCAGTTATTTGGAAGAAAATCTCAAGGACGATAATGCAACACTCTCTTCACCTCCCTAGGAAACAAATGTTTGTGGGGAGAGAATGAAGGAGATCAATCAGAATTGTTTAACATGTTCTCAAAGAGGTCAGTAGTAGGCTAGCTTTACATAATTTCAAAGCCAGATTGAGAATCTATCACTATAGCTTTTGTTCCTTTATGGAATCTTTGAGAATATGCTATACACAGACAGTAGTCAAAATGTGATTAGGAAAATTTGGATTCTTAGTGGGAAAAAGTTGTGGGAGTATCTATGTTGGTAATTGTTTTGCATATATTTTCCTTATTGGGTATTGTGATGATGAATTCTATATATCAACCTGGCTTGGCCACAGTGCCCACATATCAGGTCAAGCATTATTCTGTATGTTTCCATGGGTGTATTTTTGGATGAGTCTTACTTTTATTTATATCAGTAGACTTTGAGTAAAGCAAGTGCCCTCCATTATGTGGGTGGGCCTCATCCAATCCACTGAAGTCCTGAACAGAACAAAAGGCTGACCTCACCTAAGCAGGAGGGAATTATCCAGCAGACTGACTTTAGACTTCATGTGCAATATTGGTTCTTCTTGATTTCCCGACAGACTGCCTTTGGACTCGAACTGAAGCTCTTTCCAGAGTTTCCAGCCTGCTAAGCTCCCCATCAGATTTTGGACTGACTAAGCTTTCACAATCACATGAGCCAATTCCTCAAAATAAATATATTTATTTCTGTATACACATCCTATTGGTTCTCTTTCTCTGGAGAACTCCAACAAATATAGATCTAAACAATGACATATAACACAACTTTGTCTTAGAAAAAGAGCTTCTGAAACAAGAATAAGATCCAAATTCTTAAGTGACAAGGGTATACGTTATAGTTTAATTAATCAGCCATGAGTCTCTTCTTTTTTTTTTCTTGGATATGTGAATTAATCATGCAAGTTATAATTGATGGTGTTATGAACATGATGAAATATGGTATTTAAAGAGATAATGATTGAAAAGTTCCCTGATAAAATATCTCAATCTACAGATTTCAAATGTCCATTGAGTTTCAAGCATGATTTAAAAAGAAAGGAGAAAGAAAAGAAGGAAATCCACATCCAAATATAGTGAAAGTGTAGAAATAAAAAGCCAAAAACAAAGGGAAAAAACATTAAAGACATTATCTTTAAAGGAGTAACAGTAACACTGACCCTGACTCCTCCTAACTAAAATCAGTGGAATGGATGTCATTAAGGCACTAAAAGAAAACACTTGCCAACTTAGAATTTTATAGCCAATCAAATATTTATCAAGCATAAAGATGGTGCCAGCACGGTGGCTCAGGCAGGTAATCCCAACACTTTGGGAGGCCAAGGTGGGAGATTCACCTTAGCCTAGGAGTTTGAGACCAGCCTGGACAACACAGTGAGCCCTTGTGTCTACAAAAAATTTTTTAAAAATGAGCTGGGTGTGGGTAGTCTCAGCTACTCGGGAGGCTGAAGGGGAAGGTTTGCTTGAGCCCAGGTCAAGGCTGCAGTGAGCCGTGATTGTGCCACTGCACCCCAGTCTGGGCTACAGAGTGAGACCCTGTCTCAAAAAAATAAAATAATCAAATATAAAGTAAAATAAAGCTGGGATAAGATAGTCTCCAGTAAATAAGTACTCATAAAATCCACAAGACAAACTGCTCTAAAGAGTACTTAGTGGCATCCGGAAGACACAGGAGGAATGGAAAGCAACCAAAATGCAATATGATGGGAATAAAGCTAAATCAACATTGTATATAATGATAACAATTTGTTTCATGTTAAAACATAGAGCAAACTTATATATACACAAAAACATGTAAGTCAAGAGAAGGTAAACAAAGTGAAAGTGTGTAAAGGTTTTTGTATTGTCCCGGAGGAGGTAAAATTACCAAGTACCATTAGATTTTGGTAAGTCAACGGTGCGTGTTATAATTTCTAGTGTAATTACTCACAATAAAAGAAGGCTTGCATTCAAACTAGTAAAGAAAAATGTAACCAAAAAATTCAAAAGAATTTGACCAAGGGATGAAAGGAAATATAATAATATGAATATAATAAAAACAAGACAAATAGAAAGCAAATATTAGGTTAAACTACCTGAACTTGTTGCTTTATAAGAAAAAAAAAAGGTCATACATTGCCAATTTTATCTAACTCATCCTGTAGTAAGTACATATATCCCTAAGTCTATGAGGAATAATAATACAGGTATCAGACTTCACATTGGCAACATTGGACGAGCCAGTGAAGCAATATCTTCAGAGTTCTGGGTGGAAAAAATGCTAAATTTGGAATTATTTAATCAGCCAAGCCACTAAGAGCCAAGTTGAGATATTTTTGGACAAAGAATAACTTAATTGTCCAAAATGGTCTTATTTTTGGACAAATAAGAACTTTACAAGTCTATGTCTACACACCCTCTATTGAAAAATTACCCAAGGAGATACAGCACCAAAGAAAAAGCAAACCCAGGTACAAACTTGCTTTGTTTTATGACACTTTGCTTTATTGAGCTTCACAGATTGTGTGTTTTTTACAAATTGAAGACCTGTGGCAAGCCTACATTGAGCAAGTCCATTTTTCCAACAGCATGTGCTCACTTCACATCTCTGTGTCATATGTTGGTAATTCTCACAATATTTTGAAATTTTTCATCATTATTATATTTGTTATAATGATCTGTGATCAGTGATCTTTCATGTCACTATTGGAATTGTTTTGGGGCACAATGAACCTCACCTATATAAGATGGGGAACTTAATTAATAAATGTTTGTGTCCTAACTGCTCTACTGACCAGCTGTTTCCTGATCTCTCTCCTTCTCCTCAGGCTTCTCTATTCCCTGAGACACAACAATATTGAAATCAGGTCAATTAATAACCCTACAATCGCCTCATTTTTAAGTGTTCAAGTGAAAGGAAGAGTTGCACATCTCTCACTTTAAATCAAAATCTAGAAATGATGAAGTTTAAGGAAGGCATGTTGAAGGCTGAGATAGGCTTCATGTGCCAAATAGCCAAGTTGTGAATGCAAAGAAAAATTATTGAAGAAAATTTAAAATGCTACTCCAGTGAACACATGAATCATAAAAAAGCAAAACAGCCTTACTACTGACATGGAGAAAGTTTTAGTGGTTTGGATAGAAGATCAAATCAGCCACAATATTCCCTTAAGCAAAAGCCTAATCCAGAGCAAGTCCCTAGATTTCTTCAATTCTGTGATGACTGGGAGATAAGTGTGCAAGCTGCAGAAGAAAAGTTTGAAGGTAGCAGAAGTTGATTCATAAGGTTTAACAAAAGACTTCTCCGGAACATATAAGTGCCAGGTGAAGCAGCAAGTGCTGATGGAGAAGCTACAGCAAGTTATGCAGAAGATATAGTTAAGATCATTAATAAAAGTGGCTATACCAAACAACAGATTTTCAGTGGTGACAAAACAGCCTTCTATTGGAAGAAGATGCCAGCTTTCATAGCTAGAGATTAATCAATGCCTGATTCTGAAGTTTCAAAGTATAGTCTGACTCTCCCATTAGGGGCTAAGGCAGCTGGTGAGTTTTAAGTGGAAGCTAATGCTCATTTACCATTCCAAAAATCCATGAGCTCTTAAGAATTATGCTAAGTCTACTCTGCCTATGCTCTATAGACGAAATAACAAGCCTAGATGACAGTGTACCTGTTTGTAGTATAGTTTACTGAGTATTTTAAGCCCACTGTTGTGACCTACTGCTCAGAAAAAGATTCCTTTCAAAATACTACTGCTCATTGACAATGCACCTCATCACCCAAGATTGCTAATGGAGATGTACAAAGGGATTAATGTTGTTTTCATGTCTGTTTACACAACATTCGGTCTGCAGGCCATGAACCATGGAGTAATTTCAACTATCAAGTCTTCTTATGTAAGAAATGCATTTTGTAAGGCTATCGCTGCCATAAATGGTGATTCATGTGACGGATCTGAGCAAAGTAAATCGAAAAAACTTTTGGAAAGGATTTACCATTCTAGATGCCACTAAGAACATTGGTAATTTTGGGGAGGAGGTGAAAATGTCAACATAATAGGAGTTTGAAGGAAGTTGATTCCAACCTTCTTGGGTGACCATGAAGGGTTCAAGACTTCAGTGGAGAAAGTAATTGCAGATATGGTGGACATATCTCTTGCATGAGAATTAAAATTAGAAGTGGAGCCTGAAGACATGATGAATTGCTGCAATCTCATGATTAAACTTGAACAAATTAAGAGTTGCTTCTTATGGATGAACAAAAAAAGTGGTTTCTTGAAAAAGCTCACCATCTATTCCTTGTAAAGATGTTGTTAACATTGTTGAAATGATAACAAGGAACTTAGAACATGATATAAACATAGCTGATAGAGCAGCAGCAGAGTTTGAGAGGATTGCCTCAAATTTTGAAAGTTCTACAGTGGGTAAAATGCAATCAAATAGCATCACATGCTGCAGAGAAATCTTCCATGAAAGGAAGAGTCAATTGATGTGACAAATTTTATCTTATTTTAAGAATTGCCACAGCCATTCCAGCCTTCAGCAACTACCACCGTAATCAGTCAGCAGCCATCAATATCGAGGAAAGACCCTTCACAAGCAAAAAGAATACAACTGGCTGAAGGCTCAGATAATTGTTAGCATTTTTAGCAACAGGGCATTTTAAAATTAAGGCATGCCCACTGTTTTTTAGACATAATGCTACTTCACACTTAATAGACTAATAGGATAGTATGAATACAACTTTTATGTGCACTGGGAAACAAAAAAATTCATATGATGGCTTTACTGCGATATTTGCTTTATTGCAGTGGTCTGGAACCGAACCCAAAATATCTTGGACATATGCCTGTAATAGAATAACATAACATACAGTAAACAGTGGCAGCTGGTTATAAACTGAAGATTAAAAAAAGATATAGAAAGAAATCTAGAAACACGGCTTGGAAGATTCCTATCAAATGGCAAAGTTTTAATGCAGAGTATTGTTTCTCAATCAAGGACTATATTGTTTCCTGGAAAAATTTGATAATGTCTGAGAACACCTTTGGTTTTTACAATGGAGTGGAGATTGCTACTGACATCTAGTGAGTAGAGGCCTAGAATGCTGTTAAACATCCTACAGTGCATAGGACAGCTCTCCATAGCAAAGGACAGTGGGGCCCAAAATGTTAGTAGTGTCAAGGTAGAGAAACTCTGATGTAAAGTCCACATTTCCTTCATCTTGTACCAAACCATACTACTTAGTTCTATATCAATGACATGTACAAAATAATAATAATAATATTGAGAGTCTTCAGTAGGATTATGTAAAAGAATAGAACAGTTATTACATAATAATGTAATTAAGAGAAATGGTTGGTGAAGGGAGGAAAAAAATGAAAGGATGTGCACATTCCAAATCACCTGGAAATCTTGCTAACGTACAGATTTGATTCAGGAGATCTGGGATGAAGTCTGAGATTTTTGGATATCTCACAAGCTTTCAGGTTTTTTCCTTCCTTAAAACTTTGGTTATTTTACTTTTTAGCCTTGGTGTTTTGAGATTTTACCAGGGAAGCCTCCACAACACCAACTTATTGATCACTTATTTTATGTTTTCTATTATTATTTTATTTGAAAATAATAATCATTAAACATGTGCCATTGGAGCTCCCTTTGTCAATTTTAAATTACTAGCAAGCAAGAATTAACACTTAAATAAGTCTGCTTTGCTTCCTTATGATTGTTTTCCTCTCCCTTTAGAGACAAGTGAGAGCTTTTGGATTGCTTTGTATTTTAATTTTATATTTATCTTTCCTCTAGTCAGAATACCTTTAAGGCCAGAGTTTTGCTCATATGGTTGTATTTATACAAGACATTCATTCATTTATTAATTTTACAACATTTAGTGCTCACATAATAGGTGCCATATTCTACTAAGGGCTGGAAATACAATGGTAAATAAGTCATGCTGTCTGGTTGCAGGACTTTTGGGAAAGCACTTGCTTTCATGAGAAAATAAAAGATATAGCACTTCCTTTTTCTTCCTGCCTTAAACAAAGGAGATGACCATAAAGACCTAGAGAATTGCAGAGAGAATATCCCTGAGCATTACTGAACTGTTGAGTAAACGTTAGCAATTGCCTATCTCTAGATTTCTAATTATGTGAGCATGTCATCACTTCTTAAGCTATTATATTTGAGTATGCTTTTCCTTGCAGCTGAAGGCATTTCTGACCAATACAAGAAATGCAAACATTAGGGAACTGGGTCATTCCCAATGACATTATCAAGCCCTTGTAAGAATGTGTCAAAAGACAAAAATTACAATAAATTTAATTTAAATACTTCTATTGGCTTTGTGATTCTAGAATTGGACAACACTTCAGTTCATAAAATAGAATAAGTGTTCCAATGGGCTGAGCAGAAGAGTTTGCCATTATAGACAGAGAAGGGCTGAAGTAAGCAGAAACAAAGAACAAAGAATATATTAGTTACTTTTAGACAGAAGAATAGAAAAATAACTCATTAAATAACAGGTTATTTTACGCTACCATTTTTTGGTGAATAAGGATTAAAGCAGAGGAAACTTAATTATTATGCTGATTAAAGATTTTAAACTGGTCTGTTTGGGTAAGTGTTATTTCTCTATTCTAATTACTAAGTCACTTATCAAGTTAGTTCAGGTTTGATGAAGTGGTATTTCAGCATAGCTGAGTCTGTTTTTAATTTTAATCTGGTTTGTTGGGGCCTAGTACAGGAGCTGCGTCCAAAACAATGACCTCTTATAATTTTTATATAAGAAATCATTGATAGTACTGCATGGCAGATTTTATGTTAGGTATAAGTGTTAAATTGCGGGCAAGATATGTAATTTTTATTGCTTTCAAGAACAAAACTATAACAAATGGACCAAAGTCTCAGTGAGCCAGATTTGGATTTAATAGAAATCAGAACTCTTTAACAATTATAATATTTTAGTAATGGAGTGTGTCACCTTCCAAAGACATTAGTTTCCTATCCATTACAATTTTCAGAAAGAAGTAGGAATACCATAGAAGAGAATCCAGCACTGCACGGAAGGTTAATTGAGATGGAAAGAAATACATAGTGTTTATTTTACTGTAAGGTTCTAATATCAATTTTCAACAAATAGGGTCTATGATGTTGTGATAAGAAATATATATTTGGTGTCTGTACCTATTTTTGTCATAGAGCCCCTAAAGCCCTTGGAATTTCCTAAGTGATAAGAGAAGGGTGAATAGAGCATCTTTTGTTATTCATAACAAGCTATTTTCAACCACACCTGGGTTATGTTAATGAGGTGATTCTGGGAAGCCCCTGGATAATTATAGGATGAAGGCTGGTTGCCAGGGGACCAAACCATGTAATTGAAGGGAAGGTAGAGAGCCTAGAGATTAAATTAAGCACCAATGGCCAATGATTTAATTAATCATGCCTACATAATGAAGCTTCCATAAAAACTCAAGAGAATGAAATTTGGAGAGCTTCCATGTTGGTGAACAGGGTGGTTGTGCGGGAGGGTGGTATACCTGAAGAGTACCTCGGAGCTCCACTTGCCTTCCCCATACCTCCTCTTGTTTGGGTGTTTCTGAATTGTATCGTTTAAGATAAACACATTGTGAAAGTTATCAGATTCAAAATGGATTCATGTTTATTTTTTAAAAATCTGAAAATTAGAGCCAGGGAAGGCTATGAAAAGAGGGTTCATATGCATAAATGCCTGATGACAAAAACTATCACAAATGCCTGCAAAAACAACCTTGCATAAAGGCCATCACAACCTTACACAAAAACTACTTCTGCAAGGACATGTTTCTAGCAACTGGCTAACTTCAGACTGGTATCGCTCTTTTTATTGATCTTTATAGACAAGGATAATTATCTTAATTACCTCAAAACCACTGTGTAATCTTGCTCATTTTTTCTTTAAAATCTTTTGTCTTTTTTTTTTTTTTTTAGACAGAGTTGCTCTGTCACCAGGCTGGAGTGCAGTGGCGCAATCTCGGCTCACTGCAAGCTCCGCCTCCCGGGTTCACGCCATTCTTCTCTCTCAGCCTCCCCAGTAGCTGGGACTACAGGGGCCTGCCACCACGCCTGGCTAATTTTTTGTGTTTTTAGTAGAGACGGGGTCCTTTGTCTTTTTTTAACTCTCTGAATATGCACATGATTTACTATGGCACATGTGTTCTCATTGCAATGCTATATTCCCAAATAAATATCATTTTCTTTTAAATAGTCTCTCTCTGGTTTTTTAGGTTGACATAAATGGTGTCAGAAGTGGGATCTGAAGAAAGATTATTATCAAAAGGAATTGTTAATATTTGGAACTGGTATGCAGTACTCATTTGAGCCCTTTCAGCTCTTTGCTTCCACAACTCACCTATTCTGCCATTGTGAGTCTTCTGTCAGGCCAAGCTTCCTTCTTTTTGTTAGAAGCTCCTGACTATTTTGCTGTTGTTGTTGTTGTTGTTGTTATTGTTGTTGTTGTTATAAGCCAACTGAAATGAAGAACCTTGCATCCTTCCTGGGATAATAAAATACTTTTTATCTTTCTGACAAGTCCTTTAGGGTATAAGGACAAGCGTTATTCTGGTTTGAGCACTCTGGACTCACATAATTTACATTCTATCTTTGAGTAGTATCTTTCCTAGTGAATTTACTTTTAGTTCTTTCTGTTTGCCTAATTTAGTATTTTGCTTTTACTTTGGGTTGGTTATGTGTATCTGTAAATAATTTGGTTCTTTTCCATTACTTATTTCAAAATTTCTGAAAGCAAAAATAAATATTCTAAATGGTGGGTGCAGGATGGCTAATTAAAAGTCACTGCCATGGCCACTACTATCTAAAACACTGGTCCAAAAGGATTTATAAAATTATCTTTGCTTTCAAGTGATTAATGAGAAATAGAATGGAATTCTCAAACATTAAGGCATGCCAAGGGTTTGTGGGACTCTACCTGACTACATATTATGACCTGTTCTCACGCACGTTTTTCACGTTTTTTTTTGTTTTTTTTTTGTTTTTGTTTTTTTTTTTTGTTTTGAGATGGAGTCTCACTCTGTCGCCCAGGCTGGAGTGCAGTGGCCGGATCTCAGCTCACTGCAAGCTCCGCCTCCCGGGTTTATGCCATTCTCCTGCCTCAGCCTCCCGAGTAGCTGGGACTACAGGCGCCTGACGTTTTTAAACTGATGGGCAAATTACATCAAGAAAAACTCAAGGCTCAATTGGTTATTATTCAAATTCTCTAAAAATTCCCTGCAATTACAGAATCAATGCATAGAACCTTCCTAGCTCTCTCTATCCCTCTGTTTTATATTTCTGCCGACTTTGAATCTGCTAAATTTTCTACTGGTGTTGAGATAAAACTCTCTGCTTATAGCTTTTCAGTTAAGACTTTTAAACAGTCTTAAAGGGCTTTCAAATTAATGTCTTACAAATTAAAACACTTCTATTATAAACAACAAGATAGGCACATTTTTTAAATGTAAATTTAAATAAACCTGTTAGTCAGGTTTGCCTAACAATTGCTTAGGATGACAGAATAGCTAATTGAAGCATTGATACTATGAAAGAAAATAAGTAGATAAGTGCTTATAGAAGTTAAGATCACACATGATCAAACAGGTCAAAACCTTCAGCTCACAGTAATAATATAAGGTATCTCTATCTATCATAAATATTGCTTTGTCTGCCTCATAGGAGCCAAAAAGAAAACCAATCAAACAAAAAAACGACCCTGCTAAAATACTTCTCCATCTGCATTCATTAGTCAAGTAAATCCAACTAGCCAACAAAAAATAGATTTGCTACTAAAAGTTATGGCTATTTAGAGATTTTATTTTCCTTATACAATTCAGTCAGTCCTAGCTAAAATGTAAATATTGAAAACTGAGGGGGGGCGGAAGATGGCCGAATAGGAACAGCTCCAGTCTCCAACTCCCAGCGAGAGCGACACAGAAGACCGGTGATTTCTGCATTTTCAACTGAGGTACTGGGGTCATCTCACTAGGGAGTGCCAGACAATCGGTGCTGGTCAGCTGCTGCAGCCTGACCAGCGAGAGCTGAAGCAGGGCAAGGCATCGCCTCACCTGGAAGCCAAGGGGGAAGGGAATCCGTTTTCCTAGCCAGGGGAACTGAGACACACAACACCTGGAAAATCGGGTAACCCCCACCCCAATACTGCGCTTTAAGCAGACAGGCACACCAGGAGAATATATCCCACACCTGGCCGGGAGGGTCCCACGCCCACGGAGCCTCCCTCACTGCTAACACAGCAGTCTGCGGTGATCTATCCGCAAGGTAGCAGCGAGGCTGGGGGAGGGGCGCCCCCCATTGCTGAGGCTTAAGTAGGTAAACAAAGCCGCTGGGAAGCTCGAACCGGGTGGAGCTCACAGCAGCTCAAGGAAGCCTGCCTGTCTCTGTAGTCTCCACCTCTGGGGACAGCGCACAGCTGAAGACCAACAGGGGAAGCAGCGGGGGCCAGTGCAGACGCGAACGACTCTGTCTGACAGCTTTGGGGAGAGCCGTGGATCTCCCAACGCGGAGGTTGAGATCTGAGAATGGAAAGACTGCCTGCTCAGGTGGGTCCCTGACCCCTGAGTAGCCTAGCTGGGAGACATCCCCCACTAGGGGCAGTCTGACACCCCACACCTCACAGGGTGGAGTACACCCCTGAGAGGAAACTTCCAAAGGAAGAATCAGACAGGTACACTCGCTGTTCAGCAATATTCTATCTTCGGCAACCTCTGCTGCTGATACCCAGGCAAACAGGGTCGGGAGTGGACCTCAAGCAATCTCCAACAGACCAACAGACAGTCCTTCTGACTGTCAGAAGGAAAACTATCAAACAGGAAGGACACCTATACCAAAACCCCATCAGTACGTCACCATCATCAAAGACCAGAGACAGATAAAACCACAAAGATGGGGAAGAAGCAGGGCAGAAAAGCTGGAAATTCAAAAAATAAGAGCGCATCTCCCCCTGCAAAGGAGCGCAGCCCATCGCCAGCAATGGATCAAAGCTGGTCAGAGAATGACTTTGACGAGATGAGAGAAGAAGGCTTCAGTCCATCAAACTTCTCAGAGCTAAAGGAGGAATTACGTACCCAGCGCAAAGAAACTAAAAATCTTGAAAAAAGAGTGGAAGAATTGACAGCTAGACTAATTAATGCAGAGAAGATCATAAGCGAAATGACAGAGATGAAAACCATGACACGAGAAATACGTGACAAATGCACAAGCTTCAGTAACCAACTCGATCAACTGGAAGAAAGAGTATCAGCGATTGAGGATCAAATGAATGAAATGAAGCGAGAAGAGAAACCAAAAGAAAAAAGAAGAAAAAGAAATGAACAAAGCCTGCAAGAAGTATGGGATTATGTAAAAAGACCAAATCTACGTCTCATTGGGGTGCCTGAAAATGAGGGGGAAAATGGAACCAAGTTGGAAAACACTCTTCAGGATATCATCCAGGAGAACTGCCCTAACCTAGTAGGGCAGGCCAACATTCAAATTCAGGAAATACAGAGAACGCCACAAAGATACTCCTCGAGAAGAGCAACTCCAAGACACATAATTGCCAGATTCACCAAAGTTGAAATGAAGGAAAAAATCTTAAGGGCAGCCAGAGAGAAAAGTTGGGTTACCCACAAAGGGAAGTCCATCAGACTAACAGCAGATCTCTCGGCAGAAACTCTACAAGCCAGAAGAGAGTGGGGGCCAATATTCAACGTTCTTAAAGAAAAGAATTTTCAACCCAGAATTTCATATCCAGCCAAACTAAGTTTCATAAGTGAAGGAGAAATAAAATCCTTTACAGATAAGCAAATGCTTAGAGATTTTGTCACCACCAGGCCTGCCTTACAAGAGACCCTGAAGGAAGCCCTAAACATGGAAAGGAACAACCGGTACCAGCCATTGCAAAAACATGCCAAAATGTAAAGGCCATTGAGGCTAGGAAGAAACTGCATCAACTAACGAGCAAAATAACCAGTTAATATCATAATGACAGGATCAAGTTCACACATAACAATATTAACCTTAAATGTAAATGGACTAAATGCTCCAATTAAAAGACACAAACTGGCAAACTGGATAAAGAGTCAAGACCCATCAGTCTGCTGTATTCAGGAGACCCATCTCACATGCAGAGACATACATAGGCTCAAAATAAAGGGATGGAGGAAGATCTACCAAGCAAATGGAGAACAAAAAAGAGCAGGGGTTACAATCCTAGTCTCTGATAAAACAGACTTTAAACCATCAAAGATCAAAAGAGACAAAGAAGGCCATTACATAATGGTAAAGGGATCAATTCAACAGGAAGAGCTAACCCTCCTAAATATATATGCACCCAATACAGGAGCACCCAGATTCATAAACCAAGTCCTTAGAGACTTACAAAGAGACTTAGACTCCCATACAATAATAATGGGAGACTTCAACACTCCACTGTCAACATTAGACAGATCAACGAGACAGAAAGTTAACAAGGATATCCAGGAATTGAACTCATCTCTGCATCAAGCGGACCTAATAGACATCTATCGAACTCTCCATCCCAAATCAACAGAATATACATTCTTCTCAGCACCACATCGCACTTATTCCAAAATTGACCACATAATTGGAAGTAAAGCACTCCTCAGCAAATGTAAAAGAACAGAAATTATAACAAACTGTCTCTCAGACCACAGTGCAATCAAACTAGAACTCAGGACTAAGAAACTCAATCAAAACCACTCAACTACATGGAAACTGAACAACCTGCTCCTGAATGACTACTGGGTACATAACGAAATGAAAGCAGAAATAAAGATGTTCTTTGAAACCAATGAGAACAAAGATACAACATACCAGAATCTCTGGGACACATTTAAAGCAGTGTGTAGAGGGAAATTTATAGCACTAAATGCCCACAAGAGAAAGCAGGAAAGATCTAAAATGGACACTCTAACATCACAATTAAAAGAACTAGAGAGGCAAGAGCAAACACATTCAAAAGCTAGCAGAAGGCAAGAAATAACTAAGATCAGAGCAGAACTGAAGGAGATAGAGACACAAAAAGCGTCCAAAAAATCAATGAATCCAGGAGTTGGTTTTTTGAAAAGATCAACAAAATTGACAGACCGCTAGCAAGACTAATAAAGAAGAAAAGAGAGAGGAATCAAATAGACGCAATAAAAAATGATGAAGGGTATATCACCACCGACCCCACAGAAATACAAACAACCATCAGAGAATACTATAAATGCCTTTATGCAAATCAACTAGAAAATCTAGAAGAAATGGATAATTTCCTGGACACTTACACTCTCCCAAGACTAAACCAGGAAGAAGTGGAATCCCTGAATAGACCAATAGCAGGCTATGAAATTGAGGCAACAATTAATAGCCTACCCACCAGAAAAAGCCCAGGACCAGATGGATTCACAGCTGAATTCTACCAGAGGTACAAGGAGGAGCTGGTACCATTCCTTCTGAAACTATTCCAATCAATAGAAAAAGAGGGAATCCTCCCTAACTCATTTTATGAGGCCCACATCATCCTGATACCAAAGCCTGGCAGAGACACAACAAAAAAAGAGAATTTTAGACCAATATCCCTGATGAACATCGATGCAAAAATTCCCAATAAAATACTGGCAAACCGGATTCAGCAGCACATCCAAAAGCTTATCCACCATGATCAAGTGGGCTTCATCCCTGGGATGCAAGGCTGGTTCAACATTCGCAAATCAATAAACGTAATCCAGCATATAAACAGAACCAAAGACAAGAACCACATGATTATCTCAATAGATGCAGAAAAGGCTTTTGACAAAATTCAACAGCCCTTCATGCTAAAAACGCTCAATAAATTCGGTATTGATGGAACGTACCTCAAAATAATAAGAGCTATTTATGACAAACCCATAGCTAATATCATTCTGAATGGGCAAAAACTGGAAAAATTCCCTTTGAAAACTGGCACAAGACAGGGATGCCCTCTCTCACCATTCCTATTCAACATAGTCTTGGAAGTTCTGGCTAGGGCAATCAGGCAAGAGAAAGAAATCAAGGGTATTCAGTTAGGAAAAGAAGAAGTCAAATTGTCCCTGTTTGCAGATGACATGATTGTATATTTAGAAAACCCCATCCTCTCAGCCCAAAATCTCCTTAAGCTGATAAGCAACTTCAGCAAAGTCTCAGGGTACAAAATTAATGCGCAAAAATCACAAGCATTCTTATACACCAGTAACAGACAAGCAGAGAGCCAAATCAGGAATGAACTTCCATTCACAATTGCTTCAAAGAGAATAAAATACCTAGGAATCCAACTTACAAGGGATGTAAAGGACCTCTTCAAGGAGAACTACAAACCACTGCTCAGGGAAATCAAAGAGGACACAAACAAATGGAAGAACACACCATGCTCATGGATAGGAAGAATCAATATCGTGAAAATGGCCATACTGCCCAAGGTCATTTATAGATTCAATGCCATCCCCATCAAGCTACCAATGAGTTTCTTCACAGAATTGGAAAAAACTGCTTTAAAGTTCATATGGAACCAAAAAAGAGCCCGCATTGCCAAGACAATCCTAAGTTAAAAGGACAAAGCTGGAGGCGTCACGCTACCTGACTTCAAACTATACTACAAGGCTACAGTAACCAAAACAGCATGGTACTGGTACCAAAACAGAGCTATAGACCAATGGAACAGAACAGAGTCCTCAGAAATAATACCACACATCTGCAACCATCTGATCTTTGACAAACCTGAGAGAAACAAGAAATGGGGGAAGGATTCCCTATTTAATAAATGGTGCTGGGAAAATTGGCTAGCCATAAGTAGAAAGCTGAAACTGGATCCTTTCCTTACCACTTATACGAAGATTAATTCAAGATGGATTAGAGACTTAAATGTTAGACCTAATACCATAAAAACCCTAGAAGAAAACCTAGGTAATACCATTCAGGACATAGGCATGGGCAAGGACTTCATGTCTAAAACACCAAAAGCAACGGCAGCAAAAGCCAAAATTGACAAATGGGATCTAATTAAACTAAAGAGCTTTTGCACAGCAAAAGAAACTACCATCAGAGTGAACAGGCAACCTACAGAATGGGAGAAAATTGTTGCAACCTACTCATCTGACAAAGGGCTAATATCCAGAATCTACAAAGAACTCAAACAAATATACAAGAAAAAAACAAACAACCCCATCAAAAAGTGGGCAAAGGATATGAACAGACATTTCTCAAAAGAAGACATTCATACAGCCAAAATACACATGAAAAAATGCTCATCATCACTCGCCATCAGAGAAATGCAAATCAAAACCACAATGAGATACCATCTCACACCAGTTAGAATGGCAATCATTAAGAAGTCAGGAAACAACAGTTGTTGGAGAGGATGTGGAGAAATAGGAACACTTTTACACTGTTGGTGGGATTGTAAACTAGTTCAACCATTATGGAAAACAGTATGGCAATTCCTCAAGGATCTAGAACTAGATGTACCATATGACCCAGCCATCCCACTACTGGGTATATACCCAAAGGATTATAAATTAGTCTACTACAAAGACACATGCACACGTATGTTTATTACGGCACTATTCACAATAGCAAAGACTTGGAATCAACCCAAATGTCCATCTGTGACAGACTGGATTAAGAAAATGTGGCACATATACACCATGGAATACTATGCAGCCATAAAAAAGGATGAGTTTGCGTCCTTTGTAGAGACATGGATGCGGCTGGAAACCATCATTCTTAGCAAACTATCACAAGAAGAGAAAACCAAACACCGCATGTTCTCACTCATAGGTGGGAACTGAACAATGAGATCACTTGGACTCGGGAAGGGGAACATCACACACTGGGGCCTATCATGGGGAGGGGGGAGGAGGGAGGGATTGCACTGGGGAGTTATACATGATATAAATGATGAATTGATGGGTGCTGATGAGTTGATGGGTGCAGCACACCAACATGGTATAAGTATACATATGTAACAAACCTGCACGTTATGCACATGTACCCTAGAACTTAAAGTATAATAAAAAAAAAAATAAATAAATAAATAAATAAAATAAATTAGATCACTGTTCGGAATAAAACCAAAAAAAAAAAAAAAAAAAAAAAAGAAACTGAAACCTCCACTCATTTGAAACTGAAAAAATAGGTCTTTCAAAACCAAACCACAATGGAAACTGTTTTGCCCAATTTTTGTCCATATCCTTCATTAGATTGCCTATTGGGGTAAATAAATGTTAACCATGTGTTATGGTTTGGCTGTGTCCCCAACCCAAATCTCATCTTGAATTGTAGCTCCCACAATTCCCACATGTTGTGGGAGGGACCTGGTGGGAGGTAACTGAATCTTGGGGTTGAGTCTTTACTGTACTGTTCTCCTGATAGTGAATAACTCTCACAAGATCTGATGGTTTTATAAGAGGGAATCTCCCCACACAAGCTCTCTCTTTGTCTGCTGCCATCCATGGAAGACATGACTTGCTCCTCCTTGCTTTCTGCCATGATTGTGAGGTCTCCCCAGCCATGTGGAACTATAAGTCCATTAAACTTCTCTTTTTCTTCCCAGTCTTGGGTATGTCTTTATCAGCAACGTGAAAATAGACTAGATACAGTCAATTTGTACCTAGGGTAGGGTGCTGCTGTAGATACCCGAAAATGTGGAAGCAACTTTGGAGCTGGGTAACACGCAGGGGTTGGAACAGTTTGGAGGGCTCAGAAGAAAATAGGAAAATGTGGGAAAGTTTGGAACTTCTTAGAGTTTGTGGGAAAGTTTGGAACTTCCTAGAGACTTGTTGAATGTCTTTGACCAAAATGCTCATAATAAGGACAATGAAATCCAGGCTGAGGTGGTCTCAAATCAAGACGAGGAACTTGTTGGGAACTGTGATAAAGGTGACTCTTGCTATCTTTAGCCAAGAGACTGGTGGGATTTTGCCCCAGGCCTAGAGATTTGTGGAACTTTGAACTGGAGGGAGATGATTTAGGATATCTGGTGGAAGAAATTTCTAAGCAGCAAGACATTCAAAATGTGACTGGGGTGCTGTTAAAAGCATTCAGTTTTAAAAGGGCAACAGCATAAAATTTAAGAAAAATTGCAACCTGACAATGAGATAGAAAAGAAAAACCCATTTTCTGAGGAGAAATTCAAGCCAGCTGCAGAAATCTGCATAAGTAACAGAGAGTCAAGTGTTAATCACCAAGACAATGGGGAAAATGTCTCCAGGGCATATCAGAGACCTTTGCAACAGCCCCTCTGGTCATAGTCCCAGAGGCCTAAAAGAAAAAAATAGTTTGGTGGGCCAGACCCAGTGCCCCTCTGCTCTGTGCAGCCTACGGACTTGGTGTCCTGCATCCCGGCTGCTCCAGCAATGGCTAAAAGGGGCCAAGAAACAGCTTGGACTGTTGCTTCAGAGGGTGCACACCCCAAGCCTGGGCAGCTTCCACGTGATGTTGAGCCTATGGGTGCATGGAAGTCAAGAATTGAGGTTTGGGAACCTCCACCTAGATTTCAGAAGATGTACGGAAAAGCCTGGGTGCCCAAGCAGAAGTTTTCTGCAGGGGTGGGGCCCTCACAGAGAACCTCTGCTAGAGCAGTACAAAAGGGAATTGTGGGGTTGGAGCCCTTACACAGAGACCTTACTGGGAGCTGTGAGAAGACGGACACCATCCTCAAGACCCTAGAATGATAGATCCACCAACAGCTTGCACTGTTCACCTGGAAAAGCAGCAGACATTCAATGCCAGCCCATGAAAGCAGCCAGGTGAGGAGGCTGTACCCTGAAAAGCCACAAGGGCAGAGCTGCCCAAGACCATGGGAACCAACTGCTTGTATCAATGTGACCTGGATGTGAGACATGGAGTCAAAGGAGATCATTTCAGAGCTTTAGGATTTGACTGCCCTGCTTCATTTTGGACTTGAATCGGGCCTGCAGCCCCTTTCCTGGGCCAATTTCTCCATTTGAAATGGCTGTATTTACCCAGTGCCTATACCCCATTGTATCTAGGAAGTAACTAACTTGCTTTTGATTTTGCAGGCTTATAGGCCGAAGGGACTTGCCTTGTCTCAGATGAGACATTGTACTGTGGACTTTTGAGTTAATGCTGAAATGAGTTAAGACTTTGGGGGACTGTTGGGAAGGCGTGATTGGTTTTGAAATATAAGGACATGAGATTTGGGAGGTGCTGGGGTGGAATGATATGGTTTGGCTGTGTCCCCACCCACATCTCATCTTGAAGTGTAGCTCTCACAATTCCCATGTGTTGTGGGAAGTGATTTGTTTTTCTAAGACCACCAGAGCGAGCACAAAAGAACCAGCGAGTAGGCAAGGGTAGGAGCAAAACTGCAAATTTATTTTTGGTCACCTAGCTTCAGGGAAGAAGGTGGGTAGGGAGAGGTCTGTCGGCCTCTGGCAAAGGAGGCCAAGAGAGTCGCCCAGTGGAGCTCTCCGACAGAGTTCCTAATGCAGTCCCAACAGGAGTGGGGGCTGGGAAGTCCACGCCGCGGGCCCGCCGGGAGCGGCTTTTCTGGGAGTGGGAGGGCAATAGGCGGGGCATGGGCGTGTCAGGGGGCGTTCTGCAGGTGCGACCAGGTAAATCTTGGTCTCTTCGGATTGACGTCACCTGGTGCATGCCTGGTTGGTCTGCACCTTCCCGGGCGCCGGCTGCATTTTCACGCGTGCGGGAAAAGTTGGTGATGAAGAACCCGGAAGTGCGCCATCTTGCCTCTGTTCGTCCAAACAGGAAGGACCTGGTGTAAGGTAATTGAATCTTTGGGGTTGGTCCTTTCCATGCTGTTCTCGTGATAGTGAATAAGTCTCATGAGATCTGATGGTTTTATAGGGGGAGTTTCCCTGCACAAGATCTCCTTTTGCCTGCCACCATCCATGTAAGACACGACTTGCTCCTTCTTGCCTTCCTCTTCAGCCATGTGGAACTCAGAGTCCATTAAACTTCTTTTTCTTCCCAGTCTTGTGTATGTCTTTATCAACAGCTTGAAAATGGACTAATACACCATGTTAACAGAAACATAATTTGTATCCAAATATCTTTTATAAACAGGTGAAGTTAATATGTTTTACTGTGTCAAGACTAACATTCTAAATAAAAGCAATGCTATTTTTGGGTGTGTACATGTGTTTAGGCATATTTATGGACGTGTACATGTATTAAGCTGTATATTGTGACTTCATGGTAAAAACTGTTATAATCAACCAGAAATCTCTTAAGAAATTCTATTCAAATTTGGCTTTAATGCATTAGTGCTTATATAAACTGTATAGTCACCAACCCAAATGGCTTTTTGTTTACACGACTTGAGTAAATCTTTAAAAAGATAGTTTTTATATTGTTGGTAAAATAAAAATAAATATCTTCAAAATAGCATACATTTTTGCCTGGGTTTACTCATCAGACAATTATATATTTGTCTGTTTTTAGGTGTCAAGGTTTGATACAAAGGTTACAAAACTATAAATTTAGCTTAACACTAAATGATCTTTGATTGTATAATTATTTGATAACTAAGGCTAATTTAATATTGTTGGTTTTAAACAAGAACAGGTATATCTTCTGAGTTACCAGAAAATATCCATGTATTTTTTACTTAGGTAAACACCTGACATTCACAGGTTATAAAAATGGTTAAGAGGAAAATAACTTGAAATGTTGACTAACTTTGTCTAATATCTTAGGTTTCATAAGTAATCTAGTGTAATACTTAAAAATAAAGTAAGTAAATGTAAATGCACTAAATATAAGTAAACTTTTCATGTAGTTTAAAATCTTTTTTTTTTTTTTTTTTTGAGACGGAGTCTCGCTCTGTCGCCCAGGCTGGAGTGCAGTGGCCGGATCTCAGCTCACTGTAAGCTCCGTCTCCCGGGTTCACGCCATTCTCCTGCCTCAGCCTCCCGAGTAGCTGGGACTACAGGCACCCGCCATCTCGCCCGGCTAGTTTTTTTTGTATTTTAGTAGAGACGGGGTTTCACCGTGTTAGCCAGGATGGTCTCGATCTCTTGACCTCGTGATCCGCCCGTCTTGGCCTCCCAAAGTGCTGGGATTACAGGCTTGAGCCACTGCGCCTGGCCCTAAAATCTTAAATTATGTTATGTTTTATTAAGTGATAGATTAACTATCTGGGTAATTTCCAAATAAGATAAAAACTAAAATATATTACTGATAATAATATGTTCTTGACTTCTTAAAATTTTATAACAAGACTAAATATATCACATTATTTGGTGTATTTATACATATAACAATAATGTTATGAGGAAACAGGTTTGTAAAAGCTGTAAAATGGTTTTCATCTATCAGATACTGATATGTGACAGTTCAAAATTACTTGCTAAAAATTAAGGTTATTGAGAGTTATAACTAATTATTATATATATAATTCTGTATTTAAAGTGTACCAAAATGAGATTTTTTAATGACAGAAAAATTATAAGAAAGGCATACAAATGTATTCTTCATTGAGAAAAAATAATTTCATCTAATTCAGAGGTTATCTAAAGGTTGTTTAAAAATATAGATTTATGAAGGAAATAAATAAAGGTTGAAAGAAAAAAATAGGAGAAAAATACGTAAAGAAAGTTACAGACATGAAAATGTATTTTGTGTAAGGAAGGTTAAAAAAAGAAATAATTTTGAATGAGAAAGAATCTTTTATGATAAATTTTTGTCCTTAAGTGAATGACTGATTATTTAAGAAAGAGGAAGTACAGGACAAAGAGAAAGTCTAAACATGTTGTCAAAGGTTTGAGCAAGTCATAATAAGGTTCATGAAGGATACTTTGGATAAAATGGATTTTGTGTGGGACCAAGTTGACTATAATTAGCATTCGTAAACTTGGACATACTCTTCCTGTGTCTGATTAAATTCAAGTACCTTTTTCATCAGTTTTGACTTCTGGTTTATCTAAATAGGCTTCCCAAAAGAAGGAGCAATCACATAAAAGGAGTTTTTTTTTTTTTTTTTTTTTTTTTAACTTTTTTTGGTAACTGGACTAAAATATAACACATGTTTTATCAGGATAATTTCCTGTGTTATATTTACTAGTTTTTTGATTACTTAAAAATAGTGAACTTTGAAAGGCTCAAGGTTTCTACATCCATGCACCTTTCTGTACTTCTTTTGAAGTCTTTCAATTACTATTCTGGTTAAATGAATGACTATTATTTCATAGTGATGTGTACTCTCACTTTAGTCAAATATTTTGAATGTTTTGATGTCTTCAACACGCTTCCCCAAGAAAAACATTCTAAATTAAGTATTTTTGACCAAGGATTAACTCTGAGATTATCCACTTGAGCTCCTGTAGAGCATCAGAGAATATCTCTCTCATCTTGTAGACATATTAAATTATTAGGCTTATTTGGTAAATTGTATGGGAAGCATTGTCAAATGATATGCCGAACCTTCTTTCAGTTACATTTATGGGTATGTCCTAAAATTACATACAACTTGTAGTAATCAATTATGTAATCAGTCTTATTCTGGATATGATGTTTTATGCCACAAAAAATTAATTTTTTCGTCAATTAATTATTATAATGAATGTCCATCAGATTTTCAACCGTGGCTATTCTAAATTTTTGTCATCCACAGTTATTGCTTTAAATTCTTCTCTAAAGGCATTAGCAATCAAATTCCCGGAAGAGACTGAAAAGTACTCTAAAATACAGTTTTCCACTAACTTTAAGATCAGTGGACTAAATTAAGTTTTTTCAAAACTCTAATGAAGAAACTGATGGGTTCATAAAACTTCTAATCATGTTCAAGCAGAATAAAAAATAATTACATGAGAGTGAATAACCGATAATGTTTTATGACATTTAATTGAAACATTGCTGGTCCTTACTGAAACATTTTGTTTTTCATATTTAAGAAAATTTTCTTTAGTAAGCTATCTATAGTTTACAGCAGTTTTGTAAAGTATACTTTTTTAAACAAAGATAGAAACATTTGATTTATATGCCTACTTGATTACTCTAAAATTTGAAAACTATTCCTTTGTATTCTTATGTCAATATGGTTATTTGCATGTCTAATAACAATCTACTCTTTCTTTATGGCAATATACAACTGGTTACATTACCAAAGTTTTGCATAAAATATTATATTTGAGCATGTGTATAGAACACCTGGCTTCAAGGGTTCCCGGCCTCACAGTGAGTAAATAAAAATTGTCACTTCTGTGTAGGCTCAGGAACTTTAAGACTGTAGCTAAAATTAAAATCTGCCTTAGTTTGGCTTCCTAATCTCAAAACGTTGTAAAATTTGAGATTCCTATGTGATCTATGTAGAGAGAAAAAGTTATGTTTTTAAAGAAAAGCTATAATACACCTGTTATTAGATTGCAATTCTATATACTGCTTTCAAATGTTTTTATCTACCTATAAACAAGACTAGATCCTTAACCCTTCTATATTCCTCCAATAACACATTTTTTCATGAAGTTACTAAAAATGGAAACTGCTCTGCTCATAAAGCCCTGCAAGCTAATACTAGATGAATTTTAAGGAACAAATATGGTGTCTGATGTATGGGCCACACAAAAAGTTCACCAAACTGTCTGATGTCATATCGGAGACATTTAAACTACAAGCCAGGATGAGAAATTGATGTTTTCATGCTGTAGACAACTTTTTCCAAGACACCAAAACAAGGCTATATATTGTAACAAAACTCTTACCCTTCTCAACGTCTATCTTTTCTACTTGGCAGGGTAATAGTCATTTGATTTATTCAATTGGTTGCCTTTAAGCAGAGGTTTTTGGCTCAAAAACATTATGCAAACTGAGATTGACATATTACTATTAATTTTACTTCGTAGTTTCCCTTTTTAGACTTTATATTTGTTACTAGTTACATTTTTGCAGAATTACAACCCTTAACAAAATAATGCTGGGTCAGCACTTTGATAGCAAAAGACTATGAAACAGACAAAATTAAACTTATTAATGGACTCTAGGTAGACTTAGCCTCAGGACTACTCCCTTCAAACCTTTCATGTTGCTCAAATGTGGCTAAAAGGGTTTTGAAACTGAATCCAAAGCTATCAGTCACTCCCTCTGATGTGGGACTAGACTAACAAACTGCTATAGGTCCATCCTGGCCCCAAGGGACAATAAAAACCTAACTACAGATGATTGATCAGTGATGCTTTTGAAGAAAGATATTGATCAAAAGATGGAAATGTGAACATTGTCAGATCAAAATGGAGTCACTTGTGTTAAAAAAAACCCTGACAAATACAGCCACAAAGTTTATAAAGAAAGGATTTTTATGCATAAATGCTTGATAACCAAAACTATCACCAAAGACTGCCAAAACTGCAAACTTGCACAAAGGCCATCGAAAACTATTTTTTGATACTTCAGTGAGGACATTTGCCCAACAATAGCATATCTAATTTCTGACTAGCATCACCCTTCTTATTGCTCCTTGTAATCAAGGATAATTATCTCAAAACAATTACACAATTCACTTCAATTGTTTTTAAACTTTTGTCTTCATTTACCTCCTTGAATATATACATAGTTTATTATAGCACACATATTCCCATTGCAATGTTCTGTTTCTGAATGTGTGTCATTTTCCTTTAGGAATCTTCTGTTTGTTATTTAGATTGAAGATGTAAATATAAAGTGTTTATCTGAGTCCTGTAAGTCTTGATAGCAAATTACCAAACCCAAAGAGGGGTCTTGGGAACCTCAATTTGTAGCCAAGTTGGACAGCCGTATGGGTAACCTGGGGACCTTTACTTGCAATTGGTATATGAAATGGGAAGTAGTCTTGTGGGACTAAGCCCTTAACCTGTGGGATGTGCACTAACCTCAGGTAGTCAGTGTGATAATTGAATTGTAGGACACTCAGTTGGTACCCAGAGAGTTGGAGAATTGGTTAGTAAGAGCAAAACAACCACACATATGGTGTCAGAGTAAAGTTTTGAGAGTGTAGATGAGTATTTAGAATAAAGATAAACAAGGAGTTCTTCTTTCAGAGAAGAAAATAGAGTTTCTTTTAAAGGGCCAAATCAAAAAGACTTTAAATAAAAAACACTTATTTAAAACTGTTAAATCCCAATTAAAATGACCAGAACACCCAATTCCTCATTTCTAATTGAGATTATTCAGGCAGGCCAATTAGAGCTAATAGTAATTCCATGCAATTCCCATTCATAATAATATTAATAAAACCTTTAATTTACATATAAAGTATGATTATTTTTTCTTTCTTTTATGGGTTTACTACAAAATCTAGACTTTTAAATATATTGACAGGGTAAATTTACACAGAACTAATAAAAGCTGCCTACTGGATGAGTTTTAATTTAGCAAAAGAAAGAAATTCTTACTTTTAGCTAAAAATACTATGCAAACAATTACAGTTATAACTCTAGGTAATTATTTCATAATGTTGACATTACATTAAAGTCCAATATGTTAAGATGTGATTTTTAAAAATTTTGACAAAAGTTATAATGTAAAACAAAACAAAACAACTCAATGTTTAGGCCTATAATGAGAGCCTTGCCAAGAATCGCGTAACCACATATCCCTCTACCCACACAAAGGGGAAATAGCATATACCTTTCAAATTATATGATTCACTCACTACCTGAGAGATATAGAACATATGACCTAGGCCACTCTGGAGGAGTTAGAACATATTTTAAAAGATAATTATAAGAAATAAGTCTCTTTTAAAATTACTGTGGAAACAATATAAATTCACCATGCTATTTGTACAGCATTCAAATTCTGTTCCCCTAGATTAAGCAATTTGCTTCTCTCTGGCAAATGCCATGTGAACCATATTAGGGTCTCCCATTGCATTTATTGAACATAGGCAAATATAGGACCAGGTACTGTGTTAGGTGTTGGTGTATAAGGGTAAACAAATGCAACGTGATCCTAGATTTCATAGACCTTATTAGTCTTGTTGCCATGAACATCACATAACCAAAATGCAATGGAATATGACATTGCTGGTTTATTCTTTCTAAGGGAAATACTTTCTTTACTGTTTTTCACATCCTAAGTAGAGACAGGTCCACTCTCAAGAAATGTAAGCTTACCTATAAATAAGTCAATAGTTTCTCCCCAACATTTATGGTTATATAAACCTATTGGATTATTGGTTCTGATTTTAGTTAAGTAAAATAAACATAGATTACAATTCCAAACTCTTTGTATGTAAGTTAATTTTATAATACAAAATATAAGTTCTCAAAGTCTGTGATTGTCTCATTAATATTTACAATGGGTGTTTTTCCACTCAGTTTTTTGTTTTCTTCTAAGGTACAGGTAGTTTCATCTTTGCATCAACGATTTCTTTTCATTTGAAATTTTTACCATTATGAATATTTCTTAATGTACAACTGTGGAGAGGCTAATTGACCCTTTCAAAAATAGACATGTTTTCATATAAAAGGTCCATTTTGCTACAGGTGGGTAACTAAAGCAGCAACTGGCTTCAGCAATGTAATAGTCTGAAGACTTAATTATTCAGGAACAGATTTTCTCTTTCCCCAACCCTACCACTTTTCTTTCTAATGCCACTTCCAATTGAAAAATATTTTAAATCCAAGCCACTTACATTGCTGAGTCACGCTAAGTTGTGCAATATTATGTTACATTCCATCTGGCATTAGTTAATATGATAAGATGTAGAATATTTAATTTTCATTTAAATATGTGTTTTAGATATAGATATGCTTCAAGATGCTTCCTATAATTCAGAATTTATCTGGCAAATGTCTTTTACAGATAATCCTTATTATGGCCACTAAGACTACACATAAATAACATTCATTGTATTAAATGTGCTTTTCCCATCCAAATGTTACAAATTATTGGCATTCAATTGAATAACTTGTTAAGTATATAAAATTTTGTACCCACTAGAATCTGGAATATGCCTTGAAGCAAGTTCTGTTTACAGACAAAGTCTGTAAGATATCCAAATACCACTGTGATGTGTTTACAGTTTATAAAAGAATTAAATATCAAGTCCTTTTGGATGTGCATTTCTAAATGAGCATTAAATAAATTGAAGGAAGAAACTAGAAAATTTTCATATTTGGCACATGTCAAATGAATAATTGGATTCATCTCTTCTTCACAGTTTATTTTTGGTTGCTAAGGGACTCTCTAATGGTCATTAAGGTCATGACAGGGGATTAGCTTACTTTTATAAATGGATTTCACCTGGAAATGTCATTTCTATGCAATCGACTGTATCATCTTGGGTCTATGAGCAATGATGCTGAATTACAGACAGATGGAGAATTTTGAAAAGAGTTCCAACTAATTCTGACAGCCATCACTTCCCACCCTCCTTGGTTAAAAATTAACTTCCAATAGTGGGAAAAAGATGATGAAACCTACCCAATATCTACAAAAGATGTTAAATATCATGAATTTTTATCCATAATTTCTTTTTTTGGGAGATAGAATGAGTCGATCTGAAGGGAGATATGAAGATTACTAAATAAAATCAAAGTTTTTTTTACATAATACTGCCTGCCAAATTAAATTTACAAGCATGAGGAGGCAGCTTCCATAGAAAAATAATTGTTATAGGAGTCAAAATGTATTGTGTTAGTTACAAAGAAGTGCTAAAGTTCACCTGCACAGAGTTTATTTAGTTCAATTTGTTCTCAAGGCTTGTTCTCTAAATCTTCCCATGAAAGGAAAGACAGCAATGGAACATTTCTTCAAGATCATCAAAGTACTTGAAGTATTTAAGGGAGTACCTTTGGCTGACTGGGTACTACAAAGAGCCAATTAGGGTTGTTCACTACTTTAAAACAGACAAGATAACCAATAGGGAAGACTCTCTCATTATAGGCTTTGAAAGCAATATTTAGGATCATGGACTTTCAGCCTTTAGCAGTGTAAGCACCAAATTGCTTCAATGATTTATACTCTAGAGTGCAAGTATAAAGGGGGCTTTATCAAATTAATGGCCAATACTTGTATTTAGTGGAGTTAAACACTGATATTTAAAAAGTCCACGTGAAGGATGGCCAAGATACATAGGCTTGTGTTGCTGTAATTACCAATAGTTTGCCTGTCTTTTCCTACCATGTATATCTCTTTTTGATACCTTCCAATTCCTCCTGGCTTGGCTGCTCATGTGCCAGTGATGGCCAGGCAGGGAAATGCAAGCGTTTCTGATACCAATTTTTGGCTTCTTTTTGTTAATTTTAAAAAAGCTTATTAGGAAAAGAGGGAAGATTGGTTATAAGGGAAAATCGGTAGATTTCTATAAGATGCATGAGTAAAAAACAGTAATGTAAAAATGTATGTTATAGTAGTGTAAAAATGTAAAAACATGGTAGCATTAATTATTATAATAAAGATAGTTTGGGCTAGGATGAAAACTTGAGGACAGGTACTTAGTTGGAGTCAGTGGAATTGAATAATATAGTTATGGATCATCTGTGCATAGGAAATAATTTAATTGAGAAACTCAAAATAATGTTCTAATTTTGAGATATACCTATCTATAGCTATACCTATCAAGTAGGAGGGGTGGGGGACGGAGTGAATATGAACACATTAGACTTTAAGCCATCACCCTAACACATAATATATAAATAATGTGATATATGTATATCACATTTATATATACATATCACATTTACTTTTTGTACTCTATTGTGTATACATATATATTTTAAGTCCTTGTCCTTTAGACATTCCACACACAATGAAATACAAAAAGCCATAAAGGAATAAAATTCTTACAAAACCCATAAAAAAGAATGAAATTATATCCTTTGTAGCAATATGGATAAAACTGGAGGCCATTATCTTAAGTGAAACAACTCAGAAACAGGACGTCAAATACTGCATGTTCTTGCTTATAAGTGGGAGCTAAATAATGTGTACACATGGGTATAGAGTGAGAATGGATAAATAACGAAGACTCAGAGGGTGGAATGGGGGAGAGGAAAGAGGAATGAGAAATTACTTAATGGGCACAGTGTACATTATTTGGGTGATGGTTACACTAAAAGCCCAAACATTACTATTGCACAATATGTTTATGTAACAAAACTATAATTGTGCCCCTTACATTTATACAAATAAAAAATTTAAATGTGGCATATCTTTGAAAGTTCATATAGTATATGTAAGCGTTTTATGTTGGGAGGTTTGGGAAAAACGAATTTCTCACATCTCTTTTCTGGACTCAAAACCAACTGAGAAATAGACATAAATAAGATCTGGGATGGGCGTACTAACAAAATACAGGGCTTTCTACTACTTCTTCACCAAGTTTAAATCTTGCTTCTTATCAAGCCAGCGCCATGAAGAAACATGACCTACCCAATGTGCTTTGAACACAAATGAGCAAAAATGGAAATGCTAAGAGAAGGACAGTGGGGCTCTTGGCTTGTGTACCGACACTAGCTGTTTACCGTATGGAAGTAAAAACTGGGAGAACAAAGGCCACAAGAAGGCAAAAAGAGATTTGAGAAAATGGAGCAAGAGGGTTGGCTACACATGAAATAGAGTAATAGAGTAGTAATGCTCTATACTTTAACTCAACCCAATAGAGCAATGTGGAACAATGAATGATGGTATTTTACAATCCCAGATTATACAAATCTTTTCTTTTTTGGGAAGAGTGAATAAGAAAGCAAAGAAAGAAGATTCTCTATTTCTTCTCAAAGAAAGAGAAGAAATGTTACTTTCTATTTCATGGGTAAATGAAAGAATATATAAAGATGAAGAAAATTTTTATTCCTTACACTGCTTTGTCATTTTCCTGCTTGAATTATTTAAAACTTTTGGTTGCAATGGACAGAAAATAAAAGTGGCTCAACACACAAGACTTGTACATGAATGTTTATAGCAATTTAATTTGTAATAGCCCCAAAATGGAAACAATCAAGATGTCCTACAGTAGGTAAATGGTTAAAAAAATTGTGGTACATTCACACCATAGAATACTGTTAAGCAATAAAATGGAATGAATTATTGATATATACATCAACTTGGATGAATCTAATGGACATTAAGGTGATTGAAAAATAAAGCCAGTCTCAAAGGGTCGTATACTATATTATTTCATTTACATAACATCCTCAAAATGACAAAATTATGGAGATGGAGAACAGATTAGTGATTACCAAAGGTAAGAATGGATAAGATTTGATTACAAAAGAGCAACAGGAGGAACTTTGTGGTGATGGAATAATTCTGCATCTCACTTTTGGTGGTGGTTACATGAATATACACATGTGATGAAATGGCATAGAACGATTCACACATATTGCACTAATGTCAATTTCCTGGATTTGATATTATTCTACGGTTACTTAAGAACAACTGGGAAAAACTAGGTGAAGTGTACACAGGACGTCTCTGTACTATTTTTGCAACTTTGTTTGAACCTATAATTACCTTAGCATAGAGTTAAAAATTTGGCTCAAATGAAAAAGGGAATTCCTTGGTTTATGGAATCTGGCAGTGCAGGAGTTGAATCTAGGTAGCCTCAGGCAAACCTGGATTCAGGAGCTCACATAATGTCATCTGGAGCTTTTTCTCTTTTTCCTTTTCTAGGTTCTGCTCACTTTTCTGTGTTGACTTAATTCTCTAGACAGCTTTATCCATGAAGCTGGGAAAGACACCAGAGATTAAGGCTTACATGATTCTTATACCTTGTAACCTGGGACACAAAGTCTCTTACAGTCTTAGGGAAGACTAAATTTTGGATTAATTCTCTTGGAACCAATCACTGTTGTTGGGAATACCTTTTATGGTTATTACACTGACGGGCCTTAATGTGCTGGGGGAAAAACAGGTATGTTTGTGTGTGTGTGTGAGTGGAGTGTGTGTCTTCACGTGTGTGTGCACACAGGGATAGCTCCATTGGGATCTCACTGAGGAAAGGAATGGTTTCCCAAAGAAGTGAGATGTTTTAATCAGAGTCAGATTACATGGACCTGGCAAAATAGCAGATGTCTACGATACTACTCAAATATCACAGTGTAGATATGAATAAATACTTGATACTCTAACTTGTAAAACATTTAAATATTACTATAATATAACAAAGAATGTTTACAGGTTTAAATGTTACTTACTTTTGGAAAGAAAAGGCTGGAAAGACTGAACAAAATTTAGTAATTAACCCAAAGCCTAAAAGAAACATAGTTCCAGGATGAGTGGCAAAATGAATCTCAACATTGTATTGTAAGTGAAGATGGTCAGAAATTCACCATAGTCTTTAAATTATATATAAAACTAAGGTTTTATATGTAAAATGATTAGTAGTTGAAACAGGTTAAAGTTTTAGAAAAAAAGTACAGGCAGTCTAATGTTGATCTAATAATTAAAAATACCCATGTATGCATTCAAACTTAGAACATACCTTTTATATAGGCCCAAAGCCCACTGTTATGATTATTAAGCTCAGTGGTAGATGGGGATGTTTTACTGAGTTGGGATCATTTTAGGTAATACTCTGTAGCACAAGATGGTGAAGAGGTTGTTGGTTGCCAGGGATGTACATTGAGTGAGAAGATTCTCTTCAAGGTGTAGGAGCAGAGCTAACATAAGACTAACAAAATAGTTAGATCCTTCAGACTTAATTTGAGTAGATTAATATTTTTAACTTGATATGAAGAATTCAGGGGAACAGAGAACTTGGGAGAAAAGAACATTTTGAAGTAGCATTTTGTATTGATTAAGAACTGTGGTGGAAGTTAAGAATCTACATTAACAATTGTTATTGGGTTTAAATGTGTGCCAGAGATTCTGGTATGTTGTATCTTTGTTCTCGTTGGTTTCAAAGAACATCTTTATTTCAAGCAGTGTATAGAGGGAAATTTATAGCACTAAATGCCCACAAGAGAAAGTTGGAAAGATCTAAAACTGACACTCTAACATCAAAATTAAAAGATCTAGAGAAGCAAGAGCAAACACATTCAAAAGCAAGCAGAAGGCAAGAAATAACTAAGATCAGAGCCGAACTGAAGGAGATAGAGACACAAAAAACCTTCCAAAAAATCAATGAATCCAGAAGTTGGTTTTTTGAAAAGATCAACAAAATTAATAGACCGCTAGCAAGACTAATAAAGAAGAAAAGAGAGAAGAATCAAATAGATGCAATAAAAAATGATAAAGGGGATATCACCACTGACCCCACAGAAATACACACTACCATCAGAGAATACTATAAACACCTCTATGCAAAAAAACTAGAAAATCTAGAAGAAATGGATAATTTCCTGGACACTTACATTCTCCCAAGACTAAACCAGGAAGAAGCTGAATCCCTGAATAGACCAATAGCAGGCTCTGAAATTGAGGCAATAATTAACAGCCTACCAACCAAAAAAAGTCCAGGACCAGATGGATTCACAGCTGAATTCTACCAGAGGTACAGGAGGAGCTGGTACCATTCCTTCTGAAACTATTCCAATCAACAGAAAAAGAGGGAATCCTCCCTAACTCATTTTATGAGGCCAACATCATCCTGATACCAAAGCCTGGCAGAGACACAACAAAAAAAGAGAATTTTAGACCAATATTCCTGATGAACATCGATGCAAAAATCCTCAATAAAATACTGGCAAACCAAATCCAGCAGCACATCAAAAAGCTTATCCACCATGATCAAGTGGGCTTCATCCCTGGGATGCAAGGCTGGTTCAACATACGCAAATCAATAAATGTAATCCAGCATATAAACAGAACCAAAGACAAAAACCACATGATTATCTCAATAGATGCAGAAAAGGCCTTTGACAAAATTCAACAGCGCTTCATGCTAAAAACGCTCAATAAATTCGGTATTGATGGAACATATCTCAAAATAATAAGAGCTATTTATGACAAATGCACAGCCAATATCATACTGAATGGGCAAAAACTGGAAACACTCCCTTTGAAAACTGGCACAAGACAGGGATGCCCTCTCTCACCATTCCTATTCAACATAGTCTTGGAAGTTCTGGCTAGGGCAATCAGGTAAGAGAAAGAAATCAAGGGTATCCAGTTAGGAAAAGAAGAAGTCAAATTGTCCCTGTTTGCAGATGACATGATTGTATATTTAGAAAACCCCATTGTCTCAGCCCAAAATCTCCTTAAGCTGATAAGAAACTTCAGCAAAGTCTCAGGATACAAAATTAATGTGCAAAAATCACAAGCATTCTTATACACCAGTAATAGTCAAACAGAGAGCCAAATCATGAATGAACTTCCATTCACAATTGCTTCAAAGAGAATAAAATACCTAGGAATCCAACTTACAAGGGATGTAAAGGACCTCTTCAAGGAGAACTACAAACCACTGCTCAGGGAAATCAAAGAGGACACAAACAAATGGAAGAACACACCATGCTCATGGATAGGAAGAATCAATATCGTGAAAATGGCCATACTGCCCAAGGTCATTTATAGATTCAATGCCATCCCCATCAAGCTACCAAAGAGTTTCTTCACAGAATTGGAAAAAACTGCTTTAAAGTTCATATGGAACCAAAAAAGAGCCCACATTGCCAAGACAATCCTAAGTCAAAAGGACAAAGCTGGAGGCGTCACGTTACCTGACTTCAAACTATACTACAAGGCTACAGTAACCAAAACAGCATGGTACTGGTACCAAAACAGAGATATAGATCAATGGAACAGAACAGAGTCCTCAGAAATAATACCACACATCTACAGCCATCTGATCTTTGACAAACCTGACAAAAACAAGAAATGGGGAAAGGATTCCCTATTTAATAAATGGTGCTGGGAAAATTGGCTAGCCATAAGTAGAAAGCTGAAACTGGATCCTTTCCTTACTCCTTATACGAAGATTAATTCAAGATGGATTAGAGACTTAAATGTTAGACCTAATACCATAAAAACCCTAGAAGAAAACCTAGGTAATACCATTCAGGACATAGGCATGGGCAAGGACTTCATGTCTAAAACACCAAAAGCAACGGCAACAAAAGCCAAAATTGACAAATGGGATCTAATTAAACTAAAGAGCTTCTGCACAGCAAAAGAAACTACCATCAGAGTGAACAGGCAACCTACAGAATGGGAGAAAATTTTTGCAATCTACTCATCAGACAAAGGGCTAATGTCCAGAATCTACAAAGAACTCAAACAAATTTACAAGAAAAAAACAAACAACCCCATGCAAAAGTGGGCAAAGGATATGAACAGACATTTCTCAAAAGAAGACATTCATACAGCCAACAGACACATGAAAAAATGCTCATCATCACTGGCCATCAGAGAAATGCGAATCAAAACCACAATGAGATACCATCTCACACCAGTTTGAATGGTGATCATTAAAAAGTAAGGAAACAACAGGTGCTGGAGAGGATGTGGAGAAATAGGAACACTTTTACACTGTTGGTGGGATTGTAAACTAGTTCAACCATTATGGAAAACAGTATGGCGATTCCTCAAGGATCTAGAACTAGAAGTACCCTATGACCCAGCCATCCCATTACTGGGTATATACCCAAAGGATTATAAATCATGCTGCTATAAAGACACATGCACACGTATGTTCATTGCGGCACTATTCACAATAGCAAAGACTTGGAATCAACCCAAATGTCTATCAGTGACAGACTGGATTAAGAAAATGTGGCACATATACACCATGGAATACTATGCAGCCATAAAAAAGGATGAGTTTGTGTCCTTTGTAGGGACATGGATGCAGCTGGAAACCATCATTCTCAGCAAACTATCGCAAGAACAGAAAACCAAACACCGCATGTTCTCACTCATAGGTGGGAACTGAACAATGAGATAACTTGGACTCGGGAAGGGGAACATCACACACCGGGGCCAATCATGGGGAGGGGGGAGGGGGGAGGGACTGCATTGGGAGTTATACCTGATGTAAATGACGAGTTGATGGGTGCTGATGAGTTGATGGGTGCTGATTAGTTGATGGGTGCAGCACACCAACATGGCACAAGTATACATACGTAACAAACCTGCACATTATGCACATGTACCCTAGAACTTAAAGTATAATAAAAAAATAAAATAAAATAAAATAATAATAATAATAATAAATTTTAAACACATCATTTTTTTTTCTGGTTGTTAGTCTTTACTAATAACTTAAATTTTTTATACCAGACTTCTTTCTTAAATACCAACCATTTCTTTAAAGTTAAAGCTTTTGTATAGCATGAAGCACATGTTTCTGAAGATTTTGTTCTATCCATTAAGATTGTTTAAAAATATATTTCTTTTCTAATTATTTCTATCAGTTTCACAAATCATCTGCTTCTTGGGTAGATTCTATCACTAATATCGTGACAAACATTAAAATATGTATTCTCAATCTCTCTCACCACCATCACAAATAAAAGAGTTCATTTAAAACAAAAAACAAAAAACAAAAAAACAATTGTTATTGGGAAGAACAGGAGGGGTTAAAAATTTTTAAAAATAATTACAATGATTCTGAAATAACCACACGAAAGGAGATAACAGTAAAGAGATGTGTGCCAAGGGTGGTGATATTAGAAAGGATTTCCAGCATTTCATATTTGAGAAGTGGCTTGCAGAGGGGAAGTTTATTCTGCAGAGATGAGAAATAAGGCTGAAGACATAGTATTTGTGTCCAAGGTTCTGCTCATAGAGCTATTTTCCTCTCATGTCTCTACTCTTCTTCATTATACAGATACCTTTCACCTTCCACCTTGTTAAAAGTATAAGAATGCATATATATTTTTAAATTATGACTTCCGAAAAAATACAGATACTCCTCCACTTTTAATGGGGTTATGTCTTGATAAACCCATTGTAAATTCAAAGTCTTGTTAAGTCCAACTGTGTGGCTGACTGGGAGCTACGGCTTGCTGCTGCTGCCCAGCATTGTGAGAGAACCCATACAACTATTGTGTTTTTCACTTTTAGTACAGTGTTAAATACATTACATGAGATATTCAGTACTTTATTATAAAATAGTCTTTGTGTCAGATGATTTTGCTCAACTGTAGGTTAATAAAAGTATTCTGAGCACGTTTAAGGTAGGTTGGGTTATGTTTGTAAGTTAGATACATTAAATGCATTTTTGACTCACAATATTTTCAGCTTATTATGGTTTTATGAGGATATAACCCGAGGAGCATCTGTATGTACATATAAATGACAGAAATACCTCAGAACTAAAGTTCCCCAACAGGTCTTAACTTCAGGGTCTAATCCCTATAGTGGCTGCTATGTAGAACTTGCCATTTACAAGGATTGAGTGATTTGTGAGATGATGTTCATTCAGAGAAGTATGGACTATCTATCAATTACTACCTTTTTGGGGAAGTCACAGGAGGCGATAAGCTTAGTACCCAGCATACGCATTAAAAAAACAACTGCCCTGTGCTAATTCCTGAAAAATACATTTATATTTTGTCTTAACATCCCAGTTGTGCCTTCAGACTTTGAATATGGAGTCTTAACACAAAAAAATTCAGGATGTAAACCAGTGGTTTTGTAACATATCTTACCTTGAGTCGTTAACAACTTATGGGCAAGTTGTGAATATGCAAAAAGCAATATATGTGTGAAAGTTTGATTGTAAAAGAAACACCATCCTTGAAAAATCAGTCCATAGGATTTGTGAATGCCTTCAGGGATACTAATGACTTTTCTACATGTACTAATAACAATACTTTATTTTTTTTTATTTTCTGAGATGGAGTCTCATTCTGTGCCCAAGCTGGAGTACAGCGGCGCAATCTCAGCTCACTGCAACCTCTGCCTTCTGGGTACTAGCGATTCTCCCGCCTTAGCCTCCTGAGTAGCTGGGATTACAGGTGCCTGCCACCATGCCTGACTAATTTTTATATTTTCAGTAGAGATGAGATTTCACTATGTTGGACAGGCTGGTCTTGAACTCCTGACCTAAAGTGATCTACCTGCTTCGGCCTCCCAAAGTGCTGGGATTACAGGTGTGAGCCATTGGGTCCAGCCCATTTTTGTTTTCAATATAAACAATGTGAGCTAGATAGAATTTGCTTATAATTATAAAATGCATTGAATACATCTCAAATCTGGATATAATTTACTGAACTTCACCCACAAATTAAAGCTAATTACCAGCCACAAGTCAACAGGTGATTCAAATTTGTTTTCTGTAGTAGAGATGCTTTTTGTATAGCCATCCATATGCAGTGTTAGCCACACTGTAGATAGAGGTATTTTATACCAACTGTAGTTCAAAAATCCCAATTCTGCTACTGTGGAATTTCACAGCTGTGGAATTTTTGTCAAATTACTTAATTTTTCCAAGTATCTTTTTCAATTAGAAAACTAAATATGTTATTTAGAAATCATCATCTGAAATCCTCATGGCTAGGCATTTTATAAAATTCAGTATTTTGTTTGTTTCAGAAATGCAATATAGTGCATATACTGTATTTATATATAACACCCTCACCCCACTGGGGTCTGGGCTAATACTCTATAACTGAACATTAACATTTCTGCAGCAAAGCCTCTGAAAGTTTGTACTAAGTAGGGTAAAGACAATTAATAGACTCATATTAGCAGAAGTCAGGTTTTACTGACAAAAATTATACAAAACCTGATTTTCAAAATCTGTGAAGTTTTGGAATTGAATAAGAAGTTGTACATCTATAACAATTACTTTAAAAATTATTTAATTGATAAAACTTATACATATGTATCATGTTCAACATGAAATGTAGCATCTACTTTAAACGCTTGAGGAATAAGTGAAAAATACATTTAAAACATTTATTATATAAGAGCTCAAAAAAGTATGACTATTATAATGTGTTCATTAAGAAATGTGGACTGAGGGCCCCTTTGCAAATAAGGAGTCACTTTATAAGGCTTGTGATTGGAAGTTGGTCTCAAAGTAAGGTCAGACTATCCTATCTGATTCCAGAATTTGCAACTTCATTAACACCAAAGCTCTTGTTGAGCAGTTACTGTAGATATTTCTAAGTTATTTAAATATGAAAGAGTCAAAGCATAAAACAAAATGCAGTTGTTATAAATATGAATCCCTCTTCAGTTTAACAATGATATATACATATACATGTATATGTGTATATATGTGGTCAGTTCTGCTATATATATATATATACAGCATGTATATCTATATAGCATGTTTTCTGTAGATGCTTGTATATGTATACATGTATACATATAAATGTAGTTTTGCTGTATATGTGTGTGTGTGTATAAATATATATATATATATTAGTCAGTTCTGCTGTAACTATCTTTAAAGTACAAATTTGCTCCTATGGCATTGGTACATTAGGAAACCATTTGAACCTAATGTGAGTTTTGTATCTGGTTACACAAGCTTTTATCTGGATGAAACATTAGGTGAATAGAAAGCTGTACTCAGTGGTACCAAGCTACATCAGAATATTCAAAATGAACATACCTCATGACAGTGGGCCACAGTCATCCGCATCTGGCATTATAAATTCCTGTCTGAATTCAGACCACCCTCGTTGCATAACTTTGCATAGCATTTTGTGTTTTAGGAACACATACGCCATGTTATAGCAGTGCTGTTGTTCACGACACTTGGTGTGTACTTTATCTACCTTTGGCATGTAAGCAAAGTCAAGTATAACATCCAGGAATGTAAGAACATGTTCTTCAATTTTAAAAGGCAGGAAAGCATAATATAATCTTATTTTTTAAAATGTTACTCTGCAAAAAACAAAATTTGTTTTACTTAGGTCTTAATAAAAGTGAATGAGAAAGATAGGTAGAATTAGAATTAATGTATTGAAAGTGATTATTTCAATATGATAAATAAAATGACTCTCTTGAATATATTCCATTAAATCTCTACCATCATAACTTTCTAATTTGTCAATTTTATAACCATTATTAATTTAGAACATTGTTGTTCCAATTATGTTTTTAGGGATAGCACTAGTTCTTTAATGAAAGGATTTTTTAAAATATAAAGAAATACCACTTTTTTCAGATTCATAAGCAAGTATGCAGTGACTAAATGAGGCTTTAAAATACTCCACTAAAGGAAAAAAAATAAGAAAAAGAATATCCTGGACAAAATCTGATAATTGTATTCAGTGTTATAATAATGAGGGCTCAATATAGTATTCTCACACAATTTTTAAAAACTTCAGCGTTTTAAAGTAATTCGAAAATTACTGGGTTAAGTAAAACAAGACTCTTGGTTATGAGACTTCAGGGGCTTATATTGTCAATGTGCACAGTCAGTCTCCCAGTATGCTGCATTTTCCACTCTTCTTTGACCTGGAACCCTTTCCTTGGCAGGGAATCCCAGGTAAGCTGTGTTCTGTGGAACATGCATAACACATCATGATGTAGAAATAACAGTGACTGACTACTCCAATATTTTCAGAAATGCTGAATAGTGTAGCTCAAAAGAGACCATCATCTATGTTTCTCTTGATATATTTACTATATAAAAATTGTTATCAGCAGCATTATGAAATTCACACTTAAAAATTTTACAAATATGTCCACCATGGTTTTAAATGTGAATGAAAATGAAAAGTGCAAAACAATATAAAAAGTATGATCCTATTTTCATAAAAAATCCCCAAGAATATAGGAATTTAGATCTAGATATCTGTCTCTCTCTCTCTCTATATATATATATGACAAAAGTAAATGTCTAGGCATGGTACCTAAACTATTAGGTTGGTGCAAAAGTAATTGCGGTTTTTGTCATTGAAAGTACTGACAAAAATTGCAATTTGCACCAACCTAATATTAACTGTGGTTACACCTGGGAATGATACTAGTAGGAGATGAGGAGGAAGCACATTTACTTCATACAGTTCTGTATCATTTTCTAGAAGAACTTTTTTTTAAGATAAAAATTAGTTATTTTAGTTAAAATATACCTCTGATGTTATCAACACAAAGATAAAGGTTTAAGGTAATGGATATGCTAAAATCCTGACTTGATCATTGCACTTTGTATACATATATCAACATATCACATTGTACCCCACATATGTACAATTATTATGTACCAATTAAAAGTACATATATTAATTTTTTAAGAAATAATCAATTAAAAATCAAACTGTGCTGTTAGAAGTTAGGATAGTTGTTACCACTGAGGGAGGTGGTGACTGGGAGAAGGTGTAAGGGAGTCTTCCGAGGTATGGATAATTTTCTATTTCATCATTTGAGTGCTGGTTACATGGGCATGTTCACTTTGTGAAAATTCACGGTTATATATTCACTTATGATTGATCTACTTTTTACATAAGGTTCACTTAAAAATATTTTCACAGTGACTTATCAAATAGTATTCTTGTTTTAGTTTAAATTCACATAGTTAATCGCCTTCTTTTCCCACATTCATTATGGTTTATTCCCCCTAACTTCCCCTTAATATAGTTCTATGACAAAGGCCCTTTCATTAATTTTTATAGAAGGCCAAATCTCTACCTGATCAAAAATGGTATATAAGAAAATTGTGCTCATACCTGATGGTATGAAAACCATGAGGTCTAGTCACTCATTAATCATGGCATCCACTCATCACTATCTGGTAAAAAGATTTCTTTTACCTAAAATTGAAAGGAATACAGAGGTGAAAGTGATTGTTAAACAGGCAACACACTCAAAAACCAAATGACGAAGGGACCAAAAAAAAAAAAAGTGTGTATGGTGGTTTTCCATATGACAGATCCTGAAGATGCTCTATAAATATGGAATCACGAGTGTCAGAGCTGAAAGGGACCTTAAAGATTATTCTCACATTCTCCCAACCAGATTTTAAGTGGAAAACTTGATTAGCTGAAAGGCTTAAAATGTTTCAGCTTTTTGCTTCGGTGTGAAGGGTCCTGTGCTGTATAAAATTAAAAGTGCATTTGGCCAAATGTGTTACATTCAGCAAACAAACAGGACAGGCAAGGCAAGAAAACAAGGTTGTATAATTAAGTTGCAGCTCCATGTACTTCCTATAGCAGCAAGAATGACTGAAACATCTTTTCCCATTATCATTACGAGGCCTGTGGATTATTTTCAGACTTGACTCCGGTGCCACCTATTTTGATCGTATCTGAAATACAAATCTACAAAATTCACATTTTCTATAAAATAATAGTTTAGAGCAGGGGTCCCCAACCGTGGCCTGTTAGGAACCAGGCCTCAGAGCAGGAGGCGAGTGGTAGGTGAGCGCTCCCATTGCTGGCATTACTGCCTGAGCTCTGCCACGTATCAGATCGGAAGCATTAGATTCTCATGAGTGTGACCCCTGTTGCGGCATTAGATTCTCATGAGTGTGACCCCTGTTGTGAACTGCGCATGTGAGGGATCTAAGTTGTACACTCCCTGTGAGAATGTAATGCCTGATGATCTGTGACTATCTCCTATTACCCCAAGATGGTACTGTTTAGTTGCAAGAAAACAAGCTCAGGGCTCCCAGTGATTCTACATTATGGTGAGTTATGTAATTATTTAATAATATATAATATATAATGTAATAATAATAGAAACAAAGTGCACAATAAATGTAAAGTGCTTCAATCATCCTGAAACCACCCCCTGACACTCAGTCTGTGGTTTTGTCTTCCACAAAACTGGTCCCTGGTGCCAAAAAGATTGGGGACCATTGGTTTAGAGTATGTAAGGGGTAGTAATGAGACAAGAAAACAAAACACTTTAAAATCTACATCTTTAATATATCAAGTAGCAAGGAACAATATTTTATTTGTGATGACTACTTAAATAATATTTACAATGATTTTATGGGCACATATATCGACACTTGTACATTATTTGTAAAAAGGAAAGTCATATATATGATTAAAACAATGTATTGAAACATAATAGCGAGCCAAATACATCTTGGGCCATAATTTTACCACTTCTAAATTCTTATTTTCAAAAAATAATAAAGATAATTTAACTCACTACCATTTACTAAAATGTCCTAGTCAACTTGTTGTAGCATAGTAAAACTAAGCTGCCACCACGGTAACTTAACACTCAGGGATTTTAAAAGGCAACAAATATTTAAAAAACTTAAAAGACAATCTTTTCTTTTGGAATTTTATTTTTTTAGAATACAAAAGATGAAAACAAAGAGTTTCATTTTTCTGCTTGCTGAAAGTATTTGGGTAAACTTAGCTTTAAGATGGGTCTTCTTTCAAAGATTTTAATCAACTTCATTTTGCTTGGTTTTGAAGTGATTTATCGTAGATTTCCTTTTGAAATATTTCTTCCAAATTTTCTAACCAAGCTTGGATTTACTTTACAGATGTTTCTTTTATGTTCTAGTGAAGAAATAAAAAGATGCATAAATATGGCATAAATATCATTCAAAAAGTTTTCATCATTCAACTTATAAAAATCATAACCATAGAAAGAAAAATTTACTCTTGAAATTCATAGTTGTTAGTTAACAATAATTTAAAATACTACAACAACAACAAAGAGACATTAATACCTTTGGTTTTTAAAAGGTGTTCAAATTCATATTGCAAACTGAAGTTTCAGTGAGTGTGTGTACATACACAGACATCAGGTGAAGTCATTGAATTAATTACTATGTTCACTTTCTTTCTTTCTGACTAATGAAAGACCATTTCTACAAGCATTTCTTCCTTTGCTGTATCACCATTTTTTTCTCATTCCTTGGATTATTTCCCCAGGGATTTAAACATCCATACTTTTTCAATTTAAAATTATCATTTGCATCTAGTACTTCCTAAAGGGCTGATCTTAATCCTGTAGTTCTTCCCTACTGCCACCTCTCAAGTATGTTCTATTTATGCCCATTCTTCTGGTTCTTCATTAGCTTTCACCATCATTTTCTACTCAACAAAGTGTTGTTACAAGGTGCCATTGACTATTTTCAGGATCAGTTTAATTGCTTATTCACTTTCTTGGCCACATTGGGTTTGAGTTTTAGATGGACATATTTGCTTAACACTACTTCTTATTTCTCTAATTGCTCAGTTAACAGGAGTTGCCTTTTTCCCTACTGATGGTCGTATGTTTTTTTATTTGTACATTGGTACATTGTTAGTTAGAAAACTTGGCTTAATACATTCTAAGGAAGGCAGTCTCAATTCTCACTTTTTTCTGCTGTGCATTTGGGCATTTTCACTTGAACATTATAATGTATATAAAATATCTTTCCTTACAAACGAATACCTCTTCGGCAAGCAGTGTGGTTTAGTATCATCTCCCACTTTTTTTTTCCCCGTAGTTGATATTTTTATTCACATCTCTTTATACATGAAATATTTGATGCATTTGTATCTTCAGATAATAAGCATATTAGAAAAACCCAATTTCTATGATTTGAGAATTTTTATAAATTTATTATTTGGCTGTAGAATTATGATTCTTGAAGAACTTTTTCAGAAGATCAATGGGGCAGTACACATCTACACTAACTACAGATACACATTTTTAAGCATTAAGTACAACATGTCAAACCAAATAATCAAGGTAAATTTTATACTTTACTACCTTACTGTCTGATGTTTCAATTTGCTGTCTGATGTTTCAATTTCCATTGAACTTAAGGTAAACACTGGCTACTACAGGAAGGAAGCATTTACCAATACAGGTTGACAAAGTTACTGAGGAATTTTATATTACTCTAATCAAAGGACATTGACAGAAAAAAGTAACAATAGCTTTCATGTTATTCTTAGAAACATTGTATCATGAGACACCTTTAAATTGCATCTGCTATAATTATAAGTTCCTATAGAGAACAATCAATGTCTTACTGCTCTCTGTATTCATCACAAGACATGGTAAATGCCTAGTAAATAAATAGTTTCTGAATGAAGTCTTAGGAACTGTAGTATCAGAGAGACAGAAGTCTAGATGTTGGGGCCTGGAAACTGGCTGGCATGATATACCACTAGTTTAACTGAAGTGGTTTTGTTATCATGAACTCATGTCACTCCCATATGTGGTTGATGGAATGTAGTATCTTTCATACTGATGGGAAAGATCCATCAGTATCTTTTCCAACTTGCCAATGGGAGTTACAATATGATTATAACTAGATACAGACTGGAATATGTGTAGTAGTTATGCATTGAGTTAGAGGCCAAATTACTCAAAATAATACGCTAAGAGAAAAATTTAAAGTGGGTATAGTTTATCTGTAAAATATACTTAATTAGTAACATTAAATAATACATTTAGCCAATTACTTCAATTATTATGAGGCAGTAGGGATAACTAAAAGGGTGTATAATGTAGAGCTGTAAGATCTGGTTCTTGAGTTTTGGTTCCTCCAATATAGTATCTGTGTGATCTTGGGTAAATGCTTTTTGTGTTTTAAAGTTTCCTTATCTATAACATGTGGATAATCATACTTGTTCTACCATATAGTAAAGGTGATGAATAAAGGGAGATTCTTATGAAAACACAATTAAAAACGTAAAGTACTAAGTGTGTTACATAGTCATATCATTAAATATCAAATTAAAAGCTGAGACATACCCATTGTTGGTTTGTTTTCTTGTAAGTGCTTATCGCTTGAATTATCTTGTCGAACACGTTTGGCAAATCCAGAATTTATGTCTGCAGTTAACGAAGTGTTTGATGTAGAACTTGAGGGCAAAAGTTTTTAATTTAGTTAAGCATTTTTTTTAATCTCTCAAAGTTCTAATACATATTCTACATGCAACAGTGATTAAAGAAATAAAACACAAAAATATTAAGTTGTGAAATCTCACAGAAGTGGAGGTACTAAATACATTTTTGGCCCAGAGAAATTTAGCTGTGTGTGATTTTAAATTGGATATTTAATATATTTATTCAAATTGAATGTTATGATTGTAGGTGTATGTTACAATTCTGTTGCAGAATATTCCAGGGTGCTTTGCTGGCAGATAAGCAAGCACTCAAACACTATTATTCAAAATGTAGAGATCAGTAGCACATAGTCACAAGAGGTACAAACAAAAAACAAAAAACAAAAAAACAAAAAAAAACGAAAAAAAACCCTAAGCTCATGCTACAAATTTGGACCAAGAACCCTAATCTGAAAGGTATAAACAAGTGAGATTGTTTGAAAAACTTTGTTTTAAAATGGAAGCAGGGTAACAGAATAAAAATCTCTAATTATTGGAATCACAGAAACTGAAATAAAAAGAATGAGCTGTTTTCATTTGCTCTAGCTTCAAAAATTTAATCAGTCTTACACTGCTGATGGTTCAAATTTCTTACTCAATTTGAGTTGACATATTACTAAACACCTATTATGGCTTTGTGTTACAGGATATACAAATAAATAAGGCACAAAAATTCCTGTCCTAAAATCTTATAGAATAGACATACAGTGGAGATGAGAAAAAAGTAAGATAAATACATGAAATAATATAAGGTAAAGCAAAAATATAGTGCCAAGGTTTTCATAATACAAGGAGCTATAGATTCTTGAGTGCAGAGTAAGAAAGAATAATGGAAAATTTTGTGGATGCAATGAGTTTGATCTGGGCCCTGAAAAACAGCAATCCTTCCTAGTCCTAAGGTGGATCAATTTTTAATAGGTAGAATTGGGGGTTGGGTGGAAAAAGAACAACCTTCCACACTGATTCAAACAACCTAAGTTGAGGGAAATTCTGACTAATAAAGATACTATATAGTAACCTTATCATCGGGGGGGATATCTTCTAAGATTGCCCTGGATGCCTGCAACCGAGGATAGTACCAAACAGGATATATACTACGTATTCTCCTACACATATCTATGATAAAGTTTAAATTATAAATTAGGCACAGTAAGAGATTAACAATAAAATAGAGCAGTTATAACAATATATTTAATAAGGTTATGTGAATGTGGTCTCTCTCTCTCTTAAAATATCTTATTGTACTACAATCGCCTATTTTTGAACTGCAGTTGACCACGGGTAACTGAAACCACAGAAAGCAAAACTTGAATAAGGGGTGACTACTCAGTGGAAGTAATGAAAAATATACAGTTTAAGAAGGTAAAATCACAAATTTGTATGCACAAATAATATATCGACTACAGTAGTCCCCACTTCCTAAATGGCGATAAATTACTATGATTCTGTTTTGAATATCAAACCTGGTTTTTGGACATATCAGCTGTCCAAGGCAGAAATTCTTTTTTGATCATTTGGTGATTTTATTTTTTCAAATATAAAGATCAATGCTATTAGTTACTTTTGATAAAACATTGCTTTTTCTTAAATTTATCCCAAAGTTGTCTTTATTATTTCACAGTACGATTATTCACTTTGGCTAGTTCCAGGACCCTACTTTTTACTCACAGCATGTTCTTTCTTGAAAATTAGGCTTTTGAATAAAGCTATTTGATTAGAACTCATATTTCTAGAAATAAAATCTAACGCTAATAAATTGCGTATTTATATAAAAGTAAAATATACCCAAACATTTTTACGATTTAGTTAAATAGTCCATTGATGAAATGTTTAACATTTATGTTGTAGGTCATAAACTACAAAGACTTAAAACTGATATGAGTGCAAATTCAAATTATGTTAAAGACTATACTGAGAAATCCAAAGACACTTCCAGTTGTATGCAAAATATATTGCCATAACTATAAATAAAGTGAAGAACTAACCTTTTGCTCCCTTATATAGGTAGAATGTTTCTACTCAATTAACATAATATCTCTTATACTATTTTGTCTGAAATAATTTCTAGTTGAAATAATTAGACATCTTTCAAAACAAAATAAAAATGTATGGCAAGTATGAAACTGCTATGGGGTGCTTAAAAGATTGTGGAACAAACAAAAAACCAATTAACCAAATAAATACAAAACAAACAATCCAAAACTCTGATTAATATAATTGAGAAGTAAAAGCTAACATTATGTATGTATTATATTTAAATATTTGATAGGCTAATCAATTTAGTAAAATAGTCTGCTACAGAAATATTACATAAATTGTTAAGATTAAAAATCTAATATTCTCATTTAAAAAAATCTGTTGGGTAGGTTTTGGAATATCCAGTGCTTTCAAACTCTAATGCTATTTTATGCAAAATAAATGAAATACATATATAGAGAGCTTCCCCTTCTTTATTTTTAAAACTGTATTAGAAAAATACAGAACTAAATATGTATATAAAGCTGCTAAATGGAAAATACCACAGTTTATTACTCTGAAGCTCATGTAACTTTAATTGGGGAAAAGGAAGATTAAAAAAAGTAATCATGTACATTTCTAGCATTAATCTCTTTTAACCTTAGTTAATGGCAGGATCTAATTACTGGTACCAGAGGGAATGTAATATAACAATTAATAGGCTATAAGAAATCAAGTTACTTTCTTTACATGTCCTTTAATATTATTTCACAATATTAATTGTTCATGTGGAAGCCCTTTAACTTACCTAAAATCACTCCAAATACACAATTCACATACCTGGACATTTCCTGAAAAACCATTTGATTTTATAATGGCTAAGTTCACATTTAAAATTTATTCTTATCTATAAACATTTGTGACATCTAAGTAAACACAACATACTACCAGTGAAGGACAAGAAAACTCACTAAATCTAATTAATGGAACAAATAACAAAACTGACATTATGCAAATTAGTGATAAAAGTAGACAAAACAGATGATTGTGGTTAGCTAGGTTCACTCATAAAGTGACTGACTTCTGTATATAAACCAGACTAATTGTACAAATCAAATTTGTACCTTAGCAAATACAAAATTTTAAATGTCGTAGATGAGACATTTAGGAAAAAATCCATAAATTTTAAATTTACACATTCCAAGTCTCTGTCATACTTTGTTTAGGAGGGACAAAGACAGATATTAAAAATTCACTTGTGAGAAGATACTCTGTGTAGCACAAATAAGTAGGCTACTTGTAAATTCGTTTCCTGTTGCTTAAATGATAACAGGCTCCTGGTGGAAACTACATTTAAAAAGAGTCATTTTAAGGTCTTCTATAAACTTTTCTCCCCATAATCACATAGCAAAGAAAAAGAGGTAGAGGAAGTCAGATCCATTTTATATTTATTCAGTATATTTTGTCATTGCATTCAATTTATAGTATATAAAGAATGTATCATGAACTTCTAGTCATATAACTCAGTATATTTATGATTTTTCCTTATCCTTTTTAGTTGTTTTACTACTATATACCTAGGTATGTTTCTCTTTATATTAATCCTGCTTTTGGTTTGCAGTGCTTCTCAAATCCATGGTTTAATGTCTTGTTAGTTTTGAATAAGTATTAGCCATCATCTCAAATATTATTTTTCCCTATTCTTTCTCTCATTCCTTTCTGAGACACAAAATACATACGTTCTAGACTTTTAAAAATTGTGTCCCATGTCTCTTTCACTTCTTCACATATTTTTATCATTCTGCACATCAGTTTGGATATCTTCCTACCAGTCTGTTTTTCAGAAAAAATTCCAAAACCTGAACAGATGAATAACAAGTAACAAAATCGAAGTCATAATAAAAAGTCTCCCAGCAAAGAAAAGCTTGGAATTTGATGGCTTCACTGCTGATTTTTACCAAACATTTAAAAAAGAACCAATATCAATCTTACTCAAACTATTCTGAAAAACAGAGGCAGAAGGAATACTTCCAAAATCATTATATGAGGCCATTATTACTCTGATACCAAAACCAGAAAAGGACACATCAAAATAAGAAAACTCCAGGCCAATATCCCTGATGAACACATGCAAAAATCCTTGTCAAAATACTAGCAAACTGATCCAATAACAAACCCAAAAGATCATTCATTGCGGCCAAGTGGGATTTATGCTAGGGATGCAAGATGGTTCAACATAACCATCTTGCAAATTAACCAATGTGATACATCATATCAATAGAATGAAGAGCAAAAACCATATGATCATTTCAGTTGATGCTGAAAAAGCATTTGATAAAATCCAGCATCCCTTTATGATAAAAACTCTAAAAAAACTGGGTATAGAAGGAACATATCTCAACACAATGAAAGCCATACATGACAGACCTACAGCTAGTACTATTCTGAATGCAGAAAATCTGAAATCCTTTTCTCTAAGTTGTGGAACATGACAAGGATGCCCACTTTCACCAGTATTTATTATTTAACATAGTACTGGAAGTCCTAAGTAGAGCTATCAGACAAGAGAAAGAAAAGAAAGAAAGAACATCCAAATTGGAAAGGAAGAAGTAAAATTATCCTTGTTTGCAGATGACATGATCTTATCATATATTTGGAAAAACCTAGACTCCACCAAAAAACTATGAGAACTGAGAAACAAATTCAGTAGAGTTGCAGAATACAAAATCAATACAGAAAAACCAGTAGCATTTCTATAAACAAACAGTGAAATAATTTGAAAAAAAGTAATCCCTTTTACAAAAGCTAAAAATAAAATAGGAGTTAACCAAAGAAGTAAAAGATCTCTATAATGAAATATAATGAAAACTATAAAACATTGATGTAAAAAATTAAAGAGGATACAAAAAAATAGAAAGATATTCTATGTTCATGGATTGGAAGAATCAATATTGTTAAAATGTCCATACTACTCACAGTGGTCTACAGAATCAATGCAATCCCTATCAAAATACCAATGACATTCTTCACAGAAGTAGAAAAAACAATCCTAAAATTCATATGGAACCACAAAAGACCCAGAATAGCCAAAGCTATCCTGAGCAAAAAGATTAAAACTGGAGGAATCACACTATCTGACTTCAAATTACACGACAGAGCTATAGTAACCAAAACAGCACAAGACTGGCATAAAACCAGACATATAGATCAGTGGAACAGAATAGAGAGCCCCAAAATAAATCCATACATTTACAATAAGCTCATTTTTGACAAAGTTGCCAAGAACATACATTGGGGAAAAGACAATCTCTTCAATAAACAGTGCTGGAAAAACTGTTTATCCATATGCAGAAGAATGAAGCTAGATCCCTATCTCTTGCAATATACAGAAATCAAATCAAAATGGATAAAAACTTAAACCTAAGACCTCAAACTATGAAACTGCTAAAAAAAAAAAAACACTGGGGAAACCCTCTAGGACACTGGACTGGACAAAGATTTCTTGAGTAATACCCCACACAGGCAACCAAAGCAAAAATGGATAAATGGGATCACATCAAGTTAAAAAGCTTCTGTAAAGCAAAGGAAACAATCAATAAAGTGAAGAGACAACTCACAGAATGAGAGAAAATATCTGCAAACCATCTATCTGACAAGGGATTAATAACCATAATATATAAGAAGCTCAAACAACTCTAGGAAAAAAATCTAATAATCTGATTTTTAAAATGGGCAAAAGAATAGACATTACTCAAAAGAAGACATATAAATGGCAAACAAGCATATGAAAAGATAACTCAATATCACTGATCATTAGAAAAATGTAAATCGAAACTACAATGAGATATCATCTCACCCCAATTAAATTTTTTTTTTTTTCCCCAAAAGACAGGCAACAACAAACACTGGCTAGGATGTGGAGAAAAGGGAACACTTGTATACTGTTTGTGGGGATGTAAATTAGTACAACTACTATAAAGAAAATTTTGAAGATTCCTCGAAAAACTAAAAATAGTGCCATCATATGATCCAGCAATCCCCCTGCTAGATATATACTAAAATGAAAGGAAATCAGTATATTGAAAAGATATAAACACTACCATGTTTATTGCAACACTATGCACAATAGCCAAGATTTGGAAGCAACCTAAGTGCCAATCAACAGATGAATAGACAAAGAAAATGTGGTACGTATACACAATGGAGTACCATTCAGCCATCAAACAAGAATGAGATCCTGTCATTTGCAACAACGTGGATGGAACTGACGGTAATTATGTTAAGTGAAATAAGCCAGGTACAGAAAGACAAAACTTGGCATGTTCTCACTTATTTTGGGGAGCTAAAAATTAAACAAATTGAACTCATGGAGACAGAAAGTAGAATGGTTACCAGAGGCTGGGAAGGGTTTTTGGGAGATTGGTGAGGATGGTTAATGGGGGGATGCTTAATCTAAATATAATGAATAAGATGTAGTATTTGATAGCACAACAGGGTAACTACAGTCAACAATAATGTACTGTACATTTAAAAAATAATTAAGAGTATGATTAGATTGTTTATAACACAAAGGATCAATGGATGGATACTCCATTTACACTGATGTGGTTATTACATATTGTATGCTTGTATCAAAATATCCCATGCACCCCATAATATATACACCTACTACGTACTCACAAAATTAAAAATAAAAAACAAATCTATCTTTCAGTTCACTAATACTCTCTTCTGCTGTACCTAATCTGCTGAATTGATTTATTGAGTTCTTTATCTCAGTAAATTCTATATTTTCAGTTCTAGAATATCCATTTGATTAATTTTAATAGAATCTGGTTCTTTGGGAAAGTATTTGAAACCAATACAGTTAAAATTTTTGAATTCTTATCTGATAATCCCAGTATCTGCCTCATGTATGAATCACTGCTCCTATGATGCTTTTTTCTCTTAATTTTTAGTCATTTGGTTCTGTTTCCTGGCATACTTTGTAATTTTTAAGTGCCAAACACTGATATATACAAAAAAAAAAAACTATAGAGGCTCCAGATGGTATATTCTTCCAGAGATAATTTAATTTTCCTGTGGCAAGGAGAGCAAAGATAAATCACCTTGATCCAATCAAGAATTGAGTTGGTCTAAGGTCTGTTTCAGACTTTCAAGAACTGGCCTATTTCTGGGTTGCCCTACTCCTAGTGAACTACCCTTCAGGGATCTCAAATAAAATCCTGATGTGTTTAACAGGGCCTTTTCTTCATGGTGATCCCTGAACTCCAATTTTTCTATGAAAGCCTCATAAGAACATCAACACTCTGCTTAACACCTTAGCCTCTTAGCAGCTACTTTCAGCTTGGTGTCTTAGCCTCTCATTCCACAAAGTTGAGTACTTGGGGAATACCTTGAGGACAAAAACTGAACAGAATAATTTTGATTCCCTGGCTCAGTAAGGCAGCTAATAGCTCTAAGTTTCCATTTTCTGTTTGGCCTCTATGCCTTATGCCATAAAGTGGCAAATGCTAAATAAAAAACAGAGGCAGAGAAAGTCTGGCTGTCTATAGCATATTTCCCTTTTCTCTGGGATCTTAGGCTCTCAATCCTGGCTACCATGGTTGTTCTCCATTGCCTTCAAGCAGCTGTTGGTTCTATTTTATGCACTTTTTACAACTGTTCTTGATGGGTGGGGTGGTCTGATACAAGCTATACTGTCTTAGGCAGAAATAAAAGTCTCTTCACTCATTGTATTTTAATCATATATCATAATCCATTAAAATAACATAATTCTATGATGGAAGAAATTTGGTAATGTTTAAAAAGGATAATGAAATAAGTAAAAATAACCAAATAAGTAAAAATTGTCACCCCAGAAAAGTTAAAATTAAGTATTTTTAGCCGGGCGCGGTGGCTCAAGCCTGTAATCCTAGCACTTTGGGAGGCCGAGACGGGCGGATCACAAGGTCAGGAGATCGAGACCACCCTGGCTAATACGGTGAAACCCCGTCTCTACTAAAGAATACAAAAAACTAGCTGGGCGACGAGGCGGGCGCCTGTAGTCCCAGCTACTTGGGAGGCTGAGGCAGGAGAATGGCATGAACCTGGGAGGCGGAGCTTGCAGTGAGCTGAGATCCGGCCACCGCACTCCAGCCTGGGCGACAGAGCCAGACTCCGTCTCAAAAAAAAAAAAAAAAAAAAAAAAAAAAAAAAAAAAAAAAAAAAAAAAATTAAGTATTTTTGACAGCTAGAAAACTTTTCATTTTTAAAACTCTGAAATAGGAAATATTTTATATATATATCAAGTGAAATACTTGAGTTTTTCAAGATCTCCCTTTGATAATATCAATCCAGTACCCCATTCAGAGCAACTTATCCTAAGTATGCTTAAACATGAATTGAGAGTCTAATTACAAAAAATAAAAAAGCAATAGAAAATAACATATAAAGATTAACTTATATAACTATAGAACCAAACCAGTTTATGTTTAATCATACCTTGTTAATTTCCGTTTCCTTTTGGCAGCAGTAGTCATTGCCATGTAGGATGGCACCATGCTTGGTATAGGCATAGAATGCTTAGTTGAGAATGAAGAAGGGTCAAGCCTGTATATTAAATAGCGACAAATAAAAAATAATAATTTTGATTTAAACTATGAAGAGAAAAGGAAGTAAACGTGTCCATAATTAGAAAACCATTTGGTATTAATATAGAAAGAAAAACATTCTGCTGTACTATAAAGATTCCCTTGCTAGCCCTGGGGTATTCTTTTCTCTTTATAACATAGGTAAAGTTGCTATCGAGAGATTTCTGCATTCCCAATGGCATAGAAGAGTGAAGGTATTTTTCTTTCCATATTTAGATTGGGTATGATTATGCAGATAAAGTGAGAAGGATATGTTTGCTTGGATGACACACATTCAACCATACTTTAGGGGTATGACCATTTCAGAGTAAGTTGAGGTTTGCTAAACATCAATAGAAAGTGTGGAATTTCCTTCAGTGAAAATATTAATTAATAATAAACATAATTCTCCAAGAATAGCTTGTATAATCCAACTTCAGAGTAAGAAGAACAAACTAAACATATCTTAAGGTCTTTCCTAGACTAATGAGGGTCAACTGACTTAAGATACCAAATTTAAGACTTTAAAATATTTTGTTGGTGAATTAATATTCAGAGAGAAAGACAATTAAAATTTAATGAAAGTAAAACAGATTGTTTTATAATCAAAATGGCACACTTGGTTTATGAAATAAACCTCAACTAATAGTTGAAAGTCTATTTTTAAAAAAAAAGAATTGGCAAATATTATTTTTTTGTACCGTTGTAAAACATCTTTGTTATCATTTGGTAGTGATTCTTGTTCGGGTAATTTACACTTCAAGCTCTTGATGTCTTCACATATAGTAAATGTAGAGTCCAAGTCCTCCTGTCTACATTCTTTTCTTCTGTTATGAGGGATAGCTACTTCACACATTTTCTGAGAATTATCACCGTTTATACTTGAGCTGATAGCCTGAAAACTTGTAGTAAACGATGATGGTTTTATTAAGGTTACTGTAGATGGATTTTGAAAAGTTTTTCTACAGTCTTCTGGTGTATACACAATAGGCTGAAGTTCTTTGCTAAGAGAATCATTGAGCTGCACACTTTGAGATGGTGGAGACTTTAGAGTATGCTGTCCTTTCAAGGGAGATGGCATTAGTTTTCTCCGAGTTCTTTTTTGTGTGGGAGTCTTAACCAGATTAGATCCACTTGAAGATGAGCCTATTCAAAGAAATTAAAGACACTTAATAATGTTTCCTAGTTTTTTTATTTTTTTAATAACCCCATTACTTTTAAAATGAACAAACCCGAATAATAAGGTATTTTTATGCCAATTGATAAAAATCTGAAAAATGTAAGTTGGAAAGGAAAATATAACAGTTTACTGCTAAAAACTTTAAATAAAGATAAACTCATTATAAAGAAATTCTATAACAGTAAATGAATACATTGCTAATATCAATATTAATTTTTAGGTATAGCTTTCTTGAGATATTGGGTAATTAGGAAACAAATTACCAATCAATTCCACGAAAATTCACAATTTCTAGCGTTCATGTTTGATTTGGGTTTAAGATGAAAACAGTATTAAACTTTTATAGGCACAGAGGTTAACAATTGTTCCATTGTAAAATATTACCAGTTTACTACTTTTGTTTTGTTTTGTTTTTCAGATTTGCGGGTACATGTGTAGGTTTGTTATATGAGTATACTTGGTGATGCTAGGGTTTGGGTGTCAGTGACCAGTTTATTACTAATTGAGTGGAAGTCTAGTTTAAATGAACAAGAATGGCAATAACCAGTAAAATTCTGTGTGAATGAAAGCATTGTTTCTGTTACAGTGTCAGGTATACACAGTTGACCCTCGGTAGCTGCAGATTCTGCATCTGTGGATTCAACTAACCAGAGACTGAAAATATTCACAAAACAAACAAACAGATAAACAAAAACAATAAAAAATAAAAAAATATACAGTATAACTACCATTTAATGGCATTTGTATTGTACTAGGCATTATAAGTAATCTAGAGATGATTTAAAGTACACAGAAGGATAAGTGTAGGTTATATACTATGCCATTTTATGTAAGGGACTTGGGTATCCATGGATTTTGGTATTTGGGAGGGTTCCTGGAATCAACTTGTCTGTCCCCAGGATACTGAGATACAAACTGTAGTCAATTAAGCATTCTAGTTAACTATTTGTCTCCTATATCATACATAACTCAGAGGTTTGCAAAAACAAGATTTAATACTAAAGATAAATGAAATAATTCAAAGAGTTCAGAGTACTTTCACTCTCATCACTCTGGTGAAGTCAGTCTCCCAAATGTCAAAAGGTCACCAACTCTGATGATCTTTCTCAGCCTTATCTGAAAACTCCTGTAGCTTTTCAAAATTATATCTGTACTATTCTAACATCTGCATTATTCTTCTTCTTCCATCCAGTAAATGTACACATTTCCCTAAGGAGCTGTACTTGACCCTCTAGGTGTCTTGTTCTACACTGTTTCTCATATTTCTAATTATCCTTTTACCATTTACCTTCTCTGTCACCTGGGTTCCAAATTACTACTTTTTTTTTTTTTTTTTAACCTTTTCCTTTTCCCTTGATTTCCCAATCTCTACCAATTCTGTATTTTTTCTGCTTATAGTTAAAACATAATTCTGCTCATGTCATCCTTCTGATTAAAGACTTTTTAGTAATCTTTAAATAGAAACAAAACATGCTGATATTTTTAGTTGGAGAATTCTTGGTCCTTGGTCCAAAATTAAGAAACAAATTGTTTCATTAGAACTTATTACCCCACAATACTAGATTTAGTATTTAATGCTTAACATTTAAAAACACAAACATTTGGCAAACACCTTTTATTAATGCCCCAAATAATGACATATGTAACAATACACTTGATCAACTTCAGTGTGATTATCTTATATTTTTCAATTAACTTTTTTCTACTTTACCTACTCTATTCTGGTGAACTTCATGGTGTCTGACATGGAATACCTTTGCTTGGAGTGTACTGTCATGGAAGAAACTATAATGTGTATTTCCATTCATTTGTCTAATCATGAAGTAAAATTCCCAGTTGATATTTACTATACTGTATAATACTAACTTAAAGAACATTGAAAGCAGAATAAGATAAGTGTTACGCATTTCAATAAAGCTATTCAAACTTTCAACCAAGTTAGAAAATACACTTAAAGCAATCAGCAACAGTACCTGCACTATTCTTATTATATTAGTTGACAACATGTTCTGCTATGGCTAGGTTGACAATTACCCTCTAGGAAACAAAATTTAAAAACAGAAGAAAAATATGATCCCTGTTCTACTAAGGAATTTTACTTTTCTGAGAACTAGATAAATGAGATCCAGATCTTAAAATAATTTTCCACTCCCTTTAACATGACATTTGTCAAATTTTCCATTACCAGATATTTTTATACTAATGCTGCAGTGTAAAGACAGTTACTTTTCTCCACTGTGCTGCTACCACCAATTTGGTGGCTATTAATAGCTGGAAGATTAACTTCTTTTCCCATGAGAGGCAGCAGGGGTATAGAGGATAGAAAACTACATGGAGGGTAGAGGACTGAATTGGGAGTCAGGAGACTTGGATTCTATTTCTGGCTCCACCAACAGCTCACCGAGTGACCTTGGGCAACTCACTTAAGCAGTGTGGGCATTAATATCCCCTAGAAAAAAGAGGATATTAGCTTTTTATATACGGATAGGATTATACAATAAGGGTTCAAAGAAAGGCTCTAGAAATGCAAATATGTTTCAGCTGTTAATATTACATCTTTTACAGAGAAAGTTGTAATTTACTTTCCAATCATCAAAAACTAACTTACTGTTATCTCTAAAACATATATTTCAAACAATGCTTCACTTTCAGTTTATAAGATAGCCGGTTTATCAAGACTGATGATTAATATAAACCACAGGTATTATTGAAACAGGTATGTATGCTATTTGCAAATGCAGACCTTATAATAACATTTTAAACTTTAAGACACAATGGAACATGAAATCTTAAGGGACAAGAATTATACAGAGTCATTATTTTTTTAAATACATACTTACAAGGTATAATCTCTGGGAGTGGCAACTGTGCAAATTCCCATGATGGTGGACCACATTTTCCCTACTGCTAGTAAAGAGTGGTAAAAATCACAGTCTTTCAGTAGAACACTGAAGAAATATCCACATGTCCTCTGGGATAATCTAAGCGTACACCCAACATCAAATTTAGTATGATCAGACTGATTAACAATTTGTTAGTAAAGGAATAGTGGTGTTACAATGATATATCTTTAGCTATAATCCTGCTCTCCTGGTAGAATATAAGCTGAAGGAATAGCATGGAGATGTGGTAGTTAATGTGGATTTACATACAAGTGTTTTACTGGGCCTAGAAGAAGAGATGCTACAGACACACAGCATGTGTATGATATAAATCTAAAGAGTTCTTTTCATTCTCCTTAAGTTCAGATAAAATAAAAGGGCAGAAGGCAGATGGTCATTTCAGAACTACTTAGGCTGATTAGTTGCTTTGAAAGCTTCAGGAGCTAACCAGAGCAAAAACAAAATTTAAAGATTTAAATAAAAATTTAAGTCAACTTTCTGTAACTATAAACATAAAAGGATAATGACCCCACTTAATGAAAACTAAAAGAACAACTAAATTTTACTTTGAATACAAGTTTTAGAATATATAAATACAATTACATAATAAATAAATAATTATTATCCTTTAGCTAAGTTAGGTAATGAAGAACTTTATGTGGGTATGGCAACTGGAGAGGGTTGAGTTGGGGGATCAGAAAGTTTTATAGGCTATAAGAGTTGTTGGATATGTTAGGGCTATGTCTATAAAAGAGATCTGCTGTACTTTTCCATTAGAGGAAAAGGGTGTACAGTAAATTTCCAGAAGAGCAGGCATGGGACAGTTGTAGTTTCCCCTGATTCAGCCTGGGAAAACACTATCTAACAATATTCTGTAATTCTTGTGCTTATAGAGTAGAAGTGATAAGAAGGAACTTGGAGGCAGATTATAATTCCTTTAGAAAGACCCCATAAAATGAGAAAATGAATCACAAAGTTGCAGGCTGTGCCTTGCAGAACAAGAGACCATATAGATGATGATAGTCAATAAAATACCCTAGCAATGTGGGTGCTACACAGAAAGGAACAGGAAATTAAAAATGCATTGTTATAAGGCACGCTCTTGCAAACTGGAATAGGGAAGACTGGCAGTCACTTGGAAAGACATCTCTCTAGGGTCTATCTAAGGAACTAGTTCAGCGTATCATATACTTACATATAAGAGGTAGTGGGTAGCAATGTATGTTATGGTTTCTGAGTAATTTTGCTATTTCCGTAACATCTCTTGGGACTTTAACTCCTCAACATATTGTAAGTGTGCTCCATTTCTATTACCTTGAATGATTATGACCCATCGGATTTATAAGTGAATGGGACTTTTTGAAATTTACGTCCAAATAATAACAAGCATAATGTCAAAAAATTTAAAAGAAAAAAATAACTACTATTTTAAATCCAGGATCAACATATGTTTTATTTATGAAAAAAAAGTTGTAGTCAGCTATGGTACAAAAGCAACAATATAAGAGGAGTACACCTGCATAAAAAGAATCCACTGTTCATCTACCCAATTATTTATTAAGTACCTACCATACCATGCTAGGTACAGTGGTAAACAAGATAGTTAAGAATTTACATTTTTGGGGGGAGAAGGTAGATGACAATAAACAAATAAAATAAATTAGGATGATAATAAATTAACTGTAAAGACAATAAAACAGAGAAATGGAATAGACAGTAATGGGAGATAGAAAGGATGTTTTAACTATGATGGCTAGAATGACAATTCTAAGGATGGTATATGTGATCTGAGACCAATGGCTAAGGAGCCAGTTCTATGAAGATCTAGGGAAAAAGGCAGAAAAAATAGCATGTGCAGAGATCCAATAACAACAATGAATTGTTGAGCTCGAGGAAAAGAGGCTAGTTTGATTGAAGTGCTATGAGTTAGAGGGACAGGCGGAATGAGAAGAGGCTAGAGAGATCAAAAGGGGTAACTTATGTTAGGATTTATGGACAAGCCAAGGGTTTTGATTTATTCCAAGTACAAAGGGAGATCTGTGGAGGGTTTCAGGAATGGATATAATGTGATCTGATTGATGTTTAGGAAAAACATTGATCTGCTTGCTGTGTCAAGAATGGTCAAGAGAGAAAACAGAAAAATCAGGAACAAGGCTATTGCTATAGCTTAAGCAAGAAATGACAGCTTGGGTAAAAGTGGTAGGAGCAGTGATGGAGAGATGTGAGAAGGGTATTATAATATCTATATATCTAATTAGCTGCCTTATAATAAAGAGTTCACAGAAAGTAGTATATATTAATTCTACATAAGTAAATTAAGAGAATTGACAGTGCTCCATAAAACCATGAACCATTTATGCATGTCATTCCCTCAAATTTGGCATTCTTTTTTTTTGACATCCCCTTCCCCCTACTCCCACTTATCAAGCTTGGGGTTCTGTCCTCTCTTCAGTTCTGATCCATGTAACTGTAGGAGTCTTGGAATCTGCATTTTTCCCTTTCTAGTTTGGACGCTCATAGAGACTTGAGGCAGCAGAAACTCTTTGGGGTTTGAGGTTGTAATTTCTTATTCAGAGATGATGAGTGTTATTATGCTGAGGTAGGGGAAAGGAAAGAAAATGAGTAAAGATAAGTAGGAAATGGTCCTAGAACAAGAGTAGCAGATAGAGACGGTATTGAAAATGAAGTTCAGCTCCTAGGAAGTTGTACCAAGGGCAATTAATGGGTAAGATTTAAGTTGGTAGAATGATGTTAAAAACAGCATCTCTTTTTAGGTTAGATACCCTACTTCCTCTGCATATTCATCTCTAGATACTCCTAAACAATTAAAACAGGTTTATAGACCGTTCCAGGCATAGACACACTATGTTTTCAGATACAAGCCCTAACTGCTCCTCTTCTAATATTTTGTTAATATAGCATTCAATTCTTTCAAAAGGAGCCAATGCATTTTGATCCATGTTTAATGAACCTTGCAAATGCAAAATGCAAACTTATAATTGAATGAGTTTTGATAAAAGAATATACATATTAGAATCTTTTCTTTTTGATAGGGAAGGAATTTAAAAAGACACTGGCTGCTTGAAGAATTTCTCACTAGAAACAGTACTTGGTTGGCACACTTGAGAAATATCCATAGTACAAGAAGCCATTTGAAGGTTAACTGCAAAAGACAATTTTTAAACCAAGTGATAACCCGAATAGAGGCATCTAGCTCCCATTCAGATTCCCTTTAAAATGATCACATCATTTAAAAAAGGGTAAACTTGACCTAATGTTGGTAATGGGAAAAAATTATCATCTGAGTGCCAGAACATCAGCGGACTTTCTGAAGAATATTGTATAGCTCAGACTCTTTAAGGAAGGCATGGAGGAGAATAACTTAAAGTAGTCCCTATCCTTTACCCTTCAGTGCTATCCCAAGGAGTTAAGTAAAAGACACTGGCAGATGTCAGTAAAGGCCCTTAAATTAGAACCAGGGATGATGGGGTAGGTGGGAGTTGGGGAGAATGAGCGAGATACAGCTATGCAATACAGTAAAATGGTAACATCTGAACACTAAAAGTAGTGCTAAGAGGCTCTAAAATTCAGTCCTGGCTCAGCTGTTTCAGTGCAGAAAAAAAATACTACAAAGTACCCAATGTTATCAGGCTTGTTCCCATCACTGGTGGCTATACCACACATGGATGAGATACACACATGGATGAAATCTGCCCAAAGGGGCAGATTTCCAGCTGAGACTACCTGTGGCTCTGGTTCCTTCTCTACATTCCCTGGGCTGTTGGATTAGTGGACAGGAATATATTTTTTCCCTTTAATTTTACAGGAAAAAGCATAATTATAATAAGCAAACAGAAAACTCACTGGACCTATAAAAAGAAACTGTAAAGAAATGACAGAACTGGCATACAAACTCAGACTTTTTGCTAATCCAGATGCCAAGTTCTTGACCACCACACAATGCTGAGCCCCTACCACAGAAGTTAATTAAATCACTTAAACAATGACTAAATAACTAAATGAACATGAACATCCACAATTACACTGATATTTAAAACTATATTTTATAGATTATTTGATGATATGAAAAAATGTTCATTAATGAGGTAGTATACAGTATGATCCCAATTTTGACAAAACAAAACAAAAACAACCAAAAACAAATCAAAGCACACAAACCTCCTGAGCAAAAAGGGGGAAAAGTAATAGAAAACAGAGAAGGAAATATAACCCAATTCATCAAAATGTTAACACAGGTTTATAGCTCACTGGGAAAATAATGAATTATTTTATTTTCCTTTTTATACATTTGATTATTTTATATAATAAATATAATCCTGCTCTGTAAAATAAAAAATGACAAAAAAAAAAAGGGGGAATAATGTTTGGGGTAGTGGGTAGGAAGCCAATAAAAAATCAGCTCTTTCAAACCTCTGAAGATCTCAGGAACTGAAGGCATGAGGTTGTCTCTGAAAGCACAGGGTGGAGTTAAAACAGGAGAATTCTTAGAAGTCTGTATAAGGAAGTTGGATTCCCAGATCTCCCTTACCCCATGACCATCACCTACAATGCCAGGTAACTGCTCCTTTGTTACCCCATTAAAAGACATGAAGTTTTACTCTCTGGACAGGTTGCAGACTGGGGCCAACATGCACAGCTGACACTAGGTGCATTAAATAATTTCTTAACAGCAAATGTATGCTGATTTTCCTCCCACTTCTCTATAATACTGGTAGCCAGGCCCATATACCCCCTAAATGGAAAAATCAAAAAGTTCTTTGTAAATGAAACATAAAAATAAAAAAGACTGACATTTGTAGGTTCCCCCAGATTGACTAGTTTTCTGGAGATAGCTATAAAGCAAAGCTTTGTTTAATAAGTCCAACTCTAGTTTTTGTAATACTCATTAATAGTTTAGGAAACATTTTAAAATATTTATATGATGCTTTAAGTCATCCTATAAAAAACTGAAAATGTCCGTTTCAGGATAAAGTGGTGAGTGTTCTATTCATCTGTTCCTGTATTATGGCTAGAGATTCCTGCTTCAAAAAGTTTGTTTACTGTAAGTCCAAAGACAGACTTAAAAAGGAAGTTAGACAAAAACATTTTGTTGAGACTGCCAAGTTTTAGAAGCCTCTCAAAAGACTTTTAAGTATTAAAATCACTTTTAAAATTAACTGTAAATGCATGCACTGAAATCATGGATTAGATGGAGAAGAAATACAAATATTTTCATCATTAATAATCCAGATTCTAAAACAATGTAACATGGATTACAATGTAAGTATATTAACATTGTGTACTTGTACAGTATTATAGAGTATTAAATTTGCTATTAATAAAACCACAGCTAAAAATAAAAACAAAAACAGTGAAATCATAATGAAAACATAATTAATTGGCATGACTAAATTACATTTGCTAAGTGGTTATAAAAATTATAAATAAATATTTGGTGAGTGGTTAAGTGGTTAAAAAAGTAAACAAAGTTTGGATATTCATCTGCCATTCACTATCTCTCAAATGTGTAGGATTTTAAGATATATAATTGATGAATGGTAGTGTAATAAAAGCAATAAATTGGGCATTTTGATTTTGACACTAAAACATAGGAGAAGCTGATGAAGTACATAAGAAAGACTTGAAAAAGGTTTGATAAATTGACTGCCTATACCTCAAGAGAAACATCTACAAATGTATTTATTGGTGGTATTGCTCTTTAAGCTACTTAAGTCTACCTATAAGCACAATCTAGTCTACTTCGGTATTTGCATCTTTCAAATATTTCAGTTCTCCAGGAAGTCTATCTCACAGATTTGGCTGAGGACTGTGAAATGTTTCAGTAGAAAGCAGAAAAAAAGGGGGGGAGGGGGAGGGATTACTTCATGTCTGTTTCCCTAAAATTACTTTTAAGAAATGTCAGTATATTCTTACTTCTAATATATGTTTTTAATAATATTTTATTTAATTATAAAATATTTCCTTAAATAGGCCCTAAAATTAAATGTTACACATATTAACATATGTATAAATATGTGAAATTATATACTTTATATATATATATTATATAACATAAACATGTCACTTCTTACCTGATCCTACTAAAATACATTAGCAAAACCAGAGAAGAAATAAGGTGGTGGTGTTGCAAGTGAGTTAATTCTTCAGCTCTCATGATTAGACGTTATAACATCTAAACACTAATGAATCAAGAAACGGCAGTATAGCATACTGTTTAGAAATATTGTAAATACTGTCCGGGTACGGTGGCTCATGCCTATAATCCCAGCACTTTGGGAGGCTGAGGTGGGGTGGATCACCTGAGGTCAGGAGTTCAAGATCAGCCTGGTCAACGTGGTGAAACCCCTTCTCTACTAAAAATACAAAAAAATTAGCTGGGCATGGTGGCGGGCACCTGTAATCCCAGCTACTTGAGGGAGGAGAATCACTTGAACCCGGGATGCGGAGGTTGCAGTGAGCTGAGGTCGTGCCATTGCGGTCCAGCCTGGGCAACAAGAGCAAAACTTTGTCTCAAAAAAAAAAAAAAAAAGAAATATTGTAAATACTGTAAGTTTGTTATATATAATCATCCGGCATATATTCCAATAGAAAAAAGAAAAATCCCCAGTAATTTTATATCTTCCTAATGATAGTTTTAAGAAATGTTGGAAATGTCCTTAAAACAGTTGTCAATGACAAGTCAAATCCAAATAATTTTAAACCAAATGCTTGGTTTTAGTCCATAACTACTATAAGAAAAAAGGAATAAACTTACATACAAATGCTTCCTAGTAGCAAAAACTGAAAGGCTCAAGTAAGATAAGGCCTTTACTTACTTTAACTATGACATTTCTATGTCATGGGAATTATATAGTTTAGCAATCTATATCTATTTTTCACTGAATCTCTACTTTAAAAGAGTGGTTCTAACCACTGGCCACCAGGAAAGTTACAATGGGGATCACCTTATACACACAATTGGAATTTAGTACTAGATGGTTTTAGTGTTTATTTAAACTTCATTATTTTATAATTCATTGCTCACAGCAAGAAAATGACATGTTCAGAGTCATGATAGCTATTATATTTGTTGTTGTCAGAGTTGGAGTCATGCTTCTTATTTTCCAGGTAGAAGTCAGGTAAAAAGTAATGCAAGTAATACACAGTAATAACACATATAATTAACATAATGGAGATTTAAAAAAATAAAACTTTCTTCGCAGACTCAGAAATATGAATAGGAGGCAACATACTACTTCATTGCTCCCAAAATGAAATGCTATCTCCTATTATTACTGAAAAGAGAAAGTAAGCAAACAAAATCTGAATATCTTCATAACTTAAAATTGGGTTACATCAAAATCAAAACCAACCATGAATAAGAGAGAAAAAGATACATGTAACACATTTGGCAAAGGATTTAGAGCTTGTGTATGTGTGTGTATGTATGTCTACGTACATATGTGTATATAGCTTGGCTGGTCTGTCTCTGAGAGAAATAATTCTTACAAAATGAAACAGATAAGAGCAAAATAAGGCAAAGGAAGAGGTAGTTATTTTCAAACTAATTACAATTAGACAAAAAGCACATGAAAAACTGTTCACCTTCACCTTCATTACCCACTTACAATGGTAGACTACAGTTTTAATAGTTCTGGGGGTGGGGAATCTGACAATGCATATCAAATGCCTTTAAAATATACATACTGTTTGATTAAGCTATTCTTCTTCTAGGGGCTTAGCCTAAGGAAATAATTAGGCAAGTTGCAAAATAAATACACATGCACAGACATTTAGTGGGGTGTTGCTTATAACAATAAAGTGGAGGGGGCGGAGCAAGATGGCCGAATAGGAACAGCTCCAGTCTCCAACTCCCAGCGCAAGCGACACAGAAGACCGGTGATTTCTGCATTTTCAACTGAGGTACTGGGGTCGTCTCACTAGGGAGTGCCGGACAATCGGTGCTGGTCAGCTGCTGCAGCCTGACCAGCGAGAGCTGAAGCAGGGCGAGGCATCGCCTCACCTGGAAGCGCAAGGGGGAAGGGGATCCGTTTTCCTAGCCAGGGGAACTGAGACACACAACACCTGGAAAATTGGGTAACTCCCACCCCAATACTGCACTGTAAGCATACAGGCACACCAGGAGAATATATCCCAATCCTGGCCGGGAGGGTCCCATGCCCACGAAGCCTCCCTCACTGCTAACACAGCAGTCTGCCGCCATCTATCCGCAAGGCAGCAGCGAGGCTGGGGGAGGGGCGCCCGCCATTGCTGAGGCTTAAGTAGGTAAACAAAGCCGCTGGGAAGCTCGAACTGGGTGGAGCTCACAGCAGCTCAAGGAAGCCTGCCTGTCTCTGTAGTCTCCACCTCTGGGGACAGCACACAGCTGAAGACCAACAGGGGAAGTAGCGGGAGCCGGTGCAGACGCGAACGACTCTGTCTGACAGCTTTGGGGAGAGCCGTGGATCTCCCAACGCGGAGGTTGAGATCTGAGAACGGACAGACTGCCTGCTCAGGTGTGTCTCTGACCCCTGAGTAGCCTAGCTGGGAGAAATCCACCACTAGGGGCAGTCTGACACCCCACACCTCACAGGGTGGAGTACACCCCTGAGAGGAAACTTCCAAAGGAAGAATCAGACAGGTACACTTGCTGTTCAGCAATATTCTATCTTCGACAACCTCTGCTGCTGTTACCCAGGCAAACAGGGTCTGGAGTGGACCTCAAGCAATCTCCAACAGACCAACAGACAGTCCTTCTGTCAGAAGGAAAACTATCAAACAGGAAGGACACCTGTACCAAAACCCCATCAGTACGTCACCACCATCAAAGACCAGAGACAGATAAAACCACAAAGATGGGGAAGAAGCAGGGCAGAAAAGCTGGAAATTCAAAAAATAAGAGCGCATCTCCCCCTGCGAAGGAGCGCAGCCCATCGCCAGCAACGGATCAAAGCTGGTCAGAGAATGACTTGGACGAGAGGAGAGAAGAAGGCTTCAGTCCATCAAACTTATCAGAGCTAAAGGAGGAATTACGTACCCAGCGCAAAGAAACTAAAAATCTTGAAAAAAGAGTGGAAGAATTGACAGCTAGACTGATTAATGCAGAGAAGATCATAAACGAAATGACAGAGATGAAAACCATGACACGAGAAATACGTGACAAATGCACAAGCTTCAGTAACCGACTCGATCAACTGGAAGAAAGAGTATCAGCGATTGAAGATCAAATGAATGAAATGAAGCGAGAAGAGAAACCAAAAGAAAAAAGAAGAAAAAGAAATGAGCAAAGCCTGCAAGAAGTATGGGATTACGTAAAAAGACCAAATCTACGTCTGATTGGGGTGCCTGAAAGTGAGGGGGAAAATGGAACCAAGTTGGAAAACACTCTTCAGGATATCATCCAGGAGAACTTCCCCAACCTAGTAGGGCAGGACAACATTCAAATTCAGGAAATACAGAGAACGCCACAAAGATACTCCTCGAGAAGAGCAACTCCAAGACACATCATTGCCAGATTCACCAAAGTTGAAATGAAGGAAAAAATCTTAAGGGCAGCCAGAGAGAAAGGTCGGGTAACCCACAAAGGGAAGCCCATCAGAATAACAGCAGATCTCTCGGCAGAAACTCTACAAGCCAGAAGAGAGTGGGGGCCAATATTCAACGTTCTTAAAGAAAAGAATTTTAAACCTAGAATTTCATATCCAGCCAAACTAAGTTTCATCAGTGAAGGAGAAATAAAATCCTTTACAGATAAGCAAATGCTTAGAGATTTTGTCACCATCAGGCCTGCCTTACAAGAGACCCTGAAGGAAGCCCTAAACATGGAAACGAACAACCGGTACCAGCCATCACAAAAACATGCCAAAATGTAAAGACCATCGAGGCTAGGAAGAAACTGCATCGACTAACGAGCAAAATAACCAGTTAATATCATAATGGCAGGATCAAGTTCACACATAACAATATTAACCTTAAATGTTAATGGACTAAATGCTCCAATTAAAAGACACAGACTGGCAAACTGGATAAAGAGTCAAGACCCATCAGTCTGCTGTATTCAGGAGACCCATCTCACATGCAGAGACATACATAGGCTCAAAATAAAGGGATGGAGGAAGATCTACCAAGCAAATGGAGAACAAAAAAAAGCAGGGGTTGCAATCCTTGTCTCTGATAAAACAGACTTTAAACCATCAAAGATCAAAAGAGACAAAGAAGGCCATTACATAATGGTAAAGGGATCAATTCAACAGGAAGAGCTAACTCTCCTAAATATATATGCACCCAATACAGGAGCACCCAGATTCATAAAGCAAGTCCTTAGAGACTTACAAAGAGACTTAGACTCCCATACAATAATAATGGGAGACTTCAACACTCCGCTGTCAACATTAGACAGATCAACGAGACAGAAAGTTAACAAGGATATCCAGAAATTGAACTCATCTCTGCACCAAGCGGACCTAATAGACATCTATAGAACTCTCCACCCCAAATCAACAGAATATACATTCTTCTCAGCACCACATCGCACTTATTCCAAAATTGACCACATAATTGGAAGTAAAGCACTCCTCAGCAAATGTACAAGAACAGAAATTATAACAAACTGTCTCTCAGACCACAGTGCAATCAAACTAGAACTCAGGACTAAGGAACTCAATCAAAACCGCTCAACTACATGGAAACTGAACAACCTGCTCCTGAATGACTACTGGGTACATAACGAAATGAAAGCGGAAATAAAGATGTTCTTTGAAACCAATGAGAACAAAGATACAACATACCAGAATCTCTGGGACACATTTAAAGCAGTGTGTAGAGGGAAATTTATAGCACTAAATGCCCACAAGAGAAAGCAGGAAAGATCTAAAATTGACACTCTAACATCACAATTAAAAGAACTAGAGAGGCAAGAGCAAACACATTCAAAAGCTAGCAGAAGGCAAGAAATAACTAAGATCAGAGCCGAACTGAAGGAGATAGAGACACAAAAAACCCTCCAAAAAATCAATGAATCCAGGAGTTGGTTTTTTGAAAAGATCAACAAAATTGACAGACCGCTAACAAGGCTAATAAAGAAGAAAAGAGAGAGGAATCAAATAGATGCAATAAAAAATGATAAAGGGGATATCACCACTGACGCCACAGAAATACAAACTACCATCAGAGAATACTATAAACGCCTCTACGCAAATCAACTAGAAAATCTAGAAGAAATGGATAATTTCCTGGACACTTACACTCTCCCAAGGCTAAACCAGGAAGAAGTTGAATCCCTGAATAGACCAATAGTAGGCTCTGAAATTGAGGCAACAATTAATAGCCTACCCACCAAAAAAAGTCCAGGACCAGATGGATTCACAGCTGAATTCTACCAGACGTACAAGGAGGAGCTGGTACCATTCCTTCTGAAACTATTCCAATCAATAGAAAAAGAGGGAATCCTCCCTAACTCATTTTATGAGGCCAACATCATCCTGATACCAAAGCCTGGCAGAGACACAACAAAAAAAGAGAATTTTAGACCAATATCCCTGATGAACATTGATGCAAAAATTCTCAATAAAATACTGGCAAACCGGATTCAGCAGCACATCAAAAAGCTTATCCACCATGATCAAGTGGACTTCATCCCTGGGATGCAAGGCTGGTTCAACATTCGCAAATCAATAAATGTAATCCAGCATATAAACAGAACCAAAGACAAGAACCACATGATTGTCTCAATAGATGCAGAAAAGGCTTTTGACAAAATTCAACAGCCCTTCATGCTAAAAACGCTCAATAAATTCGGTATTGATGGAACGTACCTCAAAATAATAAGAGCTATTTATGACAAACCCACAGCTAATATCATACTGAATGGGCAAAAACTGGAAAAATTCCCTTTGAAAACTGGCACAAGACAGGGATGCCCTCTCTCACCACTCCTATTCAACATAGTGTTGGAAGTTCTGGCTAGGGCAATCAGGCAAGAGAAAGAAATCAAGGGTATCCAGTTAGGAAAAGAAGAAGTCAAATTGTCCCTGTTTGCAGATGACATGATTGTATATTTAGAAAACCCCATCGTCTCAGCCCAAAATCTCCTTAAGCTGATAAGCAACTTCAGCAAAGTCTCAGGATACAAAATTAATGTGCAAAAATCACAGGCATTCTTATACACCAGTAACAGACAAGCAGAGAGCCAAATCAGGAATGAACTTCCATTCACAATTGCTTCAAAGAGAATAAAATACCTAGGAATCCAGCTTACAAGGGATGTAAAGGACCTCTTCAAGGAGAACTACAAACCACTGCTCAGTGAAATAAAAGAGGACACAAACAAATGGAAGAACATACCATGCTCATGGATAGGAAGAATCAATATCGTGAAAATGGCCATACTCCCCAAGGTTATTTATAGATTCAATGCCATCCCCATCAAGCTACCAATGAGTTTCTTCACAGAATTGGAAAAAACTGCTTTAAAGTTCATATGGAACCAAAAAAGAGCCCGCATTGCCAAGACAATCCTAAGTCAAAAGGACAAAGCTGGAGGCGTCACGCTACCTGACTTCAAACTATACTACAAGGCTACAGTCACCAAAACAGCATGGTACTGGTACCAAAACAGAGATATAGATCAATGGAACAGAACAGAGTCCTCAGAAATAATACCACACATCTACAGCCATCTGATCTTTGACAAACCTGAGAGAAACAAGAAATGGGGAAAGGATTCCCTATTTAATAAATGGTGCTGGGAAAATTGGCTAGCCTTAAGTAGAAAGCTGAAACTGGATCCTTTCCTTACCCCTTATACGAAGATTAATTCAAGATGGATTAGAGACTTAAATGTTAGACCTAATACCATAAAAACCCTAGAAGAAAATCTAGGTAGTACCATTCAGGACATAGGCATGGGTAAGGACTTCATGTCTAAAACACCAAAAGCAACGGCAGCAAAAGCAAAAATTGACAAATGGGATCTAATTAAACTAAAGAGCTTTTGCACAGCAAAAGAAACTACCATCAGAGTGAACAGGCAACCTACAGAATGGGAGAAAATTTTTGCAACCTACTCATCTGACAAAGGGCTAATATCCAGAATCTACAAAGAACTCAAACAAATATACGAGAAAAAAACAAACAACCCCATCAAAAAGTGGGGAAAGGATATGAACAGACATTTCTCAAAAGAAGATATTCATACAGCCAACAGACACATGAAAAAATGCTCATCATCACTCGCCATCAGAGAAATGCAAATCAAAACCACAATGAGATACCATCTCACACCAGTTAGAATGGCAATCATTAAGAAGTCAGGAAACAACAGGTGTTGGAGAGGATGTGGAGAAATAGGAACACTTTTACACTGTTGGTGGGATTGTAAGCTAGTTCAACGATTATGGAAAACAGTATGGCAATTCCTCAAGGATCTAGAACTAGATGCACCATATGACCCAGCCATCCCACTACTGGGTATATACCCAAAGGATTATAAATTATTCTACTACAAAGACACATGTACACGTATGTTTATTGCGGCACTATTCACAATAGCAAAGACTTGGAATCAACCCAAATGTCCATCTGTGACAGACTGGATTGAGAAAATGTGGCACATATACACCATGGAATACTATGCAGCCATAAAAAAGGATGAGTTTGCGTCCTTTGTAGGGACATGGATGCAGCTGGAAACCATCATTCTTAGCAAACTATCACAAGAACAGAAAACCAAACACCGCATGTTCTCACTCATAGGTGGGAACTGAACAATGAGATCACTTGGACTCGGGAAGGGGAACATCACGCACAGGGGCCTATCATGGGGAGGGGGGAGGGGGGAGGAGGGAGGGCTTGCATTGGGGAGTTATACAAGATATAAACGATGAATTGATGGGTGCTGACGAGTTGATGGGTGCAGCACACCAACATGGCATAAGTATACATATGTAACAAACCTGCACGTTATGCACATGTACCCTAGAACTTAAAGTATAATAAAAAAAAAAAAAAAAAAAAAAAAAAAAAACAATAAAGTGGAAACAAACTAAATGTTAATTAGCAGATTAGGTAAATATAAAATGCAGTTACTAAAAATGACTTAAATTCATATTTGTTGATAGGAAAATGTGTCTACAGCAAGTGGTTCAGTGAACAAGAGGCTGGTTATCAACTATATAGTATAATAGATTCCATTGTTTTTGTTTTAAAAAAGCAAACCACAAATGTATGCTTAGAAAAAAAGTCTAGTAGGCTATTAAAACTAAATACTAATATAAGTCAATAAAGTATATCTTGTTTCTTTTGGTTTGACTTTTTTCCAAATTAAAATAAACAAATATTTATTGCTAAGACAGTAATAAGGTTAAAACACTAGTGAAAGGAGTAAAAAACTTAAAAGCCATGGGAATACAAAGAAATATATGCAGGCAAAGGAAAGATGATCCACTAAAAGGAAGGTTTAATAAAGAAGGAAGTATCTGAATTGGATTCTCATTATGGAGAAAGATTAAGGCCAAGAAGTGGGATGGAGGTAGAGAAAGCAGCATTTGAAATTGATGGAAAAGCCTGGAAATTGCAGAGGCCAGAAACAGAAATCATGTTAACAGAAGGTTGGGATACCAGGTGCTGGACAAAAGTATGCCTATAGCTTGACACTGGACTTGGAAAGCCTTTGAAGACCCTTCTGAGAGGTCTACACTTTATTAGGAAGATCACTTTGTTGGCAGTGTGAAGTGTAGACTGCAGTGGAGACAAGAGAAATTAAAACTAGTTTAGATGTCACTATATTATTCATTTCTTATGGCAATTTTTCTAAAAATATTTTAAGATAAATTAAGAAACATCTTTTTCTCTCTTTGTTTTAAATAAATCTCTAAAACACAACTACTAAATGGCAATTCATGTGGTTTCTTAAGTAGAGGGGGCTTTATATTTATTTTTCAGGTTTTTGAAATATTTCACAGATGGTTCCTTTACATAAAATAAAGAGGCTAGATAATTTATCACTAATGTGCTTAAAATCCTCTCTTAAAAATGGGCAGGACTTTTGGGGTCATCTTTTGATGTGCCATATCATGTGTTCTGAATGATTTTACCCAGAGGAACTAATTTATCAAAAGTTGAAGACTGCAAACGTTAAAAGATTTACGGAGCTGTATGTTATTGTAAAGGAAGAATGCAGTATTTAGCAAACATGAGTCATAGGCTGCAAAGTAGGGTTCATGACAGGGAGACATTGAGGAATGCGATTAGATCTAATTGAAGTTTGGTACAAAACAATGGCAAGGATTCTTCTTTTGCAAGCAAGCACTCCTGTTAATATGTACGTGAGGAGAAATTCTGGGAAACTATGCTAAATCAAAATTAGTTGGCAAAGTTCTAAAGTGAAATCAAATATTAATGTATGCATTTCAATAAACACTTCTAGGCTACAGACGATTGATACAATTAGTGTACTCATCATAAATCTGGATTCTTTTTAACAGCCTTATGACTCATGGAATTCATAGTTGCAAATGATACAGGTAAATGAATTTTTACTATTTATAAGATATGTAAACTTCTAAGATAAAGTACCATTAAATTAACCAAACTAATATAAGATAAGGTACCACTAAATTAATCAAACTAATAAACATTTTATAATACACTTACGAGACACTATCATGGTTAGGGATGTATAATACTTCCCCACGTATTAGTTCCCTAATACGTAGGGAACTATTATCCTAATGCATAGAGAACTATTATAATCCTTTAAATTAATCCAGCATTTTGAATAATAAATCAACCTGTAACCTTTTGATATTTCTCTGTGGGAAATAGCAGATACCATGTTTCTCTCTCAGTTTCATTTTCCCAGTATTTATACTTACCAAAGATGGAAAAGAAGGGACAATACAAAGAACCTTTTAGTTCATAGTAATATTTGCAGCTATAGATGAATAACTAAATACTGTCTTATGTACATGGGGACGATGAGTCAAACAAAATGTATTTAGGTCTACAAGCATGATTTCCATTGTTTCATGATTAAATTTTGTTGCCAAATGGAAGAAATATGGAAGATTTGGTTTATTAACATTTTCTGCTTTATATTTGTTATATGAGAAATTAGTATAGAGATTTCCTATCTTTCAAATGAAATTTCCTTGGATTCAAGTAATTTTAGGGAAAACTTAAGCTTATGTGTGAACTCTATATTCAATCAGAATATCGGTACTATATAAGAGACTGGTTCTCCTAGTATCTTTTATTGTACTTTAAGATAAAATCACCAACATTGGGTGCAAAATTTTAAAAAAGGAAAGGTTACAGACAGAAATATTACCAAATGTGAGTTTCCAGATGGATAATGAGGAAATCTTGACTTTTCAGTTAATGTCAGAAATTTTATCAGTTCCATAAATAAATCATGCTGTCAGCACCCCCGTCGTGTACTACACTCAATAAGTGTGCTATCTGTTTTCCAGACCCCAAAATAGGTACATATTTTACTCTTAGTCAATACACTTATTTGGAGGTAAAGATTTCAAGTCAAATAAATATCTATCCAAAAATCAAGTCCAGTTATTAGAAAATAATTAAAATTCATAAAATGTACAAAATTAGCTTCTTCCTGCATAAGAATTTAGGCTTATTAATTTAAGAAAATAACAAGTAGTCTATGTCACAAAAATACAAAATATTGTATCTAGCAATCTCTTCAGTCAAATTTATAAAACACTTATGAAGAAAACTCTGAAACTTTGCTGAGGAACATACAAAAAGATATGAATATAGAGAGACAAACTATTCTAGAGTAAGAAGATTTGATATTGGAAATATGTGAAGTCAATTTATGAATGAAAAAAATTTAATTTCCTTGAAACTGGAAATTATTCTGATATTCATTTCCTATACAAAGCAAAGAATATTTTTCAGACAAAGAATAATGAAGAAGGGCTAGCATACTGTATTAAAAAAATACTATAAAGTATCACACATTAAAATAATAGCTACTGGCCCTAAGACAGACAAACAGGCGGAACAATATAGTAGAAATCGAGTAAACAGAATTATATATGACTACTTATTGTACAAAAAACACAGTTGCTGTAAGGATGCATTGCCAATATATCTATATAAGAATGCTCGTCTCCTTGGAAAAAATAAATTTAGATTCTTGCCTATCATTTAACACCAACACAAATTAGGAGAAAGTGGAAAGGAAAATTTAAAAACTTATGAATGGAAAGGCCTTTTGAGGAAAGATCCCGAAGGCATCGAGAGAGAGAAAAAAGCTATTTTACTACATAAATGTTTTAACTTTCAGCATTAAAAAGGAAACCTCAAACAAAAGCAAGAATAAGTGGTAAAACTTGAAGGGTATAGTTATACTATGTATATTACAGGAAAAAGTCAATATCCCTTAGTGATTTCATCCTGTCCTATGGCTTTAAATATCATCTAAATGTTAACAACTCTCAAAAATTTATATTTTAGCTTAGACTTCTCTCCTGAACTTCAGATTCTTAACTGCCTACATGAGGTCTCCACTTGGATGTATCTTAGACAAATTTAACATGCCTAGAACAGAACTCCTAATTTTCTACAACCTCCACCCTGTATACCTGCTCCATCTGAAGTCTTCCTTATCTCTCTGAAGGTGACTCAATTCTTTTAGATGCTAAGTTCAAAAATTTTAGATTCAATCTTAGGCATTTCTTTCTCTCCTATTCCAAATCTAATTTTCTTGGAAATCTTGCTGGCTCTACCTTCAAAACATTTTAGAATCTGACCACTTCTCACCAGCTCCGTTGCTATTATCCTAGTCTGAATCATCACCATTTTTTGCTTGGGTTATTCTAGTAGCCTCCTCATGTTTCAGCCCTTGCCATAGTATAATCTATTCTCACCACAGCAGTCAGAGAGATTATTTAAGACCACAATTGAGATATGTTACATTTCTGCTCTGACCATGTCATGGCTCCTTGTTTTATTCAGAGTAAAAGACTAATTAAGTCCTTATAGTAACCTAGGAGGCCCTATGTGATCTGCCTTCCTTCCCTTTATCTCTCTGATCTCCTCACTACTTTCATTCTCTTTTTCTTTGTACCAGTTACGTATCCTCACCAGCCTTTGAACATGTCAGGCAAATTCCTATGTTAGAGATTTTGCACTGTGATTGTGTCCCTCTACCTAAAAAAGTTTCTTCTGCCAGATATTCACATAGCTAATCCTGTGAACTCCTTCAAGTTTAATCAGTGAGATCCTCTCTGACCATGCTATTGAAAATAGCAATCTCTCTCCTCCCTGGCCACACTCCTGAACTCCCTTTATTTCTTTCTCATAGCATGTAGTACCTTCTAGCATTCTGTTTAATTTATTTACTATATTATTGTCTTTCTCTACTAGAAGTGAGCTCCTTGAGGGTGGTGGAGTTTGTTTCATACTTTGATCCCTATCATCAGACAAGTGCCTGAAATACTGCTATAAGTTAAACACCGTTGAATGAATGAAAAAAATAACCTACACTTAAGATCTTGTAAAAAAGTAACCATTGTTGAAAAAGATGACTATATCAGAAAAATGTACAAAGGATGGCTGGGCAATTCACAGAAAAAAGAGTCTTCAATTAAAAAAAACACTCAACTATATTAGTAATGAAAATGGAAAAAAGATAGTATTTATGACTATTGGCAAAGTATCAACAAGCATTGCCATTACTTTCAATGATGAAAACCACAATTACTTCTGCATCAACCTAAAAATTAGCAAAGACAGAAGTGGGAGAGTGTCCAAGATTAAAAAAGACTGCAGAGGCATGAACCTTGTTTGGATCTTAATTCAAACAAATCATAGAAACAATTTATGAGACAATGGGGGAAATCTGGACACATTAGATATTTGATGACATTTTTCTTTTATACATACTTGATGTAAATGGAAGAAATGATGTGCTGTCTGAGATCTACTTTAAAATAATCTAGTGTAAGAGCTGGGATGGAGGAAAGTAGATGGGTTTTCAAGATTAGACATGCTTGTAAGATAAGACAAACTTACAAGCTGGTAAGTTTTAAAGTTAGGTGTGTTGGACATATGGTACTCATAGTATTCTTTGTGCTTATATACATGTTTGTAATTGATTTACTAAAAGCAGAAATTAAAAATATTTTAACACCAAAAGCTGGTGAGGCTAAAACAAAAAAAAGCTCATTCATTTATACTGCTGGATGGGGGTCAAAATCACCTAAAGTAGGGGAGTTACTTGACAATATATATTGCAAATTTTGCATAATGTTTGCATAATTTATCTTGAGCCAGAAATTTTACTTCTAAAGAATTTATTGTAGGGATAATCAGATATGAGCACAAAGATAAATATACATATTTGCTTACTAAAAAATTCCTTGCAATAATAGTGAAAATTTATTAAACAACCCAAATGCCCAACAATGGAGTATAGCCTACATTCATTATAGTTAATTTCATTAGCTTTTTTTTTTTTTTTTTTTTTTTTTTTTTGAGATAGAGTCTTGCTTTGTTGCTTAGGCTGGAGTGCAATGGTGCAATCTCGGCTCACTGCAGCCTCAACTTCCCAAGCTCAAGTGAACCTCCCAGTTCAGCCTCCCAAGTAGCTAGCTAGGATTACAGGCATGGGCCACTATGCCTGGCTAAGTTTTGCATTTTTTGTAGAGACAGGGTTTCGTCATGTTGCTCAGGCTAGTCTTGAACTCCTGGCTCAAGCAATCAGCCTGCCTCAGTCTCCCAAAATACTGGGATTACAGGCATAAGCCACTGTGCCTGCCCCAGATTCTTAAAAGCACTGCATGTGTGTGTATTTAAGTAAAAAGAATATAGTTAATCTAGTAAATACTTTTAAAGATCCCTAAGGCACTTGAACTCACTTATAAACACCGTTCCTATTATTCCTCCTTGACACTATTCATCATGTATACAACATACATAATTCATGAAATGGAAAATACATAATAAATAAATAGTTCATCTCTAAAATAATTTGAATGAAATAGTAAAGTAACAAGCCAAGAACAAAACTTTATAAAAACAAAACCCACCTTCTAATATGTTTTCAAGAGAAAACACGTAATTATAAAATGTAACATGGCTTCAAGTCTTTCCTTCAAAAATATTATGAGAAGGAATTAAGAGTCAAGTAAATTCTTTTGTTTTATTGTTGACAAGTATAGTGTATGCAATTATACTGTATGTGAAATACAGATTTTTAAATAAGGAATAATGAGCATCATATAGCAGGTGGTCAGTATTTCTCGATCTTCGTGTTAAAATCCTATTTCCTTTCTAACATCTTGAGTACATTATACAAAAAGAATAACGCCCAAAAGGTATAAGAGAATCTGAAAAAAACTTAAGTTTTGCTCTCCAGAGATCGCAACTAGGTCAGGTCACATGCTTTATTAAAAGAAAAAGAACATATATGTGTACATACAATATATATGTTTTAAGATAATCTATCCAACTTTCCCTATTTTCTTAATGTAAAGGTATAATATAGGGAACTTCTGCTAATAATAAAGATGGAGATAATTCCGACCAACCTTTCTTCTGAAGGCAACCAAAAGTCTGGACAAAAGATAAAAAACATCTGTTTGAAGGCATTGGATTGTTAATAAGATGGTGAAAAACTATAGGTGAGTATCAGGAGGAAGTTGGAGGCTCAGGAAAGTAACTTCTGCAATTTCAGCTAATTTCCCCTTGAGGTTGTTTGCTTATGCTGGAAGAGCTGGCAGAAAAGCATAGCAACAGTGTTAAGAATTTGTGGGAATAGGGTGCTGGAATTGGGAATTAGGATCTTTGTAAATCTTCCTTGCTTTGAGTTGGGACTCTGAACAGCTATACTGCAGAGGGCAAATCAGAAAAAGGCAGGCCCTCAGGTAACTACAGTTTAGTATCAAATTATCTCAGTCTCTGAAATAGGACTGAGGTGATTTTGAATTGCTAATGCTACCTGGAGTCTGAAAGAAGGAATTGTAAATATTCTCTGAGATATTTAATATTGTGATCAGATGTATCAAAATATTCTGCAAACAATTTTGCAAATACCTGACTGGCACACAAAAAATTTGCGTGCATATGAGGAATTAAGACCACATGCAAGAAAATCAGTCTAAATAGACCCAGTGGTTACAGACTTTGGAATTCTCAGACACAGACTTTAAATTATAGTTGTCTCTCAGTATTTGTGAGGGATAGGTTGCATGATCATACTAAAATTCACGGATGCTCATATCCTTTACAAAAAAAAAATACAGCATTTGCACACAACCTATACAATCCTACCATATGCTTTAATAATCTCTAGATTACTTACAATATCTAATACTATATATATACTATGTAAATAGTTATGATGCATTGTTTAGGGAATAATGACCAAAACAAGTCTATATGTTCAGTACAAATGAAACCATCCATGTTTTTTTTTTTTTTTCTTTATCACTTGGTTGAATCCATGGATGCAGAACCCATGGATATGGATGGCTGACTGTAATTATAACCTTTGTACTTAATAACAATTTTTGCAAAGATATGAAACTATAAAAAAGAATAAAATGGAAATTCCAGAATTGGAATGTAGTGACTGAAATTAAAAATTTTATGGATTTAAGGATCATTTGATAAAGCTGAAAAAAGAAAGTAAACTGCAGAATGTGAGAAACAAAATTATCCAGGGAGAGAAAAACACATTAAAAGCAAAAGAGTAAAAGGCATAAACAATACAATGAGAAAGTGGCATGCAATATAATTGGAGTCCCAAAAGTAGAGGAGAGAGCAAAAGTGACAAAAGCAATAGGTGAGGAGATAATGGTTAAGAATTTTCCAAAACAAATGAAAGATAATGCAGAAATTCAGAAAGTCATCAACCCACTTAAGAGAAGTAAAAATAAAGTCAACTAGGCATAATATAATAAAACTATTAAAAACCAAAGACTGGGGAAATATTTCAATAAGCCAGAAGTCAGATTGTATTCACAGGTGCAACACTCAACATAAAATCTGACTTCAACAGATTATTATTCTCTGTGAATAAGGTCTTACATATTAGCCCTTCTTTCCCAACTATTTGTCTATTTGTCTTAGGTGAGCTAAATGTGTGCTGGGACACATTTTAGCCAAATGTCCCAGCACACATTTAGCTCACATAAGAAAAATGGACTCTACTTGGGAGTGAGGCGCTAACAAACACCAGATCTCAAGAAAATTCCCCATAATGGAAAATACAGGCAGATTTGACTATATAAAAGTTAAAAGTCCAATAAATTGATCAATTATTGCTTAACATATATATATAAAAAAAGCACCAAATGAACAAAGAGTTATTAGATATGAAGTGCCAAGCAAAAAACTAAGCAAACAAAAAGACCCTCAAACCCATAACAAATAAACAAAAATTTTCACTAGTGCGAATGAGCAAAGGATACCTCATAGGGGATGAATTGGCCTTATCAATAATCTGAGAGTTACAAATTTTAAAAGACTATGCGGCTGGGTGCGGTGGCTCACACCTGTAATCCCAGCACTTTGGGAGGCCGAGGCGGGTGGATCACAAGGTAAGGAGATTGAGACCATCCTGGCTAACATGGTGAAACCCCGTCTCTACTAAATATACAAAAAATTGGCCGGGCGTGGTGGCGGGCACCTGTAGTCCCCGCTACTTGGGAGGCTGAGGCAGGAGAATCGCGTGAACCCGGGAGACGGAGCTTGCAGTGAGCAGAGATTGTGCCACTGCACTCCAGCCCTGGGTGACAGAGCAAAGACTCCATCTCAAAAAAAAAAAAAAAAAAAAAAAAAGACTATGCACTATTATTATTATTGCTGTTGTTACTACTTTTGGTTTAGGTGAAGATGAAACAGGTACTCTCATGTGTACTAAGCACAGAAAAAAATTATAAAAAGCAGTTTAACATGATGCATTAAAAAAAAAAAGATATGTCCTTTAACCTGGCAAATCAGCTTCTAGGATTCTGCTATGCACGCACAAATGTGAATATACAGATATGTTCTCTGATGTACTGTTCACTAATAGAAAACGGTTAATTAAATTATGGTATGCCTATTCTCTGGATTCTCAAAAACAATAAAAAAATGAGGTAGATTCTTCATGTATGCACCCTAAAAATGTTCATAATAAACAAATAAAACCAATAAACATAATAAACAAAAAAGTTGCAGACCACTATGTGTAATGTGCTAGCATTCATGTGAAACTTAACAAAAAGCTTTATGTAATACAAATACATTTGTATTATACACATACTGCAAAAATAAATATTTAACAGCATTTAATCTGAGATAGGGCATAAGATTGAGGTTCTGAGAAGAGTTGAAGATGGCACTCTACTTCTAATGTTCTACATTGTCTGAATTTTTTCTTAACTAACATTATATGTTAGCTTTGCAATTAAAATGTCTCATACATACTTTTATGAGAGAAAGAGAAATATCAAGTGATTTGTCAATAGAAAAATAGTAAACTCTACATTGTTAGTTGATCTTAAGAACAGATTATTATTATAGAATATGATATGATTAATGATAATTTCCTGCCCTTAATAGAGGTTACATTTTAAAGAAGGATAGGAAGCAAAATTATTCCATCAAAAATAGGTAAAACGAGTCAGGCATAGTGGCTTATGCCTATAATCTCAGCAATTTGGGAGGCCAAGGGAGAGAACTGCTTGAGTCCAGGAGTTTGAGGTCAGCCTGGGTAACATAGTGATACTTTGTTTCCACAGGAAAAAAAAAAAAAAAAGCCGGGGTGGTGGTGCATGCCTGTAAGTCCCGGCTACTCCTTGGGCTGAAGTGGGAGGATTGCTAGAGCCCAGGAAGTGGAGGCTGCAGCAAGTTTTGACTGCACCACTGCACTCCAGCCTGGGCAACAGGGTGAGACCCTGTCTCAAAAAAAAAAAAAAAAAAAAAAAAAAAAAAAAAAAAAAAAAAAAAAGAGGGTAAAATGAATTTTACTGCTAGAGTTATTTAGAACATCAATGCATACCTGTTCTAGATCTTTGGACGATACTGGTGAATTGAAATGACTATAAAGGTAATTTTCCCATTAAGTTTTTTTTTTTTTTTTCTGAGATGGAGTCTCGCACTCTCACCCAGGCTGGAGTGCAGTGGCGCCATCCCGGCTCACTGCGAGCTCCACCTCCCAGGTTCACGCCATTCTCCTGTCTCAGCCTCCCGAGTTGCTGGGACTACAGGTGCTCACACCATGCCTGGCTAATTTTTTGTATTTTTACTAGAGACAGGGTTTCACCGTGTTAGCCAGGATGGTGTCAATCTCCTGACCTTATGATCTGCCCGCCTCGGCCTCCCAAAGTGCTGGGATTACAGGCGTGAGCCACCGTGCCTGGTCCCAATTAATTTTAATAAAATAGCCAAATCTTAAAAATTAACTGTTCTAGAGATTGATATACAAAGGTTCTCTTTAGAAATAATGTTACTATTTACTTAAAACGAAAGTTATACTTACAACAAGGAATAGGCTGAACTGGTCCAAGTTGTGGAAAAGTCATTAGAACAGAAATTCCTGGTGGATCATTTTGCTTTGGTTGTTCAGCAGTTTGGTCAGCCCAAACTACCACTTTTTTCCTCTCCACCAAATGTTCGATCTCTTTGAAGTCAGACTCAAAAGCAGCATTTGACAGGCCAGCTTCTTTTAATGTGCAATATTGTTTTCTTAGGGCTGGAAGTAAAGCATTTAATACTCTATATACAGAAGACGAGAAGAAAGGACGGGTAAATGTTACATCTTAAATACATTATTTTAGTTCTTTTATGTAACACCCAAAGTATTAGCATATCATTAAAATAATTTCCCATGTACAAACTAAGTTCTAGTCTCAGATTGTCTTCACTTGCTTCCATATGACCTTGGACAAGGCATGAAGTTTTTCCTCTGTAATGTGAGGGATAAATAGCCACTACTTACAACAGGAGATTGCTTTGAGGACTAAATGAGTTAAGTATACTTATTTACTTATTTTTTAGAGACAGGGTCTCACTCTGTGGCCCAGGCTGGAGTGCAGTGGCATGATCATCTCATTGCAGCCTTGATCTCTTGGGCTCACTTGATCCTCCCGCCTCAGGCTCCCGAGTAGCTGGGAACACAGATGTGAGCCACTACACTGATTAATTTTTCTATTTTTTTGGTAGAGATGGGGTCTTGCTATGTTGCCCAGGTTGGTCTCAAACACCTAGCCTCAAGAGATCTTGCCTCTACCTCCCAAAGTGCTGGGATTACAGGGATAAGCCACTGTGCCTGGCTAAATGAATTAGATGTACATAAAAGCTTTTTGCAAAACATAATGTGATTTCCAAACCACAGATGTTGTTACTGCTACTAATTATCATAAAATTGAAATGAAAAATTAATATACTATGTGAAATGATGAGATATATTTTAGGTATACAATATTATAACACACACACACACAAACACATAACAAAAGAACAAAACCTACCTCTCCTTTAAGTTAAACGACCTAAAGAAATGGCTTTTGGAATGGCACTTAAAGGGATTTTAAGGGGAAAAGTTGTGAATAAGGATGGGGAGTACAAATAATCGTTGGGGCACTGGATTCATGGCTCTAACTCAAAATCTTCCTTATTAGTAACAATTAGAGCAGCAATGAATGTAATTTTTTGTGTATCAGACTTCTATGTAAGTGGTCACTGAAGAAATGTCACAGCTAAACAGTTATAAATTTATACACTCAATCAGTGGTTCCCAACTTTTCTATAAAGGAAGATGTCTAACAACATGAACGATCTTGAAGTGATTCAGTCCTGGAATCCTGAGTCCGTCAAGATGATGTTCCAGTTGTCTCATAACATTGAGGAGAAGAGAACCAGTAGAAGTATGGATAGGGTAGTGGGAAAACACTAATCAGGCATTAATTTTCATACACAAGGAAATACCACCTTTTAACCTATGAGTCTTAAATATTTCAATAGCAGCACAAAAAATGGTGACCTTTTTCCTTTTGGTGGGGGTTGCTAGAGGGTACTGCAATTAAGTCAAGTAGGTAACAAGTACAAGAAGAAGTTATTAATCAAAGGCAATTAAACAATTACTTATTTAGCATCTACACTAATCAGGTACTGTGCAGGAAAGTTATCATAGTAGGCCTGACACTGCTAAGAAAGGCTTGGTTATAAGGTTGACACCTGGCTGGTATTTTAAAATATGGATTTTAGGAGGGTTCCCAGCATTTCCAGAACTCATATGACAAGAGTGGCTCACTGTGCTTAAACTGTTTGCACAAACAATGTGGTTTATGCTAAAACACCGTCTCTCCTTTTGAAAAGTCTGGAATTTTGATACATCCTGGCAGAAAGTGCCTATGCAACTAGCTTCCAATAAAAACCTGGGGCACGGAACTCAAAAGAGCTTCCAAAGCAGACAACATTTCACATGTGCTGCCACAACTTTTTGCTGGAGGAATTGTACACACTCTGTGTGATTCCACTGGAGGAAGACTCTTGAAACTTTGTGTCAGGGTTCCTGCAGACTTTGCCCCCTGTACCTTCTCCCTTTGCCGATTTTGCTTTGTAGCCTCTTGCTGAAATAAAGCACAACTAATGATAAAACTATATGATGAGTCTTGTAAGTCCTCCTAATGAATCACTGAACCTGAAAGTAGTCCTAGGGACCTATAACACAGGAATTATATCATGTTATTTATTTTCATGTTTAATCTTTTCAAAAACTTTATATGAAATGTATTATAATCTATTCATAACCTTTATATGAAATGTATTATAATTTATTTTTATATAAGAAAACCATGGCTTAGCAAAGCTAAATAATCAGCATAAGGTTATATTGCTCATAAAAGCTGTAATTCAAGATTGATTCCAAAACTCATCTTCTTTTTTCTATGCCACATTGCCTCTGTGACGCTCTAGTTCACCAATTTTCTAAATTATTGAGTTAGTCTTTTTTCCCCCATTTTAAGGTTAATGTTTATCTTAAGATAGTGTATTCATCTAGGGTCTGATATAGCAAATGTAGTATGGTTAAAAGAAATTAATGTTTCTTGATGACTTCAGCTCTTGTAAGTGGTTTGAGTGTTAGCAAATGAATATTCAATATCTGCTCTAGGAATAGACACAGAAAGTATAAAGAGATTAGTTTGAGCTTCCAGCCACATAAGAATAACTCCCTGAAGTTTTTCATTTTTCTTTTTTAAAAAAAGGTATACTAACATGATTTCCTCTAAATCAAGATAATTAATTATCAGTTATTTGAACATACTAGTAGAACATGAATAGATTCTTAGAGTAGCAGAAAGCAGTTAGAGAAATAAATTTCTCATTTGCCTGGAACATCAAAGTGATGCCTAAGGAGTTGACTGATGTATCCAATGTGACAAAAAAAGATTAAGCCATACTTTTCCTTTTTTACTATTATGTTTTAAAAAATAAATGACTAATGTTACTACTGAGCCAGAGGAGAGAACATAAAAGGTCTCTTATAGCATCCCATAAAAATCAGGACACCTGATATTTAGCAACTTTACTGTAATGACAGCAAAAAATTCTGAAATTATGAATAATTAACAATTGCCTACTTAAAAATTCAAGTGATGCTAACAGCACTTGCTTCTAAGAGGAGACATGGATGGCTAGAAGATAGAGGTAGAAGGCAGATTTCTTTTCAATGTGTAGGTACTTATGAAATTTTGTATTCCATAGCATATATTAAGTAAAAGTAACGTACTTTTAAAGAAAAACACTTTCAAATTTATAAAGCAATGTAAAAAGTTTGTTGGAAGGAAAGACCTCTCAATGTTTTCTGGTTCAGGCAGACACTTAAAAATAATGTATCTTGTAACACATAAAACTCAATTTTCTGGCAGTGGAAAATTGAACTTCTGTGCTTCAGATATAGTGGTAAAATTGAAAAATAGGTAGATGTATGTACTCACGCCTCAGTCTGCCTGTGTTGCTGTTCCTGAAGACAAGCTAGATCCATCATATGTCTAATTTGTGCTTTCAAATCTTTGTTCTGGAGGTGCAAATGGTGACAATGAAGATCTTTCTTGAGTTCCTAGGACAAACAATATAAAATGTACTTCAGATTACTCTAAGAATATTAAAATTAAATCAGTTTAATAACACTTATTTTATATTGTTGCCAATAGTTTTAATTCTTTTTAGATATTAAATAATACGTTTAGAAATAATTTGAAAAATAAGAGTTCTGGAAAAGGTCGTCTATAATTTACAAGCAAGATAAGTTTTCATGTTTCCTCAGAAACTGAGTGTTAGGAATTCAGAAGAAATTTTACTGTGATGACAGCTTCTTGGTCTATCCAACTTGTTCACGATATTGTAAAAATACATAAATATGACTAGTTTGTGCTTAAATGTCACTTCCTCAGAAAGGCTTTCCTTGAGCATTGTATTTGGATAGACACTCTCCACCCCTCGATATTGTCATAGCATTGACTGCATTGATCAGTAACAATTTCATTGATGTATTCATTTATTTATAATTTCTCTGTTCATACCAGAACATACAGTTTACCATCAGCACAGGCATCGAGTCAGGTTAGTTCAGTGTTAAAGCCCCAGTGTACTAAGTCTTGAGTTGTGTGCAATAAAAATTCCTTTTTTTGCATGAAACAAAAGATCATGTGGTTGATATCACCTTTGGTTGGATGATATGGTTAGAGCACTGGCCTATGAGTCATGTGATTTTAGAAATGGGCTTATAAGGACTTGAAACAAATGCTACCTTAAGTTGAATATACAGCCTTTATGGAGATCAGTTTACTGGACTAAAATTTAAGAGCTGGATCAGATCTCTTCAGTCCTTTCCAGTTAGAAAATTAAATGATCATAATAGTGTGAACATGTTTGCCAAATATTCCATCTGTTTTCCTTTAAAAGAAAAATATCCTTTATATACATCCTCTGATAATTTTCTTTATCTTCTTGAATCTTTCTTCTTTTAAAGAGACAAGACTTGAGACCCACTCTTGATACAAGCTTCATCCTGGCAAAAGTGTGAAAATGTTTTTTGTAGGCTCCATTTTCCTAAGCCTCATCTGCCTAGGGCCAGGTGTCCTGTAATCTACTACCTAAAGTTACTTGTCTTTCCTTAAACCTACTAAACCTTATCTACAGAAAATATCAGCAAAGGGATCACACCAAAGTATAAATGGTGATAATCAAATATTCTCAGAAACTTTATTGGAAAAATTTCAGTCAATACAATGAAAAAAATTTAAATTCTTTGGACACTTTGAATGGCTAAGACAGGAACCCTATATGCAGGAGAGCTATGCCTGGAAACTGAAAACTTCCTCCTAGGGACAATTCCCATAATCCATCTTAGCTTTAGTGAGTGGAAACAATGCAAAGTATTCTTCAGATTCTTTTAAAGAATATTTAAAGATTAAATCAATTTTAATAAAACTCCTTTCCAATGTGCAGTTGACCAATAATTTTCTAAAATGTCAAACTTATTTTTCTCCTTTTTAAAAAGTACTTCCAATACCAGTTATTGAGACTATGACAGAGAACCATGTCACTCATCCTGTTTGTCTGGATATATTAAAGTTAGGAGTTATTTATGTAATTCATTATACTTCAAGAAATATATCAAATGTTTTAGAAAAAAAATTATCTTTAGGAGGCATGATGATATGGCTAGAGTCATGTGATTTCAGAGATGGATTTAACCTTGAAACAAATGTCACCTTAAGCCAAATATATGCTCTTTATGGAGATCAGTTTACTTGACTAAAATTTAAGAGTTGGATCAGATGATCTCTTTGGTTCTTTCTATTAATAGTTAGAAAATTGGATGATCATAATAGTGTGAACATATTTGCCACACATTGCATCTTTTTTCCTTTAAAAAAATCTCTCCTTATAGCATTAGGAGAAATACCTAATGTAAATGATGAGTTGATGGGTGCAGCAAACCAACATGGCACATGTATACCTATGTGACAAACCTGCACGTTGTGCTTATGTACCCTAAAACCTAAAGTATAAAGAAAAAAAATCCCTCCTTTATATACATCCTCTGATAATCTTATTCCTTTATCTTCTTGAGTCAGTCTTTTAAAGAGACAAGACTTGATTGTATAATTATATTAGTCAATAATGGGTCTTTGGCTAGCCTGTTAACTTTGGAAAACCAAGTTTACAATTTGAGTCTTTCTTGACATACTAATGACTAAATCTGATTGGAAGAACATGGCTTATTTTGAGAACTATAAGTAGGCCAGTAATGGTAAAGTATAGAGTATAATGAAAGGTGATATATAAACCTTGAGAAGTATTCAGGTGCCAGATCATGCTAGGCCTGGTAACTCACAATGGAGAATTTATTCTAGGGAGAAGGCACTGAAGAACAACATGATCAGTTTTACCTTTTACAATTCACTTTGGTTGCAGTGGAGAAAATGAATTGCAGTAGAACATGAATCAGAGAAGAAAGACCAAATGTGTCAGTCCAATAATGGGGCACAGGAGTCTGAATTAGGGATAGCAGTAGAGGGGTATAAAGAGAAGCAGACAGATTCAGAATATTGAAGAGTAAATAATGCAGGAGAGTATAGAGAAAACAGCAGCAATTTGAAAGTCAGAAGTTCTGGGTATTTGTCCAGAGTTGTTTGACCTTGGATAAGTCCCTTTATCGTAAAGCTATGTCTCAATTTGCTTATATAAAAAATAATGGCTTATAACTAGATAATTTTCTCAGCTATTTTTTCAGCTATAAATATCTGCACAAAAAAGAATTGAGGGTTAGATTTGGGTGATGGCAATGAAAATAGTTTTAATATTATCTGTTCAAGTTATTTGGGTTAAAATGCATAAAAAACAAAGATGTAAAAATCAATTCCAGGTTCACATTCAGGTATACAAAAGTTCTTCATAAGAGAAATCTAGATGACAGATTGCTAGAAAAATTAATTTGACCATATTGAAAAAGTTTTAATTTATTAAAAATAATCTAGACAATATTGATTAACTTCATAAACACTAAAAAGTAGACAAAAAAGCAAACACAAAATAGCAATAATAATGATATCAGAAACAATACCATACCATTTTTAAAATTGGAAGCTTACGGTAAGGTGGGATAGAAAAGGCAAACTAGTAAATTTCTACAAATGACTTTTTTGCCTCCTTAATATTTCATAAGTTCTTAAGTACTTCTGCAGTTGGAATGTTGATTACATGGACAAACATATAATACAAGCATAATGTAAATTAAGTTAGGATATTGAGAGGTGAAAATACTCTAGTAATATTATTTAAAACTTATATAAACACATATTTAAAATTTTTAACGAATATACTTAATGCTACTGAACTGTATATCTACACATGGTTAAGATGGTAAATTTTATGTTATACTTTACTACACACAAAAAGTTGTTTCAAGACTCTTCATGAGAAAATTTTTGCCGACTAGAAGGGGTAAATAATCTATGAGAATATCATAGCCCGAAGTAACCAAACAAATTAAGGAATCTTCAGTAGTTATTTTTAAATGAGGTCAAAGTTTAACACTAACCGAAAGACTTAAGAGTTTTATGTAGTTTAGAAAATGATAATCTTGAGAATATGACTGCTTTAGATATACAGTCTCCAAATAAACAATTAAATAATAAGTGAAATAAATTGAAAAGTACTGTCAACATTCCACACCTGCTACCAATCCAAGAGAAGCAACTCTTGTGCATTAAATGAGAAACACTCATTTGGCCAGGGTTATCAGTCGTTTTCTTTGAAGCGATTTTATCAACAACATAACCATATTGCAGTATTCCTACAGGTACTGTGATAGAGCCTGTTGCATTCTATGATGAGCCTCTATGGCTTTATATGGAATTTCAGAAGTTATATCCTCTGATCCTAGCTAACCATATTATAGTTTATTAATGAATCTTGTCTTTTTTTGCTTACTCCTTTTGAGTCATTATATCATCTCAAGATGGACACATTTTTTAAAAATGTGCTATAGATCCTTCTGAAGTAGATATTCTTAATCTTGTGTCAATGGAAGGGTTTTAGGAAACCCAAATGACTTAGGATATTTATGCAAAATTGTATGAATTTGACGTCCCCAATCTCCCATCTGGGAGAAAATCCACACAGCTTTGAACAGATTCTCAAAGGCATCTATGACCCCCAAAAAGGTCAGAATCACTGTTCTGGAAGAGAAATTATATTATATATTATATTATATTATATTATATTATATTATATTATATTATATGATGCAGTTAACTCTTTTGTTAACTGTGTACACTGATTCTTTGTACAACTTGCTTGGCTATTGATGTCTATGCTATTGTAGCTTAGAATAGTATTAAACTATTACTTATCATCCATTATTTGTTAAGTGTTGCTAGGCTTTGAATATAGCACTCCACTTAAGCTCATAATATCTTAGATACATTTATAGATGACAAATTAAGACATTAATGTTAAACGCACTGTCCAAAGTCATATAATTAGTGTTAGAGTTGGTATTCAAAACAACTACTATATGCCAGAATTACCAAACACTCCAAAGTCTATCCTCTTTCCAGTGTTTACATTCTCTTTGTGGGGAATATTTTAAAGTGCCTTACAGACTAAGTCACATCATTGCAAAATATTACTAGAATGTGCTGTATACAATATGTAATGTCCTAATCTGCTTAACTAACTGCTTTGCTTTTATCAAGATATTCTGAGGTACAGATTAAATTGTTGGCTCAATAAATATCCATACTAAGGAACTACTGTCTTTGGCTTCCTTCTTAGCAAACAGGATATCTGCTGCTTGCTCCTTTCATTACTTTGAACTGTCATCATTAACTACTACTGCTAGTCTTTTCTCTCCAGTCATGTCTGAGCTTTCATGTTAAAAGAATAATCATTTACAGCCATTGCTAGCCCATCAGAGAACCCATTCCCCAGTCATAATGCATTGACTAATATCTTTGAATTATAAAAAATTAGTACTTTTGAACATTAAAGATCTCTGGCATTTGTTGGTAAATATTTTATATTTTCTTTCACCTGTATTTTCTGTCTGGTGCCCTTTTAGGAATTAAAAGATTTTAGAAGTTTCCATATCAATTAGCTGACACAGAGTTATAGAATTTCAGAAGAGCATCCCCAAAGTAGAGACTGTAGATATTTTTCCTTTTAGAAAAAGACTGAAAAGAAGTTGTTCTTTTATTAAACTATTAAGTATTTGGGTGAAAATTAGTTGTTTCATAGCAGTTGCTCCTAGTTGCTTAGCCCATATTTACTTTCTTCTTCTTTCTTATTAAGAGATCTCCAATCTCATTACTGGGTATATACTCAAAAGATTATAAATCATTCTACTATAAAGACACATGCACACATATGTTTATTGCAGTACTATTTACAATAGCAAAGACTTGAAACCAACCCAAATACTCAACAATGATAGACTGGATAAAGAAAAAGTATATTGCACATATACACCATGCAATACTATGCAGCCATAAGAACGAATGAGTTCATGTCCTTTGCAGAGACATGGATGAAGCTGGAAGCCATTATTCTCAGCAAACTAACACAGGAACAGAAAACTAAACACTGCACATTCTCACTCATAAGTGGGAGTTGAACAATGAGAACACATGGACACAGGGATGGGAATATCACATGCCGGAGGCTGTCGGGGGTAGGGGGCAAGGGGAAGGAGAGCATTAGGACAAATACCTAATGCATGCCAGGCTTAAAACCTAGATGACAAGTTGATAGGTGCAGCAAACCACCACAGCACATGTGTACCTATGGAACAAATCTGCACATTCTGCACACGTATCCCAGAATTTAAAGTTAGAAAAAAAGAGAGAGCTCCAATACTGTTCAGAGTAATTATGCAAAAAAAAAAAAAAAAAAAAAAAGGAGGTCATCTTTTCAGAGTGTCTTCTATCTACAGATAGCCATGTGACATATTTCTAGCCAACACATTAGTCTGTTAGGAATTTTTGGAAACATCTTTGTTCTCCTATATAGCCATACCCCCTCCTTTCTTTCCTCTTCTTCTGGCTTAGGTGTGTAAACTTGAGACTAGACATGAAACAGTAATATTACAATCATGAAACGACAAGCATGATAATGACATTTTAAAGGTACTGCATTAGAAATGAACTGCATACTTCCAAGACTTATTGTTAAGAGAACAAAAGACAGCCCACACTAGTTAAGGCACTAAAGTTAGATTACTGCAACCTTGTAGCAGAACATAATTCTAATATGATACTGTCATTACCCATCACTACACTTTAAAAATAAAACCTTTTGCCATTCTAAGGTGGAATATCTTCAGTTACACACACACACACACACCCTTTCAAATCAACTTTAACCATAACACATTTAATGTTGACCTCATTTAAACTATTTTTGCATAAAATATCAACATTTCTAACAAATTACCTACATAACGAATCCTCAAGTACAGTTTGAAATAGAATTATTTATTTTAACCTAAAAGCTACCTTATAAAAGGATGCAATCACTTAGAAATAACATTTAAAAGTAAATTAAATCTCAGAGTTATGAGGCAATAATAGTTGTCTTATGAAAGACATTTACTCAATAAGTAAGAGAACACATTTTAGGAGCTCAGTTCTTACAAATTAAATCTGAACATACAGAGATATTTGTACCTTTGGAATATGACCGTTTTGACCTAAGTGTCCCATTTCTTTTTCGACACGATGGAGCCAATTAGTATTCTCATCAAATTGCTTCAGTTCCTCCTCCCTCCTTTTCTCCAGATAGCAGCGACGAGTTTTCAACATTGCAAGTCTATGATCTCGTTTTCCAGTGGCCTGAAACACAATTCATTTAACAGTGAATCTAATTTTTATGATCTTTGATGTATGTGATATTAGTAAACTAGTATATTTTCTTATGTGTACTATTGTAGTAAATTAAGTTAGGCTATATATTTGTATTTAAAGCTATTTCCCCCTTGAAATCTCAGAATACTACTGCTTGCAGAAAAATAGGAAATTGAGCTGTGAGTCATTGTTATAAAATTACAGGTTGAGAGTTTATGGCTTTCAGAAATACAACGACCAAATCGAAGACCATAACTTTTGTTTTTTTGGTGTTAAAGTACAGTCCTTTCAGTATGTTTCATTTGAAAAGTTCATACAAGGTCAGATACATTCCATGATTTCCATACTCAAAATCAAAGCAGATGCATATATTGCTCTTATCTTTGACGTGAATAATGTGTTCTATTGCTCTGTGTTTGCCTATAAGGCCTCAAATTGACTGATATAAATCATAGAAAAAAGAGCTTATATCAGAGTGCTTATCAATATCTGATCTTGCCTGTAGCTTGGTTCAGGAGCCATAATGAATATTCAAAATATTTTTGGTGTTTTACCTAGGCACAAATTGAGATTACAATTAATCTTTGATTTCTTACCCTAAGAGTCTTGCACACTATCATGAAAACAATGGGCCAGAATATCTTGCCCTCTCTGGGGTATTTGCCCATAGACACTAAAGTCAATAATTATCAGATAGGATGGGTAGACCTGAAACAATGGATCCCCAAAGGTTAGAATAAGCATTTGCAGCTGGTTCTGGGAGCAGGAAATGAAAAAAAAGAAGAGCAGAAACTAGATTTGAATTTGGTCAAAGAACTCCCCCTCTTTGGGAGATAAACATCTCTTAACTTTGACAAAAGACGTACTATTGAGACTAGGGCATATAATAGAAAAATATGATTATCTTCATCTGGATAGAGGATATGAGCTAATAAATGATTTAAGGTCAGGCAAAGGTGGCTATCAAGAAGTCATAACCAAATCTTAGATATTCATAAACTTTTACTTACCTTCCCTTCAAGGGAAATGCAAGAGTCAGAGAGAAGCAGATTCTATTTCAGGATAGAGTTATAGATAAAGGAAAAATAGTTGATAGCCACTGTCATTCTAACTAAGGTTCCTGACTCTTTTTTATGGCTTCTCTGGTTAATTATAATATCCTTGTCTCTCTCTGTCATGGTAAGACAGTAACAAAAACAAAACAAATGTCTCAAAGAAACAAAAACCTGCATAGTTAAGAAGAGAAAACAAAACAAAACGTAACCCATCAAACTGACCACAGCACTAGGAAGAGAACTGTGACAGAATGCTACAATGCAGGCTGGGATGGTGGCTCATGCCAGTAATTCTAGCACTTTGGGAGGCTGAGGCAGGAGGACTGTTTGAGGCCAGAAGTGCAAGACCAGCCTGGACAACATAGAGAGACCGTGTCTCTACACAAAAATTAAAAAATAAATTTAGGCTGGTTTCGTGGCATGTGCCTGTAGTCCAGCTACTTGGTAGGGTGGAGGGGCTGATATGGGAGCGTCACTTTAGTCCGGGAGGTTGAGGCTGCAGTGCAGCGAGCCATGACTGCATGATTGTGCCACTGCACTCTAGCCTGGGCAACAAAGTGAGACTCTGTCAGCAAAAACGAAAAAAAGAATGCTATCATGCAAAGGTTACCCAAGCATGGTACAGGGACCCCTAAGGATTCCTGAGATCCTTTCAGAGAGTTCACAAGGTTAAAACCATTAAAACCATTTTTATAATAACACTAAAATGTTATCAGTCTTTATAAATTCTTGTTTGCTCATACAGTTAGTTGTACAGTAGTTTTCTAGAGACTAAATGATGTGTAACACCACAACAGAATAACAATTCAGCAGTTATGAGAATATAGCTGATAGGAAAATCCAGGCATTAAAGAAATTTGCAAACATGTAAAACAATGCCACTCTTCTATTTTCACTATTTTTGAGAAAATAAAATTATTTATGTAATCACACAAAATTTTAAATTATTATTTAATATTTAATTATTTATAATTTATTGCTATTTATTATATTTTAATATAATTATTTCTTTATTATTTAATATTATTTTAAAATGAATCAATACATAAAATAGTTTTGCACATCTCAGTTTTAATTTCTAATATAGAAATATTGGTAGAGGGACTACATATAAACAGGAGCTCTTTGAAGACCTAAATAATTTTTAGAAGCGGAAAGGGGTCCTGAAACTTGAAGTTTAGAGCTACTGCTATAACAGAAGGTGGGAGGTGTGACCTATTGACTTTTTTCTGCTATTCAGCAGGTGTACAAATTTAGGCAGATCTTAGTGGGTCTTCAGTTACTTTGTCTGAAAAATGAAGATGAAAATATTGTACCTAACTGAAGGCAGGCAGCTAATTAAATTATCTTTATTTTGCTTTAGCATTTACAATTGTAGGGACTCTTAGAAACCAGGGTATGCGGGTCTGATGGCAGCAATATTTAATATCAGAAAATCCTAAATGAAAACTTCTAAAAGTCTGTTTATGACTTTTTACTTCTAATGTCCATCAAATGTATCCTCTATGATGGTTCTCAGAGGACATTTTCCATCAGAGTACTACTAACACCCATTGTTCTAAAATGGCAAGTTAGTGTTTGCGAATACATTCTAAAATATGCATGTTAAACCCCAACATTAGAGTGAAATGTCTCCCATTAAGTTTTAAAAAACTTTACATATTTCATTAACAAAATCCCCTGCACACCACAAAAGTCTTGTGAGAGAACAAACATAATTCTACAATTTTAGTTGTTACTACTGCTTTGTGTAAAATAATTGCTAATATGGTAACTCATATTTTCACATTAAAAATAATCTTACAGATTATTTTCATGGGGCCATAAAATTACCCAAGAGCTTCCCTTTAATAGTAATTTCAAAGTCCATACTTCAGAACTATTTATAGCTGAATCAATGTTATGAGATTCTTTCAGCACTTCTGATAACAAACCTCTTTTGGAGAGAATTCAAAACATGTAAGATTCTTTGCCTTAGAAAAGCAGTTTACTCATACTACAGTTTGACACTTCTGTGTAAAAACAAAACAAATCAACCTCTGGATGTCTTCCTATGTTTCTCAGTGGGTTAACTACAACCAATAACTTAAGAGTTTTTATCTCCACTGCTTACCTAGCCTCATAAGAATAGCTATAACAATTGGGAACCTGAGGATTGAAATGACCAAAAGCAAGAGATCAGAAAAGGCGATTGGGTTGAAAAAAGTCTAACCTACTAAGCAGAAAAATAAGGATTAAAACAGAAAAAACAAAACAAAACAAAACATAAAACCAGTCAAACCCATTCTATTACACTATGTCTTAATCTTCCTAGATAACCACATTCAAAATTCAATGGAGGAATTAAGACACTAAAATAACAATTATCTAAATTACTTTGGGATTACACAGTCCAAACTCATTAATTATACTAAATAATATTTAAATGTTTAAAAAATGGAACTCGAAGTTCTGATAATGTTACTCCCTTGCTTGAAAGACTGCATTTTGGTTACAAAAATAGGTTTTACATTCCTAGCAACCAATAATTCCACAATCTGTACCAATATCCGATCTTCCCAATCTATTGATAATAATTACTAATATGGCAAATATGTCTAACATCATGCACCAACTCCAGTCCATTCATTGTGGTTCTGGCTACTTTCAAATTCTGAGAGAAGGTTATGGCCACAGATCAGTGAAATTTGCTGTGGGTAAGGGAGTGGGAATTGGCAGGAAGTTTTGAGTATAATTATGTATTTCTATACATATTGTCCAACAAATGTGACCTGCTCTGGTCAAACTCAGCAAAGCAGGTCACATTTGCAGGATAATATGTATAGAAATGCAAGGCCCAGTACACATCTCATCTTTCCAACAGGAAGCCTTTCTTAATAAAAATAGGAAGCCGCTGTTTTCTTTTCTGAATAGCTATAGTATTTATAGTACTTAGAGTATAGCACAGTGATTAAGAGTGCAGGCTCCGAAGCCAGACAGTTGGAGTTTAACATTGGTTCAGCCATATTAATTAGGTAAGTAACTCCAGACAACCTACTTGAGTTCTCAGTGCCTCAAAATGGTGATAATATTAGATCTATCTCATAGGCTTGTATCAGAGCAGAACTGAAGGAGATAGAGACACAAAAAACCCTTCAAAAAATCAAGGAATCCAGGAGCTGGTTTTTTGAAAAGATCAACAAAATTGATAGACCACTAGCAAGACTAATAAAGAAGAAAAGAGAGAAGAATCAAATAGATGCAATAAAAAATGATAAAGGGGATATTACCACCGACCCCACAGAAATACAAACTACCATCGGAGAATACTATAAACACTTCTATGCAAATAAACTCGAAAACCTAGAAGAAATGGATAAATTCCTGGACACATACACTCTCCCAAGACTAAACAAGGAAGAAGTTGAATCAGTGAATAGACCAACAGCAGGCTCTGAAATTGAGGCAATATTTAATAGCCTACCAACCAAAAAAAGGCCAGGACCAGACGGATTCACAGCCAAATTCTACCAGAGGTATAAGGAGGAACTGTTACCATTCCTTCTGAAACTATTCCAATCAACAGAAAAAGAGGGAATCTTCCCTAACTCATTTTATGAGGCCAACATCATCCTGATAGCAAAGCCTGGCAGAGACACAACAAAAAAAGAGAATTTTAGACCAATATCCCTGATGAACATCGATGCAAAAATCCTCAATAAAATACTGGCAAACCGAATCTAGCAGCACATCAAAAAGCTTATCCACCACGATCAACTGGGCTTCATCCCTGGGATGCAAGGCTGGTTCAACATACACAAATCAATAAACGTAATCCAGCATATAAACAGAACCAAAGTCAAGAACCACATGATTATCTCAATAGATGCAGAAAAGGCCTTTGACAAAATTCAACAGCACTTCATGCTAAAAACTCTCAATAAATTCGGTATTGATGGAATGCATCTCAAAATAATAAGAGCTATTTATGACAAACCCACAGTCAATATCATACTGAATGGGCAAAAACTGGAAGCATTCCCTTTGAAAACCAGCACAAGACAGGGATGCCCTCTCTCACCACTCCTATTCAACATAGTGTTGGAAGTTCTGGACAGGGTAATCAGGGAGGAGAAAGAAATAAAGGGTATTCGATTAGGAAAAGAGGAAGTCAAATTGTCCCTGTTTGCAGATGACATGATTGTATATTTAGAAATATACATTGTCTCAGCCCAAAATCTCCTTAAGCTGATAAGCAATTTCAGCAAAGTCTCAGGATACAAAATCAATGTGCAAAAATCACAAGCATTCTTATACACCAATAACAGACAAACAGCCAAATAATGAGTGAACTCCCATTCACAATTGCTTCAAAGAGAATAAAATACCTAGGAATTCAACTTACAAGGAAGGTGAAGGACCTCTTCAAGGAGAACTACAAACCACTGCTCAATGAAATAAAAGAGGACACAAACAAATGGAAGAACATTCCATGCTCATGGATGGGAAGAATCAATATCGTGAAAATGGCCTTACTGCCCAAGGTAATTTATAGATTCAATGCCATCCCCATAAAGCTATCAATGACTTTCTTCACAGAATTCAAAAAAACTAAAGTTCACATGGAACCAAAAAAGAGCCCACATTGCCAAGACAATCCTAAGCCAAAAGAACAAAGCTGGAGGCATCACGTTACCTGACTTCAAACTATACTACAAGGCTACGATAACCAAAACAGCATGGTCTGCTACCAAAACAAAGATATAGACCAATGGAACAGAACAGAGCCCTCAGAAATAATACCACACATCTACAACCATCTGATCTTTGACAAACGTGACAAAAACAAGAAATGGGGAAAGGATTCCCTATTTAATAAATGGTGCTGGGAAAACTGGCTAGCCATAAGTAGAAAGCTGAAACTGGATCTCTTCCTTACACCTTATACAAAAATTAATTCAAGATGGATTAGAGACTTAAATGTTAGACCTAAAACCATAAAAACCCTAGAAGAAAACCTAGGTAGTACCATTCAGGACATAGGCATGGGCAAGGACTTCATGTCTAAAACACTAAAAGCAATGGCAGCAAAAGCCAAAATTGTCAAACAGGATCTAATTAAACTAAAGAGCTTGTGTGCAGCAAAAGAAACTACCATCAGAGTGAACAGGCAACCTAAAGAATGGGAGAAAATTTTTGCAATCTACTCATCAGACAAAGGGCTAATCCAGAACCTACAAAGAACTCAAACAAATTTACAAGAAAAAGCCACCCCATCAAAAAGTGGGTGAAGGATATGAACAGACACTTCTCAAGACATTTATGCAGCCAACAGACCCATGAAAAAATGCTCATCATCACTAGTCATCAGAGAAATGCAAATCAAAACCACAATGAGATACCATCTCACACCAGTTCAAATGGCGATCATTAAAAAGTCAGGAAACAACAGGTGCTGGAGAGGATGTGGAGAAATAGGAACACTTTTACACTGTTGGTGGGACTGTAAACTAGTTCAACCACTGTGGAAGACAGTGTGGCGATTCCTCAAGGATCTGGAACTAGAAATACCATTTGACCCAGCCATCCCATTACTGGGTATATACCCAAAGGATTAGAAATCATGCTGCTATAAAGACACATGCACATGTATGTTTACTGTGGCACTATTCACAATAGCAAAGACTCGGAAGCAACCCAAATATCCATCAATGACAGACTGGATTAAGAAAATGTGGCACATATACACCATGGAATACTATGCAGCCATAAAAATAGATGAGCTCATGTCCTTTACAGGGACATGGATGAAGCTGGAAACCATCATTCCCAGCAAACTATCGCAAGAACAGAAAACCAAACACTCATGTTCTCACTCATAGGTGGGAATTGAACAATGAGAACACTTGGACACAGGAAGGGGAACATCAACCACTGGGGCCTGTTGTGGGGTGGGGGGAGGGGGGATGGCATTAGGAGATACACCTAATGTAAATGACGAGTTAATGGGAGCAGCACACCAACATGGCACATGTATACATATGTAACAAATCTGTACATTATGCACATGTACCCTAGAACTTAAAGTATGAAAAAAAAAACAAAACTAATTAATCCATGCAAAGCACTTTGAAAAATGTCTGGCAAATAGTATTCGATAATATCAGCTGTTTTTATTATTACTATTTATATGACAATCATATAGTGCCTTATCATTTTTATTATTTTTATTGCTCCAACTAGTGTGTAAATAATTGAAGGGCAAAATTCTCTTTCTTTACCTCTATTGTGTCAAGCACAAGGTTTTACATATAAATAAGTGTTCAATAAGAGTTTTGTTAAAGTTGAGATGTTAAGTCAATATCAGCTTCCTATGGCTGCATTTCTTGCCTTTTGTCAAAAAGTAAATCAGATAACTGTACATTCAAATAATTGACACTTACATAAAGGACATCTTTACAAAACTGAGAAGAATTATTACCCACTGAAGATTACTATGTAATATAAGACGTGCTAATAATTGAAATAAACCGGGCATGGTGGTAGACACCTGTAGTCTCAGCCACTTGGGAGTCTGAGCTACTTGGGAGGTTTGTGTGAGCCGTGGCGCAAGACCTCATCTCCAAAAATAAAATAAAATAAACATAAAAAATAAAGAAAAGAAGAAAAATATCTTAAAAATTTGAAATAAAATATATAATTCTTATATAGTATGGTACTATTTCAGAAATTTGTTTAGCAAGCATATGAAAGAAGTTCACAACAACAAATTGATAAATTAATCCAATGAGATATTGTTATTTGGAAGTCATTGCATTTATCAAAGAATACTGGCAACAATTTGAAGTTCATGAAAGTGAAAATACAAATATAGCAGCAATATATAAATTCAAAGAAATAAATTCAGTTTCCTTTCTGCCTTAAAAGAATGTGAGGAACATCTTAAATGCATCTCACAACATAAAATTGAAAAGAAAATTTCATTAAGGCATCAAACAGTAAATATATTACTAATTTGATAATATAGTTTAATAACTACTGACAAACTGCTATCAATGATACATTACTGAAAGCTTTATGATTAATTTCCAGTATAGCATATCTTTCCCATTTCATAGGCTAACAAAAAACGAAAGTGTTAGCTTTGAAAAGCACTCTTTAAAATTTGACAGCTTCTGGACATTAAGAAAAGGAAAATTTTTCTATATAATTATTACTTCTGTGAAAGTAGGAAAAGAAGAAAACATGTTTGGGGTGGTAGTTTGAGAGGAATGGGCAATTATTTATAAGATAAAGCTTTTTAATAAGTAGTATTTGAATATCATATGTCTATGCAATTAAATTACATAAAATACATAAAAATACAAAGAAACTCATCACCAATGAATATAAAAAATAGGGAGAACTGTCAACATTTTCAAATTATTTATTTTTCTGATCTTTGGTGCTCCATAGTTTCACAGGTTTAGGTATATATTTATCTTATACTGCTTAGAACTCATGCTTCTTGAATTTACATCTTATTAGTTCTAGATAATTCTCAACCATAAATTTTTGCATATTGCTTTTTCACTAAATATCTCCTTCTGAAATGACTATTAGATGAATGTATGACTTTTCTTCTTGTTACATTAAGTCTATCCTTTATATAACAATATCTTGTCCACATGTGTTATCTTTATCTTGCATTTGGTGTAATTTTCTCATATCTGTCTCCCAGTTCATGTAAAAAAGCATAAACATAAGAGCACAGGTTCTAGCATCGGCACGCTACAGATCAAATCAGAACTCAGCACCTACGAGCTGTGTCACCTTGGACAAAATAACTTGTATTTTGGTTTCCTCATTATTATTATTAGGATAATATTACTAAATATTTCATGGGGTTTTCTGAGAATTAAAAGAGTGTATGTAAGGTGCTCTAACATTTTCTGGTATTGTATCAATACGGTGAGGCTTTAATTTTAATGAATAAATCTTTACTTTCTGAAAGTTTCATGTGTTTTTTCCTCACATTTGAATGTTCTTTTTTTGTGGTGTTTTTATCTTTGATTCCTTTATCTTTGTTCATTCTTATAGCTTCTATTAGATTGCTCTAGTAACTAAAGATTTGAGAGTTCTGTCATATTTGCTGAGAGCACTGAATCTTGTCTAGAATAAATTATGTCTCCATGTGTTTTGTAATTTTGGATGGTGAGTTCATTAGTGGCTAGAGTTGAGAATCTGTTTCTCTTAAGAGGCTGATTTTTGCATTGCTTCTGCCAGGTTTTCTAGTGGTATCATTGGTTTGATAACATTGTGCATTTTAATTGACCAACTTTAGGGGTTTTCTAAACAAAATACATGGGTTGTAATAATTTAAACCTCAATCATTGTTAAAAGCACGCCTATAAAGGTAGTGTTCAAATGACTTTTTTTTTCTTACCCCAGACATGGTTACTTGGGGTAAGAAAAGCAACCATCCTTGCCAACTGTGATGGTTGGCAAGAATTTATTTTTTTCCTGATGTACCCCTAGTATAAAGGATATAGACCTCCGAAATTTCAGGCTCTAGATAGGAGCTCTCATTTCTAACTCACTGTCTCCTTTGGGTCTCTTATCTAAGTAGAGATGTACATCAAAGGTAGAATAGTGGGAGTGGTCTGTGTATGCAGGGGAGAGGACAGTATATTATTGTATTAAAAAAAACAGTGAAACTGATTAAATGTTTGGTCTGCTTTTCATTAGGCCCCTGCACTGGCACATCTAACAATTTCAACGATAAAATTCTTCTCTGACAACAATAATCTCCTGTTGGTCTAAGTTGTAAGCTACTGCCTGCATCCTGCTTCTATTGATACACTGCTTCTATTGCTCTACCTTTAGTAACTGGCTGTCCCTGAGTGGGTAAACTTTGTGTTAAAAGTTCCGTAAAGTGCCCAGAAAAATAACAGTTGTAACTGAGATTCTGTTGTTTTTGTTTGTTTGTTTCCTTTTTGTTACTGACATCCAGGAACTAAAATTTCTTTCTTGTGCACTTAACTATGTATTTAAAAAAATGTTTGCTACATTTCCTTCAACATTTCCAGATGTTTGTAAAGAATGGGTGACTAAGTAGCTTGACTATCAAATTTCTAGAGTTAGACGCACCCCCACCAGGCTGGGCATGGTGGCTCACGCCTGTAATCCCAGCACTTTGGGAGGCTGAGGCGGGCGGATCACCTGAAGTCAGGTGTTCAAGACAAGCATGGCCAACATGGTGAAATACTATCTCTACTAAAAACACAAAAATTAGCTGGGCATAGTGGTGCATGCCTGTAATACCAGGTACTTGGGAGGCTGAGGCAGGAGAATTGCTTAAATCTGCAAGGCAGAGGTTGCAGGGAGCTGAGGTCGCACCACTGCACTCCAGCCTGGGCAACACAGGAAGCCCCCATGTTTTTATACTGCCTAAAATTTAATGATAAAATTGTTAATTACCTTTTCTACTTTGTCTTCAGAACACATCATTTCTATTTGTTTATGGCACTGTTGTTGGTAGAATGATTTAAGTTCATTCTCTTTAAGTAACATTTCCAACTTCAGATATTCTTGTCTAATTTCTTCTCGATTCTGGAACAAGCAGTTCAGGATTTCTTGAAACCTACCAAAAGTAAAACACATTACAGAATCTCACTAATTTTGTAACAAATCATACAAAGTTTACTTAAAAGAAATGCATAAACAAAGGAATATATGTAATTCACAGAACTACACTCAATGATAAACAGCAAATAGGTAAAAATGACTATTTCCTATTATAAAAGATGTTTAGAAAAAGTTATTAACTTTACTTTTACTACATTAGGTTTTTCTCTTTCTCGCCCAAGGAAGATCATGTTGCTGAAAGATATGGGCATCATAAGGTGTCTGGTATTGCTAACATACTGCATTTTGTCTATGCTTACATGTATATGTAATCCAACTGCTTAGCAAAAATAAAATATTTTTTGTCGGAAAACGATGACAACCTGGGCGTGCACCATCCAAATTCACAAGGCCCTATTAGCAACACAGCATTATGTGTTGTTTTGGTGTTGGCTCACCGTGAAAGAACAAGCAGTAGGGGGCATAATCATATGGTGCCTCCATGGTCCCCTAGGGAAAGTGACAGAGCCAGTTTTTAGCTTCAGAATTTGTTATAGTGAAAACAGACCATATGGTTAGGCACCCCCTACAGCCTGGCTAAGAATCAACTGACACTTCCAGGACTCAAAACATCCAAGTTTATAATGTGGTAAACCTAGAAAAGCTGCTGCAGTGTGCTTCCTCCTAAGGGCAATATAGGTCTAGAATATCAAAGATGAGGAGTTTGATTCAGATTTCCAAATGGCCACAGACGTCAAGCTGATTAAATTTTATGAAAATTCTGGATAGAACCTGCAATCCTATATCCTTCTGGGTCAGTAGAACACTGGTCACTGCAATATTTTAATTTTTCAAAGTATATTCATGGTTTTAAGTCATAGATCAGCTCTGAGGTACAATAACAGTATAAACATTCATAACTGTGAAGACTTTAAAATAAAGTAAAATCAAGTACATGCATTTAAAAATAAATGTTCTAAACTGGCCAGAATTTAAGATACACTCATAAAGATCAGTGGTAAAAACACTGCCAATTTACGTCAGTAGTTCTTAATGAAACTCTATTGGGAATGAATATAAGCCACAAAACACTGACTTTACTGCAGTTTTGTCAAACTGATAAATATTTCATAGGAAATATGTACAGACATTGTGATTTTGTTGCATTATATTACACCAATGGTAATGCCAGTAAATGAATTGATAAGTTATCTTTAGCTTATACTTAAAGATCATTTCTTAGTTTTTCTATAACTTCATTCAAGGACAAAGTTAAATATTTGTCAATTTTGTGGTCTAGACTTATTTTAGTTGGTAGTGGTCACTGATTAGGATGGAAGGAAGGGAATTAGTATCAAAGGTTTCTAGAGAGCTCCTTAACAACAACAATAAAATTATCATTTTAAAACTGAAAGAGTTCTAAGCAAACATGCAAGTTAAAAGTATCTGCACCAATATTTTTAGGTACTACAAAATGAGTATTAAACTCCACAATTTTATTGGTATAGTCATAAGTGAAGTTTTATAATTACTCTTTATAAAAGAACAATTGTGTTTTCTTTCTATGATTTCCTTTTGAGAATTACATTTCCAAATAGCTTTGACAGACAGAAAATACTGTAGATTCTTCCTTTTATCTGTTTAAACGTCATAAAAATGTTATAACAAAAGACACTTTGAAAATTCATGGCGTTAAAAAAGTCCCAAGTAACAGTATGATAGATACAATAAAGGATATTTCATACATTTATTTCAAAAGGCAGTAATTTTTAGGGGAAATGACAAAGGTTATTTGGTACATAATTTTATCATTAGCTTCTTCATAAATACAAGTAACTTACTTAGCATATTGCCAGAATTAAAATCAAAGTTTTTATTGTTGGTCAAAGGCCAGGTTGAAATATGAAAAACATCCAAATAAATACTTATTTCATAGCTCAGGCCCTTCCCTCCTGAAAGGAGGGCCTTACCAGAGAGAAAGGTTCAATGATTTAAAGCCATCAACTCCAGAAAAGTTTACTAATCTGTAAGGTTTTAATTGGTATAGAGTTGGTTAAGCAGTGCTTAGTAATTTTACGGAATCAGTTACCCAAATTTGAGAAGCTGGTGAATTCTAATAGATATCCAATTACATGAGGACTGCTCCCACATTTAATCAACAAAATGAAATAACAACAACTAATAATACTATATCAGAGTTAAAAGTTTTCTTTGATGAGATGAAAAACCAGAAATCATTTTTACTTATTTCTTAAGCAATACTGTAAAATATTTTATATAAAACTTCAACACACAAATGCAGTTTAAAAAAATTATAGCTGGATCACGTCTGACAGCCACTTTTGACTATAATCTTGTTTTCCTTATAGATACTGAGACACTTCCTACTAATTTTAGAGCTCCAAAACAGTATGAATAATCATTGGTTTAAGCTGTAGTTGGTTTCTCATACTAATAACAGATAACTGGTTCTGGAGAATGTCAAATAAGTTTACCTTTACTCAACTTTAATCAAAGTCAAACAGATTCCTTTACTACAGGTTTTCTCAAAGCCTTTAATAAGCTGATGTACTTTGGAAGTCTCCTAGATTCCTTATGGAGTAATTTCCAAACTGGTTTAATACAGGAATTCCTTATTGTCTTCCTAGAAGTATTCAAAATTAACATCTTGATCCAGTGTCTGGATGGTCAATTTGGAAAACTGTCTTAGCTGCTTGAGGAAAAAGTACTTTTGCATACTATATTACTAACTGCTTTGTTTTTAAAAATTTACCTGCTAAGAAGCTTACTAGAAACCTCTCAAAAGTCTGTATCGGTTTATATCACTGAGAGATGTTCATTCAAATAATTACCCATTTAGGCTCAATAAGCAGATTAAATAAGCTATAGAGAGTTAATAAAATGAAGAATAGATTTACATGAAATATATAAATAATGATTATGTCAGAAAAGAACAATATAGGCGTCACTAAAATTAAACTAAGTCTACAGGAGACACAACTGGTTTTGTCTCCACTATCTTATACCTAAGTTCTGGTTCTCTTCAATATCTGTGAAACAAAAACTAAATTTACTTGATCTACAAAGTGTGAAATGTAAAGAGAAATCACTGACTTCTTGAATTCAGTTGAGAATATATATACAGGCATACCTTCTTTTATTGTGCTTTGCATACACTGCTTTTTTTTTTTTTTTAACAAATTGAAGGTTTGTGGCAATCTTGCTGTGAGCAAGTCTATAAGCATCATTTTTCCTACAGCATGAGCTTACAGTATCACATTTTGGCAATTCTTGAAATATTTTAAACTTTTTCATTATTACATATCTGTGATGGTGATTTGTGACCAGTGATCTTTGATGTTACTATTGTAATTGCTTTAGAATGTCACAAATTGTGCCCATATAAGACAGTAAACTTAATCAAGTATTGTGTGTGCTCTGACTGCTCCACTGACTGGCTGTTTCCCTCCCTCTCCTCAGCCCTCCCTATTCTTTGAAACACATTGAAATTGGGCAAATTAATAACTCTAAAATGGCCTCTAAGTGTTCAAGTGAAAGGAAGAGTTAGTTGCATGTCTCTTATTTTAAATCAAAAGCTAGAAATTACTAAGCTTATAAGGAAGGCTTGTAGAAAGCCAAGATAGGCTAAAAGCTAAGTCTCTTGCACAAAACATTTAGCCAAGTTGTGAATGCAAAGGAAAAATTCTTGAAGGAAATTAAAAGTGCTACTCCAGTGAACACACACACTAAGAAAGTGAAACAGCCTTATTGCTGATATGGAAAAAGTTTCAATGGTCTGGATAGATTAAACTAGCGAGAACATTCCTTTAAGCCTAATCCAGAGCAAGCCTTCTAAATCTGTTCAATTCTGCAAAGGCTGAGAGAGGTGAGGAAGTTGCAGAGGAAAACTTTGAAACTAGCAGGTGTTGGTTCATAAAGTTTAAGAAAAAAAGCCTTCTCTAGAACATAAAGGTCTAGGTAAAGCAGCAAGTGCTGATGTAGAAGTTGCAGCAAGTTATCTAGAAAATTTAGCCAAGATCACTGATGAAGGTGGCTACACTAAACAACAGATTTTCAAGATAGACAAAACAGCCTTTTATTGAAACAATATGCCATCTAGGACCTTCATATCTAGAGAGAAGTAAATACCTACTTTCAAAGTTTTAAAGAACAGGCTGACTCTCTTGTCAGGGGCTTTTGCAGCTGGTGACTTTAAGTTGAAGTCAATGTTCATTTACCATTTACAAACATCCTAAGGCCCTTATGAAATATGCTAAATCTAACTCTGCTTGTGCTCTATAAACGGAACAACAAAGCGTAGAGGACAGCACATCTGTTTACTGAATATTTTAAGCCCACTGTTGAGACCTATTGCTCAGAAAAAAATATTCCTTTCAAAATACTAATGCTCACTGACAATACACCTGGTCCCTCAGGAGTTCTGATGGAGATGTACGAGAAGATTTATGTTTTCAGGTCTGCTAACTCAACACCCAGTCTGCAGCTCATGGATCATGCAATTTTGACTTTTGTGTCTTCTTATTTAGGAAATATATTTTGTAGGGCTATAGCTGCTATGGATTCTTTCTTTCATGGATCGTGCTTCCCTGATGGATCTAGGCAAAATAAATTGAAAAGCTTCTGAAAAGAATTTGCGATTGTAGATGCCATTAAGAACATTTGTGATATGTGTAAGGAGGTCAAAATATCAACATTAATAGGAATTTGGAGGAAGTTGATTCCAATCCTCATGGATAACTATGAGGGGTTCAAGATTTCAGTGAAGAAAGTAACTGCAGATGTGGTGTACATGAAAGAGAACTATATTTAGAAAGTAGAGCCTTTAGGCTTCAGACATCATATCTTCAGATGTGACTGAATTGCTGCAATCTCATGATTAAACTTGAAGAAATGAAGAGCTGCTCCTATGGATAACCAAAGAAAACAGTTTCTTGAGAAAGTTTACCACCTACTCCTTATAAAGATGCTATATACGTTGAAATAACAAAGGATTTAGAATATGACATGAATGTAGCTGATAGAGCAGTGGCAAAGTTTGAAAGGACTGTCTCAAAATTTTAAAGAAGTTCTACCGTGGGTAAAATGCTATCAAAGAGCATCACATACTACAGATAAATCTCTAATGAAAGGATGAGTCAATCTATGCAGTAAACTTCATTGTTGCCTTATTTTCAGAAATTGTCACAGCCACTCCAACTTGCAGCAACCATTACTCTTACTAGTCAGCAGCCATAAACATTGAGGGAAGACCTCCACCAGCAAAAAGATTATGACTTGCTGAAGGTTCAGATTATCATTAGCATGTTTTAGCAATAAAGTATTTTTAAAATTAAAGCAAGGTCATTATCTTTTCAGACATAACACTTTGCACACTTAATAGACTATAGCGCAGTGTAAACATGATTTTTGTATGTACTGGAAAACGAAAACATTTTTGTGACTCATTTTATTATGATATTTCGTTTATTGCAGTGGTCTGGAGAACTAAATCTGCAATATCTCTGAGTCAAGCTTGTTATGTATGTATGTATATATGAAATTATAAACATACATATGTACATACATATAAAAGACATAACAAAAGATAACATAAAATATTTAACAAAATTTTAAAACAATAAATTCCTCAAAATTAGATCTTAATGTAATGTTTACCTTTCAATTTCTTTTTCCTGAGGGTTTGAAATCATTAACTTTGCTTTGTCATTTTCATTAGTGAAGGCTTTCTGTTCTTCATAGGCTTTTAATTTTTCTTTTAACAATAAAATCTAGTAGAGAGAAATCACTAGTTAAAATACAAAATAAGTCATTTACATGGCCACAGCCAAATTTTAGCTGTAAAAAATAACTGAATTAACCAGATTTTAATTTTAACAGAAAAATATGTTAAATTTTTGGACAATTAAGATTATAAAATTCTATAAATGAAGAACTGAGCAAGACTAGCATAAAATGTAAAGACATACCTCTGCCTTCTGCTCATTACAGATCTTTACATATTGAGTTATATGATTATTGACATTAAGAACATTGCTCTTCAACTGTTGAAAGATAGAAATTATGATTGTTTATAGAGAGATAATCACATAGATAAATACATGAATAAAATGACATTGTATTTTCATTGAGTTCTATGAATTCAGAATTTGTGACAATTATGCTCATGTTTAAAATCTATGACAAGAGGATCTGCTGCTGAGCACATTAATAATATAAATAAAATTATAAAGAAATTACTTTATTGAGAAAAGGTATTTATAAGCATGTAATCACAATACAATAAAATTCCCTACATTCTTCTTCCTTTGACTTCTAAGAAATGCAGAGATAGTTTTTCATGCTACGCTTCCAGGAATTCAATTAGTTTTCACTGAGTTCTTACTATATTTTAACATTTTTATCATAGTATGAGCCCCTTGACATTTATGGTATAGTAGAGAGAATATGAAACATATAAATCCAAATACTTGATATTGAGACCTTGCCTACTTCTCACTTAACCTGACTTAGAATTTTAACTGTTTGATGTTTGGGTTACTCATCTGTAAAGTGGAGCTAAGAATTCATTCCTCAAGGGGCTAGTGTAAGGGCTACATGAAAATCGTGTGTTAGAAACCTTTCCGTATACCCATATAGTATGACCTTTGACAATTAATTATATAAAGAGCCTGGGAATATTTTTCTTAAGATGACAATAACATGCTCATCTTCAGACACTTAAGGAGAGTGGCAAAGGGGAAAGGGAAAAGAGGAGAAGTCATCACAACAGCTTAACTCCATGTTTTTTCAACCCTGATATATTATAATTTTAAACATACATGTTTTGATATGCATTTTTTTTTTTTTTTTTTTTTTTTGAGACAGAGTCTTGCTCTGTCGCCCAGGTTGGATTACAGTGGCCGGATCTCAGCTCACTGCAAGCTCCGCCACCCGGGTTTACGCCATTCCCCTGCCTCAGTCTCCCGAGTAGCTGGGACTACAGGCGCCCGCCACCTTGCCCGGCTAGTTTTTTTGTATTTTTTAGTAGAGACGGGGTTTCACCGTGTTAGCTAGGATGGTCTCGATCTCCTGACCTCGTGATCCGCCCATCTCGGCCTCCCAAAGTGCTGGGATTACAGGCTTGAGCCACCGCGCCCGGCCGATATGCATGTTTTTAAGTACACCACGTATTTGGCAAAAATACTAACGTTAACCAATTACTATTATTATATTTCTGGAGAAATACAGAGATTGCTACATCAACATAATGAATGTGGACTATAAATTATGCAGAAAAGACTTTTTTAAAAATAAGCTTTATATCTATGTTACAGATGAAATAATAGGCTTGGAAAGATTAACATATCCAAGATTTTCAGGTAGAAAGTTTTGGTTCTCAGCTAAAGCAGAGCATCATCCTGGGCTGCAACAAATGTGTTAAAGTTTTGACTGATTACTCCAAGATGTCATCCAAATACAATATGCCATGACATGAAAGAGGTTAGGAAGAAAGCCAGTAAAGTACCTAGTACCCAAAAGATCGAATCATAGTATCTACTTTATATATATAATAAGATGCTTTATGCTTTAACTGTCTACATTAATGTTCGACTAAGCAGGTTAGCAAAGACCCTTCTAACCCTCAGCTGCCTAACTCATTATGTAGAAACATAACCCTAATTAATACTTTCATTAGAATTATAAAAATCATATGCAGCCAATACCTTCAAAACAAAGGCAGAGTAAACAGACTTACAGAAGACTTAATGTCCTTTGCACGGTTAGCATACTTAAGAGTGTTATATGTGTCATCGTAGAATAAAGAGGAAGGACTAACAGCAGCTATCATTATAGTTTGACAGTTTCCTCCAAGAGAATCCTTTAACAAGCGAGTAAGCTTACTATTTCTGTAAGGGATATGCTGATTCTTTCTCTGAAAGTACAAAAAAAAGAGACCTAATGTCATTTTCCACATTTAAATGCAAACCTGCTACCACTTTTAACACTTCACTGTGGGCAGAGGATTACCTACATGCCGAGGCAAGAGACTGAAGGCACAAACTGTTTCAGTATAATAAAGAAAATAGTTAGAATAAGAATAGTCATAATACAACTTAGATATAGAGATGATCATGGACAATTATCAATCATTATTATAAACATTATTAATCATTAGCTTTTAATATTACTCTTTGTTGCATTACTAATATAACCTAGGAATAACTGGTGGATCTAGGGTTAGGTGCTGAAGGGACATTGTGAGAAGTGACCTAGAAGGCAAGAGGTGAGCCTTCTATCACGCCCGCATAAGCACTGCTTGAGGGCTCCTTGGTCAAGCAGTAGTGCCAGTGTCTGGGAAGACACCCATTACTTAGCAGAACGCGAAAGGGAGTCTCCTTTCCTTGGAGGAGTCAGGGAACACTCTGCTCCACCAGCTTCTTGTGGAAGGCTGGATATTATCCAGGCCTGCCTGCACTCATCCAGAGGCCTAAACCCCTCCCTGTGGTGCTGTGCTTCAATGGTCATGCTCCTTGTCCACTTTCATGTTCCTCCCATACTCCTGGTTCCTCTTTGAAGTTCATAGTAGATAGAGATAGAAGAAATAGTGAAAGTCTTAAAGTTTGATCTTTCTTATAAGGGCATAGAAGAAAACACTGACGTATGCTGCCGTCTCTCTGTTTAGGCTAAGAGGGAACGGCCCCCTGTGCTATGATCACGTGACTTGCTTCACCTTGTCAATCACTTAGGAGATTCACCCTCCTTACCCTGCCCCCTTGTCTTGTATGCAATAAATATCAGCGTCCCCAGTCATTCGGGGCCACTACCGGTCTCCGCATCTTGATGGTAGTGGTCCCCCGGGGCCCAGCTGTTTTCTCTTTATCTCTTTGTCTTGTGTCTTTATTTATTACAATCTCTCCTCTCCGCACACGGGGAGAACACCCGCCAAGTCCCATAGGGCTTGACCCTACACTTCACTATAAGAACTTAAGCACTACCCAATTTTGTCCAGACTTATAATTTGTGATTGAGGTGATGACAATGAATCTTACAGGATTCAGTGAATATATGAAACAAATATCATATTTAAAAATATCTCCATCTGAATAAGTATGAACTTTAGTTCAAAATAAAATAATACATTAACAATGGTTCATTAGTTGTGATAGATGTACCATGTTAATATAAAAAATTAACAATAGGGAAAACCGGGTGTGAAGCATATTTAACAAAATCTTTCTGTATCATCTTAGTAACTTTTCTGTAAATCTAAAACTATTTGAAATTGTCTATTTAAAAATATTTCCAATCATTGAAAAAAATTAAAACACAAAAGTAAACAGATGTCCTATACAAACATACTAGAGGAATAATAAGAACTCTGCATGGCTTAGAGCTACTTCTCTCCTTAAATAACCATCTAATAAAGATATGAAATAAATTATAATTACAATGTTGCAGACATTTCTCCTGAAATCACTATAGAGTTCTAAAAGAACCTAATACTTCAAGATTTTCTTTTACCTAAAAAGAAAGTAGAAGTAACAAATAAATGTTGCTAAGTTTTGTTTCCGATTTTGAAGTAACAAATAAATTTTCCAGAAAGTAGAACTTTTATATAAAAACAGATTCTTTACAATGTTAAGCTAAAAGCAACCTAATGTTATCCAATGTATATCTTTCATATTGCAGAAGAGGAAACTGAAACTAAGCATAAAGTGAAGTGCTTTGACTAGGGTCACAAAGCTGGTATTCACAGAGCTAGAAATAGGTCCCAGTTCCCCCAATTCTCAGTAGCAATATGCTTTCCACCATAGCAGTCTTTCCCAAACAGTGTGAAATATGCACTGCTGGTGCTATTTTAAGTGATTTTACATGTACAAGACATACATTAAACACTGACTCACAAACGACTCAATTGGAGTCATTAAAAAATTAAAGATTAGTTCACATAGCAAAAATCTTATGAATGGCTTAAGTTTACAAAATCTGTCTCTATATCATGTTGTCTGCTTACAAGTTTGGGATTTTAACTTAGAATATAAAAGACATCTTGCTTTTGCAATCTTCATGTCATTTCAGTAAATTGTAATTTTTTTTTTTTAAACACCTGCTCCAATTCTTTTAATATACTTTATTCTAAATCAAAAGGTAACATTTTGAACAATTTAACAAGCCAAAGCTTTTTTTTTTTTTAAATTAAATTAAATTTTTAAATTATATTTTAAGTTCTGGGATACATGTGCAGAACGTGCAGGTTTCTTACATAGGTATACATGTGCCATGGTGGTTTGCTGCACCCATCAACCTGTAATCTACATTAGGTATTTCTCCTAATGCTATCCCTCCCCTAGACCCCACAGTCCCTGACAGGCCCTGCCTGGTGTGTGATGTTCTCATGGTTCAACTCCCATTTATGAGTGAGAACATGCTATGCAGTGTGTGGTTTTCTGTTCTTGTGTTAGTTTGCTGAGAATGATGGTTTCTAGCTTCATCCATGTGCCTGCAAAGGACATGACCTCATCCTTTTTCATGGCTGCATAGTATTGCATGGTGTATATGTGCCACATTTTCTTTATCCAGTCTATTACTGATGGGCATTTGGGTTGGTTTCAAGTCTTTGCTACTGTGAATAGTGCTGCAATAAACATAAGTGTGCATGTGTCTTTCTAGTAATGATTTATAATTCTTTGGGTATATACCCCGTAATGGGATTGCTGGGTCAAATGGCATTTCTGGTTCTAGATCCTTGAGGAATCGCCACACTGTCTTCCACAATGGTTGAACTAATTTATACTCCCACCACCAGTGTAAAAGCATTCCTATTTCTCCACATCCTCTCCAGCATCTGTTGTTTCCTGACTTTTTAATGATCACCATTCTAACTGGCATGAGATGGTATCTCACTGTGGTTTTGATTTGCATTTCTGTAATGACCAGTGATAAGCTTTTTGAACAGTTTAATAAGCTAAAGCTTTTGAGGATGGTTTAACTTAAATTGCCGTATTATAGCTTTTTAGAAAGGATGTCATTTTTACAAATATCTATGTTGTGTGTTCTAGGTAAGCACTTCTGGCATATGGCATATGTAAACTATTTTTAAATATGCCCAAAAGCATCTAGTAAACATTATCTTATTAGGTGATTTCATGATGTTTTATAACTTAAATTCCTCTTTAAAAAAAAAAAAAGAAATCAACACCCTTTAATACTTAACCCTATTTTATACTATATAAAATACCAAACAACAGAATTTAGTTTTTCTAAAATATGGTTAGTTTGTCTTCATGCCAATTTAATTATCATGTTTGCTGTGTAGTGATCATTAAATGATCACTTTAAAAACTAAGTTCAAAGTAAGTGATGAGAATGTACCATAAAATATTCATTACTTTCCATTTAACCAATTCTGATTATAAAACTGGAAATTAAAAAAGAAATAAAATCAGTTTTTTTAATACACTAGGTTTTCTGAGGTCTTTGATGTATATATTAACATTACTGATATACTCTTGAAATGTGATATATACCAGATGTTTAAAACAAAATCATATTAAATAGTATCTTTCTTATCTAGTTCAATATTTCAAACTATTTAACAAATAGACATAAAATGCCTACCTTTGAATCTGCTAAGGCATTGATGACATTCCCAAGAGCTAAAAGTGATCTATTAATATTCGTGCCTTCTACAAATCGGGTCCCCTTAGCACCGGTAGTACTTGCTCGCTCAGATCCTGCCAGGTCAATGAGTGACATCTTGGCAATACGGACATTTTGATTGATACTTGCTGTTTTATCTTGTTGTCGCAAATAAATCTTTTTGAAATTACAAGATAGAAAAAAATGAGGATAAGATTTAACAAAACTAAAAAGGAAATATATATTTTAATAGAGCACAAAATCAAAATCATTTTCATTTTAAAAAACAACTGAACAAGGTATAATCTAATTGATACTTAAGAGCACTAGAAGTAATCACTATAGCTGAGAAAAATACAAAAATGAAAAGACTTTCTATATGTGTATCAGAGGAAAAATAACTCTTGACCTGATAGAAGAACAAAACTTCCATTTGTATTCTGGTACCCCTTGAACCAGAACACGGAATTATCAGAGGTGATGGTTAGAAACACAGGTCCTATAGAAATAACATTCCTAAGAAAAAACCAAAGCTACTGGTCAGAATGCCTTGCATTTATCCGGAGGTCGCCCCTCAAGACAAGTTGAATTTGAATCTTGATCCAAACTGAAGAGTACATTTATTCTAATACCCCAAACTTGTATATGTCCTAATAATTAAAATATTATATATAAAAAAAGCAGTACAGTCTTGCGTCACTTAACAACAGAGCTATGTTCTGAAAAATGCACTGTTAGGTGATTTCCTCATTGTGAAAATATCATAAATCAAATACAAGAGAAAATGATGAAATCAACAGACTTGGTAAACAGAAAGTAGCAGACTGCTTTTGGGGTAATAAGTAGGCGCACACTCTAAAATAACAATAAAAAGTAAATACATAAACCAGTAACACAGTCATTTATTACGAAGTCTTATGTACTGTACATAATTGTATGTACTATATTTTCATATGACTGGCAGTGCAGGTTCATTTACACCAACATCACCACAAACATTTGAGTAATGTGGTACACCATGACATTACGATGAGTATGACATCACTAGATGAATAGGAACTTTTCAGCTCTGTTGTAATCTTATGGGACCACTGTTGTATATGTGGACTGTTGTCGACTGAAATGTCGTTACGTGGCACATGACTACAGTAAAGTCTACTTGTCATTTTCAACTGCCTAGTAAAGCATAATTTATTCAAATATTTTAAGCTACTCTGTAAGAATTATCTGAACTACATTAGGTGGAAAACAAAAGATGAGGAAGGTAAGATATTACTTAATTATAAAGCCCATTTATTAAATTTTTTATAAAGTAGGATCTAAGATATTTCAGAGACATCTCAGTTTCACAGAGAAAGATTTCTCTCAAGACTATTAATAGTCAAAGAGTTAGTGGTAAGAACAAAAAAGATAAATGAAATTTTTGTTGACTAGGGACTATATGAATGGTTTAATTGCCTTCAATATGAATTCTTTTAACTATAACAATTTCTTTCTTATAAGATGAATCTCAGATGGCATAATACTAAAAGAAGCTTTATATTGTCATTTGGATATTAACAGGACTAGAAACCATAAGAAATAATAGGTATTAACCTATGCTTTAGGTCTTTCTGGAATTGTATTCCTAAAAGGTACTGTGCCAACTGAATCATACTTCCTTAAGGAATGCAACTATTTACATAGTCCTTACAGTGAAATCTTTTAAAGATGAATCAGTATATTCCCAAATTATTAGTTCTATAAGTCTAGATTTATAGAGATAAATTTTACTGCGAATATAAGATTATCTATTGGAAAGATTAAATATTTTCAGCAAAAACAAAACAACTTTTATTACTACAACTTTATCCTTCTGTATGTTTACAAAGGTAGAAATTTTCTATTTTTGTTTTAAACATCTGAATTATAAATATTCTTGGTGACAGAAACTTCTCAAAGCTACAAAGTAAGAAAAGTACTGACAAGTGAAGTCTACAGACAGATATTTTTCACATATATGAAAATGATCATTCATGAATTTAGCTTCATTTATTTTAAATTCAATTTTAAGAGTGATAGTCTAGTGCCCTCTTACTTGGAAAACAGCATGAGAACGAGAAGATGTGGCATTCATATCAGTGGGATGTTGTGTCCTGTTTTTGTTTCCATTATCCAATAAATGTAAAATTTCTTCTGAGGATTTTGGCTGGAGAAGTTTAAGCAGAAGAAAAATTTAAAAATCAGCAATATATCTTTAAATTTTTCAATAAATGTTCAAAAACGAAAATATTTAAAGGTGAAAGAAAATGTTTTCTATAAATTCAATGCTATTAAATACTGACTGTGTCTCGTCTGCTTAGTACTGTGTGTGTTTATATGAAGAATAAAAGATAAAATCTAGTTTCTCAGGAGCAGAGTCTAGTCTCTATGTTAAATAGAATAATATGACATTAAATGTTCAAGCAGATTTTTGTAAGAAAAGCTCACTCATTGGGAGGCCAAGGCGGGCAGATTGCTTGAGCCCCGGAGTTTGAGACCAGCCTGAACAACATGGTGAAATCCTGTTTTCTACCAAAAATACAAAAATTAGCCAGTCTCATAGCCCGGTCACAAAATAAATACATACATACATAAGTAGATTAAAATTTAAAAAGGAAATTTAAAGAATGTTTTTAAAAAGCTCACTCAGTATTTTAAAACAAAATAACACTAAAAATACACCCTAATCATTTAAATTCTGCACATCATTAGTTTTTTTATTTTTTTTCTCAAACAAGATGGAAACTAAGTGCATGGCTGGTGAAAATGGCTTAATAGTCACATTTGCTATTCTAACAGGGAAAAAGATGTTTATATACATACCTGGTGTAAAGTAAGTCCATGAATGACTACCCCTTTTTGGGTATCTTCCCGGACAGCAAGTGGCCCTGAATTTACTAAGAGGTCACGAATCTGTTCATTATATACCTTAAAATAAAAAGAACTGCTTTAGTATTGATGTAAAAAAAAAAAAAAAAGGTGATAACATCACACATACATTGCTGATTTAAAATTATTAGAATTTTATCCTAAAGACAAGCAGCACCTCACTTTTATTCACCTCATACCTTCAATCTCATGTTGCCATTAATTTTCTATCATTCCAGAAAATCGAAGAGTTTTATTACCTAGGTTTGAAATTGAAACTTAAAGTTGGAGTCATTATACCCTCACTCATTATTTCTGCCTTGATGACTATGGCGAAACACAGATAAGTAAGATAGCTGAAGTGCATTTTCTTATTTTCAGGAAATACAAGGAACACACGGTATGGAGAAATTCTGGGAAACTGAAATGCAGGTTTTATGAAGATGGCATGGTTCTTACTGTGGAAAATATTTGTTATTTCACAATGTCCAAGTAGTCTAAACTTTTTAAATTTTGGAGCTTAAATGTTACAGAAAACCCACACTCAAGGACAGGTGGTATTTGTTTCAATTATCCTTCAATTACATTAATGTTGACATGTAATTACTAATAATAAATTTCAAAAGGAAACCCATTTGAATGATGAGGGAACTAAGGTTCTGAGAGGTTAAATGATTTGTCCATGGTCATAAAGGTATTAGCAGAGTAGGAACTGGAGCCTAGATAGCTTCACTCTATTGCATCATACTGAATACACATCTGTATTTTATATCTCTGGTCATTTTTTAAAAAGTAATTTTTATAAGTAACACACATTTCTATGTAGTACTATTGGCCTGATTTTATGAATTTATGAAAGGTATAAAGTTTATTACCTGCTAACCAAATGACAATTACAACTATTACTGACAAGATTTAAGAAAAAAAAAATAACAATTTAGTCTCTAAAAAATTATTTTGTGTTATTTCCTTCTGTGTTCTAATAAGTAGCTCATAGTGATAATTCATTGCTGGTACAATTCTTTACAAGGAATGATAGGCATTAGAATGTAATAAACCCCTAAAAGTAGTAAAATGATAATATGAAGAAATACTTCTTAATCATATCTTTTTGATGAGCAGCACTTTTCTATTGCTTCCCCTTATCCACTTCAATCATATCAAATCAATAATTAGAATAATTGCCCTCAAGCTAGTCTATGTATGAGACTCACTTGGGAGCATTAAAAAAACACAGATGCCTCAGCCACACCCCAGACCTACTAAATTAAAGTATCCAAAATGTGAGGCCTAGGTCTATTTTTAAAAAGATCTATAGGCAATTCTGGTGCATAGCTTGAGTAGAAAAGCATATTATACACTGCCTTATCATTAATAATATGAAAGCAGATTAAAAGAAAAAATAAAAATTGTGAAAATAACCAAACTTCAAAATCGTCCCAGTTATAAAAAGGATCTAAGGAAGAAATAATGAATGCTGGCACCCTCTTTTCCTAATTTGAGTTCAGAAAAATTCTTTTCACACTTAACCCAAGAAAATGAGTTTTACTTCTTTTTTATCTGTAAGTTCTAATGAATAAATTTTTAGCAACATATATGATTTTAATCAATCTTTGCATGAAATTCTCAGTAGGGACCAAACTACAAGATGTTAATAACAGAGAAAATTTCTGGCGCCAGAAATAAAAAGGCAGTGAAATTAGGGTTTTTATGTTTCTGTACTGGTTTCTGAAACACTATTTGAAAGCAAAGTTAGAGTGTCTGCCACTTAGTTGCCATTTGTGGACTATTAAGAGGGTAGAAGGCCTCAAAGAATGATGGGGTATTTCAAAAGGACACAAGAGACAACATGAAGAAGCCTCAACTAGCCAAATCTTACACAATTTGAACATACAAAAAATGATTACAGAAAGGGATTATAATATATTCAATAAAGTAAAAATGCAGGAGGCTGATAAAATACGGGGAAAGCTCTTCCTTATAGTAGAAAGTCAATAAAGAAATGTACAAGAAATGATGGAATTTAAAAATCACCACTATCTACCATCATAATAGTAACTGGTTCAGTCACCAATCATCAGTGGATGCTAATACCAACACATAAAAGTTTGAGGAGTAAGGAATATTTACATTGTCTACATACATAGCACTTACTAATTGTAAATGGCAAAACAGTATCTTCGAAGTGGAGAAACTCTACAGGCATCAGCATAATAAAACTGATCAAAGTTAACATTCCCAGTATGGGGACTAATCAATGGCTTAAGCCTTTTGTGATGCAGTAAGAAGTCGACATCACTTTGCTTGTGTTACTCTCAGTGCATAATCTGAATCTAATCATGACAAATCCAAACTGAGGAATTTTATGGCTGTGTCATAAAAGACAAAACATTACAGATTAAGGAGACTAAAGAGACACAACTGAATACAATTTTCTTTTACAATAAACTGTATTAATGAAATAACTAGCAAAATCTCTCTAAGATCTACAGGTAATTATATTGTATCATTGCTAATTTCCTGATTTTGGTACCTATTTAGCAGTTATTTAAAAAAAGTCCTGTTTTTACAAGTCTGCAACCTAGCTCAGAAAGAATGAAATGTATACACACACATAGAAAGCAAATGCAGTAAAATGTTAACATATAGGGGATCTGTGTGAAGGGTATCTGGAAGTTCTTTATACTATTGTTGCAACTTCTCTAAGTTTGAAACTTTGCCAAAAAAAAAAAAAAAAAAAAAAACAGAAAAAGGTGCATAACAAATATTCAAGACAAAGAATTTTAATGATTTTATATATTCACCGGAAAACTCTTATGTAATAAAATAATTTGAATGAATCATGTCAATGACTTCTCAAAACTATTGATTAATCTAAATTGCCAACTTACCTCCAGATATGAAACTGCAGTACTACATGTTTTCTCTTCTTTAATCTCATCCATGCATTTGTAAAGGTTTAACATTGTTAGATACATCACTCCAGGTTCATCAGCTGATCCTAGCATAGTGTGAGTCTTCCCAGCGCCAGTGGCACCATAGGCAAGTACTGAGTTTTTAAGAAAGGAATCAAAACTCTTTGTTATGACATATAACACCATTATATCTACTATCTAGTGGATAGTTCCATCTGGATATCCTGAACAGTATCTTTAAACCCTACAAATCCAAAATTATAGTCTTATCCTCAAAACCTGTGAATCTTACCAGAAATCTACTCTTACTCCTATATTCTTTATTCTGATAAATGGTATCACTACCCCCGGCCCCCCATTCCAACAACTACTCTTTCAAAGCAATCTTAAAATCTCCCTACAGATTAGTCTTCATCTTCCATCTTCTTTATCCTTTGCAAGTTGTAGTCATCTTTATGAAAAAGAAAGTGGAATACAATAAACCTTAATTGTTCCAGGTTTATGTAAGTTCAGATTCCTCACTTTGGAATATTATAAAGCACTCAGAGGGTGCCTGCTTATTTTGCCAGTCTACTGCTTCCTTGCTGTGATCTAGGGATACTTAATTATTCAATATTCTCAACATTTGCTGCTCCTTTCTACTCTGCTGTTTTTGTTCTGAGGAGTCCCTCTACTTGATCCAGCTGGAAAACTTCCACCTGCTTCTAAATGCTCAGCACAAATATCATTTTTCTCTGCTTTCTCTCATTGTTCTAGGCAGACACATCCACTCTTTCACTTCAGTCCTCAGTATATGCTGCATATCCACACCCCTCTCTTCTGGCACGTATCACACTGTATTTCCAATTAAGTGCTCCACCAAGGCAGAGGCCATGTATCCTTGGCACCTAACAAATAGCTTGCCGCAAAGCAGATACTCGAATAAATACCAGATAGATGCCACTTATAAGATTCCTTTTTATGTTTTAGGTGAATTACTTTGTTTCCAAGATTCTATTCAGTACAAGAAAGTCATGTGTTTCTCCAAATGTATAAAAATCCACTCTGTGGGTCAGGCTTGGTGGCTCATCCCTACAAGCTCAGTACTTTGGACAGCTAAGGTCCAAAGGATTGCTTGAGCCCAGGAGTTTGAGACCAGCCTGGGCAACACAGTGAGACCTTGTATCCACAAAAATTTTCAAAAAATTAGCTGAGGGCAGTGGCTCATTCCTGTAGTCCAGTTATTCAGGAGGCTGAGATGGGAGGATTGCTTAAGCCCAGCAGGTTGAGGCTGCAGTGAGCTGTGATTGCACCAGCGCACTCCAGCCTGGGCAACAGAGCAAGACTCCATCAAAAAGAAAAGAGAAAAATCCACTCTGTGAATTACATATGGTAAACACCCAATACAATAATCAGTTAAGGCAATAACTTCTCATATCATTACTGGTTGAAAATATTTTTATAAATTCAATCTGTCTGCTAAACCAAATGTTAACAAACCACAAAAATACTTTTCAGTAAGAATTAACATGGTGTATGTTTTACTTTGTTCTATTTTATGTAAGTTAGTATATAAGGAAGATTTAAGACAGCATATTCTTAAGCTGTCTTAAAGGCAGGGTAAGAATATAAAGAAAGCCAAAAAGAAACCAAAAATTCAATAGTACTTTGATAGAGAGTCTACTTTTTTTCTTAAGAGTTACGAAATTTCCAAAATCTCTAGAGACATATGAAGTTTCATGAATGAAGAAAAGAATATCTTCTTAAAAATGGGAATCACAGCAGTACCAATCAATAAAACACATTCCATTCTTACTTGACCAAGAGGGTATGTCTTCCATGATAAAACTGAAATGAATCAGGAAAAGACAGTGAAACATGTTATGGTTGTGAGCTGTCTTGGGGAAAATGTCATAAATACTAATAATTACAAAAATCAGATATTAATAATGGAGTTTAGTGCCTAGTAAGCATTGAATAACTGGCCATTTTGCATCTTGGGTATCTCTCTCTCTTTTTTTTTTTAAGGAAATCAATGTGGCTTTCTTGAAAGGTGGAAAAAAGCACTAAAGATGCTTCTTGCGCTAACGATGGGCTAAAGGGTATGAGATAATTAACATGGGATCTTAACACTTTTACCTCCTTTCCAATTTTTATTTTAGGTTCGGGGGTACAACGCAAGTTTGTTACATGGGTAAATTGCATGCTGCAGGGTTTAGTGTACAGATTTTTTCATCACTCAGGTAAGGAGTGTAGTACTCCATACGTAGTTTTTTGATCTTTAGTCTCTTCCTATCCTTTACCAACTTAAACATTTTTATTTCAGTGAGCCATGAAGAAAAACTGCTGCAAAGAAACTGTCAAATGTTCAGAAATGTCTGACTACTCTCCGGGAATAGATAATAACACAGGTAAGCTGTAGGAAAAGTTATAAATACAAATTATGACAAAACTGATGTTAATTGCAATAAGCATGTGGTTTAATAACATGGGCAACTGAAAGGACAGATGTCTATAGTGGTCACAGTAAGGCCCTGGAAGAGAAAGGTTCACAAATGATATATAAGTTATATATGATTACTAAAATTTCAAAGAAAGTATATTTACAGTTCAAGTGTATTGAATTTCTTAAGAATGTTTTGTATACAAGCACCTTAAATTTAATTACATTTAGAAGGTTCAAGTAGATGTCTCTCCTAATGTACAAGTGAAATCGGATAGAGAAATTAAATCCCAAATTGGAACAAATACCTGTGCAATTATATCCATTCAAAAAACTACGAAGAATTGGCTTAGTAGTGTGTTCAAAAACTTCTGACTGAGTTGACGTTTCATCAAAAACAGCATCAAATACAAATTTAAGATCTTTATTTTGTCTCTTTATAACATTTTGATTTGTAGTTTTCTTTCCATGGAAAAAACTGACTTCTTCTTGTTTGGGATCAAAAACTAGGATATGTTCATCCACAACATGAACCACTTTATGAAATCCAGCTGCCTTTTCTTTAGTGTTTTCTGGACGTACACGAACTACTACTTTCATATGGTGGCACAGGTCTTCCTCAGTGACAGACATTGTTGATTATCTTGATTCCTGTCTGTATAAATGCTTGAATACTTCTCTGAAATTAAAAAAGAAAATAAAGTTTTAATATCAGTTTTACTTTCATGCAAAGCAACTGGCATGTAATATTAATTCAAAAAAGATGTTAATAATTCTTTTTCAGTCACTTGGTAAACACTGGGGAAAAATATATATATATACACACACACACATATATACACATAAACACACACACATATATGCACACATACACACATATGCACTTGACTACCCTAAAACAAACAATTAAATGGCACACACATATACAAAACTGTGATAAAAATCTCTTTACCTGAAAGGAAGATATTTGGCTTAAACTCAAATACTATAGCTGACCCATATATAATCACAGATATGCTATCCTAAAACACAGATTTGATTTTCACAAGCCCTCCAGCACTATTTTAGCTTAGGTCATGGGAATGAATAGAAAGGGATCTCTCAGAACCATATCAAGGTATGATCGGAGAGCCTTAGTTTGTGAACTATTTTTAGTAAAAGTGATCTTGGCTGCAAGCCCCTTGGCAGTGGAAAGTGATACATCCAGGCTGGTCTCTACCTGTATCTCAGAGGCCCATAGGGTTAATAATAGTTCCAAGGATGCATTCAACTAGCTAGCTCAAGTCTGAAGGTGAAAAAGATGGCATAGACTCCTTGGTGTATTCAGAGACCTAGTCTCTGAATATAGATCCTAGTCTCCGCTTTCTGTGTGCAAGCTTAAGGAATCAATGACAGCAGGTTTAAAAATTACGGTCTGATTTTATGACTGCTTCACATGCAAAGAGGAAAAGTAAAGTAACAAAGATCAATAATTTGGAAGTCTCAACTACCCAGAAAATAATCTAGAATCTGAAGACCCAAAAACCAAAAAAAAAAAAAACCAAAAAAAAAAAAAACCAAAAAAAAAAAAACCAAACAAAAAACCAAACAAAAAAAAAAAACCACACACACAAAAAAACCCAAAACAAAACAAAACACCCCAAAACAACAAGATCTGTTTAAGGACCAAAAGGAGGTGAGAGACTTAGGATGATCCTGCAATCCCACTTCTGAGTATATATCCAAAAGCATTAACATCAGTATGTTAAAGAGATATTTGCCCTGCCATGTTCGCTACAACATTATTCACAATAACTAAGATATATAAACAATCTAAGTGCGTATTGACAGATGAATAGATTGAAAAAATGTGGTGTATGCACTCAATGGAATACTATTCAGCCTTAAAAAAGAATAAAATTCTGTCATTTGTGACAACATGAATGAATCTAGAGGGCATTATGCTAAGTAAAATAAGCCAGGCACAAAAAGACAAATGTCACATGATCTCATTTATATGCAGAATCTAAAAATACGAACTCAGAGAAGTAGAGTAATGGTTATCAGCAGCTGAGGAGGGTGGGGTGGGTGTTAAAAGGGGAAATGTTGGTCAAAGGGTACAAAGTTTCAGTTATACAAGAGGAATAGTTTTGGTGATCTATTGCACAGTAAGGTGACCATGGTTAATTGCTAAGAGTACATTTTAAATGTTCTCACAACAAAAAAATGGTATGTGAGGTGATGGATATATTAATTAGCCTGATATGCTCATTCCAATATGTACACATGTATCAAAACATTACATTGCATCCTATAAACTTACACATTTTGGTCATTTATAAATTAAAACAAAAGAGACAAAAATAATAAATTCACCCAAAACAACATTTGAGTAAGGACTTGAAGGAGGTGAGGGAGTTAGTCATACAGATATTGTAGGAAGCGTTTCCCCATAGAGAGAAAGACCCAGGGTGCTACTTTATATGTTGGCAAGAATGGAGTGAGCAAAGGCGAGTGTAGTAAGACATGAGATGAGAAATGGAGGCCATTAACAGAACTTTGGCTTGTACTCTGGGTAAGACAAAGAACCACTGGAAGTCGTTTTGAGCACAGGAGTGGCATAATCTATCACTCTCACTGCTATGTAGATAATATAATAGACTAGCCTATTGAAGTAATGTAGACAAGAAACAACTCTGTCAGCTCAGAACAGGGTAGTGGCAGCAGAGGTGGTAAGTGGTCAGATTGTGGGAGTATTCTGAGGGTAAAGGTGACAGAATTTACTGATAGGTAGATGTAGAGTGAAAGAGAAAGACAGGATTGAAGAATAACTCTAAGGTTTTTGGCCTGAGTATTAGAAGGATAAAGTAGTCACCAACTGAGATGGAAATAAGAAGCAGGGCTTTTTTTGGCAGGGCAGGGGGTGGTGGGAGGCAGGGTCAGATCAGGAGTTCAGGTTTGGATAGCTTAAGCCTCAGAGTTTTGACAGACATCCAGGTGGAAATGTCAGGGCAGGTGGAAGTTAAGAAAATAAGAAAATAAAGGCTGTCCTCAGTCTTAATGCAGTATTAAGCTTTAAAAACTTTTGGGAAATCCTAAATCAAGGAGGAAAACAGCGCTCTATTGTGTTAAATACTGCTAATAGGTCAAGTACTTACTGAGAATAAACCATAGGATTTAGTAACACAAAGGCCATTGAGAAAAGCAATTTTGGGGCAGTGGTGGGGAAAAAACCTGAAAGGAGAAGATTCAGAGACAAAGGATATGGAAAGGACTGTTCCAAAGGGAGGAGAAAAATGGTGTGAGTGAAGGGGGTGTGTGTGTCAAAAGATGTTTTGTTTGTATTTTTTTAAATGGGAGAAATAGCAATATTAAAGCTGAAATATGTCACAAAACCACTTAACCATATACTTTTGGACAGAATTCAAATAAGGACAGAATTCAAAGGAATCTAAAAGCAGCAGATGCTAGACTTATCTTTGCCTTTTTCGGACTCTGTCTTTAGCCAAAAATAGATTACTGAAAAGGAAGGGATGGTCATTTGGATTCTAACTGTCAGGTCCCAGGTGAATTACTACTTGTTCTTCATCCCTGAGCTTTCATTTAGCCAAGTCTCACAAAGCACCTACACCTCACTTTTATGACCTTGGACAAATTACTTAACCCCATAAGTCTCAGGTTTCTATTTGTATAAAAGAGATGATAATACTTCAATGTTTGTTGCAAAGGCTAAAAGAGATAAGTATTAAGGTATTCGGTAAATATCAATTCTCCTCCTATCTGCCCCGCTCCTGCTGCTTCTTGCCAAAGAGACTGGGTTCATCTTTGAGTTTTTCTCAATGGGCTTATGACTAGCACTTTGGGTAGGCCAATTCTTCCTTGTTTAGAACTGCCTGTTATAGGGTATTTAGAACTGCTATATTAGAGGATGTTTAGCATTTCTCTCCCCTGTCTACTAAAGGCCAGCAGTGTCCCATATTCCTGTGATACCAGAAACTATCACCTACACACGTTTCTAAAAGCTTTTAGAAATATTCAACAATATTTTAACTTTAACAGATATACTATTTTTAAATGATAGATTAAATATACATAAATAAAAGTGTTAACAAAGTAAACATAAAATATTAAGTGATTATTTCAAAATAAACCTTAGCATCTCAAGGCTGGAGGATGTCCCTCCCTAATTAATTAGTTAATTAATTCATGACAACTATTACATGTTGGAGACAGGCAGCCTAGGTTAAAATCCCAGCTCTATGATGTACTGACTGTGATAGTGGATAAGTTACTTAACCTCCTTGTGGCTCAGCTTCCCCATCTGTAAAGTAAGACTAACAACAGTACCTACCCTATAAAGTTGTAAAGATTACACACTTAGAACAATACTTTGTACAGAGTATGAACTACAAGTGTTTGCTATTATTATTTACAGTGTAGTGAGGGAAACAGATATTAATAAAATAAATACTGACACAAACATGTAAAGGTATAACTGTGACAAGTGCTATTATAGGGAAAAGGTTAACAGTGCGTCATAAGACTATAATGAGGGAATTATTTAAGTAACATTCCAGGGAGAAATATTGGACAATTACCTAAAGGAGTGAGGACTAAGCTATGATTTTTTATTTTGCCCAAACTCCTACCTAAGGGGTCTGGGGAGTCACGCCCTATAAATAATGGATTTTCATCAGATGCATTTTATTTGACCCCGTATATTGTCACTTGCTTTTCAATCTGACTCTGGCATAACATTTTGAGACAAGGAAAAAATATTTAACCCCCAAAATGTATTTACTTGCCATGCCTTGAAATTGCCCTCACAGTCTCTTGTGGGAAAAATCCACATTCCATAGAGAATCCCCTTCCTTCTTTGTTTTCCTCTTTTCTTTGCAGATCCAGTAGATAATCAACTAAAAGCCAGGCACCCTTTTAGCTCTGAGGAGAAACATTTTACAACCTGCTCTCTCTCTGAAGTTTGCTGAGAGCTTCCTCTGCAAAATAAAACTTGGTTTCCACAATTATCTTTAACCTGAATATTCCTTTCTATCAATCCCAGGTCTTTAGACAAACTCAACCAATTGTCAACCAGAAAATGTTTAAATTTACCTGTAGCCTGGAAGCCCCCGCTTTGAGTTGTCCCACCTTTCTGACCCAAACCAATGTATTTCTTAAATGTATTTGACTGACATCTCATGTGTCTCTAAAATATATAAAACCATGCTATACCCTGACCACCTTGCACACATGCTCTTAGGACCTCCTGAGGGCTGTGTCATGGGCCATGGTCACTCATATTTGGCTCAGAATAAATCTCTTCAAATATTTTACAGAGTTTGACTCTTTTAGTCAACAGAGTTTAAGTACAATGTCAAATATAAGTTTGTTTCACAACTAGTTGCATATTTTAACAAAGACATTGATGTTAATTTTTAAAAACAATTAACCTTTTAAAAACAAGTAAGTGGATAGAATTTTCTTACTAAAAATGCCTAAGGTCAACAGAATCATCAAGTGTAAAAATTAATCTATGTTCAAATATACTTATATCTACAGGAATTAATGAGATCGTTCCTATATTATTACGTGGTGCCTTCTTTGTTTTCTAGGATGGCTAAAAGAAATGAGCATTTAGTTGATTCTGAATAAGGTACACAGAGAGTAAATTATTTAACCATGTTTAATATGAAGCAGCAAAAGAAAAGCCTAAATATTGTTATCTGCGCAAGAATATGTGTATTCACAAATTCTTTTCAGACAGCTGTTCAGAAGATAGTATTATAGCCTCTGATCAATTTTGCCACATCTACTCCTAAGTGGTATTTGTTGAACAGAATCAAAAGAGCAAACTGGTAGGATTTCATTGGTGGAACTAAAACATGAAAGACAAATACTTCCAACATCATTGTTCATTATAATCAGATTGAGCATTATAAATCTGAAAATCCAAAATCTAAAACTTTGTGAGCACCAACATGACACTCAAAGGAAATGCTCACTAGAGTATTTTGGATTTTCAGATTAGAGATCCTCAACTAGTAAGCACAATGCAAAAATATAAAAAAAGAGAAAATTCCAAAATTCAAAAAATCTTCTGGTACCAAACATTTTATATAATAGATACTAAACCTGAAGAAGAATATTTGTCTAGTCTAGAGAGAGTAGCGTATCAAAAAAGAAGAATGAAGGGGCTAAGGAAGAGGCTTCACTCGCTAATGTATAAAACAAAAGGGTTAGATTATATGATATGGAAGGTCTTTTTCTAGCTCCAAAATTTTATGATTATTAGCCATGATTAGAAAAGGGTACAAGAGAATGATAAGACATGACAGTTAATAGACTTTTAATTTATACCCCTATTCTCTCGTAGAGAGTCTAATATATAGTAAATTTTCAAATATACCAATGAATGAATTAATAAACTATAAAAAGTGCTCAGAGACCCCAAAAAGCAATTTACTCATTTAGAGTAGAGGGAAACAGAAAACGTATATCTCCAAGAGAAACAACATATTAGAGTACAGTAGTTGACAACAACAGGCAATCACAATGAGAATCCTGAGGCATCAAAAAGAAAAAAATAAGAAAGAAACAATGTTCCCAATTTCTTGTTTATAAAATAAAAGAAATGGGAAGATCATGTTTTATTTTCATCATTGAGTGTGGTTAAAATACTTTATTACTTAGCAAAGCTAATATTCAATTTTCTGGAAGATTCATTTATGTAGAACAGCTCATGCCTCTGTAATGTTTAATGAGGTATTAAAATCTATTTATTCTGAATACTTGCATGGTAATAAGCCAAGTTGAACAGGTCAATTTTTAACTTAAATGTAGCTGGTGCTCATCTCAGATTAAAGATTTACCCCTAATTATATGCAAGTACAATAATAAATTTTATTTAATTCATTGATTGTATGCACTGATACTTTCTTCAAAAGCTTTCAGATCATGATATGTATTGCATGTCATTTACCTGCTCTAAACTATCCAATGACTTCTCACAATAAGAATAAAATACAAATTCCTTACCATGGCCTATAAATTCCACATATGGCCCTGTCTACCTCTCTGACAATGACTTCTACTGTTGTCTCTCCACTTCATTATTCTGCTTCAGCTGCAATGACTTTCTTAGCATTCCTAAAACACTTCAGTCTTGTTTTGGCCTCCTGGCTTTTGCATTTTTGCTTACTGGCAGGCATTACCTCCAGATATTTGCAAATTGTAATCCCTCACTTCATTTTTCAGGTCTCTGTTCAAATGCCACTTTACAGAGGCTTTCCCTAAAGAATCTATCCAAAATAGTGTCACCCTGCCTTTGCCTCTCCAATCCCTTACCAGGTTTATTTTTCTTCCTCGAATTTAGCAGTAATTGGAAAGTATATTTTATCGGGTTACATGTTTATTGCTTGTTTTCCCTCTAGAATGTAAGCACTTGAGAGCACAGAGTTCATCTGTACACTAGCACCTAGGACACTGCTTGTCAAATATTTAGGACCCAATATATACTTGTTGAATGAATAAACCAATACAGATTTAATAGACTTATAGCATCTTACCATTTGTATTTTTAAAAGATATATATGTATATGCATGGTCATTCCCAGAAGGGTACACAAGAAATTGGTAATACCACTTTCCCCGTGGAGGGGAAATAGGAAGGTCTGAGTGAGAGATAGGTTTATTTTCCATTTCATACTCTTTTGTACTATTTAAATTTTAAACAAGGTCTAGGTATTTTTATTTTAAAACAAACAACAACAACAAAACCACTATTAAAATTTACCTTAATCGCAACATTTCATTTAGTAACAATAAGTTATATTTTCTATGGAGCTCATATCCCACAAATAGAAATGTACTAAACAATTGACATACTCTTATTAAATCCTCATAACAACCCTATGACATAAACACTGTACTGTCATTCCTATTTTATTAAGGGAGAAAGTGTAGTACAGAGAAATTAACTGGCTAAAGTCACACAGCTGAGGAAGCACATGACATGGGATTTGAACTCAGACTGACTGAATCTAAAGGCCAAGTACTTAATCACTACTCTCCCTCATGTAAATATTAACCCTCAGAAATTTTCTTATGGAAGTTAAAAATATATATTGCTTATTTTTTTAGAAATTTTAAAACATTTAATTGGCAAAGATTGTATATAATCAAGATGTACAGTACAATGTGATGATCTCATATGCTTATACATTATGTAATGATTACCTCAATTAAATTAATACATCTATCACCATTCATGCTGTACATTAAATGCCATGAACTTATTTATCTTATAACTTAAAGTGTACCCTTTGACCAAAATCTCCCTATTTCCCCCAAAACTCAGCTACTGGTACTACTCTCTTATCTTTGCTTACTTTTGATAGAAACCTCAGGGCCTGACACAGGAGCTCTTGAATGTTAAAATAAAACTGATTATGATTTCTCTGTACTTGTCAGATATCACACAGTGGCCATTCTCAATAAGTATGCTTTTATATAACAATGCTTAGATTAGGTTGATATGGTGATAATTAATAATGAACAACAATGCTTATAATTTGAGTACATACACTCGGTGTCAGGCATTATAGTAAACACTTGACATTTGTCATTGCATTCAATCCTTGTAATAATCACATAAGGTTGTATCACTTCCATTTTACAAAAACAAAGACTTAGCCTCAGGATAAGTAACTTTTCCAAGATGACATAACAAGTGGGGAACCAAATGTCAAATATAAGTCAATTAGGTCAAAGATTCACCCCTAATTTTATGAAAGTATTATAATAAATTTAATTCATTGATTGTATTCACTGATACTTTCATCAAAAGCATTCAGATCATGTGATGCATCATAAGGCATTCACCTGTTCTAAAGTCTCCAATGACTTCTCACCATAAGAATAAAACACAAACTCCTCACCAGGTACAAATCCAAAGTCCATGTTCTTAACAACTAGGTTCTACTGGAACCAGAAGAGAATGCTTCCAAACAATGATACAGAAGTAGAGTGACAGTTACGATATATTAAATACAAACTCAAACCTGAATTAGATTCAGATTCAACAAACACTGTATAGGACTGAAAACGATACTCAACATTATCATCTACAGTCTTCATCCATCTTAAAGCTCTCTTTGGAATATCAGTCTTGGGAGCACTACTCCCACTAATTTACAACCATCAGAGAAGAATAAAAAGTTCAACTGGAGGGAAGGCCGGCACTGACAGTTGAGCTATTTTTTTTTTTCCTCTTAGTTTTCACAGTTGTCAGCAAAAAAAAAAAAAAAAAAAAAAAAAAAAAAATCATTTTTATTGTGTCCCTTAATTGATTTGGAGTATTTCTATGATGGGACAAGATGCACTTTTAATATAAAAATATTATGTATTTGTAAATACTTTTCAACAACAGAAGAGGAAAGGCTGGATGCCCTGCCTCAAACCTGTAATTCCTGCACTTTGGGAGGCCGAGGCGGGCAGATGGCTTGAAGTCAGGAGTCCGAGACCAGCCTGGCCAACATAGTGAATCCCCGTCTCTACCAAAGATACAAAAATTAGCCGAGTGTGGTGGCAAATACGTGTAATCCCAGCTACTCGGGAGGCTGAGGCACGAGAACTGCTTGAACCCGGGAGGTGGAGGTTGCAGTGAGCGGCGATCACGCCAGTGCACTCCAGCCTGGGCCACAGAGAGACTTTGTCTCAGATAAATGAATAAATAATAGAAGAGGAGATTAATTACTACCATTAAAGGCAGATAATCTTTAAAAATTTTTTTCTTTGTGATTGTGCTTTGTAGATAATCTTTATTGAAATAGTTCTTACAAAATAATACGAACTTAAAAAGAAGCACTATATAGTCATTTGATATCACATTCTCTAGCACCAAAGTTCATAAAAACCTTCCAAAAACGAAACAGGAGGTTAGATGTGGTGGAATGATACTAACAATTAAAATCTGTAGAGTGCCTAAATTTCTACCTAATTATTCCATAATCTAAACTATATATTATACCACAAAATCAGTCCGTTCTGGTCAAATACTGTCTTCTCATATAATAAACAGTAGTCAGTCTTGGCTCCTCTGTAACTGAGAGACTAATGAGCTCCTAAAAAAAAAAAAAAAAAAAAAAAGTCCTGCGGAAACCAAGAACAGACGATAGGACGGATTCTGTGTTTACAGTTTAATTTCATTTGCAGAGTATTTGCCAAACACTATCTCTTCCGTACCTCATCTGATCCTCGGCAATCCCGTTAGGCAGAACGAGTTTTATCTTGATGCTATCCACAACTGGGGCTCGGGAGGGGTTCCCGATTGACCAGTGCAAGACTAACAGTTAAAGCTCGTCAGACAAAACTTATGCAGTGATGAACAAAAACTCCTCGTTTGATAGGTAACCCAGGGGTACGCTTATATGTGCGTCTGAAAGAAAACAGCCCGATTTTGGAGTCCGGAAGAAAGTTGACACTGCAACGTGCTGGACAGTTAAAGTTCTCTGCCAAAGGGTGGGAAAGGGGCCAAGATGCCCTTTAAAACTTAAGACCTTCCTCTCAGAACTTAAGGAAGAGGATCCCTGCCCTTCCAGCTGAGCAGTGGAGGATTACGGTCAAGCAGTGCTGTGCTCTTAGCAGGTTCTGAATCCCTTTTTCCTCTCACTTTCTCCCCAGGGACCCTGATCCCTCACCCACCCCTCAACGCTTCTGTGTTTGTCAAGAAGCCCACCTGGTCTTCTAGACCTGAAGCGGCAGGATCTTCCGTTTCCAATAATACAGGTCACCAAAAGCAGTGTCCTAGAGTCCAGTTTTACCTTCATGCGCCGCTCGCTCACTTCAGGCCCAAGCCAGGATACCGCAACCTCTTCACTTTAATGTCCGCCTCCCGGCGCTTCAGACTCAACTACAATATTCAAACCCAAGCCACCTTCCTCAGCGCCTCGTTTCATTGGCTGCCGCCCGCGTGATGTCATCACGTCGGACGCTGTCACGGCTCGCGGCAGCTTGGCGCCAAGAAGCTCAGCCGGGCGGCGCTGGGGAAGCGCTTAGCTTTCTCGTCACCGTGGCAACCCTCGAGGCCGTTTCCGGAGGCGGTGGCCAAAGTGGGCGGGGCTAGACCAGAGCTGCCGGTGGGAGGCAGTTACTTGAGATCACCAGGCCTTCTCTGGACCCGCGGGTGCAGGGCCGGGTCCCAGAGTTCAGGGTGTGAGTGAGACTGGTGCGGGCAGGGGTTGGCCTATTCCCTCTGCTAGGGGGAGAGGTGGAGTTTGGGTGTGGATTAATGGGTTCTGGGTGTTTATTTTCTTTTCTCTGAGTAGTGAGGCCTCCAGGAAGTTGTAGGGACCTGTTCCTTCCAGACACATTCATATGGGCCAAAATGTGGGGTCTCTTCACCTGAATTAATTGGAGATCTTTTGGGTTGAGGCCTCAGGGTTCATTTCTCAGGACTTCCAGGCCTACTCCCATTAGTACTGACTGTGAAACTATTTTCTGTTTGGTTACTTTTTACATTCTCTGTCTAATGATGGCATAACACAATAAATTTAGTTAAAGATTTTGGCTTGGTTTGTTATTAGGTGAAGTTATTTTTTTTAAGTCCCAGGTTACAGATATTATTTCAGAATATACACTTTAAAAAGAGAGAAAATACCTGGAACAAATGGGAAATATATTTGCTAAAATAACTTTGGCAGGTTATTTTTAATAACAGTATCTGAATTTCATTGTTCTATATATTACTGTTATTGTATCCATTCATTTAGCAATTATTTAGATTTTAGACACACAATAGTTGTAGAATCAAACTTTCTTCCATCTTGGAGCTTATATTCTGTTGATTCAATATCACTTTATAAATAGGATGACTCTTACCCATGCAGAGCGTTATAAATGCAACAATGTATGGAAACCTCTGTATTATGGACATTTATTTCCTGTTGAGGAAAATCGGGAGTATTGTGTATTGTATATGATGCATGTTATATTATTCTTTCTGATCACTAGACAGGATCAATAAAGCTACTACTTATTTTTGGTGGTATTACTTGTATCTTAGCTAATGAAATGGTTATTTGTGTGCTGCTGGGCTTGGTAATAAAATCGAGATATCTTTATTTCCAGTAAGAACTCACTGTATAGTACTTTATGTTTTGACTTCCCAGGTATTTTATTTGTCTCTTTACATATGGTCTCTCATTTAATTCTCAAAACAGCCCATGAGACATAGGTACTGTTATTTTAATTTTTCTGAGAGAAAACTGAAGTTTTCAGAAAATCCCTAACACAAAATTTTGTCTTGAACTATACAAGCAAGGCAATTCAGAATTGAGTCATTTGTCTCTGAGATACTGTCTGGATTAAGTGACATTAAGAGACTATCTTAATCCAGTCTGAAAATATGCATATTTTGCCAGTTGCTTGTAAAATTGCATGGATCATTGGTGAAGAATAGAAGTGTTTTAAATTTTGTATTTTTTGACATCCACGTTGTATAAGGTTTATCAGTGCCACAGATGTTTTCACACCTAATCCAAGTACTTTAGATTTCAAATTTAGTGTTACACTTGCCATTTAGCAGTGTTCAGATGATGCGGTCCGTATTTTAAAGGAATTGTACATTTGTTTAGAGCAGAGAGATTTTGACTTTACAATCAATCCCACTACTATGCCACCTTGCGTCTTGTAATTTCTAAACATACAGAGCTAATGAGACAGAAATTCCCACTTCTAGTTAAAAATTGGAGTATAACTGCTGTGTTATCAGAACACAAGTTTAATGTACTTTCATTGTAAACCGAAGAGTAGAGATAAGGATAAATTCAAAGTTAGATTTAAAGTTGTTTCAGACCAAAAAGTAAAAATGGAAGAAGTAAAAGTGAATTGAAACATGGCAATAGTGAGGTCTTATTTATTTCCCCCAGGAAAGTCGTTTGGAAACCCCAGCGCCAATAGGACCCTTTCGCAGCTGAGGCTGGAAGCAGCGGAACCAAAGGCAGACGGTCCTGAGTTGCTGGGGCGGACGTGGACCCAATCTGTCCGTCCTTGCAAGTTTCCCCCAGGGGCAGGACCTAGACGTGCGGCACATTCAGGTTCTTCAGGACCGTAGTGGTAGTCACTGGCCCAAGTTAGAGGCCAGCTGAGAAGTCTTCCTGCCTCAGGTGAGGAGAAGGTGACCAAGTCTCGGGAACTCTTTTTGGAAACCACCAAACCTTTGGGGGTACTCCACAGGGGTCGCTGGATTCGCCCGGAGCAAAGGATGTATACGCCCCTGTACCCTTTCCCTCTCTTCAGCACGCCTTCAACCTGGGTTTGGAAGTTTCCGAAAAGTTTTTCGTCGTCACAGTGTAATTCTTAGGCAAAAGCGTGTATTTTTCTCTTTCCTTAGAACCTCTTTCACTTTTCTCAGTGATTGTGTGACAGCCGCCACGTCGCGTTTTTGTCCTTAAAAATTACGTTTTCAAACAGGATTTCCTTGCAGGAGAAAATTGACTGCAATGATTATAATTGTTAGAGCCCTTGAGGGAGTATCCTTCATGGGCATCACTCACCTGTGTGTTTTCACAATTAAAAGAGTAATCTGGCCAATTTTGTGCTCTCAACAACCAAAAGTGAACTTTGCTTGTAGAGAAAAGTTAAGTGACTTAACTAGGAGATCACAGAGGCAGCTTTCCTGACTCCTTGCTTCCTTACTTATGACCAGAGGGAACTTAATCTTGAATCATTTAGGGTGGCTGGCTCCTAGCAGACTACGGGAGAGCTGTAAGTTATCTGGTAGGAAACTGGGCTACAAAAGAGAAGAATATAATTTTTTTTAGAGCATACCACTCCCCCACCTTCCATTTTTTAGGGAGGTATTGCAGGAAACAAGAGGAAAATGAACTATTTGTCACCCTTTCTCCAGGTTGACCCAAGTTGGCAGGTAATTAGTTCATAATAAAATATTCAGGCTTTGTGCCTTGACCATAGCTGAATAAACACATAGAAACTGAATGCAGTAGAAAAAGAATTAAATGCAAGTGATAGCGTTTTTTGTTTGTTTGTTTGTTTTTTTTTCCCCGCTACTCTGCTTTTTCCGGTATGGTTCTTATTCCTATGTTAGAATTGATGACACTACTTTTCTTTTAGTTATCAAAATCTAGACATACAGGGTAGGTTGTTCCAGATTTCACTTTTTAGGCCTATACATTGTACGTTCGTTACTGGGAACCCCACAGCATACTGTTATTTTTAAGTGGAGCAGAGCCAAGCCATAAGATGTCGATTCCTTAATAAAATGAATCTAATTTATGAGATATTACAAATATATAGTCAATTTAATTGAAGTACTATTAAATTACATAAGTGGATTAAATAGTTCCAGTGGGCTATGTTTATAGCATGGAGATTGAGTTCAGGCTCTGGGTATAGACTGTTACAATTTTAGCTTTACAGCTCTCTAGCTGTGTAGCCTTTGGCAAATTACTTCTCTGTTTTACCTGTCTATAAAATGGGAATCATAATATTTCAGGAGTTGTGGTAAGGATTGAATGAGGTAGTGCATGTAGTGTGGTTATAGTAGTAAGTGGTGCTTAGTAAGTGCTAAATAAATGTTAGCTATTATTTTGTAAACTGTTAGAAACAATAAATCAGAGGGTAGTTGAGCTTACTTTTGTAAGCTTTCCAGAAACCTTAGGCATAATTAATAATTTGACTATTTTGTTGCTGCTAAGCAACCAAAAATCTACTTAGATCACTCATTTTTCTTCCCCCCACGTTTTTTCGGTGTCACATTTGCCACACAATTCTGCAGATTATAGCTTTGGTAAAGTTAACATATTCTCAAGGTAACATCTTGTTGATGTTATATTATATTTGTATTTCTTTGTATTTTATTACATGTGATCAGCTTTTCAACGTTTTTAATTTTTTTTTAATTGCAAAAGGAAAGACAGACATATTTAAATGGGATTTATGCCTCTTGTAGTATTTTGAGAACATATGGTTTTTGGTGGGGTCAGTCATACAGGTGAAATTTCCCAAAGTGAGGATTGATAACAGTGCTAATTCTGTGGAGTCTGGAATTAATCCATTCATTCATTTTCTTCAGAAAACAGTCATTAAGCACTGATATGCATCTTATTTTGTGTATACAAAGGTGTGGGTCATATTCTTAAATAACTAATAACCTGTGAGGAAAGAATAATGTTAACTGGGTAGTATCAAATGGTGTTTACTGTGGTAGTATCAAAAACTTTGCTTGAAACCAACTGGGTATAAAATGCATGATGTTTTCAAAAGGTCTGTTAGTAATATATTTATATAAATCCTTTTTTTCTTCTGCATTTTAAAGAGTTATGGATTGCTTAAGAAAATGGAGCACATATGGTAAATCCAAGGAATATATCAATTATTTATTTTTTGGGTGCAGAGGACAGATAATTAAAGGTAGACATGAAATACCAAAGTGTGCTCAGTTGAGTGTTTATACAGTTACAGTTTAAACTGATGTACACTCCACTGATACAGGGTACAAGGAGATGATCTCATCAGAGAATCAGACTGACAGACTGATTATCTTTTTTTTTTTTTTGGATGTGCATGCGTAGTCTTTTCTCAGGGATAGTCTCTGAAGATGAGAATTTAGCATTGTGAGAAAAACAAATAGAAGAGCTTGAAATAGAAGACCATCTGAACCTAAAGTATGATACTTATAATCTGTTCAGTCATCCTGATTACTTTTCAAATAGACAGTTTTAATTCATTGAATCTACTTTTTAGCCTTAATTAAAATTCAAAAAAGTATATTTCATAAAAATGTTGACCTAATAATCAATTTTCATATCCCTAATGGTTGAAATGTTAATTATATTAGAACGTATTAGGCTACATTAAAAATTGTATTTAAATTATGTCTCTGGGTCCTCTTAGGTTCCTTGCTTTGCATATATAAGAAGAGTTTGTTACCTTTACTTGTTTAAGATGTTCAGATCATGAGTCTTAACTTTTTTTGATGTGCTAAATATTGCATATTAATTTGATTTTCCCCAAGTATTAGAACATTCTTTTAAAAAAATCCAACGATCATATTTTAATTTTTTTTTCTAGATTTGTTTACCTACAGAATGCTTCGGTATCCGTATTTTTGTAGAATGTATAAAGAATGTCTTTCATGTTGGTTGGCATCTGGCATACCTAATTTAGGTGTCTGGCCAAAGAGAATACATACTACAGCAGAAAAATATAGAGAATATGAAGCCCAGGAGCAAACAGATCAAACTCAAGCCCAGGAGTTACACAGATCTCAAGATAGAGATTTTGAAACTATGGCTAAATTACATATTCCAGTAATGGTGGATGAAGTTGTGCATTGTTTGTCACCACAAAAAGGACAGGTGAGTTGAATTTTTATTTCTTAACCCATTTTTTGTTGAGATAAAATTCGCTTATTGTAATATTCATAATTTTAAGGTATACAGTCCAGTGCCCTTTAGTATACAGATGAACCCCAACTTTTCATGGTTGATGTGGAAATTATACACATTCAGTAGAAATTGTACTTTTGAGTACCATACAACCATGCTTTTTTATTTTTTATTTTTTTTTTTTTCTTTTTTTTTTTTTTTTTTTTATTATTATACTTTAAGTTCTAGGGTACATGTGCATAACGTGCAGGTTTGTTACATATGTATACTTATGCCATGTTGGTGTGCTGCACCCATCAACTCGTCAGCACCCATCAATTCATCATTTATATCTTGTATAACTCCCCAATGCAAGCCCTCCCTCCTCCCCCCTCCCCCCTCCCCATGATAGGCCCCTGTGCGTGATGTTCCCCTTCCCGAGTCCAAGTGATCTCATTGTTCAGTTCCCACCTATGAGTGAGAACATGCGGTGTTTGGTTTTCTGTTCTTGTGATAGTTTGCTAAGAATGATGGTTTCCAGCTGCATCCATGTCCCTACAAAGGACGCAAACTCATCCTTTTTTATGGCTGCATAGTATTCCATGGTGTATATGTGCCACATTTTCTCAATCCAGTCTGTCACAGATGGACATTTGGGTTGATTCCAAGTCTTTGCTATTGTGAATAGTGCCGCAATAAACATACGTGTACATGTGTCTTTGTAGTAGACTAATTTATAATCCTTTGGGTATATACCCAGTAGTGGGATGGCTGGGTCATATGGTACATCTAGTTCTAGATCCTTGAGGAATTGCCATACTGTTTTCCATAATGGTTGAACTAGTTTACAATCCCACCAACAGTGTAAAAGTGTTCCTATTTCTCCACATCCTCTCCAACACCTGTTGTTTCCTGACTTCTTAATGATTGCCATTCTAACTGGTGTGAGATGGTATCTCATTGTGGTTTTGATTTGCATTTCTCTGATGGCGAGTGATGATGAGCATTTTTTCATGTGTCTGTTGGCTGTATGAATATCTTCTTTTGAGAAATGTCTGTTCATATCCTTTCCCCACTTTTTGATGGGGTTGTTTGTTTTTTTCTCGTATATTTGTTTGAGTTCTTTGTAGATTCTGGATATTAGCCCTTTGTCAGATGAGTAGGTTGCAAAAATTTTCTCCCATTCTGTAGGTTGCCTGTTCACTCTGATGGTAGTTTCTTTTGCTGTGCAAAAGCTCTTTAGTTTAATTAGATCCCATTTGTCAATTTTTGCTTTTGCTGCCATTGCTTTTGGTGTTTTAGACATGAAGTCCTTACCCATGCCTATGTCCTGAATGGTACTACCTAGATTTTCTTCTAGGGTTTTTATGGTATTAGGTCTAACATTTAAGTCTCTAATCCATCTTGAATTAATCTTCGTATAAGGGGTAAGGAAAGGATCCAGTTTCAGCTTTCTACTTATGGCTAGCCAATTTTCCCAGCACCATTTATTAAATAGGGAATCCTTTCCCCATTTCTTGTTTCTCTCAGGTTTGTCAAAGATCAGATGGCTGTAGATGTGTGGTATTATTTCTGAGGACTCTGTTCTGTTCCATTGGTCTATATCTCTGTTTTGGTACCAGTACCATGCTGTTTTGGTGACTGTAGCCTTGTAGTATAGTTTGAAGTCAGGTAGCGTGACGCCTCCAGCTTTGTCCTTTTGACTTAGGATTGTCTTGGCAATGCGGGCTCTTTTTTGGTTCCATATGAACTTTAAAGCAGTTTTTTCCAATTCTGTGAAGAAACTCATTGGTAGCTTGATGGGGATGGCATTGAATCTATAAATAACCTTGGGGAGTATGGCCATTTTCACGATATTGATTCTTCCTATCCATGAGCATGGTATGTTCTTCCATTTGTTTGTGTCCTCTTTTATTTCACTGAGCAGTGGTTTGTAGTTCTCCTTGAAGAGGTCCTTTACATCCCTTGTAAGCTGGATTCCTAGGTATTTTATTCTCTTTGAAGCAATTGTGAATGGAAGTTCATTCCTGATTTGGCTCTCTGCTTGTCTGTTACTGGTGTATAAGAATGCTTGTGATTTTTGCACATTAATTTTGTATCCTGAGACTTTGCTGAAGTTGCTTATCAGCTTAAGGAGATTTTGGGCTGAGACGATGGGGTTTTCTAAATATACAATCATGTCATCTGCAAACAGGGACAATTTGACTTCTTCGTTTCCTAACTGAATACCCTTGATTTCTTTCTCTTGCCTGATTGCCCTAGCCAGAACTTCCAACACTATGTTGAATAGGAGTGGTGAGAGAGGGCATCCCTGTCTTGTGCCAGTTTTCAAAGGGAATTTTTCCAGTTTTTGCCCATTCAGTATGATATTAGCTGTGGGTTTGTCATAAATAGCTCTTATTATTTTGAGGTACGTTCCATCAATACCGAATTTATTGAGCGTTTTTAGCATGAAGGGCTGTTGAATTTTGTCAAAAGCCTTTTCTGCATCTATTGAGACAATCATGTGGTTCTTGTCTTTGGTTCTGTTTATATGCTGGATTACATTTATTGATTTGCGAATGTTGAACCAGCCTTGCATCCCAGGGATGAAGCCCACTTGATCATGGTGGATAAGCTTTTTGATGTGCTGCTGAATCCGGTTTGCCAGTATTTTATTGAGAATTTTTGCATCAATGTTCATCGGGGATATTGGTCTAAAATTCTCTTTTTTTGATGTGTCTCTGCCAGGCTTTGGTATGAGGATGATGTTGGCCTCATAAAATGAGTTAGGGAGGATTCCCTCTTTTTCTATTGATTGGAATAATTTCAGAAGGAATGGTACCAGCTCCTCCTTGTACGTCTGGTAGAATTCAGCTGTGAATCCATCTGGTCCTGGACTTTTTTTGGTGGGTAGGCTATTAATTGTTGCCTCAATTTCAGAGCCTACTATTGGTCTATTCAGGGATTCAACTTCTTCCTGGTTTAGCCTTGGGAGAGTGTAAGTGTCCAGGAATTTATCCATTTCTTCTAGATTTTCTAGTTGATTTGCGTAGAGGCGTTTATAGTATTCTCTGATGGTAGTTTGTATTTCTGTGGGGTCAGTGGTGATATCCCCTTTATCATTTTTTATTGCATCTATTTGATTCCTCTCTCTTTTCTTCTTTATTAGCCTTGCTAGCGGTCTGTCAATTTTGTTGATCTTTTCAAAAAACCAACTCCTGGATTCATTGATTTTTTGGAGGGTTTTTTGTGTCTCTATCTCCTTCAGTTCGGCTCTGATCTTAGTTATTTCTTGCCTTCTGCTAGCTTTTGAATGTGTTTGCTCTTGCCTCTCTAGTTCTTTTAATTGTGATGTTAGAGTGTCAATTTTAGATCTTTCCTGCTTTCTCTTGTGGGCATTTAGTGCTATAAATTTCCCTCTACACACTGCTTTAAATGTGTCCCAGAGATTCTGGTATGTTGTATCTTTGTTCTCATTGGTTTCAAAGAACATCTTTATTTCCGCTTTCATTTCGTTATGTACCCAGTAGTCATTCAGGAGCAGGTTGTTCAGTTTCCATGTAGTTGAGCGGTTTTGATTGAGTTTCTTAGTCCTGAGTTCTAGTTTGATTGCACTGTGGTCTGAGAGACAGTTTGTTATAATTTCTGTTCTTTTACATTTGCTGAGGAGTGCTTTACTTCCAATTATGTGGTCAATTTTGGAATAAGTGCGATGTGGTGCTGAGAAGAATGTATATTCTGTTGATTTGGGGTGGAGAGTTCTATAGATGTCTATTAGGTCCGCTTGGTGCAGAGATGAGTTCAATTCCTGGATATCCTTGTTAACTTTCTGTCTCGTTGATCTGTCTAATGTTGACAGCGGAGTGTTGAAGTCTCCCATTATTATTGTATGGGAGTCTAAGTCTCTTTGTAAGTCTCTAAGGACTTGCTTTATGAATCTGGGTGCTCCTGTATTGGGTGCATATATATTTAGGAGAGTTAGCTCTTCCTGTTGAATTGATCCCTTTACCATTATGTAATGGCCTTCTTTGTCTCTTTTGATCTTTGATGGTTTAAAGTCTGTTTTATCAGAGACAAGGATTGCAACCCCTGCTTTTTTTTGTTCTCCATTTGCTTGGTAGATCTTCCTCCATCTCTTTATTTTGAGCCTATGTATGTCTCTGCATGTGAGATGGGTCTCCTGAATACAGCAGACTGATGGGTCTTGACTCTTTATCCAGTTTGCCAGTCTGTGTCTTTTAATTGGAGCATTTAGTCCATTAACATTTAAGGTTAATATTGTTATGTGTGAACTTGATCCTGCCATTATGATATTAACTGGTTATTTTGCTCGTTAGTCGATGCAGTTTCTTCCTAGCCTCGATGGTCTTTACATTTTGGCATGTTTTTGTGATGGCTGGTACCGGTTGTTCGTTTCCATGTTTAGGGCTTCCTTCAGGGTCTCTTGTAAGGCAGGCCTGGTGGTGACAAAATCTCTAAGCATTTGCTTATCTGTAAAGGATTTTATTTCTCCTTCACTTATGAAACTTAGTTTGGCTGGATATGAAATTCTAGGTTTAAAATTCTTTTCTTTAAGAACGTTGAATATTGGCCCCCACTCTCTTCTGGCTTGTAGAGTTTCTGCCGAGAGATCTGCTGTTAGTCTGATGGGCTTCCCTTTGTGGGTTACCCGACCTTTCTCTCTGGCTGCCCTTAAGATTTTTTCCTTCATTTCAACTTTGGTGAATCTGGCAATGATGTGTCTTGGAGTTGCTCTTCTGGAGGAGTATCTTTGTGGCGTTCTCTGTATTTCCTGAATTTGAATGTTGTCCTGCCCTACTAGGTTGGGGAAGTTCTCCTGGATGATATCCTGAAGAGTGTTTTCCAACTTGGTTCCATTTTCCCCCTCACTTTCAGGCACCCCAATCAGACGTAGATTTGGTCTTTTTACGTAATCCCATACTTCTTGCAGGCTTTGCTCATTTCTTTTTCTTCTTTTTTCTTTTGGTTTCTCTTCTCGCTTCATTTCATTCATTTGATCTTCAATCGCTGATACTCTTTCTTCCAGTTGATCGAGTCGGTTACTGAAGCTTGTGCATTTGTCACGTATTTCTCGTGTCATGGTTTTCATCTCTGTCATTTCGTTTATGATCTTCTCTGCATTAATCAGTCTAGCTGTCAATTCTTCCACTCTTTTTTCAAGATTTTTAGTTTCTTTGCGCTGGGTACGTAATTCCTCCTTTAGCTCTGATAAGTTTGATGGACTGAAGCCTTCTTCTCTCCTCTCGTCCAAGTCATTCTCTGACCAGCTTTGATCCGTTGCTGGCGATGGGCTGCGCTCCTTCGCAGGGGGAGATGCGCTCTTATTTTTTGAATTTCCAGCTTTTCTGCCCTGCTTCTTCCCCATCTTTGTGGTTTTATCTGTCTCTGGTCTTTGATGGTGGTGACGTACTGATGGGGTTTTGGTATAGGTGTCCTTCCTGTTTGATAGTTTTCCTTCTGACAGAAGGACTGTCTGTTGGTCTGTTGGAGATTGCTTGAGGTCCACTCCAGACCCTGTTTGCCTGGGTAACAGCAGCAGAGGTTGCCGAAGATAGAATATTGCTGAACAGCGAGTGTACCTGTCTGATTCTTCCTTTGGAAGTTTCCTCTCAGGGGTGTACTCCACCCTGTGAGGTGTGGGGTGTCAGACTGCCCCTAGTGGGGGATTTCTCCCAGCTAGGCTACTCAGGGGTCAGAGACACACCTGAGCAGGCAGTCTGTCCGTTCTCAGATCTCAACCTCCGCGTTGGGAGATCCACGGCTCTCCCCAAAGCTGTCAGACAGAGTCGTTCGCGTCTGCACCGGCTCCCGCTACTTCCCCTGTTGGTCTTCAGCTGTGCGCTGTCCCCAGAGGTGGAGACTACAGAGACAGGCAGGCTTCCTTGAGCTGCTGTGAGCTCCACCCAGTTCGAGCTTCCCAGCGGCTTTGTTTACCTACTTAAGCCTCAGCAATGGCGGGCGCCCCTCCCCCAGCCTCGCTGCTGCCTTGCGGATAGATCGCGGCAGACTGCTGTGTTAGCAGTGAGGGAGGCTTCGTGGGCGTGGGACCCTCCCGGCCAGGATTGGGATATATTCTCCTGGTGTGCCTGTATGCTTACAGTGCAGTATTGGGGTGGGAGTTACCCGATTTTCCAGGTGTTGTGTGTCTCAGTTCCCCTGGCTAGGAAAACGGATCCCCTTCCCCCTTGCGCTTCCAGGTGAGGCGATGCCTCGCCCTGCTTCAGCTCTCGCTGGTCAGGCTGCAGCAGCTGACCAGCACCGATTGTCCGGCACTCCCTAGTGAGACGACCCCAGTACCTCAGTTGAAAATGCAGAAATCACCGGTCTTCTGTGTCGCTTGCGCTGGGAGTTGGAGACTGGAGCTGTTCCTATTCGGCCATCTTGCTCCGCCCCCACAACCATGCTTTTTTAAAGTTTCAGCACAATATTCATATAAATTACATGAGATAGTCAATAACTTTATTATAAAATAGGCTTTGTGATAGCTGATTTTGCCTAACTGTAGGGTAACGTAAGTGTTCTCAGCATGTTTAAGATAGGTTAGGCTAAGCTATGATGTTCAGTAGGTTAAGTACTTAAATGCATTTTTGCCACATGGTGTTTTCAAGTAATGAAGGGTTTGTCAGGACGTAACCCCCATGTAAGTTGAGGAGAATTTGTATTCATAAGCTTATGACCACTGTTTAATTGAGGAATGTGTTTATCACCACAGTAGGAAACCTCATACCCATTAGTATTCACTCCCCATTGACATCCTTCCCCTAGCCCCTGACAACCACTAAGCTATTTTTTTGTCTCTATGAATTTGCTTATTCCAGACATTTTATTTAAATGGATTCATAGATATGTGGCATTTTTTATCTGCGTTCTTTTACTCAGCATGGTTTCAAGGTTCTTCCATGGTGTTGCATGTATCTGTACTTGGTTCCTTTTTATTGCTGAATCATTGCATTGTATGGATTTGCCACATTTTGTTTATTCATTAACCAAATGATGAGCATTTATTTATATTGTTTCTGCTTTGTGGCTGTTGTGAATAATGCTACTATGAACATTCTTGTACAAATTTCCTCTTTTTTTTGAAACGGAGTCTTGCTCTGTCACCGAAGCTAGAGTGCAGTGGCATGATGTTGGTTCACTGCAAGCTCTGCCTCCTGGGTGCAAGCGATTCTCTTGCCTGAGCCTTCCAAGTAGCTGAGACTATAGTTGCACACTACCGTGGCCGGCTAATTTTTGTATTTTTAGTAGAGATGGGGTTTCACCATGTTGGCCAGGCTGGTCATGAACTCCTGACCTCAGGTGATCCTCCCGCCTTGGCCTCCCAAAGTGTTGTGATTACAGGTGTGAGCCACCATACCCGGCCTTGTACAAGTTTTGGTATGGACATATGTTTTCAGTTCTCTTGGTTATATATATCTAGGAGTGGAATTCCTCTAGGCTTAACTTTTTGAGGCTGTGAAAAACTGTTTCTCAGAATTGATTAGTTTTGTCAAATGACAGTCTTAAAAGAAAAAGAACATTACACTGGCTGAATAGTTAGGGTATGAAAACTGAATCCAGCAGAGCTTCTTGAGAATTTTATTACATAATCCTTTCAGAAATGGCTGGACACAAAGATATGAATCTGAATTCCTGTTCCCTGTTTTCTAAGCCTTGGTTTTCAACTACCCTGAAGTATTAGAGTTCCCCAGAGAAACCAAACCAACAGAGAGTTTAACCTTGAACAATGTGTGAATTTGGGGTGTTGACACCTACAGAGTTGAAAATCCACGTGTAACTTTTGACTCTCCAAAAAATTACTCATAATCTGCTGTTGACCAGAAACCTTACCAGAAACATAAACACATATTTCTTTTTTTCTTTTTCTTTTCTTTTCTTTTCTTTTTTTTTTTTTGAGGCGGAGTTTCGCTCTTATTGCCCAGGCGGGGGTGCAATGGCATAATCTCAGCTCGCTGCAACCTCTGCTTTCCGGGTTCAGTTGATTCTCCTGCCTCAGCCTCCCTAGTAGCCGGGATTACAGGCATGTACTACCACGCCCGGCTAGTTTTGTAGTTTTAGTAGAGATGGGGTTTCTCCATATTGGTCAGGCTGGTCTCGAACTTCTGACCTCAGGTGATCCACCCGCCTTGGCCTCCCAAAGTGCTGAGATTACAGGTGTGAACCAATACACCCTGACATGAACACATATTTCATATGTTATGTGTATTATATACTGTATTCTTATAATAAAATAAGCTAGAGAAAACAAAATATTAAGAGAATCATAAGGAAAATAAAATATATTTACTATTTATTAAGTGGAAGTAAGTCATCATAGTAGTCTTCATCTTTGTTAAGGAGACTGAGGAAGAGGAGGAGGGGTTGGTCTTGCTGTTGCAAGGGTGGTAGAGGCTGAAGAAAATCCACAAATAAGTGGACTTTTGCAGTTCAAACCTGTGTTGTTCAAGGATAAATCGTGTGTGTGTGTGTGTGTATACCAGTACACATACACGTATATATATATGCATGTATACACACACAGACACACACAGACACACACAGACACACACACACACAAATACACAACCCTACCGATTTTGGATTTACCAGTGCTCCACAATCTCCTAAGCCAATTCCTTAACTTAAGTCTCTCTCTTTATAGAAAGAGAGGATTAAAGATTAAATAAGATCTTTGATTATGACCTTAGATCATAATCTAGATATTTAATTTAGATTAAATTAAATAAGGTCTAAGATTATTGTTTAAAGTCATAATCGAAGACCTTATTTAATCCTGCCAGAAATACTGAAAGTAAGGTAGGTGTGATCTCTTTAAAGCAATGTAAGAAATACTGGTTGATATAATATTCAAAACATAAAAGCTAGAAACTTTCTGATATGTATATTCATTCACAAGAGAAAAAAGTATTGTAGATTGTTTTCAATTTTTAAAGATAATTTAATGCTTATATTTCTTAATGTACTGACTTCAGAAATGTGATCCCTTATTCTAGCAGCTACTGTTTTTATCTAAATCAGTTATTTTTGTATCTCGTCCGTCTTCTTTTTCCAACATATTGCTTAGTGGTTAAGAGAAAAGATTCTGGAACTGGACTGCCTAGGTTCGAAGCTCTTGTCTAGGAAACATGTGCATGTGTGCGCACACCCAGCTTTTCTTTTTCCTGAAACTTTTTCATGTTGGATCAGGCAGTTTTCATGAACTAAATTTAAGCTATATGTATAAGGCGTACTACAATGGCTGGATGTTGCTCATACAAAAGCCATCAGGGATATGATGTGGGTTGCTTCGTAAAAATATTGTTTACTTTCTCCTCAGGCAGTATACACAGGCAAATTTACACACAAAATAAATACAGCATTCTTTTAAAAAAATTTTTTTAAATTTTAATTGTTCTAGAGAGAGTCTGTCTCTGTTGTTGAAGCTGAAATATGGTGGTGTGATCATAACTCACTGTAGTCTGGAACTCCTGGGCTCAGGTGATCCTTCCTGTCTCAGCCTCCTGCGTAGCTGATCCTAGAGGTGTGAGCTGCTGCATCCAGCTAAACCCTGTATTCTTAAATGAATTTATTTGTATAAAGTATTTAGCTCAATGCTGTCATGTAGTGGGACTCCAAATATGCATGAAAATGTAAATTAAAGTATTAAATTGGATAAAACTTCTTGTTGAATGTGAGTGACTTCATCAAAATGAAATTCTTTTGGTGTTTTAAAAAAGATCCATAATGCAGGGATAACAAAATCCATAAATAAGTGTGAGTTTTGTTTTTATTATTTATTTATTTATTTTAATTATTATACTTTTAAGTTCTAGGGTACATGTACACAACGTGCAGGTTTGTTACATATGTATACATGTGCTATGTTGGTGTGCTGCACGCATTAACTCGTCATTTACATTAGGTATATCTCCTAATGCTATCCCTCCTCCCTCCCCGCTCCCCACAATAGGCCCTGGTGTGTGATGTTCCCCTTCCTGTATCCAAGTGATCTCATTGTTCAATTCCCACCTGTTAGTGAGAACATGCGGTGTTTGGTTTTCTGTTCTTGTGATAGCTTGCTGAGAATGGTGGTTTCCAGCTTCATCCATGTCCCTGTAAAGGACATGAACTCATCCATTTTTATGGCTGCATAGTATTCCATGGTGTATATGTGCCACATTTTCTTAATCCAGTCTGTCATTGATGGACATTTGGGTTGGTTCCAAGTCTTTGCTATTGTGAATAGTGCTGCAGTAAACGTGTGCATGTGTCTTTATAGTAGCATGATTTCTAATCCTTTGGGTATATACCCAGTAATGGGATGGCTGGGTCAAATGGCATTTCTAGTTCTAGATCCTTGAGGAATTGCCACACTGTTTTCCACAATGTTTGAACTAGTTTACAGTCCCACCAAAGGTGTAAGAGTGTTCCTATTTCTCCATATCCTCTCTAGCACCTGTTGTTTTCTGACTTTTTCATGATTGCCATTCTAACTGGTGTGAGATGGTATCTCATTGTGGTTTTGATTTGCATTTCTCTGATGGCCAGTGATGATGAGCATTTTTTCATGTGTCTGTTGGCTGTATGAATGTCTTCTTTTGAGAAGTGTCTGTTCATTTTCTTTGCCCACTTTTTGATGGGGTTGTTTGTTTTTTTCTTGTAAATTTGTTTGAGTTCTCTGTAGGTTCTAGATATTAGCCCTTTGTCAGATGAGTAGATTGCAAAAATTTTCTCCCATTCTGTAGGTTGCCTGTTCACTCTGATGGTAGTTTCTTTTGCTGCACAGAAGCTCTTTAGTTTAATTAGATCCCATTTGTCAATTTTGGCTTTTGTTGCTGTTGCTTTTGGTGTTTTAGACATGAAGTCCTTGCCCATGCCTATGTCCTGAATGGTATCACCTATGTTTTCTTCTAGGGTTTTTATGGTATTAGGTCTAACATTTAAGTCTCTAATCCATCTTGAATTAATCTTCGTATAAGGAGTAAGGAAAGGATCCAGTTTCAGCTTTCTACTTATGGCTAGCCAATTTTCCCAGCACCATTTATTAAATAGTGAATCCTTTCCCCATTTCTTGTTTTTCTCAGGTTTGTCACAGATCAGATGGCTGTAGATGTGTGGTATTATTTCTGAGGGCTCTGTTCTGTTCCATTGGTCTATATCTCTGTTTTGGTACCAGTACCATGCTGTTTTGGTTACTGTAGCCTTATAGTATGGTTTGAAGTCAGGTAGCGTGATGCCTCCAGCTTTGTTCTTTTGGCTTAGGATTGTCTTGGCAATGTGGGCTCTTTTTTGGTTCCATATGAACTTTAAAGCAGTTTTTTCCAATTCTGTGAAGAAAGTCATTGGTAGCTTAATGGGGATGGCATTGAATCTATAAATTACCTTGGGCAGTAAGGCCATTTTCACGATATTGATTCTTCCCATCCATGAGCATGGTGTGTTCTTCCATTTGTTTGTGTCCTCTTTTATTTCACTGAGTAGTGGTTTGTAGTTCTCCTTGAAAAGGTTGTTTACATCCCTTGTAAGTTGGATTCCTAGGTATTTTATTCTCTTTGAAGCTATTGTGAATGGGAATTCATTCCTGATGTGGCTCTCTGTTTGTCTGTTACTGGTGTATAAGAATGCTTGTGATTTTTGCACATTAATTTTGTATCCTGAGACTTTGCTGAAGTTTCTTATCAGCTTAAGGAGATTTTGGGCTGAGACAATGGGGTTTTCTAAATATACAATCATGTCATCTGCAAACAGGGACAATTTGACTTCTTCTTTTCCTAACTGAATACCCTTGATTTCTTTCTCTTGTCTGATTGCCCTGTCCAGAACTTCCAACAGTATGTTGAATAGGAGTGGTGAGAGAGGGCATCCCTGTCTTGTGCCAGTTTTCAAAGGGAATGCTTCCAGTTTTTGCCCATTCAGTATGATATTGGCTGTGGGTTTGTCATAAATAGCTCTTATTATTTTGAGATATGTTCCATCAATACCGAATTTATTGAGCGTTTTTAGCATGAAGGGCTGTTGAATTTTGTCAAAGGACTTTTCTGCATCTACTGAGATAATCATGTGGTTTTTGTCTTTGGTTCTGTTTATATGCTGGATTACGTTTATTGATTTGCGTATGTGGAACCCGCCTTGCATCCCAGTGATGAAGCCCACTTGATCATGGTGGATAAGCTGTTTGATGTGCTGCTGGATTCGGTTTGCCAGTATTTTATTGAGGATTTTTGCATCGATGTTCATCAGGGATATTGGTCTAAAATTCTCTTTTTTTGTTGTGTCTCTGCCAGGCTTTGGTATCAGGATGGTGTTGGCCTCATAAAATGAGTTAGGGAGGATTCCCTCTTTTTCTGTTGATGGGAATAGTTTTAGAAGGAATGGTACCAGCTCCTCCTTATACCTCTGGTAGAATTCGGCCGTGGATCCGTCTGATCCTGCTCTTTTTTTGGTTGGTAGGCTATTAATTATTGCCTCAATTTCAGAGCCTGCTGTTGGTCTATTCAGGGATTCAACTTCTTCCTGGTTTAGTCTTGGGAGAGTGTATGTGTCCAGGAAATTATCCATTTCTTGTACGTTTTCTAGTTTATTTGCGTAGAGGTGTTTATAGTATTCTCTGGTGGTAGTTTGTATTTCTGTGGGGTTGCTGGTGATATCCTCTGTATCATTTTTTATTGCATCTATTTGATTCTTCTCTCTTTTATTCTTTATTAGTCTTGCTAGCGGTCTATCAATTTTGTTGATCTTTTCAAAAAACCAGCTCCTGGATTCATTGATTTTTTGGAGGGTGTTTTGTGCCTCTATCTCCTTCAGTTCTGCTCTGATCTTAGTTATTTCTTGCTTTCTGCTAGCTTTTGAATGTTTGCTCTTGCTTCTCTAGTTCTTTTAATTGTGATGTTAGGGTGTCAATTTTAGAACTTTCCTGCTTTCTCTTGTTGACATTTAGTGCTATAAATTTCCCTCTACACACTGCTTTAAATGTGTCCCAGAGATTCTGGTATGTTGTATCTTTGTTCTCCTTGGTTTCAGAGAGCATCTTTATTTCTGCCTTCATTTCATTATGTACCCAGTAGTCATTCAGGAGCACGTTGTTCAGTTTCTATGTAGTTGAGCAGTTTTGAGTGAGTTTCTTAGTCCTGAGTTCTAGTTTGATTGCACTGTGGTCTGAGAGACAGTTTGTTATAATTTCTGTTCTTTTACATTTGCTGAGGAGTGCTTTACTTCCAACTATGTGGTAAATTTTGGAGTAAGTGTGATGTGGTGCTGAGAAGAATGTATATTCTGTTGATTTGGGGTGGAGAGTTCTGTAGATGTCTACTAGGTACACTTGATGCCAAGTTGAGTTCAATTCCTGGATATCCTTGTTAACTTTCTGTCTCGTTAATCTGTCTAATGTTGACAGTGGGGTGTTAAAGTCTCCCGTTATTATTGTATGGGAGTCTAAGTCTCTTTGTAAGTCTCTAAGGACTTGCTTTATGAATCTGGGTGCTCCTGTATTGGGTGCATATATATTTAGGATAGTTAGTTCTTCCTGATGAATGGATTCCTTTACCATTGTGTAATGGCCTTGTTTGTCTGTTTTGATCTTTGATGGTTTAAAGTCTGTTTTGTCAGAGACTAGGATTGCAACCCCTGGTTTTTTTGTTTTCCATCTGCTTCGTAGATTTTCCTCCATCCCTTTATTTTGAGCCGATGTGTGTCTCTGCATGTGAGATGGGTCTCCTGAATACAGCAAACGGATGGGTCTTGACTCTTTATCCAATTTGCCAGTCTGTGTCTTTTAATTGGACCATTTAGACCATTTACATTTAAGGTTAATATTGTTATGTGTGAACTTGATCCTTTCATTATAATATTAGCTGGTTATTTTGCTCCTTAGTTGATGCAGTTTCTTCCTAGCATTGATGGTCTTTACATTTTGGCATGTTTTTGCAATGGCTGGTACCGGTTATTCCTTTCAATGTCTAGTGCTTCCTTCAGGATCTCTTGTAGGGCAGGCCTGGTGTTGACAAAATCTCTATGCATTTGCTTGTCTGTAAAGGATTTTATTTCTCCTTCACTTATGAAACTTAGTTTGGCTGGATATGAAATTCTTGGTTGAAAATTCTTTTCTTTAGGAATGTTCAACGTTGGCCCTCACTCTCTTCTGGCTTGTAGAGATTCTGCTGAGACATCTGCTATTAGTCTAATGGGCTTCCCTTTGTGTGTATCCTGACCTTTCTCTCTGGCTGCCGTTTACATTTTTTCCTTCATTTCAACTTCAGTTAATCTTAATCTAACAATTATGTGTCTTGGAGTTGCTCTTCTCGAGGAGTATCTTTGTGACGTTCTCTGTATTTCCTGAATTTGAATGTTGGCCTGCTTTACTAGGTTGGGGAAGTTCTCCTGGATGACATCCTGCAGAGTGTTTTCCACTTAGGTTCGATTCTCCCCGTCACTTTCAGGTACACCAATCAGACGTAAATTTGGTCTTTTCACATGATCCCATATTTCTTGGAGGCTTTGTTTATTTCTTTTTACTCTTTTTTCTCTAGACTTCTCTTCTCGCTTCATTTCAGTCATTTGATCTTCAGTCACTGATACTCTTTCTTCCACTTGATCAAGTTGGTTACTGAAGCTTGTGCATTTGTCACGTAGTTCTCGTGTCATGGTTTTCATCTCTATCTGTTTGTTTATGGACTTCTCTGCATTGATTATTCTAGTTATCCATTCTTCCATTCTGTTTTTAAGGTTTTTAGTTTCTTTGCGCTGGGTATGTAGTTCCTCCTTTAGCTCTGAGAAGTTTGATTGACTGAAGGCTTCTTCTCTCAACTCGTCAAAGTCATTCTCCATCCAGCTTTGTTCCATTGCTGGTGATGAGCTGTGTTCCTTTGGACGGGGAGATGCTCTCTGATTTTTTGAATTTCCAGCTTTTCTGCACTGCTTTTTCCCCATCTTTGTGGTTTTATCTGCCTTTGGTCTGATGATGGTGACATACTGATGCGTTTTTGGTGTGGGTGCCCTTTGTGTTTGGTAGTTTTCCTTCTAACAGTCAGGATCCTCAGCTGCAGGTCTGTCCGAGTTTGCTTGAGGTCCATTCCAGACCCTGTTTCCCTGGGTATCAGCAGCAGAGGCTGCAGAAGATAGAATATTGCTGAACAGCGAGTGTTGCTGTCTGATTCTTCCTTAGGAAGCTTCGTCTCAGAGGTGTACCCAGCCGTGTGAGGTGTGAGGTGTCGGTCTGCACCTAGTGGGGGATGTCTCCCACTGAGGCTACTCAGTTGTCAGAGACCCACTTGAGCAGGCAGTCTGTCTGTTCTCAGATCTGTACCTCCGTGCTGGGAGAACCACTGCTCTCTTCAAAGCCGTCAGACAGGGACATTTACATCTGCAGAGGTTTCTGCTGCTTTTTGTTTAGCTATGTCCTGTCCCCAGAGGTGGAGTTTACAGAGGCAGGCAGGCCTCCTTGAGCTGGGTTGGGCTCCACCCAATTCGAGCTTCCTGGTGGCTTTGTTTACCTACTTAAGCCTCAGCAATGGCGGACGCCCCTCCCCCAGCCTTGCTGCCACCTTGCAGTTAGACCTCAGACTGCTGTGCTAGCAATGAGGGAGGTTCCTTGGGTGTGGGACCCTCTGGGCCAGGTGTAGGATATAATCTCCTGGTGTGCTGTTTGCTGAGACCCTTGGTAAAGCACAGTATTAGGGTGGGAGTTACCCGATTTTCCAGGTGTTGTGTGTCTTAGTTTCCCTTGGCTAGGAAAAGGAATTCCCTTCCCCCTTGCGCTTCCCAGGTGAGGCGATGCTTCGCCCTGCTTCAGCTCTTGCTGGTCGGGCTACACGGTCTGACCAGCACCGACTTTCTGACATGCCCAAGTGAGATGAAGCTGGTACCTCAGTTGAAAATGCAGAGATCATCCATCTTCTGTGTCGCTCACGCTGGGAGCCAGAGGCTGGAGCTGTTCCTATTCGGCCATCTTCAAGTGTGAGTTTTAAAAAATGTATATTGAAATATATATGATATATTTTAATGTGTGTATATATACATACATATATAAACCTATATATACACCTATGTGTGTGTATATATACATATATATGTATATATAACTGCCCCATCCTTTCAAAAATATGTACATATATATGTATGTATATGTATATGTATATATATGTATATATATTTGAAGGGATGGGGCAGTTAGTAAAAATTGGAACCAAATTCAGTGGCTTGAACTTGACTTCTGAAACTAAAAACCAAAGTACATTGTATTAATTTATTAAACTGTAGTAACAAAGCCAAATGCTTATTTTGCCGTAAGCCATGGAGTAGAAAAACAAACAAAAACAAATTGCGCTACATCTTCTAGCAAATCAGTATTGTATCCAACTTTTTCCAAAACCAAGTAGAATACAATTAGATAATTCTACAACTTGACCTACACTGCTGTTTCATTCTGTTCAAGTACCTACAAATGTAATGTTGGTTTATTTTGACATTTTCCTTGTTCTGATTTGAGTTGGGTTTTCCAGTAACTTTTTATAGAAAGTTTAATTTTATCAATGTTATTTCTGAAAACTTTTCTTGTGAGATACACTTAGAGACAATGTTATTTCTTACCTTTTCTGCTGTCTGGCAGACAGCTTTATTCACTATTCCCTTAATCTTCAAGTAATAAAGAACTGGTGACAGTCCTTGGACAGGAAAGGTCTTTATTTCATCTATAATCCATTATTTGCTTCTCTTCTTCCTGAGCCTTTTCCCCAAAATCATTTTCCTTTGCAAACTATGAGTCATACAATCACTTGCATCAGTCACTTACTTACTATTACCTTTTTCTGCATCGACTTCAATGGTGAATTTACAGATGAAACTTTTTTTTTTTTTTTGAGATGGAGTCTTGCTCTGTCGCCCAGGCTGGAGTACAGTGGCGCGTTCTTGGCTCACTGCAAGCTCCTCCTTGTGGGTTCACTCCATTCTCCAGATAAGGCTTTGATGTAACAAGAACTTTAAAAAATATCTGAATGTATTTAAAGTGAGGCGCAAGGCATTTTATAGTTCTTTTTTCTTTAGTACTTGAAAGGTGCTCACCTAAAGAAAATAGTGATTTTGGGAATTTCTTCAGCATCATAGCTAGTTTACTACCTATGTAGTTTACTACAAATTTGTTTTCAAATGCACTTAAACTATTTACTAGTTTTAATTATGAGAAAAATATCCTCTTTCCCTTGGAAGGTATTTTAAATTTTAATTGTTAAGAAGAAATTAAAGATACTATTTCTCCTTGCTTAGTTTGCATTATTTCATATTCTAGATGAATAGCTTCTTGTGAAAATGTATTATCCTAAGAACATTTTTTTTTTTCCTCCTGGAGATATTTTACTCAGGGCTAATAGATTAACTTTTTATTCTTGATTTCTGAAAACAGGAGAAAAAAAAGTTTAGTGATTTTCTAAATAACTAAATTCTGCTTAGTTTAAGATGGTAGCAGTTTGGAGAGTATAGGAAACCTGATATTCTTGCTCCAGTAGTAGTGCTAATTTAGCTTGGTGCCTTGGGGCTTCTTTGAGTGTTATTATAAGGGTACAAGTGCCCCACTAGTACAAGTAGCTGTGCGGTTTGGTCAATTAACTTTCCATGGTTGTGCCTCAGATTCCTCATCTGTAAAATGAGGAAATAGAACCTATCTCACTTCTGGTTACTGTGAGGATTAGATGAGTGAATATACATAAATTGTTTAGAATTATATCTTCCAAGTAGTTGAGCCCAATAAATATTAGCTGTTATGGGAATAGAAAGAGTCAAAGTTGTTAGCCAGATTAAAAAAGAAATTCAGGAGAAAAATGCGAGGAGAGAGCAAAGGTGGAACCAACCTGTCTGGAAATGAAAAAGTACTGTTTCCTCTTTCTGGAACTCTCCTCATCTTCATCCTTTGGGCCTGGAGTCAAGTTTTACTTGTTTTTGGGAACTTTTGATGAGCCTCCACAGAAAATAGGTATCCCAATTACATATCATGTACTTTTCTTCATAGCAACTTAATGTCATAATTATAATTTTGATGAGATTATTTGTTCAATGGACACCCTCTTAGTAGATTGCCCTCCATGAAGCCATGGACATATTTGTCTTCCTTACCATTATATCTCTAGTGCTTAGCACAAGGCCTGCCACATGGTGATTTTGTAATGATATTTTAAGTGAATGAATAAAAGTCAAAGTAAACTAGAAGACAGATGTGAGGCACCAATAAGAGGAATGTCCCTTGGGTACTGAGGTAGCTTCTCTGGCTCAAGATTTTTATATAATTTCAGTGTCAGTAGGCAGGCCAGGTCTGATCAAGTAACTGATCTGAAAAAACAGATACAAAGGCTGAGAAAATAAGCTGGCACCTAAACTCAAGTAAAATAGATTATGATGACAAATAGGTTAAATTTGCTAGGTTTGGTTTATAAATATTTCACAGTATTTTACCTATTTTAAGTTATAATAGTTAGTATATTTATAACTGTTAGATTTTCTATAGTTATGGTACTAGCTTTGATAATTTTCTTTATTAAATGCATTATGCTCTGTACAATGGAATTTTCTTAAGATCAGTAGCAGTATTTTACTTGTTTTATTTAAAAATCTTTGCAATCTTTAATGGAGAGCAGACATCAAAGAGAAAAATACTGAAACTATATGTTTGCTCTCTTTAAATATTGGAGGCTGATGATGAGAGTTGATTTTGTTTGACTCCAAATTGTTAAAGAGAAACTTTCCTAAGGTATAGGACCAATGGCATAGCATCTAGAGGGAGATACTTAAAAAAATTTTTTTTTGAGATGGGGTCTCAATCTGTCGCCTGGGCTTGGAGTGCAGTGGGGCGATCTTGGCTCCCTGCAAGCTTTGCCTCCTGAGTTCACACCATTCTCCTGCCTGAACCTCCCGAGTAGCTGGAACTATAGGCGCCTGCCACCACACCCAGCTAATTTTTTTGTATGTTTAGTAGAGACAGGGTTTCACTGTGTTAGCCAGGATGGTCTCCATCTCCTGACCTCGTGATCCGCCCACCTCAGCCTCCCAAAGTGCTGGGATTACAGATGTGAGCCACTGTGCCTGGCCTTTTTTTTTTCCTTCTTAAGAAAATACTTAAAATTTCAGATGGGATGGACTGTTGATGTTGTGTTTTCCCTCTCTTATTTTTTAAAAAACAGGCTTCTTTGAGGCAAATTTTATTTTACATTGCATTCTTCCTTTGTTTGGAGAATGTTTTTAAAAATCATGTAGCACATTAAGTGACCTTTGTATTAAAATATCTTCCAAAATGTGACACTGCCAGTGCTGTGCTTGTAAAGGTTTAACAACTGGCTCTCTGGGGGTAAGGGGTGGGATGTGAATTAAAAAAAAAAAAAAAAAACCCTGATTTTAGTATTTGCAAATTTCCATGGTGTACGTATTCCTGATGTCACGGAATGTAGATTTAGTCTCTGCCTATTTCTGCAATTTCTGTTTCCCTCTTCTTGAATTTTATATCAATCACAATGCAGTTTTCCATATACTTTATAGTATTTGATGCTTCCGTTCCCTTACACTTGCTCTTTTCCCTGTGACTTGTTGGTCTGAGAACATCTTGTTCATATTTCAGTATCTGGGTTTGTCAAGTTATCCTTCTTCAAGTTTCTCTTCAAAGTTATTCACTCTTTCTTCTCTTGACTGCTTCAGAACCTTGTCCTTGTTTTCTCCTTTTTTCTTTTTTTTTAATTTTTATGAGTACATAGCAGATGTATATATTTATAGGGCACATGAGCTATCTCAACACAGGCATTCAATGTGTGACAATCACGTCAGGGTAAATGGGTCATCTATCATCTCAAGCATTTATCATTTCTTTGTGCTACGAACATTCCAATTATATTCTTTTAGTTATTTTAAAATGTACAATAAATTATTGTTGACTGTTACCTGTTGTGCTTTCAAATAATCTTATTCATTCTACCTAACTATATTGAACTTTGTCCTTTTTAAAATTATAGAGTGTATTACATTGTATTATAATTATTTCTTCATTGTTATAGATTGGAAGCTTATCGAGAATAAAGACAATGTCTTTTTCTTCTTTGTTCCCCCAGCACTAGTATAGTGCCTGACTGTTAGTGGTAGGGCAATAAATATTTATTTTAACTGTAGTTGAACTGATAATTTATTAGTGTTATCGGTTGATTTAACTTAATTGGCTCTTTTATTTATGCACTGGGATCTGAGGATAGTGCTGTCTTTGGGCCCTGTGCTATACAAAAATTTGTTGCTTCATTTGTGTAATAGATTTAGCAAGAAGAAATTTTGACACTTCTAATACGTCTTAAAAGGGTTTCAAAATATTCTTAACCTGAACTCTCCAATATAACTATTAATGATCTATAACATAACTTGAGAATAACAACATATTATTACTATTATAATAAAACATTTTAGAAGCAAATTACCTTTTTGAAGAAAACAATTTATTTTTCATATTACTTAATGGTTTTTAGAAATAGACAATTGTTTTATGATGATATCTTAAGCAAAATGAATATTGTTGTTTTATTATTTTACTGTTGAAGGTTCTATATTGAAGATATTTTCTATGAAAACTTTTAAAGCTTATCTTTGATATATATTTAAAAATCTCATTAGTATTGGATTTTATGATTAGCTTTAGGTTTATTATATGCAATATTTTAAGAGTGGCATGTTTATCTGTTATTTGGGATAAATGTAGCATTTATAGGTAACCTGCATTGCCTAGCAATGTGATGAATATTTTGCATACTGTTGTTAAGGTATTGAAAATCTTTAGGGAGTCAAGGTAAAGTAAACTTACTAGACAACAATTAAATGTTGAATTCTTGTATTTGATCATTTAATCAATAATTTTTATATAGTATTTTTAGTTATAAAAAGTATAGTTTATTAAAACTCTAATGTGTATTAACTCCATCTTACTCAAAGTATCAAGTTTAGAAATTCCTCTTAGAGAGTCTTGGTGTGAGGGGTATGGGAATATGAATCCCACAGGTAAATTTATTTAATTTTCTATTTAATGAGAATGTTTATGGATTACATTTTTTATAAAATGCTTGTTCATATCGTATGTTATAAAAATAAAAACTGATGCAGAAATGAGTTTTCTTGGTTATCTCTTCAAATCCTACTATATGTATACATGTATATATAGTATATATGTATATATATCAAATTAACATATAATTTGATATAATGACATCTCAAACATTGAAGAATGAAGCAAATGGTTTATACAGACTGAGAGAGAAAATAAGTAGCTATAAGAAATGCACATACTTTCTAAAGCAATATTCACCATTTAAATGTTATTTAAATATAGTTTAAATATTTAAACTATATAGTATGTATATAGTGTATACATAGTATATATATATATACAGTGTCTATATAGTGTATATGGTATATATAGTCTTTTAGGTAAATGAGATAGTTATGACTAAAGTATTACTTAATCTAACAGTTTTTTAGAATGTTAGAAGTGAACATTATTTAAACTAAATGAAAATAGCATGTTTTTTCATGCTTATTTTTTCCATAATGATGGGTTACCATTTAAAAATTGTTTATATATATGTATAAATATAAGTAACTGTGTATAATTAGGTTTTCATATTCAAATCTAATTACAGTGTATATTGAATATATAACATTGTTTTTCGTAAATTCAGTATTCATGAAAATGTACTTGTTTTCTACCACTGAATTAATGCATTTTTATCACTATATAATTCTCTTTATTTGAATTGTGAAGCAAATTATTACTAGAGGACATCAAATAATTAAGACCAACAACTTATTCAATTGTTTTTCCTATCCAGTGACTTTAAATTATCTTTTTTCTAGTTGGTCTTTCTCATGGTCCCAAACTAATTCTTTGCTACTAAAATATAAGAATTAAGATTAAAAAAAGTCAGGCTTCCGAGGCAATTATAAATTAGTTTTTAAAATTAGCCAAAAAATTATGGTTTCTTAGTTGATAAAAATGATATGCTCTCATGTTTAAAAATCAGACATATGTACTGAATCCAAATTTTAAATTTACTTTAGACCCATTCTTCTGGTTCAGTAAATAGAGATCACCCAGGCAGAAAACAGCCTCATTGTATACGAGAAGCTCATAGAAAGAAAAAGGAGAAACGAGTGAGGTTTTTCTGTTCCTAAAGCACATACACATGAGTCATCCTCGGTACTGGTTACTCTCTGGGTCAGCATTAGTCCCTGATAAATAGTCTAATCATAGTTACAGCAAGAGTCTAGGCCCAGTGGTTCTGTCTTTTCCCATTGTTCCCCTGAGTCACATGTTGTTTTATGAAGAGTGATAGGAAGTATACCTTGACCTTGTGAGTTTTCATAACATTTTATTTTACTCTTCTTCCACTACATTCTCCTCATGTAACAAACTACTGAACTGAGGTGTAAGTAGCATATTTAAAATGTTGTTTTATAATAAAACAAGTTGCAAGGCCTGTGGTGACTCATCTTATAATGTTCTGTAAACTCTCTTTTTTCCTTTGTGGTCAGTTGCTAGTAGTTGTCCCCTTTGGGTGAAACAAATATCATTTACCAGGAGGTAGTACGCATTTAAATATTTTATTTTTCTTGCTGAATATTGCTTTAGAAAGTATGTGCATTTTTTTTATAGCTGCTTATTTTCTCTCTCTTGGTCTGTATAACCTATTTGCTTTGTTCTTCAATGTTTGAGATGTCATTATATCAAATTATATGCTAATTTAGGCATATATATTTTATTTTTGTCCTATTTGTTTGGCCTGTGTCATCTGTAATAGTTTTCTGTATAATTAAATTTCAAGATAAAATGGACATCTTTCTTTTGTTATATATATTTCTCTTTCTGGCAAGCAAAAGAAGTAAACTGTGGATATTTAATATATTCATAAAGATGGAGAATTTCCCACTTGAGGTGAGTATATACTGGGAAGAATATTATTGATAATAACAACATAGAGTTGTATAAGATTTTAGTTTATGAAGTACTTTTATATATTATTGACTGTGCTTTTCATTAATACTAATTTCAGTAGTGTTTTGTGTAAAGTATTGTGTCAGATATGGAAAGAAGGACAGGTAATGTCTCCAATGCTTATGTTTTACTGGAACCATATAGTAGTAAATGACAGTGTATGGACTTGAATGCTTCTAGCTAATAATCAGGTTATACAGTATGCTTTTTTCCTTCAAACCTAAGTGTTCTTACGTTCTAGTGGACACCCTAGAAGAACTTCAGAGCTTGTATCAGGCCCCTTAATCCCTTAGGACAGCTATTTGGCCTAACGTTACTAGAGAATAGATCACTAGCCCCCTGAGCACTTGTGACTATGCCCAAGCTCAGTCATAACCCTCTGCAGAGGAGGCCAGACACATCTAATTGGCTAGCTCACTGAATTTTTCAGAGCTTGATCCCAGATTGATCTCTCACTCTTGCAAGGAAACCTTATATTTATAATAACAATATCAGAAGATAAATTGCTCAAAGAAAGATACGGGGTAAGCCGACTAGAGCCAGTAAGTGACTGAGGCTTAGAAATGAGGATGGAGAGAAACTGTTTTGTTGAGGGAAATAAAAAACTGTAAGAGGATGACTTGAAGAAACAGAGTGTTAATACTAAAAAGGAAAACAAAAACTCCATGAATTTCTGTCCTCTCTGTATGTTTTCCCTGCTTTCTCTAGCACTGAGGTACCATTAGTCTCTTCCCTATGGCTTTAATATTACTCTTAACTTTGTAGCAGAAATATGAAAGAATTAAAACTGACCTCAGTTTTATATCCCCTTATTTTAAATGATCTGTATGATGGTTATATGAATACTTTAATTTTTCTACCAGTATAGAATATCATCGCCAAGATAGTTTCTTCTTTGAGCAATACATATGAAACCAACATTTTTTAGTAGAAAAACTTGATTTTTCTCCAATTTGAAACTACCGAAATAGTGAACTACTTTTATGAATGAACATGTAAGTAACTTCTCTTGCTAGGGCCTGTTTTAGAATTTAAATCCAGACAGATTTTTCAGAGAATTGAGATAACTGTGAGAGAGGAATGTTTTATAATGTTTTGTTGTTTTTGTACTTATTTTTGTAACATCATGTCAGTAATAGAAACCGTCCAGATTTTTCTAAAGTTATTAAGCTTTCCCCTGAGGAGTTTAAAGGCATGATTGATAGCATATAAAATAAATACTTTTATTTCAAGATTTCTTCAGAGTAGGTATTAATACTTCTTTGAGCAATTTATGTATGTCAGTTTTGTTTAAGTATGCCTTCTGAAAGCCAGGAGTAAGAAGTTGTGTAGTGTCAAATTCTCCATTTCCTGTGAAATCTGTGTATAGATGGACGCTATTCTGGTTTGATTGTGCTGGCGATATTATATCTGAGTCTTATGCAATTGGATGAACAAGTATACATCCAAAACTCTGAAATTTTGTTTCATTTTTTTTTTTTATTTCAGTGTATTCTATTCTGAATTTTGGAACCAAGCTAGCTGATTTTACACATTTGATTTTATGATTACATATGGAAAAAAAATCAAAACCACAATGTTAGAGGTCCCTCACACCTTTCACTATACTTCTGTGGTAAAGGGAATTAGAATAATTTATTGGTTAAATAAAGTAACTATAAATCAATTTTTAACAAATTAGATTTTGAGTTAGGATGAGTGCGTATTACAGGTACAACTTAAATTACTGTAACTGTTTTGTTAACTTCTTTTTTAGATAAAAAATCTTCTAAAATCTTATTTTTCTGAAATGTAAACTTATTATGCATCTTAATTAAACTGTTCTTGATCGACTTAAGGTGGTAATTTTGAATATTTTTTGTTTCCGTATTCTACGCATCAGTGGAATTCTAAGTGACTTAATTCCTTATTTCTCCAAATCCACACATGGCTATGTATTTTTGGGTGCCTTTATTTCTTTTCAGCTAATGCTTATATCTTAGTATGCTCACTCTAGCAATTGAGTCTTCTTGACAAAATTTTCTAATACATTTAATCTAAGCAAATTGGTGGGGTTTTCTTGGTGAAAGTAGGTAGCACATTAAGTCAGAAAACCTAGAGTACTCATCCCTCAGATCTACACATGGCTGACTCTCTCACTGTGGTTGTTATTCAGATGATACCTTTTCAGGGATGCCTTCCCTGGCCACCCTGTCTGAAATTTCAACTACCATCTTCAGATGTTTGGTATCCTCCTTCCTTGCTTGTTTTCTCCTTAGGACTTAACAGTGATATGCTATATGTACCATTCTCTTTTGCTTCTTAACCGTCTGCCTCTTCCTCCCCCAACTCCCTTCTCTGCCACCTTCCTCCATGGCACACTAGCTTGAAAGATTGGATTTTTGTGTGATTTTTACCACTGTATCCTCAGTGCTAAGAGCATTTGGCATGTAGAAGATACCCCATAAATATTTGTTGAAATAATTACTGAATAGAGGAATGAAAAGAAAGGTCCTAGTGAAAGAGGCATTGAGGAGATAGATGTGGCAATGACTGGGTGAAGAGAAGCAAGGATAGGGAGAAATGAAAAAATGGCAGTGAGCTGTTAAATGTGAGTTTTAGTGTGAAAATGAGACCATTATCTCATTTATTCAGAAGATATCTATTAAGTTTCTACTGTATATCAGGTGCAATGCACTTAGTACTGGATATGCAATATAGAACAAAATTAGACATGGTCTTATCCCTTAAGGAGCTTACAATTTAGTGGTTGAAATGGGCATTTATTAAGTAATTATGCAAGTGAATATGAAATTTCCACTGCCATGAAAGAGTATATGGTGCTCTTAGATCTCTGAACAGGAAGATTTAAACTGGTAAGGTTTTCTTGAGTGGCAAGTAATCATAAGGCCAAAGAATCTAGACAATTAAATCGGTTAAGAGGAGGGTAAAGAACATTTCAAAGAGGAAAGGGAACATGTACAAAGGTTTTGTGCTGGAGGGAGTTTGGTAAGAATGAAAGATTGTAAGCAAAACACTGAGTGAGTGTGCTGAAAATGCAGAGGAAGATGGTGCAAGATGAGGCTGGAGAGGCAGGTGGAGGTGAGAGATGATTAAGTCTGCTTTTTAAAAAGGTAATTCTCTCTACACTGTGGAGGATGGATTGGCCCAGATTAATTATGAGACTTTCGTCCAGACAAAAGATAACGAGTCGTAATAGTTAAGACATTGGAGAAGAATGGGCAGATTTGAGGGAGATTTAAGAGGTAAAAAGCATAGGACAAAGCTGACATTTATAAAATACTGTGTTCAGGCTGCTAGAATGACTAGGTTGCTTAAAAAAAAATGGACATTTATTTTTCACAATTCTGGAGAAGGGAAGTCTGAGATCCAGGTGCCCGCAGATCCAGTGTCTGTTGAGGACCTAGGACTTGAAGTAAAAGATTGTTTTCTGGTGCCATGAAGCTGGAGTGAAAGGTAAATTGTTTATGATATTTTCAATACTTGGGCTGTTTTCTTAATATTTATTCTTAACTTTTTGCTTGCTATTGTTAATAATATTTTATTTAAATTCCAAAACACCAACTTGCCAATCCACTGTATACACATTATTTTATTTCATTTAGAAACTTGTATCAGTAAAGTGACTTTAATTTATTTGAAAGAAACATTTTATTGCTATTTTATGTAGATAAGCATTACCACATAGAACCAATTAATACTATTATAACTGTTAATCTATATAAAATTATATAAGTTTTTCTGTGTAAAAATTTTACGTAAACTTTTATTTACATGAAAGTATACTAAAGAAATCACCGCGAGAGTTAAAAGTTTGCCAGCTTGGTAACTATGACATTATTCATCTTGGTACATTATTTGAAATTTGCTGTTTCTTTTCATGTGTTTATAGCTTCATTGCCTTGGGCTAATATTCAACCTATTAGTTGGCTTATCACCATTCACAGACTGGTAAATTAAGTGTCAGGTAACACCCACTTGAGTCTGAATGTGATTTCTTACTTATATCTTTTCATAGCTATTTGTGAATTATAATGCCTAATAGAAAAGAAGGAAGGATTTTCTTGCAAGTAAATTTCCATTGAATGCTCTGTGGGCATTTTCATATGGCAACCGTTTTAGCCACGACAGAAACTTTGTTTCCCTATTCATGTATTAATGGTATTTTATAGGTTGGGTAAAAAAATAAATTAAGGATAGAAAAAAAATTAACCAGAAATAACAGTATAATCTCTAGATGAATGCATGTTGCTGTTAGGTACTATATACTACATTAATATTCTGTAAGAATATTTAAAATAATCATATACATAATAATTTAGTTTAAATCAATATAATGCTAGAAATTGAAAGAGTTTGTATGAGAAAGACATTCAGGGAGTACAGTTTTGTAAATGTGTTATTATTTGCTGAAAATTGACATAAACTATGTATGTATGCTATATGTATTTATTTTCAAGCTTCTTAAAAATTGCACATGTTGTAGTTTATATAGTTTTTCCTCAAAATACTTTCAATGCTAGTGATAGAAATTTAAATTTTTTACAATGGACATTTTATATGAATCTTTCACTGTGGTTTTATTTTGCAGTGTTTTGCGTAAAAGTTGAAAAGTGAGTAGAAAGTATGCAATCGCCCCTTTGTTGAATTCAGGGATATGGGATTTTCTGTAAAATTGTGAGTAGGGAAACTAAATTCTATAAAATGAGTTTTCTGATCATTCAGATTTGGTAGTTAAGGCTTTATTATTTAATTAGCCTTAGGTGATTTGGGATATTCTGACCATCAACTAAATTTTTTAGTCTGTAATCTAAAGTGGTACTAATGGTGTTTTAGGAGAGTACAAATACATTAAATTGACTCTACTATATCAATTAGCCTTTGATGGTTTTCCTCTTTATTATGTTAATTTATTCTCATGACCCAGACTGGGGGATCCTTTTTTTTAAATTTCTAACATTTTTGTTTGTATGGGCCTTTTATTCCTGGATTTCTCAACTTGTCCTCATAGGACATAATGGAGTAAGTCCTCATAGGATATAATGGAGAAAGAAACATGTTCTAATAACATATTCTCAATTTAGCTTGCAAAGGTATTCCTCTGTCAAACACTTGAGGGATCTTTTCGATGCTATTCATTTACATAGCAACTCAGTAGACTAGGTCAACATGTCTATGAATAAGTGGTTATCTTGAATATTTGAAATTGTTTAGATTTCCCTCCAATTTTCTTAACATTTTATATATTGATTTTGTGACATTGCAGAAGAGAAGCACACTCATACTTTGACATTGGTTTTTGTACTTTTTTTAAAATATAAAACTTGGGGAAAAATCTTCAAATCATATAAAATAACTTTCTTTCTTTTTTTTTTTTTTTTGAGACGGAGTCTCACTCTGTTGCCTAGGCTGGAGAACAGTGGCAAAATCTTGGCTCACTGCAACCTCCTCCTCCCAGGTTCGAGAGATTCTCCCTCCTTAGCCTTGTGTGGCACCATACCTGACTAACTTTTGTATTTTTAGTAGAGATGGGATTTCACCGTGTTGGCCAGGCTAATCTCGAACTCCTGACCTCAAGTGGTCTGCCCGTCTCTGCCTCCCAAAGTGCTGGGATTACAGGTGTGAGTCACTGCACTCAGCTCCTTATAATTACTTTTTAAATATGCCATGAAAGAACTTTAAAAAGTTGAATTCAATAAACATGTATTAAATGTTTTTTATGTATTTTGCATTGTGTTGGGGGAGCTAGGGATTACCAAAATAGTGAGTGAATAAATGTGGAGGGGATAAACTATGCCCAGAAGATTTGTCTTATAATTAAAGGCTTATTTTGTGGAATACCAGCATTAAGAAGACACTGAATACGATTTGATCACCTAAATCTATAAATGATGGAGAAAAAGCTAGGGTACACAATTCATGGGGATAAGACAAGAGGGCTTTCATTTAAAGAGCATACCAGGGTTGGCATGGTGGCTCACGCATATAATCCCAGCCCTTTGAGAGGCTGTGGTGGGAGGATTGCTTGAGCTCAGCAGTTTGAGATTAGCCTGGGCAAGGTGGTGAGACCCCCATCTCTACAAAACTAAAAAAATAATGCTGTATATGGTGGCGTACACTTGCAGTCCCAGTTACTTGAGAGGCTGAGGTGGAAGGATCACATGAGCCCTGGAGGTCAAGGCTGCAGTAAGCCATGATCACATCACTGCACTCTAGCCTGGGTGACAGAGTTTGACCTGGTCTCAAGAAACAAACAATAACTAACACACCTTCTTGGCAGCCTTGTGTTAGGTGATATGTGTGAGGATGGGTTTAAATATCAGGGTTTATAATTCAATGGGTAGGAATAGTTTGTATGCACATAACCATAATAGTTATACTATTTGAAAAAATAAGTATTATAAGAAAGGCATGCTGTTCAAATTAGAGAAGGGAAAACATAAGCAGATGTGTACATGTGAGGACTGGATCTTTAAGGAACAGTATCTAAAATTTCAGTTAGAATATGTTGAGCTGATGGAAAGGTCTAGCAACTGACTGAGGTGAAGGTCATTGGATTTGAGATGTACATATTGTCAAAGTATGAGACATTGTGTCGGTCTACATGTGCAGATGTTGCATTCACAGTTATTCTAAGTACAAACACTTAAACTTGACCACTTAAATATGACATATGGCATTGCAAAATATGACTTGGTTTTCTGAAGTAGAGAGCTATTCTCGGTTAAGTTTCTTTTAATTTATGCAATAGTTATATTTATAGAAAACTCAGTCTATATTAATTAAATCCTTGTAAAAAGTACTATGTGATATGAAAAATGACATTTTGGTTTAGGCTTGGATAATTGTTGCTGCCCCCTCTCCTTCATGAATAGTCACTGTAAGTCATGGAGAATTTGGGTCAGTTTATTTTGTAGCATGTGCTGTGCATTTGTGCATTGCAGGATATCCAGCATTCCTGTAGCTCACTCATTAAGTGCTAGTGGTATCCTCCAATTTTTTTTTTTTTTTTTTTGTTATAGTCTGAACACATTTTCAGAATTCCCCCATTGAGCGTTTCTGGGTTAGACAAAGAAGGCACAGAGCAGTATGTGGATTAGACCCAAGGAGAAGGCTTCTATTTTGCACAGTGACCAATATGATAAGAGATGTAAAGCAGGGCAACAGAATTCAAGTACATTCCTGAAATAGAAATAGAATTGCTGTGGGGCAAGGTGGTAAAGTTTTCTTACTTTCTCAGCCTCCTGTCCACATTTAACTTCTTTCCTCACACCATCTCTAGCCCAGGTGTACCTGGTAGCTTGGTTATGTTAACACTGGTGGCCCAAGTGAGAATTCTTGACTGGTTTTGGTAAAACGTATAATTTCAGCATACTTTCTAACTAAATTAGCATTTTTCTTCCTTTCTACTATACTTCCAAGCATTTTGTTTTTTGGCCACCAGCAGTCACAAAAGATGCCTGATCTTTCTCATGTAAATGTTTCTTTCTCTATTTTTTTTTTGCCATTAGGTAAATGTGTTGCATAAAATGTAATCTTTGTATTTCTGTTTGATTGTGAACATATCCAAATGCACTAAAATGCATTGGAATCAGTGAAGATGATCATTGCAATTTTATCTTTTGTTCAAATTGATAAACTTTTAATAGAGCCACTTTTGGCCAACTTTAACAGTTTTTGTTGTCTTGGAAGAATCATCTCATATGCAGCAGATTTACTTCTGATGATCCTGATAAATCAGAAGTATTACTTTCAAAAGATTAATGTTATAAAGTCTAGCCTTGTTGAGCTATTTAGATGTTGTGCTTGTTCTATATTTTGTGACGTTTGTAATGTGGAACAGTATTCTTCATGTTAAATAAAAATTTAGAGTGATAAAAAAATGATTATTTACCTGGGGCATTAAACTAAATCTGATGAGGTTTTTAGCTTCATTTGTGATGCAAAACCCATAGTGAAGATTAGAAGTAGTTCCTGAAGTATGCATGCTCGTGAAATATATTTCTAGTTTCAATATCTTTCCTAGGGGAAATGCCCATCTATGGAAATCACTATGATTAGCATTGATTGTTATGCTTCTTGGGTCTCCTTACAAAGAAGCCAGACTTGTAAAAACGAACCTCTTTTTTGCCCTGTAAAGGTCATAGCAACAGACATTGTATTAAAATGGAATAGTATAATGGTCTCTTGACTGGTTTAAATGGTAATACGTAATAATATACAATTATATTGTATGGGTGATATCTTTCATTAAGTTATATTTCTTTCATATTGAAATATATATAATTTTATGTGAGAAAATTAAATATTTCATAAAATCCAATTTGTTCTTGTTCCTTAACTTTAATATATTACTTATTCTGTGTTTTAAACTGGTAGAAAATAATTTCTTCTCTCTCTCTGTTTTTATCATAATCTTGAAAATGAAACAGTTAAATCAGTTAATTAATTTCAGCTGCTTTTAAATTTGTCTTGTGGATGGTTTCTTCCATGAGATTTTCATAAACTATAACTGAGTTTATATTTACCCTACAGTGAATTGTTTAATTCTCCTTTGAAAATTCACATTGGGGTAGCTTATGGTATTAATACATTTGAGGAGAATTATTTCATCATCTTTGATATATGATAAAGCTGCTTGTTTTGTTTTCATTACCACAGACTCCTGAAAAGTTTGTGAACACTGAATTTCAAAATCTTCCATTTTCCCACTGCATTATATTATAATCTTAGTATCTTTTATTTGAACTTACAGTACTGAATTAATACTTACTTCTAAAATTGGTGTTTGTATTGTTAACAAGAAGATACATTTTTTGAATTTTAATTTTTATCTCTTTAGATGGCAGTCCAAAAACATTTTAGAATTATGATGCATAAGGAATTTAATTACAGTTTCTAAGTCTTATAAAATAAAAAGTATTAATTGGTGTTATTTGCTAAAATGTGTCATAGAGGACAATATCCTAACTGGGGGTATTGCTTAAGAGCAATCTGATTTAAGAAAAAGACAAAAAGTAAGATCTTAGGGTATTGTAATTTTGTAAATTTTTGTTTCTTGGAATATTTAGAAAAATTGATTTTAGAATGTCTCTTGGAATAGCTGGGCTAGAAATGGTGGTTCAAGGGTACAAGGAGATTGTAGAATCTTCTAAAGAGAACGTTTTTTACTACAGTGGCAGGGAATAGATGCCTTATAGATGGGAGCTGTGACTCATATTAAAAGCCTTCAAGACAATTTCAGGCTTACTGAAGTCACTTTAGTCTAGGTCTTGGCATTTGATCAGTTGAGGAAGATTTTGAAAAAAAAATATTTCTCTTAACATACTATGGTAGCCAGTCTACAAGATGGGTTCAATTGATTATCACTGCCTAGTAATCATGCTCAAATGTAGTTCTCGGCTGCATTGAATGAGGTTGACCAGTGTAATCCATATGATACTGCAAAAATGATAGTGTGTGACTTCAAAGGGTAAGTCATAAAATAAATTTTGGCTTCTTCCATGCTGTCTTTTGGATTGCTTGCTCAAGGTGGGACAGCTACCATATCATTTGTATGTTTAAGCGGCCCATGGAGAGGCCTATGTAGAGTGCAACTGAGACTCCTACCAACGATCAGCACCAGGTAGTTGAGCAATCTTGGGAATATATCCTCTAGTTTTAACCAAGCCCTCAACCTTGTGAAAGACCCCAAGTTAGAATCACCTGGTTCAGCTGCTACTGAATTCCTGATCCATAGAAGCCATGAGATAATGAATATTTATTTGGTTTAAGCCACTAAATTTTAGGGTAATTTTTTATGCAGGATACAGAAGTAATGTACACAGAAATAAAAGCAAAGTTTCCACTATGTTGACTGCTCTAAAGGAAAGGTATGCACTACTGTAAGAGTGACCAACAGACTTCTGTTTTAATATGGAAGTCTGGGAAAAGCTTGTGAGCTCAGATTCAAAGAACAGGAAAGACATTCCTAACGGAACAACATGTGAACTGGCCCTGTTGTTGATTTAAGATTTTTTTGCTACTTAGCTCAGCAAGGTCCATGTTCTTGTCTCATGACCAGGAAGAAATAGCCACATGGACATCGAAGAGCGAGTGAGTGGAGTAGAATTTATTAGGTGAAAAGGAAAGCTTTCAGCAAAAAGAGGGGTCCTGAAAGCAGGTTGCCGGTTGCCCACTTCACAGTTGAATAAAAGGGCTTTTTACATACATACTGATGGGCTGGGTTCCCTGTTTGTATAAAGCACAAATTCCTGATAGCTCCACCCCATTCTCCATGTGCGCATGTGGGCTCTTAGTCGGCTGTGGACATGTTTAGGCAATGTCCCTGTGCAAGTTCTCTTATCTGCACAAAACATGGGTTAGAGGTTCTCCAGGGATCCTTCCCATACTGTCTGTCGAAAGCAAGCTGGCTAACCCCTTTCATTCCCTCTTTCAGCAACTGCTGTTGCAAAAAAGTGGACGATGACCCCTCTTAATTGCCTGCTGCTGACAGGGGGTGCTGTTTTGGAAAAGCGGCAGTTAGAGCTCCTCCTGAGGTCAGTTTAAGGGTCCTGGGAAGAATGGCATGTCCATGCATGATTTCACTTGCATCACCATTTGAAGTTTAATGGCCTCCAAGCAAAAAGGAACAATTCAGGTTATTAGAAGACATATATCAAAACGAAACAAGGGGATAAGGACCGCTGAAAAATCCCAAGGCTGCCAATGTGCTCAGATAGCTGGTAGCTAGCTATAGTTATACCTGCTAAGATTTGGGTGCATGGGGCTTAGCTTTGGTTAGCTCTTTTGGTCTTATTTTTCCAAACAAAGAAACCTCGAGTTATGGGCACCGTATTTATTCTTATCACCTGGTAGGATTTGCAGGATAATTGCCCAGAACTAGAATATTGATCCAGATTTTTATCACCCATCCCTTTTGTTTCTTCTGAGCTACAGCCAGAGATCGCTGGTTGGTTCACAGGAATAAACCAGGTTAGTTTAAAATGTAGGCAAAAACTTAAAAACAACTGATGAGATTAGAATTTAATGACAAGTGTATGATAAGTTTTGAAGCATAACTTTTCTCTCTCCAGTCCTCATTTTTGTCAAAAACCAATCATGATAGGACTGAGTTGTTGGCAAAATAAACTTTAGTCCTATACTTGGCCAGATTATTGGTGCAGCAAGAATAATTAGTTTTCACATAGGCTTTTAAGTTGGCTTTGATGGAACTCTGTTCCATGAGGAATCTCAGATAAGACCTTTAAAAGCTGAGCCCAGTCATGGGTTTGTACCCTCAAATACCTATGAATGGGTAAATTCCTTCCTTCTTGAGGTCACAAGAACCTGGAGCTCCTGGGCCTGTTAGAAGGTGATATTCTTTACTCACTATAGTTTAGTAACCCTTAATGGGGACTGTGTAGACAAGGTATGAGGCCAGATTTCCCAAGGGGCTTTTACTGGCTCTGCGAGCCATGCTTGATTCCTTAAAGGGAAACAAACCCTTCCGGTTAAAACCTTGGTGAAACAACCAGTTTCTCCAATCGTGTCCTGTTGCAAAGGAAAATGAATTCTTACTGCGTAGATGCAAATAACTATATTGCCGTAAGTTAAGAATACTCACAAATAGTTTCCAAATTCTGGAGATGCCAGGTGGAGAGAAACAAATATCCTCCAAATTTTGTTCACAGGAGTATACCTTACTCAATTATTGAAGGCTGTAAATAGCTCAAAATAAGTTTCCTTGACTCTAAAAACAAAACAAGGATCAGCAACATTTTAAGCACAAAAGGCTAAAAAGGTTACTTCAGTTTTCTGTTAGTTCAGTCCACTCTGTTAACTTTTGTTCTACTTGATATTCATGAACATTTCAGCTTTTCATGAGTCCTGTATGTTTCTCTCTATTCCAATGTCCCAGTCTCCAAAGATACTAGAAACCTGCCTCTAGGAGCACCTGTCAAATTCCTGTATCTGATTATAAGCTATCTTTTGAAAAGGATCAAAACTAGACAACAATTGTCTGTGAATAACAAAATGTCCAGGGTAGTTACCTCAAAAAGACGATTGACAAAGAAATTTGTTTATTTCTGTAGTAATATGGTTTGGTTGTGTCCCCACCCAAATCTCACCTTGAATTGTAATAATCCCCCTTGTGTCAAGGGTGGGCCAGGTGGAGATAATTGAATCATGGGGGCGGTTTTCCCTATACTGTTCTCATAGTAGTAAGTCTCACCAGATCTGATGGTTTTATAAATAGGAGTTCTGCTGCACAAGCTCTCTTGCCTGCCGCCATTTAAGATGTGCCGTTGTTTCTTCTTAGCTTTCTGCTATGATTGTCAGGCCTCCCCATCTGTGTGGAACTGTGAGTCTATTAAACCTCTTTCCTTTATAAATTACCCAGTCTTGGGTATATCTTTATTAGCAGAATGAGAACAGACTAATACATGTGGTTTACAGTAACATAATAACCTTAATTATTATTGATAGCATATACTCAGACACTAGAATTGTAGACATCTCATACAATTTTAGAACATATATTAACATTATTCATTAAAATATAACCTATGAAAGATTAAACATCACTTTGGCAATCCCCTGTAACTAAACATGTCAAATAATCCTGTTTACCTCTCTCTTGGATGCTTTAGGGATCCTCTAGCATCCAAAAGCTAGGAGTCAGGAAAGACAATTTTTGAAGCTGAAGTTTGATTTTGGGAAACTTGTTAAATATATATGTTAGAGGTTCAAAGCATGTGATATTATGAAATAGAATTCCGGTTTACCACAAGTTCTTTAGCCAAAAGGATGACTCAAAAATAAAAAAAAGGCAAAACCTTTCATTATCTTTTACTGTTACATGAAAATCTTGTTTTAGAGAGAAAATGCCAGATTACACCCTTACATTAGTCTACTATTAATGCCAACCCCAATTTTTTGGTTTAGTGGAACCTTATAGATAATTTTATCCAATCTTAGCCAGTTTGACCATGAGGTGAAATTTTTGTAAACCTTTTATAATACTTTACAAATTTTTGTTAAATAGCACATCAGTGCCTTAAGAAAACCTTGTACTTTTATTTCAATGCTCAATTTATGGAATGACTGTATAATACCTTTTTGAAGTTAATCAATGTGTTCTCATATAGAATTTCTTTTGGAAGATTAATTTTTACAAACCGTCCACGCTTTGTTTAAACTTTCAGCTTTATCTTATCTAATTCAAAATAATCCTTTAACCCTAGTCCAAAATTTACATTCCCATGCCTTGCTGATAATCTTTTACTAAAAGCACATATTACTTTCCTTACACACCTTGCAGGTGAATCTATTTTCAGTAGTCTCAGTTATATGTTTTAACAGTAACTGTTAGCAATTTTTAATTTTAGTGTAAAGGCTGGTAAGTTGTTTTAATTATGTACTAGGTACAGATAAAGTCTGACTCTTTCTAGCATAGTCAAGGGCATGGTTAATTCTATATGCCCTCAAGCCTTATCAAATTGTAAAGCAGGCAAGTCAGTTCTCCAAAGCTAAAGAAGCAGTACCTTCAAACATGTAGCAAACCTAGTGTCTGACCCACATAATTTAGATCACATATTTACATTTTGAAGACATTTGTATTTTACTAGTTGTATTCAAAAATGTTTCTATTTCTCAAAGATTAAAGTCACTTGAACTAACAGGCATAACAGCTTTTTTTTTTTTATTTCAAAAAATATTTGATCTAAGCACTTACTTTTCTTTAGGCCATTAGAGCTATTTTTTTTTTTTTAATATAACCATCACACACATAACACATGTATAATTATACAGACACAGACAGAAGAAGATCCAGTAATTGTAAGATTCTTCATTTTCCAATCTCCTAGTCAGATTATTGGCCTCAGGGTGGTGCCCTTCAAGAACAGGGCTAGGGAAGCATGCAGTTTGTAGGGCACAATAAATGGGTAAAACTGGAAGACAAAAACAGATTTTGAGAGGAATCTATCCACTTTTAATTCCTGGAGTTCCATGTGGAAAACAGAGGGAATTTTTTTTTTTTTTTTCCAAAATGGGGTTTGTGGCACCTTCTCTGTTTCTCCCCAGGTGTTCTAGGCTATTTATCTTAGGGCCTCTCGTGTGCATTAAGAGTAGCAATACGAAATGGAGAAAAATAATTTATGCGACTGAGAAAAAGTCCTTTTTCCAGAAACACAAGATCCCATGAAGTGTAAAACATAAAGGCCTTTTACATATACCTATAGCTTGGATATCCACTTTTAATTAAGCTGAGTGCTTTTTAAGAAAATCCTTTGAAATCCCTTATTACCCTACTTTAGCCATGCCAAGTGGCCAATATTTCTACCAAAAGTAACCTCACAGGTGAAACCAACAAGCCTCAATTAAGGTTATGGATTAACTGTGAGTGTACAAGGTATTTTCAAAGAAGTGGTAAGCAGTTCCTACAAAATCTAGAGTATTAAAAGGTGGCTCAGAGAAAGATTTAAGAAAGGAAGCTAGAATTTGTTCACAGAGGGGAAGACAAGCAGCAAATTCTAAGTCACACGGATACTAACCTGAAAGTACTCATTCCCTATGCCAAAATTGAACCCAGGCCACCATTTTAAAATGGCAGAGGCCAAAAGAAAGTACTGCCATGTGTTTACAAGGTCAAGCTCCCAAGGACGTAAAACAAAATGGAAACCTGCTGCAAAGTTTGTTACTGCCCAGTTTGCTGGTTGGCTTGAACAACAGGCTTATGGGGTCCTAGGCTTGCATTCTATTCTAAGGTATTCCTCCTTATCATGGAATCATGCAGAAAGACACAAAAAACACAACAGATTGACTACAGCCTAAGACTAGCCTCACAAATCCTTTTCTTTCATTAATCCAGGCTTTACAGAGGATGAAAACATTAATTTTATCATTTTTTCAACCAGTCTGCACAGGGAGAGGGAGGCCCGAAGTCCAACTGTTAAGAACTTTTACCCTTTTACCAGCAGGTCAGTCTTCTGGGTTTCCTTCCCCTGAGCTCACTTTTAAGCCAAGCAGTTTAAGGTTTGGGGAAACTAACTTTTCCTACTTTGGGGGATACATCTGAGGGGAGTGTCCTGTGGTATGGGGGCACAATTACCCATCTGCAAAGAGAAGACAGAGTAAGGATTTTCTTTTTTCCTCAAAGGAATCCCAGTGATTCAGGAGGCATTTGAGAGAAATACAGACTGAAGATGATCGGTTACTCATCTAGAAAGGGGAACAAGGCATCCCTAGTTCCTTTTTTTCTCCCAGTGAATACCTGGGATATGTGAGGGAGAGAGAGAAGAGCCGTCTTCTTTCTTCTGTCCTTACATCCCTGAGTCTCTGTAACCTTGGGAGGGTGCAGACCATGGGTGCCAATGTGGCTTTTCACCCTTGTTAACAGGGGGCCTAGGAGGTGGGAATTATCCACATTTACCCACATGCTGCCTTTCATCTGCTGTCAGTAACCTTTGAGTTTCCTAGACCTTGTCTGTGCCATGGATGCTAGCATGACCTCTATCGTGAAATGGGAGGGGTCCTAATTGGCAGGAATGAGTCATGCTAAGATAAATCTGTGGTGTTGAGTCCTCAAACAAGGGAGAGTAAAGGGTGTCTTGTGAGTTGGGGACCTGGCCTAATAAAATGTTTTCCAAAAGGAAAACAAACAAACAAACAAACAAAAACTCTCACATAGAAAAGCTCCCTGTTTTCTCAGGGCCTTGTTAGAAAAGAAAAAACAAAAAAACAAAAAAACAAAAATACAGCTTAAATGCAGGATGGGGAAAATGCCTGAGGGAAAATCCTCTAGCTCTATACAAATGGGTTCCTCCAACAGGGAGAGAAACTCTTAGTCATTGTACCCTCATTTTGGCAAGGCCAGGAGTGGAAAGACTCTGTGGGCCCATGGCAGGAGTGGATGGTGAGCAGGAATAGCTGGCCAGCTGGCTGTGCAGGACCCGGGACTGCCCTGGGGCCCAGGTGGTGGCTGCAACTCATTCCTGCCCCATGTGGTTGTTGGATGTAGCATGTGCATGTGCAGACATGGCCATACACCCCAGCTGGGAGGGAAGCAGGGAGGTTAGGCACCTCCGCTTGCCTTTCTGTTCCGAGCGTGCACCCGGGCTGTTGGGGTGGGGGTGTGGGAAGTGCCTCTAAGAACAGACGGAAATCGCATTGTTCTGAATGGCATTTCTGATGGCTGGGCTAAATGCTCACTCTAGCTAGGAATATCTGCAGTTTGCAGCAACATCTTTAACATTATAAAAGAAGAGACAGGTGCCATGATAGTCCTGGAACAAAAGAAGGAAAATACTGTAGAAAAGACTGGATTGGAATAAGGCTGACATTCCCAACCCTCAAGAGTGATGGGGGGTTTTTGGGGTACTCTCCAGCATCCTGTCCTCTGTCGCTGTGCCATTCATTCTTATTTGGCTCACCAGAGGTTGGGTGCTGCATCTACCTTCAGAAAAAGTCTGAGGAGGAGAAGGCTCGGAAATGAAAGTGAAAGGTTTTGGATCTGCAATTTACTCATCCGCCAGGTATTCTGAACTTGTCCCCAAAATGATGAAGGATTTTTTGCTCCTTAGCTCAGCTAGGTCTGGGTTCTTGTCTCATTACCAGGAAGAAAGAGCCATGTGGACATCAAAGAGTGAGTGGAGTAGAATTTATTAAGTGAAAAGGAAAGCTCTCAGCAAAAAGAGGGGTCCTGAAAGCGGGTTGCTGGTTGCCCCCTTCACAGTGAATACAAGGGTGTTTTACATACATGTTGATGGGGCTATGTTCCCTGTTTGTATAAGGTATGAATTCCTGGTACACCCCATTTCCCCCGTGGGCATGTGGGCCCTTATTCTGCTGCGGCATGTTTAGTCATAGCTCCTGTTCAAGTTCCCTTATCTGGACCAAACACATGTGGGAGGTTGTCTAAGGACCCTTTCCTTACTGTATGCCTGAAGCTGGCTAACTCCTTTCATTATTATAGCCAAATAGGTTCTTCTTGCCCGATGCCCACAAAGTTAGTATGCTGAGAACAACAGTAGTTGCAGCAGAGATAGTGTTTACTCATAGCACTTTAATTGGGAGGAGGATGGGAGATATTTCTCAAATCTGCCTCTCTAAGAATGTGGAGGCTAGGGTTTTTAGGGGTAATTTGGTGGGCAGAGCACTAGGGAATAGGTATTGTTGATTGATTGAGGATGAAATCATGGGATTGTCCAAACTGTCTTCATGTGCTGAGTCAGTATCTGGGTGCGGGGTTTACAGGACTGGTTGAGTCAGTTCCTTGGTATGAATCACGGTCCTGTTGGTGTCAGGTGGTATGGCCGAATGCACGAGTCTGAAAAATATCTGAAAGATCAATCTTACTTTTTGATAATAGTGCTGTTATCTAAAGGAGCAACTGGGGAAGACTTTGACTTTGGGAGACAGAGACAGAGTCAGAGGCAGGAGGGTTGCTTAAGCCCAGAAGTTGGAGACCAGCCTTGGCAACATGGTGAAACCCTGTCTCTACAAAAAATTAAAAAAAAAAAATTATTCTGGCATGGTGGCGTACACCTGTAGTCTCAGCTACTTGGGAGGCTGAATTGGGAGAATCGCTTGATCTGGAATGTCAAGGCTGCAGTGAACTGAGATCGCACCACTGCACTCCAGCATGCTTAACACACTGAAACCCTGTGTCAAAATAAAAATAAAATAAAATAAATCTTGTGACCTCCAGCTACATGACTCCTGAGTAGTAAGCAAGCTAGGGAACAATGGCTGGTGATTGCTTAATTACGCTTATAGCTTAACAGAATTCAGGTCCTTACCATAATTCTAACCTTATGGACTTTCATTATTTTCACGAAGGCAGTTTCCATCCTGAACAAAGAGAAGGGTTAGTTTTAGGCAGGGACTGCTATCATCCTTGCTTTAAACTATAAACTAAATTCCTCCTATAGTTAGCTTGGCCTACACGGGGGAATGAACAAATAGCTTATGAGGTTAGAACTGAGATGAAGTCAGCTATGTTAGATTTCTCTCAGTAATATTCTTTGCAAAGGCAGTTTTACTGTTATAGGAAAAAGCAGGACACTTCTGAGAAACCAAATGTCAAAAGCCAAAATGAAAACAAATTTAGTTTAAAGATGTTAATTGGCTTTATTTGCAATTCTAGAATTGGATAACACTTCATTCCATAAAGCAGAATGAGTGTTACAGAGAGTGGACCAGAGGAGATTGGTTTTATAGATAGAAAAGGGCCGAAGAAAAGAGAAACAAAGAACAAAGAATGGATTGGTCACTTGAAAGTTACTTTTCTAGTAAGACAAGAACAGGGAAACAGCATAATAAAAAAATAACTATTAGTATCAGGTTACTTAAGTTTACTTATTTTTGGGTAAGTGTTAAAGGAAGAAGGAACTTCATTTTCTTGCTGACTGGCTTATTTTGGAAATTTGGCTATCATTTTTCTCTCCTGATTTACTGGAAAGTCAAATAACAGCTTAGTTTTGATTTGGTGACTGGGAACTTTAATGCTTTGATTTAGATTTTTAGTCTAGGGTGTTGGGGCCTAGTGCAAGAGCTTCGCCCAAAACAGTAGGTTTCTATAATTTTTATTTAACGTGAAAGCACAGTGTGGCTAAGTGTAGACAGCAAGGATGTATGGGAAAAGATGAAGTTAATAAGAACAAAAATGCTAGGCCTTAGACCATATTAAGAATATTGGTCTTTATTTTAAAAGCTGTGGGAATTCACTGAAAATTCATTAAATTCATTTGATCAGAGGATGTGGGCTAACTAGATTAGATAGATACTTTGTAAAGAACATTCAGATTGCTTTGTGGAAAATAGAAGTGGTAGGCTGGGAGTGGGTTGTGCAAGAGTAGATGAAAGGAGACCAGTTAGAAAGCAACTGTATTTATTGAAAGAGATGGTGATAGTTTAGATAGAGTGGTAACAGTTTAAATGGACAGAAGTGGGCAGATATGAGGGGTTTTGAATATAAGATAAACAATATGATGAAGAGCTAGATATGGGAAGTGAAGAGAGGGAACTGTTAAGATAAGTGTGTGGCCTTGTCGTGGGATGAACTTGGACCCTTTTTTTTTTTTTTTCCCTTAATAGAAGATCACATATTTTGTTTTGGACATGTTTTTAGATGCTTTTCAGACAGCCAGAATAGAGTTTCAAGAGTCAGTTAGATACAGTGTTTTGGAGCTCAGAGGTAATGTTTGAGCATGAGACAAAAATTTACCAGATTTAATTCTTATTAAGTCATAACCCATGTGATGCAGTCCTTGAGGAGTCTTATAGTCAAAAAAACATAGTCCATTAAAACAACAATTATTTAAAAATAATACAAGTTCTTTATGCATTTCTCAAAACCATGAAGGGACTCTTAATTCCCAGCAGTACTCTCTAGTATTGCTCTTGTTCCCTTTCTCATCTTTTGTTTTCATCAGATGCAGCTGGTGTTCCATTCTTTTTTCAAAAACTACTGAAGAAGCTACCCCTCTACTCTCATCCAGGCTAGCTTTTATTCTAATTCATCCTTCTTCTTTTGTACTTTGCTCTGTATTATTTACGTTGATATAACTGTTACTATTTTGACAACATAGGACCTTCCTTGCAGTGGATGATAGAGAAAGAAGCTGGTAGCATGAAGCCAGATGTTCCTTTGATGCTTTAGGAAGAGGAAAGTCAGGGAACCCTTATGGGAACAAAGACTCATTAATGATTTTTGTCATGTAACTGAATGATCAGCATGTAAGTAAAAACTAAAACCATAAGCCTAGATGAATTTTGCCTTGAGAAAACACATCCTGATCCTTGAGTAGTTCCGTCATTTAATGACTCAGTTTAGGAAGATAAGCATAGAGGAGACGGATTAGGATCTCTGTTGACATCTGACTGGAACTTCATAGCTAACTCTTGCGTTAGGCTGCAGCCTAGGCATTTGTTTCTTTGAAAACCCTTTTTTGACATTTCATTTCCAGGTTAGGTTCTGCTCCAGCAGGCACTGATTGCTCATTATGGTCCTTATCATTGCTATAGTTTATTTAATTGCATGTGGTCCCCAATAGACTCTAACCTCTGGGAGGATGAGAGACAAGTTCTTCATTTTAACCCCAGTAAGTGTAATCTTTTATGTAGTGGATCGCAATAAGCATTTGTTTAATTCAGCCAGGTATTCTCATTTGGCTCATTAGGTTTCATATGTGTATGTCAATATTTTCTACTTAGCTTACTATCAAAATATATAGATCCGCTCTTTAGAGAACAACATAAAATAGCCGTACTCTAGGTTCTTATATCAGATTATGACTTTGACCTCTCTGTCACCTAATACCTATAACAACTTTGGGGGAAATAAAATTTATGAAGGACTGCAATGTACTTAGACCATATAATTTTCACACTCTTAGAATTACTCTTACACATGTTTCAATGATATTCCATAGCTTATATAGAGGAATATTAAAAGTAATGCAACTTTGAAACTGATTATTGTGTTTACTCCAGAGATGGAGGAGGAAGTGGTAATTTACTATCTTACCAGTTTATGAGGACTAATAGGATTTTTTTTTCAAAGTGCAGTAGCAGGAAGGCTTGTTTTGAATGACCAGGGTTTAGATGTATATGTGCGTGTATGTAATTTTTGGTGGATATAGTGAATGACGCAGCCATTTATGTTTCTCTCTTTGCAGTGGCTTTTAGGAAACTCACTGGTAAATTTTGTGGCCTGCTTATATTAAAGGATGTAAACATTGTATGTCCTTTCTTTTGAGTGACAGTCATACCACTGATTATACTTTTTTTTGGACACATTTTATTCAGATAGCAGGTTGATCACACATGATCCAAGAACACTCAAATAGTAAATAAAATATAATCAAATGTTAAAGACTTGTTGTCAAACGTTATAGGCAATGAGGCAATGCTTACTTATGATTGCTCCAATATCAGACCACATTTACACCTCGGTGGCCACTGAACCATTCAGCACAGCTTCCTTAACTGTCAGCTGTTAGAAGCTAGCAGTGTGAGCACTGTTGACTATTTTTCTCAAGCTCTGAATAGCTGTCAGGATCTCAGTAGGAGTTGGAGGAGTTAGCTCAACTTTGGCTTATATCTAAATGTGGCCAATGTAGGCTTCAAGTAAGTCACAGCAGTGTTCACTAGTGCTGGCGCCTCCTCCTCCAGGTTTCAGACAAATCGGACCATGATTTTAGGATGAAAAATCCGTGGCCCCAAATGGCTAGCTAATTATACTTTAAAAATTCCTCTTATCTTTATTGCTACCTTCATCTCTTTCCTATTTCCATTTCTTTACTGTTTTACTTTCTGTACTTTCTGTACTTTGTAAGTCATCTCAGAAATTTTTGAATTTAAAATTTTTTAAATTTTTTATATGGCATGAAAAAATTACTTGTAGACATCTATAACATAATGGATCTCTTATTGGTAATTTGTTTGGGAACTGACTTAGTACTAACTTTGATTTCTCTCATTGGATTCCTAGACTCTCCAGGATATTTTAAAATAATTATTTAAAATAAATAATTTTAGAAAATTATTTATTTTCTAAATAAAGGGTCTTCTTTTTTTTTTTTTTTGAGACAGAGTCTCACTCTGTCGCCCAGGCTGGAGTGCAGTGGCCGGATCTCAGCTCACTGCAAGCTCCGCCTCCCGGGTTTATGCCATTCTCCTGCCTCAGTCTCCCGAGTAGCTGGGACTACAGGCGCCCGCCACCTCGCCCGGCTAGTTTTTTGTATTTTTTAGTAGAGACGGGGTTTCACCGGGTTAGCCAGGATGGTCTCGATCTCCTGACCTCGTGATCCGCCCGTCTCGGCCTCCCAAAGTGCTGGGATTACAGGCTTGAGCCACCGCGCCCGGCCGGGTCTTCTTTTTTTTTTTATTTATTTATTTGTATTATACTTTAAGTTCTAGGGTACATGTGCATAACGTGCAGGTTTGTTACATATGTATATTTGTGCCATGTTGGTGTGCTGCACCCATCAACTCGTCAGCACCCATCAATTCATCATTCATATCATGTATAACTCCCCAATGCAATCCCTTCCGACCCCCCCCCCCCCCCCCCCCGATGATAGGCCCCAGTGTGTGATGTTCCCCTTCCCGAGTCCAAGTGATCTCATTGTTCAGTTCCCACCTATGAGTGAGAACATGCGGTGTTTGGTTTTCTCTTCTTGTGATAGTTTGCTAAGAATGATGGTTTCCAGCTGCATCCATGTCCCTACAAAGGACGCAAACTCATCCTTTTTGATGGCTGCATAGTATTCCATGGTGTATATGTGCCACATTTTCTTAATCCAGTCTGTCACAGATGGACATTTGGGTTGATTCCAAGTCTTTGCTATTGTGAATAGTGCTGCAATAAACATACGTGTGCATGTGTCTTTGTAGTAGAATAATTTATAATCCTTTGGGTATATACCCAGTAGTGGGATGGCTGGGTCATATGGTACATCTAGTTCTAGATCCTTGAGGAATTGCCATACTGTTTTCCATAATGGTTGAACTAGTTTACAATCCCACCAACAGTGTAAAAGTGTTCCTATTTCTCCACATCCTCTCCAACACCTGTTGTTTCCTGATTTTTTAATGATTGCCATTCTAACTGGTGTGAGATGGTATCTCATTGTGGTTTTGATTTGCATTTCTCTGATGGCCAGTGATGATGAGCATTTTTTCATGTGTCTGTTGGCTGTATGAATGTCTTCTTTTGAGAAATGTCTGTTCATATCCTTTGCCCACTTTTTGATGGGGTTGTTTGTTTTTTTCTTGTATATTTGTTTGAGTTCTTTGTAGATTCTGGATATTAGCCCTTTGTCAGATGAGTAGATTGCAAAACTTTTCTCCCATTCTGTAGGTTGCCTGTTCACTCTGATGGTAGTTTCTTTTGCTGTGCAGAAGCTCTTTAATTAGATCCCATTTGTCAATTTTTGCTTTTGCTGCCGTTGCTTTTGGTGTTTTAGACATGAAGTCCTTGCCCATGCCTATGTCCTGAATGGTACTACCTAGATTTACTTCTAGGGTTTTTATGGTATTAGGTCTAACATTTAAGTCTCTAATCCATCTTGAATTAATCTTCGTATAAGTGGTAAGGAAAGGATCCAGTTTCAGCTTTCTACTTATGGCTAGCCAATTTTCCCAGCACCATTCATTAAATAGGGAATCCTTTCCCCATTTCTTGTTTCTCTCAGGTTTGTCAAAGATCAGATGGCTGTAGATGTGTGGTATTATTTCTGAGGACTCTGTTCTGTTCCATTGGTCTATAGCTCTGTTTTGGTACCAGTACCATGCTGTTTTGGTTACTGTAGCCTTGTAGTATAGTTTGAAGTCAGGTAGCGTGACGCCTCCAGCTTTGTCCTTTTGACTTAGGATTGTCTTGGCAATGCGGGCTCTTTTTTGGTTCCATATGAACTTTAAAGCAGTTTTTTCCAATTCTGTGAAGAATCTCATTGGTAGCTTGATGGGGATGGCATTGAATCTATAAATAACCTTGGGCAGTAAGGCCATTTTCACGATATTGATTCTTCCTATCCATGAGCATGGTATGTTCTTCCATTTGTTTGTGTCCTCTTTGATTTCACTGAGCAGTGGTTTGTAGTTCTCCTTGAAGAGGTCCTTGACATCCCTTGTAAGTTGGATTCCTAGGTATTTTATTCTCTTTGAAGCAATTGTGAATGGAAGTTCATTCCTGATTTGGCTCTCTGCTTGTCTGTTACTGGTGTATAAGAATGCTTGTGATTTTTGCACATTAATTTTGTATCCTGAGACTTTGCTGAAGTTGCTTATCAGCTTAAGGAGATTTTGGGCTGAGACGATGGGGTTTTCTAAATATACAATCATGTCATCTGCAAACAGGGACAATTTGACTTCTTCTTTTCCTAACTGAATACCCTTGATTTCTTTCTCTTGCCTGATTGCCCTAGCCAGAACTTCCAACAGTATGTTGAATAGGAGTGGTGAGAGAGGGCATCCCTGTCTTGTACCAGCTTTCAAAGGGAATTTTTCCAGTTTTTGCCCATTCAGTATGATATTGGCTGTGGGCTTGTCATAAATAGCTGTTATTATTTTCAGGTACGTTCCATCAATACCGAATTTATTGAGCGTTTTTAGCATGAAGGGCTGTTGAATTTTGTCAAAAGCCTTTTCTGCATCTATTGAGATAATCATGTGGTTCTTGACTTTGGTTCTGTTTATATGCTGGATTATGTTTATTGATTTGCGAAAGTTGAACCAGCCTTGCATCCCGGGGATGAAGCCCACTTGATCATGGTGGATAAGCTTTTTGATGTGCTGCTGAATCGGGTTTGCCAGTATTTTATTGAGGATTTTTGCTTCGATGTCCATCAGGGATATTGGTCTAAAATTCTCTTTTTTTGTTGTGTCTCTGCCAGGCTTTGGTATCAGGATGATGTGGGCCTCATAAAATGAGTTAGGGAGGATTCCCTCTTTTTCTATTGATTGGAATAGTTTCAGAAGGAATGGTACCAGCTCCTCCTTGTACCTCTGGTAGAATTCAGCTGTGAATCCATCTGGTCCTGGACTTTTTTTGGTGGGTAGGCTATTAATTGTTGCCTCAATTTCATAGCCTGCTATTGGTCTATTCAGGGATTCAACTTCTTCCTGGTTTAGTCTTGGGAGAGTGTAAGTGTCCAGGAAATTATCCATTTCTTCTAGATTTTCTAGTTTATTTGCGTAGAGGTGTTTATAGTATACTCTGATGGTTGTTTGTATTTCTGTGGGGTCGGTGGTGATATCCCCTTTATCATTTTTTATTGCATCTATTTGATTCCTCTCTCTTTTCTTCTTTATTAGTCTTGCTAGCGGTCTGTCAATTTTGTTGATCTTTTCAAAAAACCAACTCCTGGATTCATTGATTTTTTGGAGGGTTTTTTGTGTCTCTATCTCCTTTAGTTCGGCTCTGATCTTAGTTATTTCTTGCCTCCTGCTAGCTTTTGAATGTGTTTGCTCTTGCCTCTCTAGTTCTTTTAATTGTGATGTTAGAGTGTCAATTTTAGATCTTTCCTGCTTTCTCTTGTGGGCATTTAGTGCTATAAATTTCCCTCTACACACTGCTTTAAATGTGTCCCAGAGATTCTGGTATGTTGTATCTTTGTTCTCATTGGTTTCAAAGAACATCTTTATTTCTGCCTTCATTTCATTATGTACCCAGTAGTCATTCAGGAGCAGGTTATTCAGTTTCCATGTAGTTGAGTGGTTTTGATGGAGTTTCTTAGTCCTGAGTTCTAGTTTGATTGCACTGTGGTCTGAGAGACAGTTTGTTATAATTTCTGTTCTTTTACATTTGCTGAGGAGTGCTTTACTTCCAATTATGTGGTCAATTTTGGAATAAGTGTGATGTGGTGCTGAGAAGAATGTATATTCTGTTGATTTGGGGTGGAGAGTTCTATAGATGTCTATTAGGTCCACTTGGTGCAGAGATGAGTTCAATTCCTGGATATCCTTGTTAACTTTCTGTCTCATTGATCTGTCTAATGTTGACAGTGGAGTGTTGAAGTCTCCCGTTATTATTGTATGGGAGTCTAAGTCTCTTTGTAAGTCTCTAAGGACTTGCTTTATGAATCTGGGTGCTCCTGTATTGGGTGCATATATATTTAGGAGAGTTAGCTCTTCCTGTTGAATTGATCCCTTTACCATTATGTAATGGCCTTCTTTGTCTCTTTTGATCTTTGATGGTTTAAAGTCTGTTTTATCAGAGACTAGGATTGCAACCCCTGCTCTTTTTTGTTCTCCATTTGCTTGGTAGATCTTCCTCCATCCCTTTATTTTGAGCCTATGTATGTCTCTGCATGTGAGATGGGTCTCCTGAATACAGCAGACTGATGGGTCTTGACTCTTTATGTAGTTTGCCGGTCTGTGTCTTTTAATTGGAGCATTTAGTCCATTAACATTTAAGGTTAATATTGTTATGTGTGAACTTGATCCTGCCATTATGATATTAACTGGTTATTTTGCTCATTAGTTGATGCAGTTTCTTCCCAGCCTCAATGTTCTTTACATTTTGGCATGTTTTTGCAATGGCTGGTACTGGTTCTTCCTTTCCATGTTTAGGGCTTCCTTCAGGGTCTCTTGTAAGGCAGGCCTGGTGGTGACAAAATCTCTAAGCATTTGCCTATCTGTGAAGTATTTTATTTCTCCTTCACTTATGAAACTTAGTTTGGCTGGATATGAAATTCTGGGTTGAACATTCTTTTCTTTAAGAACGTTGAATATTGGCCCCCACTCTCTTCTGGCTTGTAGAGTTTCTGCCGAGAGGTCTGCTGTTAGTCGATGGGCTTCCCTTTGTGGGTAACCCGACCTTTCTCTCTGGCTGCCTTTAAGATTTTTTCCTTCATTTCAACTTTGGTGAATCTGGCAATTATGTGTCTTGGAGTTGCTCTTCTGGAGGAGTATCTTTGTGGCGTTCTCTGTATTTCCTGAATTTGAATGTTGGCCTGCCCTACAAGGTTGGGAACGTTCTCCTGGATGATATCCTGAAGAGTGTTTTCCAACTTGGTTCCATTTTCCCCCTCACTTTCGGGCACCCCAATCAGACGTAGATTTGGTCTTTTTACATAATCCCATACTTCTTGCAGGCTTTGTTCATTTCTTTTTCTTCTTTTTTCTTTTGGTTTCTCTTCTCACTTCATTTCATTCATTTTATCCTCAATCGCTGATACTCTTTCTTCCAGTTGATCGAGTCAGTTACTGAAGCTTGTGCATTTGTTATGTATTTCTCGTGTCATGGTTTTCATCTCTGTCATTTCATTTATGACCTTCTCTGCATTAATTAGTGTAGCTGTCAATTCTTCCACTCTTTTTTCAAGATTTTTAGTTTCTTTGCGCTGGGTACGTAATTCCTCCTTTAGCTCTGAGAAGTTTGATGGACTGAAGCCTTCTTCTCTCATGTCGTCAAAGTCATTCTCTGACCAGCTTTGATCCATTGCTGGCTATGGGCTGTGCTCCTTTGCAGGGGGAGATGCGCTCTTATTTTTTGAATTTCCAGCTTTTCTGCCCTGCTTTTTCCCCATCTTTGTGGTTTTATCTGTCTCTGTTCTTTGATGATGGTGACGTACTGATGGGGTTTTGGTACAGGTGTCCTTCCTGTTTGATAGTTTTCCTTCTGACAGTCAGGACCCGCAGCTATAGGTCTGTTGGAGATTTCTTGAGGTCCACTCCAGACCCTGTTTGCCTGGGTATCAGCAGCAGAGGTTGCCGACGATAGAATATTGCTGAACAGCGAGTGTACCTGTCTGATTCTTACTTTGGAAGCTTCCTCTCAGGGGTGTACTCCACCCTGTGAGGTGTGGGGTGTCAGACTGCCCCTAGGGGGGGATGTCTCCCAGTTAGGCTACTCAGGGGTCAGGGACCCACTTGAGCAGGCAGTCTGTCCGTTCTCAGATCTCAGCCTCCGTGTTGGGAGATCCACTGCCCTCTTCAAAGCTGTCAGACAGAGTCTTTGGCGTCTCCTCAGGCCTCTGCTGCTTCCCCTGTTGTTTTTTTAGCTGAGCCCTGCCCCCACAGGTGGAGTCTATAGAGACAGGCAGGTTTCCTTGAGCTGCTGTGAGCTCCACCCAGTTTGAGCTTCCCAGCGGCTTTGTTTACCTACTTAAGCCTCAGCAATGGCGGGCGTCCCTTCCTCAGCCTCACTGCTGCCTTGCGGTTAGATCACCGCAGACTGCTGTGTTAGCAATGAGGGAGGCTCCGTGGGCGTGGGACCCTCCCGGCCAGGTGAGGGATATATTCTTCTGGTGTGCCCGTTTGCTTAAAGCGCAGTATTGGGGTGGGAGTTACCCGATTTTCCACATGATGTGTGTCTCAGTTCCCCTGTCTAGGAAAAGGGATTCCCTTCCCCCTTGCGTTTCCCAGGTGAGGCGATGCCTCGCCCTGCTTCAGCTCTCGCTGGTCAGGCTGCAGCAGCTGACCAGCACCGATTGTCCGGCACTCCCTAGTGAGATGACCCCAGTACCTCAGTTGAAAATGCAGAAATCACCGGTCTTGTGTGTCGCTCGCTCTGGGAATTGGAGACTGGAGCTGTTCCTATTCGGCCATCTTGGTCCGCCCCCATGAGGGTCTTCTTTGTTTTCCCTCCAAGGAGTGGTCTTTTGTTCCTCATTTCTGTGGTCCTTTACCTGTTCTCCCAACCCAATGGCATGTGAAAACTATTTAAAATTTTAAAAAACTATTAATATAATTTCCTATTAGTAAAACTCTATTATTATGATAATAATACATATTAATATAATTGGTTATTAATAAAACTATTAATATTACTCTGATTTAATAAACTGAGTTAAACTATATAATAAAAGTTATTGTCCTCTTTTTCATATTATGTTTTGTAATTTTTTTGAGGAATCATTTAAAGCTTTAGATTTATTCTAGAAAAGTCTGTTATTGAATCATACCATGATAAGCCAAATCTGAAAATGCAAGAAAGTTTCTATGGGATAGATGTATGATGATTTTAGTTTTTTCTTCAAGTCTGGATTTTGTTTCCACTGCTATTTTAATGAGTTAGGAAATATGAGATATTTAAATATGATGAGGTGAAGTTCATTGAACACTTTAATGTTGGTTATATTATTTATATCCTCTATATAGTTTAAAAAACAACTAGCATATTTTATAGATATATTTGCAAGACTGATTTTAAAATAATATGTTTTCATTGTTTTGTTAACAAACTTTTCAAGCTATTTCTAACTGTTAATCCTTTCTGGAAAGTTGTTCCATATCCTTCCGGTCATCTAAATTTATCACAAAGTTTTAACTAAGAAGGTTGGTGAACCCTCTTTCCTTTTGATCTTGCATCCTGGTGAGTGCTTGAATATTTCTTGTGTAAGAAAAGTTTTGGTAGATGAGTCAGTGCACTGAGTCATAGGCAGCATGAAGCCTCTAGTGTTCTATACTAACTAATTGGAAACAGTTTCAAAATTAATTAAGGCACAGTTGTCAGCTCAGTGTTACTGATTGACATCCCACCAAAGTATTTTGTCTTTTGGCAACTTGGTTAATTGTTCTTTGGTATTTAGATTTTTGTTTTGCTTTATAGATTTTTAAAAATCTGTTGAATAGACCTATAGTTACCATGTTGATTTTTAGTTTTTAGAATCCTGTTATGAACCCTGTGTCATTGTGATTAATTTCTTCCTTACTTGATGCCTTTTTTTCTCTTAAAAATATTCAATACAATATCTTTTCTTTTTATCTTGCTAATTTATCAGTCTATGAGAAAGTCGGTTATGCTCCACACAAACTAGTTCATAAGTAAAAGCATATTGATTTGTTCAGTAATAGCCCGCTATCCAATTAAACATTATGTTTTACTTAATAAAAAACAAATTAAGTGGCTTGCTTACATTCCTTTACGTTGCATTAATTTGACCTTAATAAATTCATTAAAAATGACATTTTTAAAAGTCTGTTCCTTCATTAGGTTCATATTTGTTTAAAATAAAGTATTCGAAAGAAAGTATTTCATTTATATAAAGAATTTTGCAAGGAGGGATTGATTAGGTGTTCTTCATGTTTACAGAAGAATAAACAAAAGGAAATCAAGACCGGGAAGGTACTTTGGCTGAAGAGAGCAAGTATGTGCTGGCAAAATGATAAAATGCTAGAATGGATTACTGAATTAAATAAGAAAAGAAGAGAACTCACATATTAAAGACCTGATAGGTTTCAGGCACTTTACATATATTATTTCTCTAAATCCTCCCAGCATCTATGAGATTGGAATTATTTACCTATAATCAAATGTGGATCTTGAAGCCTCAACAATATCTGTATAATAAATACCTAAGGCAATCTACAACAGCATTTTAGTGTGCTGTCTAGTGCCAGATTCAGGCATTATGCTAAAGGAAAATTCAGGAAAAGCATTTGATCTAGTTACAAAGTAGACAATCTTTAGAGCAATAAGTGGATTACACATCCTTCAGTCATTCCTCTGAAATATTTCTTTTGAAGTTATTGATTGAAATTGAGACACATTTTATAATTGATGACATGCTATAATTTAATTGGCAGTATCTTTTCTTCATGATATGTAAAACTAATGCTGCATCTCATAATCAGTATCATCTTAGATTTGATAGAGTACAGTAGATGGTCGGTCTTTGATGGAATACCGTATATGATCTTTATCACTCATTAGAAAACTTTAAGAACAATGGTAACCTATTGGTTTTTTGTTCATTATCCCTAAGTTCTGATGAGATGATCTTTGAAAAATTCTGTCGTCAAATGTGTTTTAAAAATACAGCATAATCTATCCTTCTCCTGGAGATTTTCAGTGCATACTAACATATAAGAATTCTAGCAAAATAAAGAAACAAACAAACAAACAAACAAAAAACCCCAACATTTTTACCTTTGTTTAACCCATTGTACAAACTTATTTGATCATATATTTCCTCCACCCTGACAAACTCTTTTTTACTTACCTAGTTTTCAAAGGACATTATGCATGTGCCTGAGGAGTTTAATGCTCTATCTAACTTTGGGAAATGCTGGGTTACTTAGTCTTTTACCTAAAATTGAGTATTGCCAGTTAGATTCTAAATCTTTTTGAGGGTCCACACAGTTTTCTCTTCAGTCTTCTTATCCAACCTCATTTTTTTCATGTATATTTTGCTCATAGATTGGCCAGAACCACATTACCAATTTCTTATTTTTTTTTTCAACTTTTACTTCTTGAGTCATATCTTGGTATATAGTTTTTCATTTACTAGTAAATTGTGATATTTGAAATTTATTAACTGGATGTTTAGAGTTTCATTAAAGATTCTAAATGGAGAATTAATGGTCATGTATAAATTGGAAAGGAAAAAAATCAATTTTTCTGGCATTTTATGATACCTAAAAGTCAGTAGGTTATGGTAGCCTTATTTCCATGTTATGCTGATTGCTTCACAGGTACAACATTTTTCACCTACAAAGATTCTCTGAAGAGTGAATCTCTATTCCCTGCTATTTTTCTTGTTTCTTTCTTCACTCCCTGGCCGTCACATCTTCTTTCCCCACTTCCCTCTACCTTCTCTCAAAAATCTGGACTCAACTTATTTACTGATTCTATGTTCTTTCAGCATTATTTAATTCTTTTTTTTTTTTTTTTTTTCTTTGAGACAGAGTCTCGCTCTGTCGCCCAGGCTGGAGTGCAGTGGCTGGATCTCAGCTCACTGCAAGCTCTGCCTCCAGGGTTTACGCCTGTCTCCTGCCTCAGCCTCCTGAGTAGCTGGGACTACAGGCGCCTGCCACCTTGCCTGGCTAGTTTTTCTTTTTTTGTATTTTTAGTAGAGACAGGGTTTCACCAGGTTAGCCAGGATGGTCTTGATCTCCTTACCTTGTGATGTCTCAGCCTCCCAAAGTGCTGGAATTACAGGCTTGAGCCACTGCACCCGGCTTATTTAATTCTTTAATATTGGGTCACGCTTATTTCCAATTATATTTTCCATTTTTGTAATTTTGCTTCTCTAGCCCTACTTTTAGCACTTGACAGGAGAACTTGTCTAAGTCTTTGGCTTTTTATACCTAAGCTAAATGAGCTACTATTTACCAATCTCCCTGATTGTCACAGTAGTTTATCACATTTAAGTCACCGAGGGATTGAGATAAACTGATTTTATTTCAACTTTTTCAAAATTCTTCCTTACCTATGGTATTCGTAATCATGGTCTATGCTTGTGGTGGTCAGTCCTGTCAAGTAGTATTCTTAAGTTTGTTTTGTTCCTATCACTGTGCTAACCATCTTAGACTTTATATATTCTGTGTTTTTAAACACTCTGATCTCAGTGAGGAAAAACCCATTAATTTGTAACTTATTGCATTCATAGCATAATAATACTGCATTAAAAGGATGGGAAATGAGAATAGAAATGTGGATTGGTACCACATTGTGTAGCAGTTTGACTGCCAGACTAAGACACTGCTAGGCTAAGGCAGCTTTTCAGAAAGGGAATAATACATTTTATTTTTCCTGTTCTGCCATGTAGTTAGCCTAAACACTTGAATTATTTCAAGTAGGAGCTTGGTACTTTATCATCACATCTTCTGGACTTCAATTAATTTTTTTTTTTTTTAGCTATTTCTACTTTGAAGAACCTACGTAATAGGATTTTTCTGATAATTAGATTAGAGGTTGTTCATAAATTGTTTAACAAACAGTACTTGGTACAGACAGAGATGATAATATAATGACAAAAATATTGGATTATGGATATAGCTGAAGTGTGTGTGTGTTTGTGTGGCAGGGGTGAGTGGTGGGTGTTGAACTACCAAATCTGCTCTCATCTAGCCAAACTGCCGTGTATCAGATGTACTACACCAGGGCCATTCTTGCAGTTTACATTTTTTAGACTGGAAATCAAGAGACCTGAGTTCTTACACCAACTCTGTGTTACTTTGCAGGTTACCTTTCCTTCTAGGCCATGGTGCCTTCATAGATAAAATAATGAATTTGGATTAGGTAATTATTAGATTTAAAATATGTGATTCTTTAGGGATAGGCAATGAGTGGCTGAAGATCCATTAAGGAGAATATGTAAGTAGGATCATCTCTTTTATCTCATTGCACTGTTTCTGATGGATTACCCAAAACCAAACTGGCATATGATTTCGGAATTCATCTGCTTCCCATAGAAAAATTATTTTCAATACAAAAAGGCCTATGTAGAAAAGCACTATAACAAAACAGTACTTAAATTTTATTTAAAATATATTTGCATTTCTCAAATTGAGAGTCATTAAAGAAAATTCCGAGGCAAGAAAACATCTTTGAGATGCTTTGCAGTTAGAAACACTCATGGAGACAACTGAAGAATTTAGAAAAATAAATTGAATAATATTTGATAAATTTAGGCTCTTAGCAAACCCAGGGCCCAATGTAGCTTCTTTGGATTTCAAATATAGAAACTATAGGCCTGCCATTACTCAGGGTACATCTCTTGGGCAGGCAGTCCTAAACTCCTGGTCAGATTAGGTTTGAAAGGTTTAATCATTTCTTATCCACTCCGCCCCAGCCCTCCAATCTCCTACAGTGCTGTTTTGTGTCTTATTGTCAACAGAGTGGGGCTAGAAGATTTCCAAGATAACCTTCAATTTATTAGTTATACTGCATTAGTATAGTATTGATCTTTTTTCGTTTGGCTTTTGTGTTTCATTGGTTCTTTTGTTTTCTCTTTTCTGTTGCCTATTTTCTGTATTCTTTCTTCTTGTTACTGTCTACTTAGGCCATGAAATTGAGATGGATTTGTGTGAGAGATATTGAGGGAACAAAGGAATTGGACTGATGAAGCTTCGCTAATACCTCTTCCTCAAACACACAAACTGACTTATTTATTATTTTGAATATGGAGAGGGAGGAAACAATGAGAAGACAATTAAAAGGAGAAAAGGTAAAGATAGTGAATTGGAAAAGGTATTTTAAAAATATCTGTACTAACCTTAAAATGGGGGTGATTTTAAAAAATGAAAAATCCCTCTCCTTTATACACATATCCCCTGTGTGATAGAAAAAAAAAAAAGAAAACCCCCAAAATTTATATAATTTCATTCTAAAGGAAAGAGCTTTGTTGCCTTCTAGTTATCAGTTTAGAAATCCTGCTCATTAGGGTTGGAATGTTAAAACCAAGAAAATCATTGCTGCCTATTCAAGAGTTGAGACTTTTGCTTTACTTTTCTGTGAGTCTTTATTTATCAGAGGTATTCTCAGGAGGTAATGATGAACCTGAAACTGTTCCAGCCTGTGCTGAAATACTCCCACACCACGAGAATGTAAATTTATCAAATGTTATTCAATTTATTTTACTAAATTCTTCGGTTGTCTCAATGAGTGTTTCCAATTGCAAATTGGAATAGATTTAAGCACTCTTTGTAAACCCATGCCAAGAAGTTCTTCCCATTTGAAGTTTTTGCCGTCAGTTAGATTAAGAGGAGGGAATTCCCATCTGTTCAGAGGCAACAGTGACCAAAAAAAAAGAAAAGAATAAAAAGGGTAATAAGAAAAGTTTTCCGTGCTTTTTGTGATGACAAGTTTTCATTGGGATGAGTTAACTCTATTAGCATACTTGACTGCTTAATATTCACCCCTCTCTCTTTAAAACATCATATCCCCACCTTCTCATCTCTTACCATGCTGACTGCAAGAACCTCTTAATTGGCCACTTACTTTCAATACATCTTTTAATTTGCTGTTATATGGATCTCACTTTAGATCTGATCACATCATTTTCTAGTGTAATGGTTTGCAAATTACTGGCAAAATGTACAAAGTTCCTTTACCACCAGGCCCATTTTACCCCTTCAACCTCCCCTTCTGCCAACATGCCCTACTTCCTACTTGATACCCATATGAGGCACATAATTTTCTTTTTAGGTCTCTGACTTTGCACATGCTTCTGTCCATTCTTTCTTCCATGATGGCGTTTATTGCACTGTTCACTACCTTGTTTGCTCTTTCTTCCAGGATGGAGTTATTACACTTTTTGTAATTGTCTCTTAACTTGCCTGTTTCCTCTTTAAAACTATGGCGGATTCATACCTACTTTATATATTTCTGGCTTTTAGCACAGTACCTCATTCAATAACTGTTTATTGCATTACTGTCCCTCCTTCTGTATCTTGTAATTTTCTGGGTGTCTCAGCCCAACAAGGTTTAGGATCGTAACTGGGCTTATAGCTGTTCTTTAAGACCTGTCAATTTCCTGAGTGATCCCCTCAAAAATTCTTTAATTTTTATACCCACTGTTATTGGTCCCACCCTCTTCCTTCAGATTTCAATAATCAGATACAGTTATTTGCCTCTGAAATAAAGAAGGTCAATTCCCAGCATGAGTGTCTGGTTTATTTATACTATATAACACTAGTTAGTGGATCTTGCATTTCTGCTTTTATTTCCCGAGACTTTTAGACTTTCCCTTCTGTCTCCTGGACCACACCTGCTACTTTATGTACATTTTAGACAGGTGAACTGCGATTTGGAGGAGTGAAATGAGTTGTCCAAGATCATGGAGCTAGGAAGTGATATAATTAGTTTTATATGTCCTCAAAGCCTATGTGTGCTTTTTTTTTTTTTTTTTTTTATTAATTGCAGCACACTGCTAACCTCATAAGCACTAGGCCTAAGCTGCTCTCTTAAATTATCTACTAATGTCCCTTATGTTGAATTCATTTCTCATTTCCAAATGGATGGCAAGGAGGAAGTGGGCTTTAGGATATAAATTTTTTCTTTTTCGTCAATTTTGATGAAAGGAATTTGTTTATGTATTTAGTGATAGCCATATGACGATCACTAAATTTTGTTTTTTAAATATAGTTTGACAGACAAAAAGGGAAAAATGTTATGAAACATTTCTTTTTTTTAACTCACAGTCTTTGAGAGCCTTTTTTTTTGTACATTGGAAAATAATTTAGAAAAAGTGAAATACAGCCATCTCTTGGTGTCCATGAGGGATTGGTTCCAGGATCCCCTTGGATACCAAAATCCAAAGACACTCAAGTCCCTTATATAAAATGATGTCGTATTTGTATATAGCTGTTACAGGAAAGGGGTCCATCTGTATCCAGACCTCAAGAGAGGTGTTCTTAGATTTAGTGCAAGAAAGAATTAGAAAACACGTTTATTAGAAAAGTAAAGGAATAAAAGAATGGCTACTCTATAGGCAGAGTAGCCCTCAGGGCTGTTGTTTGGCTATTTTTATTGTTACTTCTTGATTATATCCTAAACAAGGGTAGATTATTCATGAGTTTTCTTGGAAAGGGGTGGGCGATTCCCAGAACCGAAGGTTCCTCCCCGTTTTAGACCATTATAGGGTAACTTCATGACGTTGCCATGGCATTTGCAAACTGTCATGGCACTGGTGGGAGTGTCTTTTAGCATGCAAATGCATTATAATTAGCATGTAATGTAGTGAGGAGGACCAGAGGTCACTTTCATGGCCATCTTGATTTTGGTGGGTTTGGGCCAGCTTCTTTACACCTTGTTTTATCAGCATGGTCTTTGTGACTATATCTTGTGCCGACCCCCTGCCTCATCTTGTGACTTACAATGTCTAACCTCCTGTGTCTCAGCCTTGTTTCACCGAGCTCCTATTCAAGACAGATTCATTCTGGTTCACATACCTCTGACATAAGTACACACATCCTCCCTTTAAATCATTTCTAGATTACTTATAATATCTAATACAATGCCTCTCTATCCCTTTATTCCAGTGAATTCAACATAGTACTCTCCATGCTGACAAATTCAAGTTTTAGTTTTTGGAACTTTCTGGAATGTTTCTTTCTGAATATTTTTGATCCTTGCTTAGTTGAATCCATGGATGGGGAACCCATGAATACAGAGGGCTGATTGTATTCTAATGTGTGATTTACGCAGTTGGGATTGGTTAAATGTAGAGAGAGTGAAGAGATAAAAGAAAAAATTGAGATACATAGGTAGATGAGCCCACCAAAATATTAGTCTGTTGGTTGCTTGTAAGAGAAAATAAAGAATTAGAAAACTTCATTTTACTGTTATACTTATATTTTGTTTGAGTGACCCAGTCTACTACTGAGTGGGCAAAGAATGTGCTTAGAACATGATGGAATTGGCATTTAGAAAATCCAACAGATAAAATATTATACTCACTGACTCATGAAACAGAAACAATTAACGTCCCAATTTAGCATTCTAAATTGTCCAGATTCTGGACAGAGGATCTAATCGTTAGGCTCATTTTACAAATATCCATGTGGTAGAGTTGGAAGGATGAGCTAAGTGCAGATATCAGTAGTGCTGGGAAAAGTTCAGGTTTAAAATTTGAGCCTCTGTTAATCTCTATAAATTGACTCATTTACATTTTAATGTAAATTTCTAAATATCAATTGAAATAATGGAGCTGTTTGAATTTTCAAAGTAGGTTCTTACTTGATTTTTCTGTTATTGATTCTTTCATGTGTAACTCATAAATGCAAAGTTTATCTTAATTTCAGAGGAGCTGGAAAGGAAATTAGGAGGTACAATTTTTAATTGAAGGGGAGATTCTAGCATAGTGGTTAACAACACAGGCTGTGGAGCCAGACTGCTTGAGGACAAATCTATGTTCTTTCTCTTTCTTGTTACTTGCTTTATGATCTTGGAAAAGCCACTTGATTTCCCATTGCTTTTATTTTCTCATTTGTACAATGTGGATAGTATAATACCTACCTTATAGGGTAGTAAGTTCTTGGTAAATCTTAACAATTTGTAGTTTCTGCCTTGCCATTAACATGTTCTGTTATCTTTGGCAAATAACTTTATATCTTTGGGCTTTGTTTATTAATTTTTGTATGAGGGTATAAATAAGCTCTAGTTTACCTTCTAGTTCTAGAACTGATTTTAATAGAATAAAATAGGCATATCACAGCTTATAGAATAAGCGTATGAAAAATACATAAATTTTGTTATTAAGTACTTGAATAAATAAAGTTGTAATGTCAGAGGTCTGTGACTTAGTACTGTATCACTTTGGACAAGTTGGTTGGCTTCTTTAAGCTTTATTAGTTTTACCTATAAAATAGGATAAGAAGAACTCTCTCATACAAGAATTGTGCTGATTTTAAGAAATAACACTTGCAAAATGTCAATTATAATGCCTGATTATATAGTATGTAGTTAATAATGCTATTGCCCTTAAATCCTTCTTACACAGGGTATCTATTTTTCTCAGTTCTCTCTCACAAAGGAATGTCTGTCTAATTTATACATTTGAATTTGTGCCATTCTCAATATGGGATGATTTTAGTGTATGACTGAAGTGAATTTGTGAGACAAAACAGGGCAAGTTTTATCCAGTTCTTTGTGAAAGGAAGAGCCATTAAGAAGATACAAAAGATAGAAGTTTCTCCTAATGGGATTTATTTTGGCAGGATCAGGATTGAGAATACAAGGAAAAGAGAATTAAGAAAGCAGGTTAAAGGTAAGGTGATCTCTTGATGTCTGCAGCATTAAGGTAGCATTTTATGGGAAAACTGGTCCCAGCTTCTTTCTATCTCATTCCTTTATTTTCTTAAGGTTTTTCTCTGGTTTAGGATTGTATTATATCCAATAAATCCTCCCCATTCATAATGATTTTTAGAATGTAATGCTCTCCAATAGAAATATGGCATTGGTTCTTTAACTGGTTTTGTTAGGCCTTGAAGAAACAACAACTAACTTTTCTAAGTTTCAGCATCTTCTTTTACAAGGGGTGGAGGAGAGAATGAGATTAAACTAGATGATTTAAATGTTTTCCAGCTCTAAAATGTTATGGTTCCTATTATTAATCTAAGTATGTTGCTCTGCACGTTCAGTCAACCTTAGAAAATGCTACCTTTATTCCAACTAAATTGCCTTTAGAGCCAATTCTTGATCTATCCAGGAACATGGAGCTTATTACTTTACAGCCTCAATAATGCCATCCTTTCTGTCTTTACTTTTACCTTTGTTAGAATTCACTGTCTTTTCCTTTCCACCTCTGCCAGGTTTCTGGAGTGCTCTGTTTGAATTAACGGCCTATGGACCCTCTTAGCAGAGATGAGAGGCAGAGGGTAGGGAGACCATATTGCATATAGGATCTGTAGGTTTGTGTGAAAGCCAAGGAAGAAAGGGCAATGCAGGGAAGAGGACAAGAGGTTAGGTCTTGGATAAAGACTGTGTGAGTTCAGATTCTGGCTTTTTTTGTGTGCCTCAATTTCTTTAAGTATAATGAGGATAATAACTCCCATAGGACTGCATTAATGAGATTATGTATTTGGTAATGATCTTAAGACAATGCTTCATTCTTAATAAGCATTAAATAAATGGTAGCTAGTATTAACAATTATTTTTTTAAAGGGTTTTTACTAAGAACCTTATAAGGATTACATCAGGAAGCAGGCTGTCCCTGTAAGATTACTTATATGCCATTTGAGCATAAGTACAGTAATTAATACCACGATCTTCATTTTGTGTGGTAAATGTGACTTAGCAGAAACTAATACGACTAAAGTTGAAGACTGAATAAATGTAAATTTCATCTTTAAGATTAATGTTTTGCTTATTACGTATATATTTTGTATATTCCCATGTGTGTCTAATGTGTTATTATTCTTTATACTTTAGAGCCTAAAATATACCCTATGATAGGAAATTAGATTTGGAAGTCACCTCATAAAAAATCTCATTCGTCCCTTGTCTTTTACGGAAGACATGATCCTGAAAGGTACCCAGTTGAGGAAGAAGTAGGAGTTGAGGACCTGAAATCCCTTTTAAGTCATATACAATTGGAGACATTTTCTATTTTTAAAATGACTATAATGGTTAGAAATTCATCTTTCTATTCATGTCATAAATGTATTTCATTTTTGAGACTTTAACATTAATAGATTTCAGTGTGTTAAGAAAGCGTATATTTAGTTCAAAATTCCATAATTGTTCCTGACGGTAGATACTCAATACAGTAGAATCTCTGAAGCCTTTAAAAATGACCCTTTCAAATAGATAAATATCTTTGCCCATAAACATTTATGTCATTACTTTGTAGATGTTTTAAGTCACTTTTGTTTTTCTTCTGAAGTGTTAAAAATTACCAGTGGCCTTATTCCCAGGGAGCAGGGAAAGGGAATGAGATAACAAAACATGTGTACAAGGTTAATTTTTTAGATGATACAAACTCCAAAAATTATTATTTTTATGAGCTTTCAAATTTTCCTTTAGACAAATTGGTTTCATTTCTGTGTTATAAGATTATGTATATTAACTGAAAAATTTATAAATGATAGTATAGACAATTATTTTATACTTTGGTAGCTTTACCAACAAATCCAGTGGATCCACCCAGGAGATAATGGCCTTGAAACACAAATAAAGGCACAGAAAAATATTTTTGACAGCAAAAGATTGCAAAAACAGACACTTTAAATTGCTTCTGAAAGCATGGTGGTTTAATCTGTGATAGATATAAGATAAATGGTGTTTAACCCTTATTCCTGAAATCATAAACTCTTTATTTTTTTATTCGTGAAAGGTCTTATGATTCTTACTTGCAGGCCATGTGATGGCTAATACTGTGTCAACTTGATTAGATTGAAGGATACAAAGTATTGATCCTGGGAGAGATATTCCTTCTAAGGTGAAGGATAAGTTTCTGTATTTGGCCTCTCCTACATCCAAAAAAGAGGCACAATGCCTTGTGGGCCTATTGCATTTTGGAGGCAACAAATTCCTCTTTTGGGTGTGTTACTCCAGCCCATTTATTGAGTGACCTGAAAGGCTGCCAGTTTTGAGTGGGGTCCAGAACAACAGAAGGCTCTGCAACAGGTCCAGGCTGCTGTGGATGCTGCTCTGTCACTTGGGCAATATGATCCAGCAGGTCTAATGGTGCTTGAGATGTCAGTGGCAGATAGGGGTGCTATTTGGAGCCTTTGGCAGGTCCACCATAGGTGAATCACAGAGGAGGCCTCTAGGATTTTGGAGCAAGGCCCTGACATCTTCTGCAGATAACTGCTCCCCTTTTGAGAGACAGCTCTTGGCCTGTTACTGGGCATTGGTGGAAACTGAATATTTGACTATATGTCATCAAGTCACCATGTGACCTGAACTGCCTATCACGAACTGGGTGCTTTCTGGCCCATCTAGCTATTAATTGGGTCGTGCACAGCAGCATACCATCATCAAATGGAAGTGGTATCTACGTGATCGGGCTCGAGCAGGTCCTGAAGGCACAAATAATTTACATGAGGAAGTGGTACAAATGCCCATGGTCCCCACTCCTACCACCCAGCTTTCTCTCCCCCAGCCTGCACCGATGGCCTCCTGGGGAGGCCTATGATACCTATGATCAGTTGACAGCGGAAGAGAAGACTAGAGCCTGGTTCACAGATAGTTCTGCACGATACTGAGGCACCACCTGAAAGTGGACAGCTGCAGCACTACAGCCCTTTTCTAGGACATCCCTGAAGGACGGCGGTGAAGTGAAATCTTCCCAGTGGGCAGAACTTCAAGCAATGCACCTGGTTGTGTATTTTGAATGAAAGGAAAAATGACCAGGTGTGTGATTATATATGGATTCACGGGCTGTAGCCAGTGGTTTGACTGGATGGTCCGGGACTTGGAAGAAGCATGATTGGAAAATTGGTAATGAAGAAATTTGGGGAAGAGGTATGTGGATGGACCTCTCTAAGTGGTCAAAAACTGTGAGGATATTTGTATCTCATGTGAGTGCTTACCAACAGGTGATCTCAGCAGAGGAGGATTTTAACAATCAAGTGGATAGGATGACCCGTTCTGTGGACACCTTCAGCCTCTTTCCCCAGCCACTCCTGTCATCATGCAATGGGCCCATGAACAAAATGGCCATGGTGGCAGGGATGGAGGTTATGCATGGGCTCAGCTACATGGACTTCCACTCACCAAGGCTGACCTGGCTACGACCACTGCTGAGTGCCCAGTTTGTCAGCAGCAGAGACCAACACCAAGCCCTCGATATGGCACCATTCCTTGGTGTGATGAGCCAGGTGGTGGCAAGTTGATTATATTGGACCTCTTCCATCATGGAACGGGCAGAGGTTTGTCCTCACTGGAATAGACACTTATTCCAGGTATGGGTTTGCCTATCCTGCACACAATGCTTCTGCCAAGACTACCATCCATGGACTTACGGAATGCCTTATCCAATGTCATGGTATTCCACATGGCATTGGCTCTGACCAAGGCACTCACTTTATGACTTAAGAAGTGCGACTCATGCTCATGGAATTCACTAGTCTTACCATCTTCCCCATCATCTTGAAGCAGCTGGATTGGTAGAATGGTGGAATGGCCTTTTGAAGTCACAATTGCAATGCCAACTAGGTGACAATCCTTTGCAGGGCTGGGGCAAAACTCTCCAGAAGGCCGTGTATACTATGAATCAGTGTCCAATATATGGTACTGTTTCTCTCTTAGCCGGGATTCACGGGTCCAAGAATCAAGGGTGGAAGTGGAAGTGGCACCACTTACCATCAACCCTAGTGATCTACTGGCAAAATTTTTGCTTCCTGTTCCTGCAACATTACATTCTGCTGGCGCAGAGGTCTTAGTTCTGGAGGGAGGAATGCTGCCACCAGTAGACACAACAATGATTCCGTTAAACCGGAACTTAAGATTGCTACCTGGACACTTTGGATTCCTCCTACCTTTAAGTGAACAGGCTAAGAAGGGAGATACAGTGTTGACTGGGGTGATTGACCTGGACTATCAAGATGAAATCAGCCTACTACACTGCAACAGAGATAAGGAAGAGTGTGCATGAAATATAAGAGATCCATTAGGGCATCTCTTAGTATTACCATGCCCTGTGATTAAGGTCAATGGGAAATTATAGCAGCCCAATCCAGGCAGGACTGCAAGTCATCCAGGCCCTTCATGAATGAAGGTTTGAATCACTCCACCAGGAAAAATAAAAAAACGAAAAAACACAACCTGGTGCTTGCTGAAGGGAAAGGGAATACAGAATAGTTAGTAGAAGAAGATAGTCATCAATACTAGCTATGACGTGGCCAGCTGCAGAAATGAGGACTGTAATTGTCATGAGTCTTTCCTCTTTCTTTTGTTAAAACCATGTTTGTGTGTGTATACACTTGTACTAAGAAAATATCGTCATTTTATTTCCTTTCTCCTTTATCATGTGACATAAGATTTATTGAGTTCACATCAGCATTTAGGTATTGTTAACTTTATGTAATAGTATTTGGGTTGGGGATTGGTGTGTTTCCGGTTGTACAAAGAATAGTTGTACTATGTTAGGCATAATGATGACCTTATTATTGTCTGTATTTGAAGATTATGTATGATTTCAGGAGATGTGTATGGGTTCAAGTTGACAAGGGGTAGACTTGCTTTGGTTAATACTGAGTGTCAACTTGATTGAATTGAAGGATACAAAGTATTGATCCTAGGTGTGTCTGTGAGGGTGTTGCCAAAGGAGATTAGCATTTGAGTAGGTAAGCTGGGGGAAGGCAGACCCACCCTTAATCTGGGTGGGCATCATCTCATCAGCTGCCAGCACAGCCAGAATAAAAAAGCAGACAGAAAAATGTAAAAAGAGAGACTGGCCTAGCCTCCCAGGCTACATCTTTCTCCCATGATAGACGCTTCCTGCCCTTGAACATCGGACTCCATGTTCTTCAGTTTTGGAACTTGAACTGGTTCTCCTTGCTCCTCAGCCTGCAGATGGCCTATTGTGAGACCTTGTGATCATGTGAGTTAATACTTAATATACTTGCCTCTCTCTCTCTCTCTCTCTCTCTCTCTCTCTCTCTCTCTCTCTCTGTGTGTGTATATATATATGCAATATAATGGAATATATATATATGCAATATAATGGAATATATATGCAATATAATGGAATATATATGCAATATAATGGAATATATATATATATTCCATTAGTTATTGGATATTATTCTATTAATTATTGGAATATATATATTCCATTATATATATGTGTGTGTGTATATATATTCCATTAGTTCTGTTCCTTTAGAGAACCCTGACTAATACAAGCCTATTGTTGGGAAATGATCAAGGAGGAAATGATGACACAATCCTTCTCTTAAGGGTATTATACTACTTTCAGAATTATTTATGTCAGACAATAGGATTCTACAACTAAAGACCTGGCTTAAGTTTCAGGATTACGATTTTGGTAGAGCTTAATTTCTTCAAGAATGATTTCCTTGATATTCTTTATAAATACAAGTTCATGGTTAAATATTGATCTGCTGAGTTTATTTTTTGTATGACCCTGGCTTCTTAAAGGCAATCCTGATTACTTTTTAAAAACATTGTAATACGTTGGAGTTGGTATACTTAAATTTGCCGAAGAACTTGTACCTATGATATCAATATGTGAGTGAGATTTTGCAATGATAACATATTATAGTTATTTGATAATCTTAACGATAATGGTAACAATTACCATTGCTCCATTTCTTGTATATAAATGTACTACATAATCATAATAAAATGAACCAATAGTAACATTTTCCTCCCTTTAATAAGCCTAGCAAGACAATATTACTTATTTTTGTAGCTCTTCATTTAGTACACTGATTCTCAATCATATCAGACCCAACATCCTTTTTTTATAATAAATATTTTGTAGGCACCCCCTTACCTTGAAAATACAGTCAGAAATACACAGTAAAATATCAATATAATATACTAGCTATAATTGAAAGAAATAAAAGCAAAGTAAATCACATTGAGTATTAAGTATTACAGTACACAAATGAAAGATGACAGTGATATAGTCAGATGTTTGCACCTTCCTTTTTTTTTTTTTTTTGTTTTTTTGTTTTTGGGCCTGTGTCTTGCTCTCTTGCCCAGTCTGGAGTGCAGGGTTACAATCTCAGCTCACTGCATCCGCTGCTTCCCGGGTTCAGGTGATTCTCCTGACTCAGCCTCCCAAGTAGCTGGGATCACAGGTGCAGGCCACCACCCCAGCTAATTTTTGTTTTTAGTAGAGATTGATTTCACCATGTTGGCTAGGCTGGCTCGAACGCCTGACCTCAAGTGATCCACCTGCCTTGGCCTGCTTGCACCTATGAATGTTTGGAGTTAAGAAAAGTAGGAAGATCATAAATCATTTCTTACAAAAAGGGTACTAATTTGAAAGAACTGATGTACAAATGGACACTAGAATAAAAAGTGATGTTAGAATAAGTAATAACAGGTCACAATTTATTAGTTTTTGATTTAAGCAAAAGGGAAATAATTTTAGGCAAAGAAGGAAAACCACGAGAAGACAAATTATATCCTGTCAAATTGAAGAAAATGAGTTGGGCCTTATTTTAATTGTAATGTTATACTAATTGTCTAGGTTGTCACAAAGGGTGATATAATGAAAATCGAATAGAGAATATGACTTGTATTTTGAAACTTTACATCCTGAAAAAAAGGAACATAGGATGAATGATAATTTTGGGATGGTGAGTTCAGCCTGGGATCTTTTGAATATGTGCTGTTGGGAAGGCACTGTTGATGGAAATACTCAGCAGGTGGTTGAAAATGAAAATTACAATTTCAGATAAGGTTATGTCAACAAGATTTAGTTTTGAGGGTCACTTACAGAGCAGGAATTATTGAAGCCATTAGATTGGATGATATCGCAAATAAAGAGGATAATAGTAATCATAAAATTTAACATCATGACTGCTAACATTTGTTGATGTTTATTATATACTGGGCACTGTTCCTCTTTTTGACATATTTTTTGACATATTTCTCTCAAATCCTCTGTAAAATAAGTACCGTTATTACCAACATACCCTTCTTGCAGATGAAACTGCCGACACATCAAGAAGTTGCCCCAGACAACTAGCAAGTAGTAGAGTTTGGATAGAGGTTCAGGCAGCCTGGTTCTAGAGCCTTCTTCCAAAGAAAGGATTTTTGAGGAGCTCATTAATTTTGGAGGCATCTGTAACAAGAAACAAATACCTGTTAGGTGAAAGAGTAAATTAGAGTGTACATTGTCTTGGAAGGCTAAGAAATCAGAGTATGGTAGGTAGTATCACAGGCTTCAGAGCAGTTTAGAAAAGGCCACTAGATTTGGTGATTAGTAACCTTTTGGGAAATGGTCATTCAATAATGTTGCAAAGTTGGAGAAAATGACCTAAGCATGAGTTTTCGTGATACTTTCTAGAAATTTTCAATATGCTTTTTATTTGTCCATTAGCTATTCTGGACTTTAATATACAAATGCTCTTTGACTGATGATGGGGTTACATCCTCATAAAACCATCATAAATTGGAGATGTCATAAGTCAAAAATGTATTGAATATACCTAACCTACTGAACATCATTGCCTAACCTAGCCTACCTTATATGTGCTCTGGACTCTTATATTAGCCTGTAGTTGGGCAAAGTCATCGAACAAAGCCAATTTTATAATAAATGAATATAAATAATTTTGTAATTATATAATAAGTGTTGATTATCTCATGTAATTTATTGAATGTGATGTGGCAGTGAAAAACAATGTTTGGGTATTCAAGGTACGGTTTTGACTGAATGCATATAACTTTCACACTAGAATAAAGTTAAAAAATTGTAAGTCAAGCCATCATAAATTTGGGACTATCTGTATTCTATCAGCTAGATAGTATTTTGAACTTAAGCAAACATGGTGTAGATTGTTTTAATAAATCCTGTGTTATTCTCAAGGGAAATCTATCAGAAATAGGCAGTCTAATTTTGGATTTGTTTGGGGCAATAGAATTTGTTGAAAATACCAAATGCAATGATTAAATTAGTTCTAGATGAAAAGACAGATATTGCTGAAAAGTTTAATGTGAAAAGTGAAAAAAACTTTGATTTGTAATGTGTAGTCAAGAAGAAGCAACTCTTTCTTCGGTGTGATAATGAGTGGAGAAATATTCATGTGGGTGTTTTGATGATTAATTAGTTGATTTGTGTAAAATGCTTGAAGAAAAAAAAAGTATGGCATAAATTCTAAATATTATTATTTTATTCCCAGAATTCTGTCAGGCTTCATGGTCGTTCTCCCATGTGCTCATCTTTCTGCACCTGTTGCCAGAATATCATTCTACAGCAGCACTGCTTTTGCTGTCCTTTGAAATCTGTTCCAAATTTTTCCTCTTTTCCTCTTGTAACTCTCGCCCCGTGCTGTTACTTGGTATCTAGTTTTGTATAGATCTTTCTAATAAGATGCTTCTTACTGATCTCTCTCTCTCTCTCTCTCTCTCTCTCTATCTCTCTCTCTCTCTCTCTGTATGTGTATTTGTATGGAGAATACACAATCAAATGTATTTCCTCACCTCAATGACATAGGTAAAATAACATTATCTATTTAACTTTCCCCCAGAATCAGTTGCCCCAAAATGGCTTATACCCTGAGAACTTAATATACTTTTAAAATATCTTTAAAGTTTAGTGAGCTATTTTTATTGTTAATTTTTTAAGTCCTTTTTTTCTGTAGCCTGGAAGCTTTTTCCTTGATCATTAAAGTAGGAACCTCAATTTGAAAACTTGCCACAACTGAACATATGTCCCCTCTTGTATTAGAAAGAGTTATAATTTTAATACATTTTTCAAATTATGATTTATGTCTCTTTAGGAGAGATTCTGTTTGTTTTTTAAAGAACCAAGCCAAAATTTTTTCTTACTTTATAATTAATGGGATTACATTTATTTTTTAAGTTAAATATGAATTTTAGAGGTAAGTGTAATTCAGAAGAAAATGCGAACATCAAAATATGACATGGATAGCTCTTTAAATATGAACATTAATTATCTTTAGAGATTGATTATTGCCAAAATAAAATCGCTATATCTCTTTGGTACTTTATGTTAATATTTAACTTATTACATATGCAAACACAACATATGCAGGAGCTCACACACACAACTGCTTATCTGTGAACAAAGTGATTACTTAAAAACACACATTAAGGGGGCGGAGCAAGATGGCCGAATAGGAAGAGCTCCAGTCTCCAACTCCCAGCGCGAGCGACACAGAAGACCTGTGATTTCTGCATTTTCGACTGAGGTACTGGGGTCATCTCACTAGGGAGTGCCGGACAATCGGTGCTGGTCAGCTGCTGCAGCCTGACCAACGAGAGCTGAAGCAGGGTGAGGCATCACCTCACATGTAAGCGCAAGGGGGAAGGGAATGCGTTTTCCTAGCCAGGGGAACTGAGACACACAACACCTGGAAAATCGGGTAACTCCCACCCCAATACTGTGCTTTAAGCAGACAGGCACACCAGGAGAATATATCCCACACCTGGCCGGGAGGGTCCCACGCCCACGGAGCCTCCCTCACTGCTAACACAGCAGTCTGCGGCCCTCTGTCCCCAAGGCAGCAGCGAGGCTGGAGGAGGGGCGCCCGCCATTGCTGAGGCTTAAGTAAGTAAACAAAGCCGCTGGGAAGCTCGAACTGGGTGGAGCTCATAGTAGCTCAAGGAAGCCTGCCTGTCTCTGTAGTCTCCACCTCTGGGGACAGCGCACAGCTGAAGACCAACAGGGGAAGCAGCGGGGGCTGGTGCAGAGGCCAACGACTCTGTCTGACAGCTTTGGGGAGAGCCCTGGATCTCCCAACACAGAGGTTGAGATCTGAGAACGGACAGACTGCCTGCTCAGGTGGGTCCCTGACCCCTGAGTAGCCTAGCTGGGAGACATCCCCCACTAGGGGCAGTCTGACACCCCACACCTCACAGGGTGGAGTACACCCCTGAGAGGAAACTTTCCAAGGAAGAATCAGACAGGTACACTCGCTGTTCAGCAATATTCTATCTTCGGCAACCTCTGCTGCTGATACCCAGGCAAACAGAGTCTGGAGTGGACCTCAAGCAATCTCCAACAGACCAACAGACAGTCCTTCTGACTGTCAGAAGGAAAACTATCAAACAGGAAGGACACCTATACCAAAACCCCATCAGTACGTCACCATCATCAAAGACCAGAGACAGATAAAACCACAAAGATGGGGAAGAAGCAGGGCAGAAAAGCTGGAAATTCAAAAAATAAGAGTGCATCTCCCCCTGCAAAGGAGCGCAGCCCATCGCCAGCAATGGATCAAAGCTGGTCAGAGAATGACTTTGACGAGATGAGAGAAGAAGGCTTCAGTCCATCAAACTTCTCAGAGCTAAAGGAGGAATTACGTACCCAGCGCAAAGAAACTAAAAATCTTGAAAAAAGAGTGGAAGAATTGACAGCTAGACTAATTAATGCAGAGAAAATCATAAACGAAATGACAGAGATGAAAACCATGACACGAGAAATACGGGACAAATGCAAAAGCTTCAGTAACCGACTCGATCAACTGGAAGAAAGAGTATCAGCGATTGAGGATCAAATGAATGAAATGAAGCGAGAAGAGAAACCAAAAGAAAAAAGAAGAAAAAGAAATGAACAAAGCCTACAAGAAGTATGGGATTATGTAAAAAGACCAAATCTGTGTCTGATTGGGGTGCCCGAAAGTGAGGGGGAAAATGGAACCAAGTTGGAAAACACTCTTCAGGATATCATCCAGGAGAACTTCCCCAACCTAGTAGGGCAGGCCAACATTCAAATTCAGGAAATACAGAGAACGCCACAAAGATACTCCTCGAGAAGAGCAACTCCAAGACACATAATTGCCAGATTCACCAAAGTTGAAATGAAGGAAAAAATCTTAAGGGCAGCCAGAGAGAAAGGTCGGGTTACGCACAAAGGGAAGCCCATCAGACTAACAGCAGATCTCTCGGCAGAAACTCTACAAGCCAGAAGAGAGTGGGGGCCAATATTCAACGTTCTTAAAGAAAAGAATTTTAAACCCAGAATTTCATATCCAGCCAAACTAAGTTTCATAAGTGAAGGAGAAATAAAATCCTTTACAGATAAGCAAATGCTTAGAGATTTTGTCGCCACCAGGCCTGCCTTACAAGAGACCCTGAAGGAAGCCCTAAACATGGAAAGGAAGAACCAGTACCAGCCATTGCAAAAACATGCCAAAATGTAAATACCATCGAGGCTAGGAAGAAACTGCATCAACTAATGAGCAAAATAACCAGTTAATATCATAATGACAGGATCAAGTTCACACATAACAATATTAACGTTAAATGTTAATGGACTAAATGCTCCAATTAAAAGACACAGACTGGCAAACTAGATAAAGAGTCAAGACCCATCAGTCTGCTGTTTTCAGGAGACCCATCTCACATGCAGAGACATATATAGGCTCAAAATGAAGGGATGGAGGAAGATCTACCAAGCAAATGGAGAACAAAAAAAAGCAGGGGTTGCAATCCTAGTCTCTGATAAAACAGACTTTAAACCATCAAAGATCAAAAGAGACAAAGAAGGCCATTACATAATGGTAAAGGGATCAATTCAACAGGAAGAGCTAACTCTCCTAAATATATATGCACCCAATACAGGAGCACCCAGATTCATAAAGCAAGTCCTTAGAGACTTACAAAGAGACTTAGACTCCCATACAATAATAATGGGAGACTTCAACACTCCACTGTCAACATTAGACAGATCAACGAGACAGAAAGTTAACAAGGATATCCAGGAATTGAACTCATGTCTGCACCAAGCGGACCTAATAGACATCTACCGAACTCTCCACCCCAAATCAACAGAATATACATTCTTCTCAGCACCACATCGCACTTATTCCAAAATTGACCACATAATTGGAAGTAAAGCACTCCTCAGCAAATGTAAAAGAACAGAAATTATAACAAACTGTCTCTCAGACCACAGTGCAATCAAACTAGAATTCAGGACTAAGAAACTCAAAACCGCTCAACTACATGGAAACTGAACAACCTGCTCCTGAATGACTACTGGGTACGAAACCAAATGAAAGCAGAAATAAAGATGTTCTTTGAAACCACTGAGAACAAAGATACAACATACCAGAATCTCTGGGACACATTTAAAGCAGTGTGTAGAGGGAAATTTATAGCACTAAATGCCCACAAGAGAAAGCAGGAAAGATCTAAAATTGACACTCTAACATCACAATTAAAAGAACTAGAGAAGCAAGAGCAAACACATTCAAAAGCTAGCAGAAGGCAAGAAATAACTAAGATCAGAGCAGAACTGAAGAAGATAGAGACACAAAAAAACCTCCAAAAAATCAATGAATCCAGGAGTTGGTTTTTTGAAAAGATCAACAAAATTGACAGACCGGCAAGACTAATAAAGAAGAAAAGAGAGAGGAATCAAATAGACGCAATAAAAAATGATAAAGGGGATATCACCACCGACCCCACAGAAATACAAACAACCATCAGAGAATACTATAAAGGCCTCTACGCAAATCAACTAGAAAATCTAGAAGAAATGGATAATTTCCTGGACACTTACACTCTCCCAAGTCTAAACCAGGAAGAAGTTGAATCCCTGAATAGACCAATAGCAGGCTCTGAAATTGAGGCAACAATTAATAGCCTACCCACCAAAAAAAGTACAGGACCAGATGGATTCACAGCTGAATTCTACCAGAGGTACAAGGAGGAGCTGGTACCATTCCTTCTGAAACTATTCCAATCAATAGAAAAAGAGGGAATCCTCCCTAACTCATTTTATGAGGCCCACATCATCCTGATACCAAAGCCTGGCAGAGACACAACAAAAAAAGAGAATTTTAGACCAATATCCCTGATGCACATCGATTCAAAAATTCTCAATAAAATACTGGCAAACCGGATTCAGCAGCACATCAAAAAGCTTATCCACCATGATCAAGTGGGCTTCATCCCTGGCATGCAAGGCTGGTTCAACATTCACAAATAAATAAACATAATCCAGCATATAAACAGAACCAAAGACAAGAACCACATGATTATCTCAATAGATGCAGAAAAGGCTTTTGACAAAATTCAACAGCCCTTCATGCTAAAAACGCTCAATAAATTCGGTATTGATGGAACGTACCTCAAAATAATAAGAGCTATTTATGACAAACCCACAGCTAATATCATTCTGAATGGGCAAAAACTGGAAAAATTCCCTTTGAAAACTGGCACAAGACAGGGATGCCCTCTCTCACCACTCCTATTCAACATAGTCTTGGAAGTTCTGGCTAGGGCAATCAGGCAAGAGAAAGAAATCAAGGGTATTCAGTTAGGAAAAGAAGAAGTCAAATTGTCCCTGTTTGCAGATGACATGATTGTATATTTAGAAAACCCCATCGTCTCAGCCCAAAATCTCCTTTAGCTGATAAGCAACTTCAGCAAAGTCTCAGGATACAAAATTAATGTGCAAAAATCACAAGCATTCTTATACACCGGTAACAGACAAGCAGAGAGCCAAATCAGTAATGAACTTCCATTCACAATTGCTTCAAAGAGAATAAAATACCTAGGAATCCAGCTTACAAGGGATGTCAAGGACCTCTTCAAGGAGAACTACAAACCACTGCTCAGTGATATCAAAGAGGACACAAACAAATGGAAGAACATACCATGCTCATGGATAGGAAGAATCAATATTGTGAAAATGGCCATAGTGCCCAAGGTTATTTATAGATTCAATGCCATCCCCATCAAGCTACCAATGAGATTCTTCACAGAATTGGAAAAAACTGCTTTAAAGTTCATATGGAACCAAAAAAGAGCCCGCATTGCCAAGACAATCCTAAGTCAAAAGGACAAAGCTGGAGGCGTCACGCTACCTGACTTCAAACTATACTACAAGGCTACAGTAACCAAAACAGCATGGTACTGGTACCAAAACAGAGCTATAGACCAATGGAACAGAACAGAGTCCTCAGAAATAATACCACACATCTACAGCCATCTGATCTTTGACAAACCTGAGAGAAACAAGAAATGGGGAAAGGATTCCCTATTTAATAAATGGTGCTGGGAAAATTGGCTAGCCATAAGTAGAAAGCTGAAACTGGATCCTTTCCTTACCACTTATACGAAGATTAATTCAAGATGGATTAGAGACTTAAATGTTAGACCTAATACCATAAAAACTCTAGAGGAAAATCTAGGTAGTACCATTCAGGACATAGGCATGGGCAAGGACTTCATGTCTAAAACACCAAAAGCAACGGCAGCAAAAACCAAAATTGACAAATGGGATCTAATTAAGCTAAAGAGCTTTTGCACAGCAAAAGAAACTACCATCAGAGTGAACAGGCAACCTACAGAATGGGAGAAAATTTTTGCAACCTACTCATCTGACAAAGGGCTAATATCCAGAATCTACAAAGAACTCAAACAAATATACAAGAAAAAAACAACCCCATCAAAAAGTGGGCAAAGGATATGAACAGACATTTCTCAAAAGAAGACATTCATACAGCCAACAGACACATGAAAAAATGCTCATCATCACTTGCCATCAGAGAAATGCAAATCAAAACCACAATGAGATACCATCTCACACCAGTTAGAATGGCAATCATTAAGAAGTCAGGAAACAACAGTTGTTGGAGAGGATGTGGAGAAATAGGAACACTTTTACACTGTTGGTGGGATTGTAAACTAGTTCAACCATTATGGAAAACAGTATAGCAATTCCTGAAGGATCTAGAACTAGATGTACCATATGACCCAGCCATCCCACTACTGGGTATGTACCCAAAGGATTATAAATTATTCTACTACAAAGACACATGCACACGTATGTTTATTGCAGCACTATTCACAATAGCAAAGACTTGAAATCAACCCAAATGTCCATCTGTGACAGACTGGATTAAGAAAATGTGGCACATATACACCATGGAATACTATGCAGCCATAAAAAAGGATGAGTTTGCGTCCTTTGTAGGGACATGGATGCAGCTGGAAACCATCATTCTTAGCAAACTATCACAAGAAGACAAAACCAAACACCGCATGTTCTCACTCATAGTTGGGAACTGAACAATGAGATCACTTGGACTCGGGAAGGGGAACATCACACACTGGGGCCTATCATGGGGAGGGGGGAGGAGGGAGGGATTGCATTGGGGAGTTATACATGATATAAATGATGAATTGAGGGGTGCTGACGAGTTGATGGGTGCAGCACACCAACATGGCATAAGTATACATATGTAACAAACCTGCACGTTATGCACATGTACCCTAGAAGTTAAAGTATAAAAAAAAAAAAAAAAAAACACACACTCACACATTAAGAAGTGATGTTATCGTAATGTGATCATTCTCCTGGGATGTCATAAAACAAGGAATATTGAACCATTGCGTTCAGTTCCAGGGTTTCTAAGTACGTTATGACCATTGTTTTAATTCACTATTGATACTATAGAATGTATTTATTTAAAAGGAATATGTATGTTTCTTCTTGAAAGAGGTTGAAACTGACATCGTGCCATAATTTATAGGTTTTCCCCCATATTTAGCCATACATGATTTTCTTTCACTTTAGAAAATTAGTTTAGGCCGGGCGCAGTGGCTCAAGCCTGTAATCCCAGCACTTTGGCAGGCCGAGACGGGTGGATCACGAGGTCAGGAGATCGAGACCATCCTGGCTAACATGGTGAAACCCCGTCTCTACTAAGAAAATACAAAAAAAAAAAAAAAAAAAACTAGCCGGGCGAGGTGGTGGGCGCCTGTAGTCCCAGCTACTCGGGAGGCTGAGGCAGGAGAATGGCGGAAACTCGGGAGGCGGAGCTTGCAGTGAGCTGAGATCCGGCCACTGCACTCCAGCCCGGGTGACAGAGCGAGACTCCGTCTCAAAAAAAAAAAAAACAAAAAAGAAAATTAGTTTATAATTATCTCAATTTTTAAAAAAGTGTTATTTCTACTTGACCATTTGTAATATATATTTATGGAGTAGTAGTGTAATGTTTTGCTGCATGTGTACCATACGGAATGATTAAATCAAGCCAATTAACATGTCTCTTATTTTTTATGGTAAGACATTTGAAATTAACTCTCTTAGCTATTCTGAAATATACATTATTATTAACTTAGTCATCGTACTATGCAGTAGTTCTCAGAGACTTACTCCTCCTGTCTTACTGAAACTTTGTACCCTTGGAGGAACGACTCCCCATTTCTTCCCTCCTCCCCAAGCCTCTGGTAACCACTGTTCTACTCTCTAACTCTATGAGTTACATGTTTTTAGATTCTACATATAAGTGGAATAATGCAGTACCTGGCTAATTTCACTTAGCATAATGTCCTCTGGGTTCATCCCATGTTGTAACAAATGATAAAAATTTCTTCTTTTTAAAAGGCTGAATATTTTTCCATTATGTGTATGTACTACATTTTCTTTATGCATTTATCCATTGGTAGACGTTTAGGTTAATTCCATATCTTGGCTATTGTGGATAAAGCTTCAATGAACATGGGAATGCAGATATCTCTTTGATATATTGATTTCAGTTATCTTATATCATCTAGAAGTGGATTGCTAGGCCATATAGTAGTTTATTTTTAGTTTTTTGAGGAATCCATATGGTTTTTCATAATGGTTGTATTAATTTACCTTCCCACCAACAAAGGGCAAGAATTATTATTTCCACATCCTTGAAAACACTTGTGTTATTTTTAATCTTTTTGTTAATAGCCATTCTGACAGTTACAAGATGATGTCTCACTGTAATTTGCATATCCCTAATGATTAATGACATTGAGCTTTTTTCATGAACTTGTTAGCCATTTATATGTTTTCTTTTGAGAAATATCTGTTCATATTCTTTGCCCATTTTTTAATTGATTTACTTGTTTGCTTGCTATTGAGTTTTTTGAGTTTCTTATATATTTTGGATGTTAACTCCTTATTATAAGTATGGTTTGCAAATATCTTCTCTCATCCTGGGTTGTTTCTTTACAACTAATTATTTCCTTTGCTGTGTAAAAAATTTTAGTTTGATACAATTCCATTTGTCTATTTTTGCTTTTGTTGCCTATGATTCAGGGTTGTATCAACAAAATTGCTTGGATCAATGTCATGGAGCTTTTCTCATATGCTTTCTTCTAATAGTTTTTATATTTTCTGGTAAGTTTAAGTCTTCAGATTTTGACTTGATTTTTGCATATAGTCTCAGATAAAGATCCACTTTTATTCTTCTGTAGGAAGATACCCAGTTTTTCCAGCACCATTTGTTGAGGAGACTGTATTTTCCCCATTGTGTGGTCTTGGCACCTTTGTCTCAAATGCATGGTTTTATTTCTGGACTTTCTATTCTGTTCCATTGGTTGATATGTCTGTTTTTATTGCCAGTACCATACTGTTCTGATTACAATGGCTTTCTAATATATTTTGAAATCTGCGAATGTGATTCTTCCAGCTTTGTTATTTTTGCTCAAGATTGCTTTGGCTATTCAGGGTCTTTTGTGGTTACGTATGAATTTAAGGATTGCATTTTTCATTTCTGTGAAAAAAAAGACACTAGAATTTTGATAGATTGTATTGTAAACTCAGCGTTTTCTGAGTCTGGTGGTATACTTAATTAATCTGCATTTTTTCTTTTCCCTCCTTGTACAAACACTAGTCTTTATGCTGATTATCTAAGTCTCTGCAATTAGTGCTTGGATATGATGTAGGATTAGTTTCTGTGTTTTCAAAGATAATGTGAATTTATGGTTTCATTTGGTTAGTCTGGGAAGCAATGTAAATACACAAGAAACATCATGGTAAAAGTAGAATGAGGTACAGAATACAAATTTCCTATCCTGTTTTATATCTTTTTAGCTTTCTTCTTGGTTATCATCCTCATTTTTGATACTATGAGCTATAATGTATAGTTTAAATTCTCAATTCTAGAGAACTTAGATTGTGGTTCAAAATTCACTTGTGATGTTTTATTAAATTACTTTTAAGTGGTTCTGTAATCTTAGGCTGGGACTTCACAATGAAAAAGTACTGAAACTGGCCAGGCACAGTGGCTCATGCCTGTAACCTCAGCACTTTGGGAGGCCGAGGCAGGCGGATCACCTGAGGTCAGGAATTCAAGACCAGCCTGGCCAACATGGTGAAACTGTTTCTACCAAAAAGCCAAAAATTAGCCAAGTGTGATAGTGCATGCCTGTAGTCCCAGCTACTCGGGAGCCTGTGGCAGGAGAATCACTTGAACCTGGGAGTCGGAAGCTGCACCGAGTCAAGATCATGCCAATGCACTCTAGCCTGTGTGACAGAGTGAGATTCCATCTCTAAATAAACAAATAAATAAATAAATTAATTAAAAAAATACTGAAAATGAAAATGCATATTTCATCTCTTCTTTCTATACCCGGCACTTTTGGCCTAACCTTTTTGATTACATTTGTTACTCTTTTGTTCTTTTGTTTGTCCTTCTGAATTAGGAAGTTTGGTATTGATAGACGCAGTCATTAAATAATGGAGCTTTCAGGAACTTTGAGTGATCTTTGCTTATTTAAACAAATGAATGTGGCTAATTATTATAGTGGGAGTTTGGATGGGTATATTTTGTGCGACTGTGAGTTGGAACTCTTGGCTGTAACCAAGAAACTGACTCTGGCTGTCTTATGCAGAAAAGGAATTTATTGAAGTAGGTTGGGCAGCTCTCAGAGTCAGCAAAAACATGGGAGAACCAGGCTGTGAAAATGAGCAGAAATCAAAGAAAGCTGAGCAGTGACGAACACAACCAGGGTCATACCACCAAATAGTCCACCGTGGGAATCTGTCACTGGTTCAGCTCTACTGGATTTTCAATCTGTTGCTGCTGAATTCTCAACACTGTTACAACCATAGTACTTTTATCTCTATGCAGATAATTTTTTAACTGTCCCTGAGTCGAAGCAGCCCTCCAGGATTCAATTTTCCAGTTGGTAACATCTAATTATGTAAGTGTAAGTCATTTGATGCTAAGGAATGAGAGCCTAATGGATCATTTACTCCCTGGGGCTTACATAAGATGAGATGGAGTAGCACTTCCTATCATGGAATCCCATAGTAAGAGATTCACCTGTATATGGAGGGTATTTTGTTACTAGATATGAAAAGATACATAAATTTGTACTGTAATGACAAAATCCTATAATCTTTCTCTGATGTTATTTCAACACCTTATCAATTTTATCATCTGCTTCTTAGATTTTATTTTATCCAACATAAGTTAACTTTTTTTTAAGGTTCTTTCCTTGGTTTAATATTTAGCCTTTGAAATGGTGGACAAAAATTGTATTGATTTTATAAAACCTTTTTATATTCTAAAAGACAGGAATGTACCAGTCCATTTTTTTTTTTTTTAGAATTAAAATTAGAAGATTGAAATGAAGATTATTTAAAACCTGTAATTCATTATTTTTATATACATTTAGGGAAAGATTCCTATACTGACATCAGTTTTTTACTTTGTTTTTCTTTCTCATCCTTTGGTTTTCTTCCCTCCCATCCTGTATTAAGCCCTCTTTGTCCATATTTATTGAACACTTCTATGTTCAGGCATGGATATTTAAAAGAAAAAATAAGACATTGTCACCCTCATCTTCTCATCCTCATCCTTGAGGAAGCTCACAGTCCAGTGTAGAATGATAGACAAGCATATGTAAACTAATTTCGTTAGCAAGTAAGCAATTACTGCTGCAATTCAGAAATTTTTTTTTTTTTTTTTTTTTTTTTTTTTTTTTTTTTTTTTTTTTTTGAGACGGAGTCTTGCTCTGCCGCCCAGGCTGGAGTGCAGTGGCCGGATCTCAGCTCACTGCAAGCTCCGCCTCCCGGGTTCACGCCATTCTCCTGTCTCAGCCTCCCGAGTAGCTGGGACCACAGGCGCCCGCCTCGTCGCCCGGCTAGTTTTTTGTATTTTTTAGTAGAGACGGGGTTTCACCGTGTTAGCCAGGATGGTCTCGATCTCCTGACCTCGTGATCCGCCCGTCTCGGCCTCCCAAAGTGCTGGGATTACAGGCTTGAGCCACCGCGCCCGGCTGCAATTCAGAAATTAAAAAAACCTATAAAGATCAGAAATCTTTCTTAAATAGATCATATTGAGTAAGTAATGAACATAATCTTGCATTCATTCTTGTTCTTTTAGAGCAAACAGAATCAGTAGTTTAAGTGATACTTTTTGTTAAAGAGAAATTTTAAAATACAGAAAAACACAAACTGTAGTACAAATATTACCCATATTCTCATGTACCTGAATTATATAATATATAACATATTTGTGGAATGTTAATGCATTCTACACCATGAAATGGTATTTATCACACCATTTAAAAATTTATATGGAGAAGACATTGCAACAGATAAAACAACAGGTGGGAAGATGCTGGTACTGAAAACAGAGGGCAATTCAGGGAAGCCAGAGTGTAAGACAGAAGATGGAAGCAAGTGACTGGAGGCCGGTCAGGGCCAGATTAGAATGACCTTTGGGCCACAGTAGGAATTTGGACTTTAACCTGTAGGCAACAGGAAATCACTAAAGGTTTTGAAACAAAAGAAAGACATGGCCATAAGATGCTAAGATGTTGTTTCACAAGGTAAAGTGACGATTAGACCAAAATGGAGAGAGACTGGTAGAGAAAACTGATTAAAATGTTTGTTTAATTAATGTAGGTAAATGGTGGTAAAAGTTTAAATAAAGCAATCATCATTACTATTGTGAGAGGGGAATAGATTTGACAGAGAAATCTGAATTCTGTATTCAAAAAACTAGATATGGTTATTAGTGGACAAATTCAGGAGCCGTGGCTGCTATTTTACAAGTACTTTGACAACTTCACACAATAAAGATTCTCCACATATTTTTTATCTTGGTTGTTCAAATATTTGAAAGCTTCAGATTTAAAACTGATATTATAATTTGAAGATTTTTACTACTTTCATGTTTCTATAATATATATTATTTTAAAAATTATATTAGAAATTAAAAGCAAGTTGATATAGAAGAAAACAAGCATTAAAATGTTGATCTGGATCTATAGATCTAAAAGGTGATGTACCAAAATTACTGGCTGTGGAATCACAGGAGGTGATTTCTGTTTTGTTTTCGAAATTCCTTAGTCATTTTTTTGAATGAACACTTTTTTTTTTTTTTTTTTTTTTTTTTTTGAGACGGAGTCTCGCTCAGTCGCCCAGGCTGGAGTGCAGTGGCGCGATCTCAACTCACTGCAAGCTCCCCCTCCTGGGTTTACGCCATTCTCCGGCCTCAGCCTCCTGAGTAGCTGGGACTACGGGTGCCCGTCGTCACCTCGCCTGGCTAGTTTTTGCATTTTTTAGTGGAGACGGGGTTTCACTGTGTTAGCCAGGATGGTCTAGATCTCCTGACCTTGTGATCCGCCCGTCTCGGCCTCCCAAAGTGCTGGGATTACAGGCTTGAGCCACCGCGCCCAGCCGAACACTGTTTTTTTTTAACATTAAAACTTGTTTTTAACATAAGAAACACATAGTAAACACTCCCGTTTCTTGAGCTATTTACCAGAGTTGTGAAACCTTATTTAGATAACTATATTAATCATAAATCTATGGCTATGTGAATAATATAAATAATTCAAAGTTAATATAAACCTTTCTTTCACAAAACACTTGGTTTTCAAAACCCAATGCAAAATCCTACTAGATAAGAATAATTCTGTTTTCTTACTTTTGCAGCAGAGTATTGTTATTTTAAATAAAGTGATTTTGAAAATTTTTCCTAAAGCCTGAACACAAGCAAAATTTGTATTTGCTTATTTACTAATGATTTTCTTCTACTCTGATAACACTGGTTGAGTGGGTGGTTGAGTAAGTATGCTCTGGTGTGGGGGTAGGATGTGGGTCTTGTTGGGCTTCTCTACTGAGTGACTAGGCTGACAACTGGTTACTGTGTTTGGGAGATTCTAAATTTTATTGACTGTAGGTCGTTTCTCTTCTGCTGATCAGATTTTCCAGAGAATTCTCTAATCTCTCACCAGAAGGTAGCAATAGGCTGCTCAGAACCAAGTCGAGGAGGGTCCCTGTGATCACAGAGCATAGGATGGGGACTTGCACTTAATAGCTCTCATTTCATTTTCTCTAACCTCTGCTGTGCCTGGTAACCTAAAACCTAGGTTTTCCTGGTTGGTTTCTCCAGATCATGAATTTCTTGTCTCTTAGTAAGCAGCATGAGGAGAGGAAGAGGTTGGGGATGAAACTGTTACCAGAAAGGGGTCTCAATCCAGACCCCAAGAGAGGGTTCTTGGACCTTGTGCAAAAACAATTTGGGGTGAGTCCATAAAGTGAAAGCAAGTTTATTAAGAAAGTGAAAGAGTAAAAGAACGGCTACTCCATAGGCAGAGCAACAGCTTGGGCTGCTTGACTAAGAATACTTACAGCTATTTCTTGAGTATATGCTAAACTAGGGGTGTGTTATTCATGAGTTTTCTGGGCAAGAGGTGGGCAGTTACCAGAGCTGAGGGTTCATCTCCTTTTTAGACCATATAGGGTAACTTCCTGACATTGCCATGGCATTTGTAAACTGTCATGGCGCTAGTGAGAGTGTCTTTTAGCATTCAAATGCATTATAAATTGTGTATAATGAGCGCTGAGGAGGACCAGAGGTCATTTTCATCGCTATCTTGGTTTTGGTCGGTTTTTGCCAGCGTCTTTATTGCAACCTGTTTTATCAGCAATGTCTTTGTGACCTGTATCTTGTGCTGACCTCCTGTCTCATCCTGTGACTTAAAATGCCTAACCTCCTGTATTTCAGCCTTATCGTACCCAGCTCCTATTCAAGATGGAGTCGCTCTGGTTCAAACACCTCTGACAAAACTAATCCTTACACAGAATTCCAACCATTACTGCTTTTTCCATCCCATCTCTTCTCCAGTCTTCTGGAGAAGCTGGCCACTACTTCAGCTCCCTTGGACTATTAGGTTTCCACTTATGTTCTGTTCCATCTTTGAGCACTGTTGACATCTCTCATCTTTGTTCTTGGGAATTTATACCTTTTTATATTTCTTTAAGCTTAAGTGGAGTTTTGGGAGTGGATATTAATTTTAAAATGAGAGGCCGGGCGCGGTGGCTCAAGCCTGTAATCCCAGCACTTTGGGAGGCCGAGACGGGCGGATCACGAGGTCAGGAGATCCAGACCATCCTGGCTAACACGGTGAAACCCCGTCTCCACTAAAAAATACAAAAAACTAGCCGGGCGACGTGGCGGGCGCCTGTAGTCCCAGCTACTCGGGAGGCTGAGGCAGGAGAATGGCGTGAACTCAGGAGGCGGAGCTTGCAGTGAGCTGAGATCCGGCCACTGCACTCCAGCCTGGGCGGCAGAGCAAGACTCTGTCTCAAAAAAAAAAAAAAAAAAAAAAAAAAATTTAAAATGAGAGAAAGATAAATCATGAATGGTAGTTGAAATATCATGCAGAGAACACTGAACTTGAGATCAAGTGACCTCTAATCAGTCTTGATTCTTTGTGACTTGTAGTGCAGCACTAGGTAAGTGGTCTGGCTTTTTAGAGCCTTTGTTTCTTATTTCTATGATAGAGGCACTATTACCCATCACATTAGGTTGTAGTGAGGCTCACAAGAGAGGATATATATGAAAAGGTTTGCCAAATGTTCTTAAATAATTTTTTAAAAACATAACTGGAAAGTGAGATAAAACAATTTGTCTTAATTGTAGGTAATTTTGACTTTATTTTAATCTCAGTTTTTCAGTACTGAGAATGAACAGTTCTCAAAATGTTTTAGGTGACATTTTGGTTTAACACATTTTTATCATTAGCAAACTAGCATCATTTGAGCAATGCTAAATATAGTGATGTTATAGGGTTCCTAAGAGAAAACCTCATATTCTTGATTGTTTACTTCTTTGATACCTTCATAATTTGAATATTTATATATTTTTAAAAATTTTCAAATCTTTGTTTTCCTCTCTCTCTCTCTCTTTTTTTTTTTTCTCCTTTTTTTAGGGACAAGGTATTCCTCTATCACCCAGACTAGAGTACAGTGACACAGTTGTGGCTCACCACAACCTCAGTCTCCTGGGCTCAGGCGATCCTCCTGCTTCAGCCTCTTCAGTAGCTGGGACTACAGGCACATGCCACCATGCCCAGCTAAATTTCTTGAAAAATTTTTTTTTTGAAGAGGTGGGGTTCCACTACATTGCCTAGGCTGGCCTCAAACTTTTGGGCTCAAGCAATTCTCTTGTCTCAGCCTTCCAAAGTGTTGGGATTACAGGTGTTAGCCACTGTACCTGGCCATGTTTTCTTAATTTTACTTCTACCATAATCAGATAAATTAATATTTCTGATTCAGGATTATGTGATTTTTTTTTCTTTCAAAGAAGGACAAAATACAGGTTCACAAATTTTAGCACAATTTTAGCATAAATTCCATTTAAATGAATTGGAACTGATCTGTAAAGAGAGTATAAATAGATCAGTTCTCTTTTTCCTATTTTCTGGTAGCTTGTATTATTCTAGGGATGATTAGTTTACTGAATGAAATTTCGTTAATAGAGTCACTATGTTTTTATTTAAGATAGGGCAACTTAGCTTCAAAAGCATCACAACAGCTGTAACTCAGGTTGCTAATTTGATAATTAAAGCTCACTATTACTAACTTTTTACTTTTTTATTGCTTTAGAGATTGCTAATCTTCTTTACTCCATTCCTATATTCTACCTTGTTATTGTTCCTAATAGCTTCTATTTATTATACCCTGTTTTAGCACTCTACTAACTGCCTTACATTCTGTTTTACATTGTGTCCTCTCAGTTGCCCAGTACATATTAAATCCTCATTTTTGAGATAAAGAGACTGATGCAAAGAAAGATTGAATCAGTTTATTCATTGTCTCAGATATTGCATTAGGTACTAGTAGCCTGTGAGGGAGCTGAGAACAGTTTTTGTATTCTGATTCTCTAATGTCAGGCCTATGTGTATTTCTGAAAAATGAATAAACATAAAATAGCATACAGAGCTATCAGCAAACTGTTCAAGGAAAGAAGAGCAAAGTGTGGAGAGCTTAGAGGAAAATCTCTCCTTTTGTTGGCTACTTTTTTTTTGTTTTCCTTTCTTCTTTCTTTCACATTTCACTTTGGTATTTTAGGAGACTGTGTACAAATTAATGAGTGATTGGGACAACTGATTTGAATATGAAGAATCTTAAAGACTTACGAAACTCTTATAAAGAGGTTTGATAGTAACTGATGAGAAATCTCTAGCATATTTTAACTTTTTTTGATATTTACTTTTTAAAAAAAGAGACAATTTTTAAATGTAGATTTTGTTTTTTTGAACAGTTTGAGAATTGAAGAAAACTTGTAAAGATACCACAGAGTTTCCTAGGCTATAGTCTGAATATTTGTGTTCCCCACAAATTTATATGTTGCAATTCTTACCTCCAGTATGATGGTTTTAAGAGGTGGGACCTTTGGGAGGTGATTAGGACATGAGGGTGAAGCAATCATAAAGGGGAACAGTACCCTTTAAGAGAATTCCTAGAGAGCTTGTTTGTCTCTTATACCAAGTGAAGATGCAACAAGAAGGCACCATCTGTGAACCAGGAAAAAATCCTTCACCGGACATCAGATCTGCTGGTATCTCGATCTTAGATTTCACAGCTTCCAGAACTGCGAGAAATAAATTTCTGTTGCTTATAAGCCACCCAGTTTATGGTATTTTGTTATAGCAACCCAAGAGTACTAAGACACAATATAACCTATACTCATTTTCTGCTGTTATTTAACATCTTACATTAGTATGGTGTATTTGTTATAATTATTGAACTAATATTGATGCACAATCATTAACTAAAGTCTGTACTTTGCTCATATTTCCTTAGCTTTTACCTAATGTTCTTTTCCTGTTTCAGGATCACATCCAGGATATCACACTACATTTAGTTGTCATGTCACTTTAGCTTCCTCTTGGCTATGACAGTTTCTCAGACTTTGTTTTTGAAGACCTTGATGGTTTTGAGATATATACCATCAGGTGTTTTGTAGAATGCCTCTCTATTGAGTTAGCTTGATGTTTTTCTCATGGTTAACTTAAATTATGGATTTGGGGGAGGAAGACTACAGAGGTAAAGTGCCATTTTCATTATGTCACATCAAGGGTATGTACTCTCAATATCATTTATCATTGTTGATGTTAACCTCCATCACCTGACTGTGTTTACAGATTTCTCCATTGTAAAGTTACTCATTTTTTCCTTTTGCCATGCTGTACTCTTTGGGAGGAAGTCACTAAGCACAGTGCATACTTAAGGAGTAGGGAGTTATGCTGCCCTCATTGAGGGTGGAGTATCTACATAATTTATTTGGAATTTTTCTACACAGGCAATTATTTATATCAGTGTGTACTCATGGATACTTACATATACTTAAGAAGGATTGTTTTTGTTTTATTGCTTCTTGATTTTGAATCATAGTTAGCACGGTTTTCCCACTACATTTTATTATAACCAAGGTTTATCTAATACCACATTGTTTTATTTTTACCTTTAAATACTGATCCTATTTGGAATTTACTGCAATATGCAGCACTATTTCAAATTTATTATAATGTATACAGCATGAAGTAGGGACTCAAATATTAATTCCAGACATATTTTTTTAAGATCTCTGTTTTGGGCTGGGCGCAGTGACTCACTCCTGTAATCTCAGCACTTTGGGAGGCCGAACTGGGCAGATCACGAGGTCAGGAGAGCGAGACCATCCTGGCGAACACGGTGCAACCCCATCTCTACTAAAAATACAAAAAAATTAGCCGGGCGTGGTGGCGGGCACCTGTAGTCCCACCTACTCGGGAGACTGAGGCAGAAGAATGGCGTGAACCCAGGAGGCAGAGCTTGCAGTGAGCCCAGATTGTGCCACTGCACTCCAGCCTGGGCTACAGGCTACAAAGCGAGACTCCATCTCAAAAAAAAAAAAAAAAAAAAAAAACCTATTTTGAACTGTAAAACCATACATCTTTCTATGTATTGAAGATTTTCTTTGGAATTCTTAGAGGCATCAGTTAAAAATTGCCCAAACAACTTATTAACTTCCTTAAACCCACATCTCCTCATATCTCAGTAAATGGTATGAGCACATAATTTGCCAAAGTCAAAAATCTGAGTATCACCTTCAAACTTCTTTCTTACTCCTTCTCCTATTAAATCACTAATCCCTGTTGAACTTATATCTACAATTATCTAAAATATATTTAGCTCTTGTTTGCTGCCATTGCCCTAATCTTGTCCACTACTACCATTTTCTTAGATCACTGTAATTCTGCTCTGCTCTTGATGCACAAGACAAATTCGTGCCCTCAAGAATCTCATATATTGTTGTGAGAGATAGAAAATAAATGTGCAAATATATCTATAAATATCTATATATGTATAGATATATAATTTTTTAGATGATGAGATGATACTATAATCAAAGTTGTACATTTTCCTGTAGGGAAGTCAATTTAATATTAATAAGGAGTTTAGAAAGAGGAAAGAAGACTGAACATAAGATCAGTTAATGAATAAAAAGTAATGAAGGATAGAATAATGGCAATGGTGGAAGGAAATCATAGATTTTTAAAAAATAAATTAAAAATTTGTATTTTGGTATTTCAAAAAATATATTAATTTTAGAAAATTTAAAAAATACAGATAGACTTGAAGAAGACAAAAAGAATTTCTCCTGTAATCCTGCTGTTAAACTGTTAATCTCTTGGCTTGTATCTTTCCAAGGTGCTGCTTGTGTTTATATAGTTTTTCTTTCCTTACAGAATTACAGTCATGCTGCTTTTATTTTGTTGTATTTAGCAAAAGTTTTTTAAATGTCTTTTTCTCTAACACAGTCATTAAAAGCCTGACTCTACCATAATGTCTGAGTCAAAATCCTTGCCTTACGATTTTTACTAGCTATGCCCTTGGGCATGTTACTCTACTCCTCTGTGTACCAGTTTCCTCATCTATAAAATTAGTACAGGAGATTAATAAGGGTTAAATCAGTTAATATTAGGAAATGTTAGAATAGCACCTGGTACCTAATAAGTATTTCCTATCACTACAATTCACTCCTCTACACTATTAATTTTTATTGATTATATATTATTGCATCATATGGTATGCAGTCTCAGGAGACAGTATTATGTGTGGTCTTTGTAGCCAAGTGGACTTGGCTAATCTGTCAGTTATAACCTATCTGACCTTTAGCAGTTGACCTTAGCTCTGTGAGATTTAGTTGCCTTACATGTAAAATGGAATTATGATATTACTGTGTATGGTTCTTGTGAAAAAGAAAACATCCATATGAAATAACAACTTAGAGAACTGCCTGGCATGAAATACACACTTGATAAATACTACCTGTTATTCTTGTCAAAGTGGAATCGCTGGATAGTGGACATCAAAAGTCTCAACTTTTCAATAATATTTTCAAAATTGAGAAGGCATAAGTTGATAAACTTTTTGCCTTTCTTTTATAAATATAATAATTCTTAGATGGACATACTAGAAGGACATGTTGTTCTGTATGAATAAAAGCTGAATTCCCATTGTAGTAGTTTCGTAATGTTCCACATTGTTAAGATATGTGGTAAGTACTTTTATAAATAAACACTGACAGTGTGTGAAAGAATATATATATATATTTGGAGTTTGAAAATACATAAAGTTTGTGTTAAAAAGTAAAATGCAATATATGTTTTTTAAAGAAGGAATTAGCATCTGACATCTCAGTGTGAATACAGATTTCCATCAGTGAATAAGGCTTCTGATTGAAAAGATTTAGTAGAGTTAGATTTTTTAAAAAGTACTTGGCCTGAAATCAAGAAAAATGTTGGTTTCTCCAAAGATGATTGAAACAAATGTCTTCAAATTTGAAACATTTGCTGGCAAAGCAGATGTTTCATTTGAGACAGTGTTTTAGGTTGTGTGAAGACTTCAAGTAAAATGTTTTCTATGCATGTAAAAAGCTGTATTTAATATGAAATATGGCAATGTAGGCCCAATATTTAAGTTGTATGGATTAGGTAAGAAAAAGTGATTTTATTGTGAAAATCAGAATACAGAACTGTGGGGATTGGGAAGTTCTATTGCTTACATGATGAAACGAATTAGGAAAGTATTTGATGTTGAATGTTTTCTACATTTAATTTATTAATTTTCATGATTCTTTTGGCATTGGTTTCCTCATCTGATATGATGAAAATGTTGGAGTCTATTGGAATTTAGATCTCCTAGAGTTTTTTTGGGTCCTGAGCAGGAGCATTTAATGTGAAATCCTAAAGACAGGTCAATAGTTCTAGTTATTTCAGATAACTGAGTGGATGGATAGATAGATAGATGGATTAAAAACAAAAGTTTAATTACCCTTCATGAGTTTATTGTAAGGGTATGGGACAAAATTGAAGACATATGTATAATCAAAGACTTATTATATCATTACATTGCTGATTTGATTGGAACTAAAACACTTTTGATCTCAGGAAAAGAAGGAATATTTAACCCAAGTTACCTTCTTTTTACTTTACATGGAGGTTAGAAGTGCTTTGATGAGTGGCTGCCTGATTTGCGTGAGTTATCATTTGCCTGCCCATTCTACTGAGAAGTTTATAGGCAGCGTGGTTTTCTGTTCAGGAATATACCATTATAAATACCCATACACATACACACATTTACTGCTCATAAACCAGCATTCTTTTAGGTGGCAGTATATCATTAACATTTTTGTATTAGTAAACATAAGTAAGCAAAACCTGTTTACTGGAGAATACTCTGCCATAAAAATATATCAGTTTTTCAAAAATTCACTGCTATTAGAAATTTACTTTGTCTCCATTTTGGGTATTATCTATAATGTTGCAATCAAAATTATTAACTCATGTAATTATTTCACTGGGATTAATTATTTGAGGTACACCAAAAGTAACGCACATTTTGTTGTTTTTGATATATCGTGCTAAATTGCCCTCCAGAAAATATCTGCCAGTTGACATTCTATTAGTATTATCATTACTCTTTCCCTACAAGGCCAGATATTAATACTCTGGTTTTTTTTGGTCAAGAACACTATTTTTACATCTTAATGTGCGTTCCCTTAGCATATGTGAAGTGTGACATTTATTCATTCATCTGTGTGTTTTACTTTTGGACAGTCCCATTTTTGAAAATTTAAGTGTTAATCTTTTTATTGTTTTGAATAAAAACTTAATATTATTTACATTAATACTTTCAAACCATATTCGTTGCAAATATTTTACCCAGTTTAAAAAGATTTATGTGTAAATTTTCCTTATAGGTTTCATATATGTGTGTTTCAGAAATTCTCATTTTTATGAAACAATTTGATGATTTTTTTGACATCATCGAGAAAACAAGAAGTACAAATTGTTTTCAAACTAGTGTAGACTTTCTGTATTCCAGAACATAATGATTGATACTCACTTATATTTCTTGCACTTTGTTTTTATACTATCTGTAATCTGTTATTTTTACCCAATTCATGATAAAAGAAAACCTTTTCCCTCTCCGGTTTAAAGAGAGAATGCACACACCTGCATGTACACATGGGTTTGTGTGTGTATTTTGAATCTAATCTGGAAATGTGTTAATTAGAGTGTTTAGTTCAGTTGCATTTTATATCATCACTGATCAATGTGGGTTGAAATCTATAATCATGTTTTTCCTCCTATTTATATGGCTTAAATACATATTATATTTACCCTCTGTCAGTTTTTTTATTATGCATTATTTTTTCTATACATTTTTTATTAAGGGAAGTCTAGAATGCATGTATAAAAATACAGACATTTTAAGTATACCATTCTATGAATTTTTACAAATGAATACCCACTTAATTTTTTTTTTTTATTATACTTTAAGTTCTAGGGTACATGTGCATAATGTGCAGGTTTGTTACATATGTATACTTATGCCATGTTGGTGTGCTGCACCCACCAATTCGTCAGCACCCATCAATTCATCGTTTATATCATGTATAACTCCCCAATGCAATCCCTCCCTCCTCCCCGCTCCCCATGATAGGCCCCAGTGTGTGATGATCCCCTTCCCGAGTCCAAGTGATCTCATTGTTCAGTTCCCACCTATGAGTGAGAACATGCGGTGTTTGGTTTTCTCTTCTTGTGATAGTTTGCTAAGAATGATGGTTTCCAGCTGCATCCATGTCCCTACAAAGGACGCAAACTCATCCTTTTTTATGGCTGCATAGTATTCCATGGTGTATATGTGCCACATTTTCTTAATCCAGTCTGTCACAGATGGACATTTGGGTTGATTCCAAGTCTTTGCTATTGTGAATAGTGCTGCAATAAACATACGTGTGCATGTGTCTTTGTAGTAGAATAACTTATAATCCTTTGGGTATATACCCAGTAGTGGGATGGCTGGGTCATATGGTACATCTAGTTCTAGATCCTTGAGGAATTGCCATACTGTTTTCCATAATGGTTGAACTAGTTTACAATCCCACCAACAGTGTAAAAGCGTTCCTATTTCTCCACATCCTCTCCAACACCTGTTGTTTCCTGACTTCTTAATGATTGCCATTCTAACTGGTGTGAGATGGTATCTCATTGTGGTTTTGATTTGCATTTCTCTGATGGCGAGTGATGATGAGCATTTTTTCATGTGTCTGTTGGCTGTATGAATGTCTTCTTTTGAGAAATGTCTGTTCATATCCTTTGCCCACTTTTTGATGGGGTTGTTTGCTTTTTTCTTGTATATTTGTTTGAGTTCTTTGTAGATTCTGGATATTAGCCCTTTGTCAGATGAGTAGGTTGCAAAACTTTTCTCCCATTCTGTAGGTTGCCTGTTCACTCTGATGGTAGTTTCTTTTGCTGTGCAAAAGCTCTTTAGTTTAATTAGATCCCATTTGTCAATTTTGGCTTTTGCTGCCATTGCTTTTGGTGTTTTAGACATGAAGTCCTTGCCCATGCCTGTGTCCTGAATGGTACTACCTAGATTTTCTTCTAGGGTTTTTATGGTATTAGGTCTAACATTTAAGTCTCTAATCCATCTTGAATTAATCTTTGTATAAGGGGTAAGGAAAGGATCCAGTTTCAGCTTTCTACTTATGGCTAGCCAGTTTTCCCAGCACCATTCATTAAGTAGGGAATCCTTTCCCCATTTCTTGTTTCTCTCAGGTTTGTCAAAGATCAGATGGCTGTAGATGTGTGGTATTATTTCTGAGGACTCTGTTCTGTTCCATTGGTCTATATCTCTGTTTTGATACCAGTACCATGCTGTTTTGGTTACTGTAGCCTTGTAGTATAGTTTGAAGTCAGGTAGCGTGACGCCTCCAGCTTTGTCCTTTTGACTTAGGATTGTCTTGGCAATGCGGGCTCTTTTTGTGGTTCCATATGAACTTTAAAGCAGTTTTTTCCAATTCTGTGAAGAAACTCATTGGTAGCTTGATGGGGATGGCATTGAATCTATAAATAACCTTGGGCAGTATGGCCATTTTCACAATATTGATTCTTCCTATCCATGAGCATGGTATGTTCTTCCATTTGTTTGTGTCCTCTTTGATTTCACTGAGCAGTGGTTTGTAGTTCTCCTTGAAGAGGTCCTTTACATCCCTTGTAAGCTGGATTCCTAGGTATTTTATTCTCTTTGAAGCAATTGTGAATGGAAGTTCATTCCTGATTTGGCTCTCTGCTTGTCTGTTACTGGTGTATAAGAATGCTTGTGATTTTTGCACATTAATTTTGTATCCTGAGACTTTGCTGAAGTTGCTTATCAGCTTAAGGAGATTTTGGGCTGAGACAATGGGGTTTTCTAAATATACAATCATGTCATCTGCAAACAGGGACAATTTGACTTCTTCTTTTCCTAACTGAATACCCTTGATTTCTTTCTCTTGCCTGATTGCCCTAGCCAGAATTTCCAAGACTATGTTGAATAGGAGTGGTGAGAGAGGGCATCCCTGTCTTCTGCCAGTTTTCAAAGGGAATTTTTCCAGTTTTTGTCCATTCAGAATGATATTAGCTGTGGGTTTGTCATAAATAGCTCTTATTATTTTGAGGTACGTTCCATCAATACCGAATTTATTCAGCGTTTTTAGCATGAAGGGCTATTGAATTTTGTCAAAAGCCTTTTCTGCATCTATTGAGATAATCATGTGGTTCTTGTCTTTGGTTCTGTTTATATGCTGGATTACGTTTATTGATTTGCGAATGTTGAACCAGCCTTGCATCCCGGGGATGAAGCCCAGTTGATCATAGTGGATAAGCTTTTTGATGTGCTGCTGAATCCGCTTTCCCAGTATTTTATTGAGAATTTTTGCATCGATGTTCATCAGGGATATTGGTCTAAAATTCTCTCTTTTTGTTGTGTCTCTGCCAGGCTTTGGTATCAGGATGATGTTGGCCTCATAAAATGAGTTAGGAAGGATTCCCTCTTTTTCTATTGATTGGAATAGTTTCAGAAGGAATGGTACCAGCTCCTCCTTGTACCTCTGGTAGAATTCAGCTGTGAATCCATCTGGTCCTGTACTTTTTTTGGTGGGTAGGCTATTAATTGTTGCCTCAATTTCATAGCCTGCTATTGGTCTATTCAGGGATTCAACTTCTTCCTGGTTTAGTCTTGGGAGAGTGTAAGTGTCCAGGAAATTATCCATTTCTTCTAGATTTTCTAGTTTATTTGCGTAGAGGCGTTTATAGTATTCTCTGATGGTTGTTTGTATTTCTGTGGGGTCGGTGGTGATATCCCCTTTATCATTTTTTATTGCGACTATTTGATTCCTCTCTCTTTTCTTCTTTATTAGTCTTGCTAGCGGTCTGTCAATTTTGTTGATCTTTTCAAAAAACCAACTCCTGGATTCATTGATTTTTTGGAGGGTTTTTTGTGTCTCTATCTCCTTCAGTTCTGCTCTGATCTTAGTTATTTCTTGCCTTCTGCTAGCTTTTGAATGTGTTTGCTCTTGCCTCTCTAGTTCTTTTAATTGTGATGTTAGAGTGTCCATTTTAGATCTTTCCTGCTTTCTCTTGTGGGCATTTAGTGCTATAAATTTCCCTCTACACACTGCTTTAAATGTGTCCCAGAGATTCTGGTATGTTGTATCTTTGTTCTCATTGGTTTCAAAGAACATCTTTATTTCTGCTTTCATTTGGTTATGTACCCAGTAGTCATTCAGGAGCAGGTTGTTCAGTTTCCATGTAGTTGAGCGGTTTTGATTGAGTTTCTTAGTCCTGAGTTCTAGTTTGATTGCACTGTGGTCTGAGAGACAGTTTGTTATAATTTCTGTTCTTTTACATTTGCTGAGGAGTGCTTTACTTCCAATTATGTGGTCAATTTTGGAATAAGTGCGATGTGGTGCTGAGAAGAATGTATATTCTGTTGATTTGGGGTGGAGAGTTCGATAGATGTCTATTAGGTCCGCTTGGTGCAGAGATGAGATCAATTCCTGGATAACCTTGTTAACTTTCTGTCTCGTTGATCTGTCTAAGTGGAGTGTTGAAGTCTCCCATTATTATTGTATGGGAGTCTAAGTCTCTTTGTAAGTCTCTAAGGACTTGCTTTATGAATCTGGGTGCTCCTGTATTGGGTGCATATATATTTAGGAGAGTTAGCTCTTCCTGTTGAATTGATCCCTTTACCATTATGTAATGGCCTTCTTTGTCTCTTTTGATCTTTGATGGTTTAAAGTCTGTTTTATCAGAGACTAGGATTGCAACCCCTGCTTTTTTTTGTTCTCCATTTGCTTGGTAGATCTTCCTCCATCCCTTTATTTTGAGCCTATGTATGTCTCTGCATGTGAGATGGGTCTCCTGAATACAGCAGACTGAAGGGTCTTGACTCTTTATCCAGTTTGCCAGTCTGTGTCTTTTAATTGGAGCATTTAGTCCATTAACATTTAAGGTTAATATTGTTATGTGTGAACTTGATCCTGTCATTATGATATTAACTGGTTATTTTGCTCGTTAGTTGATCCAGTTTCTTCCTAGCCTCGATGGTCTTTACATTTTGGCATGTTTTTGCAATGGCTGGTAGCGGTTGTTCCTTTCCATGTTTAGGGTTTCCTTCAGGGTCTCTTGTAAGGCAGGCCTGGTGGCGACAAAATCTCTAAGCATTTGCTTATCTGTAAAGGATTTTATTTCTCCTTCACTTATGAAACTTAGTTTGGCTGGATATGAAATTCTGGGTTTAAAATTCTTTTCTTTAAGAACGTTGAATATTGGCCCCCACTCTCTTCTGGCTTGTAGAGTTTCTGCCAAGAGATCTGCTGTTAGTCTGATGGGCTTCCCTTTGTGGGTAACCCGATCTTTCTGTCTGGCTGCCCTTAAGATTTTTTCCTTCATTTCAACTTTGGTGAATCTGGCAATTATGTGTCTTGGAGTTGCTCTTCTCGAGGAGTATCTTTGTGGCGTTCTCTGTATTTCCTGAATTTGAATGTTGGCCTGCCCTACTAGGTTGGGGAAGTTCTCCTGGATGATATCCTGAAGAGTGTTTTCCAACTTGGTTCCATTTTCCCCCTCACTTTCGGGCACCCCAATCAGACACAGATTTGGTCTTTTTACATAATCCCATACTTCTTGTAGGCTTTGTTCATTTCTTTTTCTTCTTTTTTCTTTTGGTTTCTCTTCTCGCTTCATTTCATTCATTTGATCCTCAATCGCTGATACTCTTTCTTCCAGTTGATCGAGTCGGTTACTGAAGCTTTTGCATTTGTCCCGTATTTCTCGTGTCATGGTTTTCATCTCTGTCATTTCGTTTATGATTTTCTCTGCATTAATTAGTCTAGCTGTCAATTCTTCCACTCTTTTTTCAAGATTTTTAGTTTCTTTGCGCTGGGTACGTAATTCCTCCTTTAGCTCTGAGAAGTTTGATGGACTGAAGCCTTCTTCTCTCATCTCGTCAAAGTCATTCTCTGACCAGCTTTGATCCATTGCTGGCGATGGGCTGCGCTCCTTTGCAGGGGGAGATGCGCTCTTATTTTTTGAATTTCCAGCTTTTCTGCCCTGCTTCTTCCCCATCTTTGTGGTTTTATCTGTCTCTGGTCTTTGATGATGGTGACGTACTGATGGGGTTTTGGTATAGGTGTCCTTCCTGTTTGATAGTTTTCCTTCTGACAGTCAGAAGGACTGTCTGTTGGTCTGTTGGAGATTGCTTGAGGTCCACTCCTGACCCTGTTTGCCTGGGTATCAGCAGCAGAGGTTGCCGAAGATAGAATATTGCTGAACAGCGAGTGTACCTGTCTGATTCTTCCTTTGGAAATTTCCTCTCAGGGGTGTACTCCACCCTGTGAGGTGTGGGGTGTCAGACTGCCCCTAGTGGGGGATGTCTCCCAGCTAGGCTACTCAGGGGTCAGGGACCCACCTGAGCAGGCAGTCTGTCCGTTTTCGGATCTCAACCTCCGCGTTGGGAGATCCAGGGCTCTCCCCAAAGCTGTCAGACAGAGTTGTTCGCGTCTGCACCAGCCCCCGCTGCTTCCGCTGTTGGTCTTCAGCTGTGCGCTGTCCCCAGAGGTGGAGACTACAGAGACAGGCAGGCTTCCCTGAGCTGCTGTGAGCTCCACCCAGTTTGAGCTTCCCAGCGGCTTTGTTTACCTACTTAAGCCTCAGCAATGGTGGGCGCCCCTCCCCCAGCCTCGCTGCTGCCTTGTGGATAGATGGCCGCAGACTGCTGTGTTAGCTGTGAGGGAGGCTCCGTGGACGTGGGACCCTCCCGGCCAGGTGTGGGATATATTCTCCTGGTGTGCCTGTCTGCTTAAAGCGCAGTATTGGAGTGGGAGTTACCCGATTTTCCAGGTGTTGTGTGTCTCAGTTCCCCTTGCTAGGAAAACGGATTCCCTTCCCCCTTGCACTTCCAGGTGAGGCGATGCCTCACCCTGCTTCAGCTCTCGCTGGTCAGGCTGCAGCAGCTGACCAGCACCGATTGTCCGGCACTCCCTAGTGAGATGACCCCAGTACCTCAGTTGAAAATGCAGAAATCACGGGTCTTCTGTGTGGCTCGCGCTGGGAGTTGGAGACTGGAGCTGTTCCTATTCGGCCATCTTGCTCCGCCCCCGAATACCCACTTATAATTACTACCCAAATGAAGATATGTAACATCTCTCACTCAGAAAGGCTGCCTCAAACGTAATTACTTTTCTTACTCTGTCACTTTCTTTTCCTTGTTTTTGAATTTCAGTCTCATGAAATCATAAAGTAATTTATGGCTGGCTTTCTGCATTCATCATGTTTCTGATAGTCGTCTATATTGTTGATAGGATTAGTAGTTCATTCTTTTTAAAAATTACAGTAGTCTATCATATGGCTATACAGCAATTTATTTGTCCATTCTTCTGTTGATGGGCTTTTGGATATTTTCTAGTTTTGTTTATTATGATTAAAGCTCATATGAACATCCTCATACGTATTTATTGGGTGGTCATAGGCACTCATTTTCGAGGAGCGTATAACTAACAGTAGAATTATTGATTCACTTTAGAAAATAGAGCCAAGCAGTGTTATGAAGTGGTTAAATCTCTTTACATTTGTATCAGCAGCATATGAGAGTTCCAGTTGTTTCACATATGCAATACTACTTAGCATTGACAATGTTTTTAATGTTATCCTTTCTGGTGTATGGTATGTCATTGGTATTAATTTGAATTTACTTGATGAATGATGATATTAAGTACCCCCAAGAAACTCAAATGGTCTAGAGTTGGGATCTTTATTATCTCCTCACCCATATCTTCTACTTTTCAGTTAACAAAGCTATAATCATACTCAGTTGGTAAACTAGGAATCTGTATTGTCTTGTCTGCGTACTATGTTAGACCATAATGTTCTGTAAGAGTACAAATTATGTTTTGTTGTTGAGTGAATGAATGAGCCAATGAACCCTTGACTCCTATGCATCCTTTTCAAATTGATATGTTTTTATAATTTTATATAACAAACATTTTAAAATGTTTTCTCTTTGGTATCACTGCTATCACCTTAATCTTTGTACAATCCTGGATTCAGAAAAAGTGAATTAAAAATAATCTGGCCAATTTTGTTGTGAACCTAGAGCTAAAATATAGTCTGTTTTTATTTATTACTTTTTGAAAAGTAATCTAAAACTGTGATTAGTTGTCTGCTTTTCCTTCTCTTTTGACTTGTTTGGTCTAGTCACTGAGAACTATTTTTAAATAAGGACTAGAACTAAGGAGGGCCTGAAACATCTGTCGTTTAAGGATGCTAGTGTTTATCAGAAACATATTTAACAGATCGTGGCAACCTTTTCTTTGTATTTATCTTCCCTATTAGAGAATTAGCATGCAATTTCTTAGTAGTCTTGTTTTCTGAGATGACAAGTGAGGTGGGTACAAGGTGATTTTTATAAGAAATACAAATGAATAGTATATTTGGAATACCAATTCTCCCAGTCCTCTGGTACTGGTATTTTAATTTTTTTAGGTTTTCAACTGGTAGACTCTAGGATTTAAGTAAGAAAAATGAACTCTGACAACTGCTATTAAGTGTTTGTTACCAGTTTATTTTCAGTTATTGTTGGGAAAGAAAGTAAAAACATGAATAAATGAAATGTACACGCACATTAAAACTTTCAGGTTTTTTGCTAGGTTTGGTTTTCTACTTCTCAACTCTGACAGTAGCCACTGGGAGGTAATAATATTGATTGATGCCAATTTGTTTTCTGTCCTTTCCTCTTTGTCCTGTGAAGCTAGAAAATAACCAAAAGTCAAGATAAATAATAAAGAAAAATATTTATGCCCAGAGGAATGAATAGTTGATTATAAAACGTGGTCCCTATACATATGTACACAGGGATATCAATGAGTCACAATCAATTTTAAGTAATTTTTTGCTAATGCTAAAAATAACACATTTATTTATTATTTTTTAATTTTTTTTTTTTTTTTTTTTTTGTATTTTAAGTTCTGGGGTACATGTGCAGAACATGCAGGTTTGTTACTTAAGTATATACGTGCCATGGTGGTTTGCTGTACTCATCAACCCGTCATCTACAATAGGTATTTCTCCTAATGCTATCCCTCCCCTAGTCTGCCACCCTTTGACAGACCCCTGTGTGTGATGTTCCCCTCCCTGTGTCAATGTATTCTCATTGTTCAGCTCCCACTTATGAGTGAGAACATGTGGTGTTTGGTTTTCTGTTCCTGTGTTAGTTTGCTGAGAATGATGGTTTCCAACTTCATCCATATCTCTGCAAAGTACATAAAATCATCATTTTTTTTAAGGCTGCATAGTATTCCATAGTGTATATGTGCCCCGTTTTCTTTATCCAGTCTATCATTGATGGACATTTGGGTTGGTTCCAGCCTTTGCTACTGTGAATAGTGCTGCAGTAAACATACATGTGCATATGTCTTTATAGTAGAATGATTTATAATCCTTTTGTATATACCCAGTAACGGGATTGCTGGGTCAAATGGTATTTCTAATTCTGGATCCTTTAGGAATCGCCATACTGTCTTCCACAATGGTTGAACTCATTTACACTCCCACCAGCAGTGTAAAAGTATTTCTATTTCTCCACATGCTCTCCAGCATCTGTTGATTCCTGACTCTTTAATGATCGCCATTCTAACTGGTGTGAGATGGTATTTTGTTGTGGTTTTGATTTGCATTACTCTAATGACCAGTGATGACGAGCATGTTTTCATATGTTTGTGGGCTGCATAAATGTCTTCTTTTGAGAAGTGTCTGTTCATATCCTTTGCCCACTTTTTGATGGGGTTGTTTTTTTTCTTGTAAATTTGTTTAAGTTTTTTGTAGATTCTGGATATTAGTCATTTGTCAGATGGATACATTGCAAACATTTTCTCCCACTCTGTAGGCTGCCTGTTCACTCTGATAGTTTCTTTTGCTGTGCAGAAGCTCTTTATTGTAATTCGACCCCATTTGTCAATTTTGGCTTTTGTTGTCATTGCTTTTGGTGTTTTAGTCATAAAATCTTTGCCCTTGCCTATGTCCTGAATGGTACTGCCCAGGTTTTCTTCTAAGATTTTTGTGGTTTTAGGTCTTACGTTTAAGTCTTTAATCCATCTTGAGTTGATTTTTGTGTAAGGTATAAGGAAGGGGTCCAGTTTCAGTTTTCTGCATATGGCTAGCCAGTTTTCCCAACACCATTTATTCAATAGGGAATCTTTTCCCCATTGCTTGTTTGTGTCAAGTTTGTCAAAGATCAGATGGTTGTAGATGTGTGGTGTTATTTTCTGAGGCCTCTGTTCTGTTTCATTGATCTGTATATCTGTTTTGCTACCAGTTCCATACTGTTTTGGTTACTGTAGCCTTGTAGTATAGTTTGAAGTCAGGTAGCGTGATGCCTCCAGCTTTGTTCTTTTGGCTTAGGATTGTCTTTGCTATGTGGGGTCTTTTTTGGTTCCATATGACGTTTAAATTAATTTTTTCCAATTCCGTGAAGAAAGTCTCTGGTAGCTTGATGGGGATAACATTGAATCTATAAATTACTTTGGGGAGTATGGCCATTTCTATGATATTGATTCTTCCTATTCATGAGCACAGAATGTTTTTCTATTTGTTTGTGTTCTCTCTTGTTTCCTTGAGCAGTGGTTTGTAGTTCTCTTTATAGAGGTCCTTCACATCCCTTGTAAGTTGGATTCCTAGGTATTTTATTCTCTCAGTAGCAATTGTGAATGGGAGTTCACTCATGATTTGGCTCTCTGTTTGTCTGTTATTGGTGTATAGGAATGCTTGTGATTTTTGCACATTGATTTTGTATCCTGAGACTTTGCTGAAGTTGCTTATCAGCTTAAGAAGATTTTAGGCTGAGACAATGGGGTTTCCTAAATATACAATCATGTCATCTGCAAACAGAGACAATTTGACTTCCTCTCTTCCTATTTGAGTACACTTTATTTCTTTCTCTTGCCTGGTTGCCTTGGCCAGAACTTCCAGTACTACGTTGAATAGGAGTGGTGAGAGAGGACATCCTTTTCTTGTGCCAGTTTTCAAAGGGAATGCTTCCAGTTTTTGCCCATTCCATATGATATTGGCTGTGGGTTTGTTGTAAATAGCTTGTATTATTTTGAGATACATCCTTTAGATATCTAGTTTATTGAGGATTTTTATAATGAAGGGATGTTGAGTTTTGTCAAAGGCCTTTTCAGTATCTATTGAGATAATCATGTGGTTTTTGTCATTGGTTCTGTTTACATGATGGATTACGTTTATTGATTTGCATATGTTGTACCATTCTTGCATCCCAGGGATGAATCTGACTTGATAGTGGTGGATAAACTTTTTGATGTGCTGCTGGACTTGGTTTGCCAGTATTTTATTAAGGATTTTCGCATTGATGTTCATCCGGGATATTGGCCTGAAATTTCCTTTTTTTTGTTGTGTCTCTGCCAGGCTTTGGTATCAGGATGATGCTGGCCTCATAAAATGAGTTAGGGAGGATTCCCTCTTTTTCTTTTGTTTGGTATAGTTTCAGAAGGAATGGTACTAGCTCCTCTTTGTACCTCTGGTAGAGTTCAGCTGTGAATTCGTCTGGTCCTGGACTTTTTTTGGTTGGTAGGCTGTTAATTACTGCCTAAATTTCAGAACTTGTTATTGGTCTCTTCAGGGATTCGACTTCTTCCTGTTTTACTCTTGGCTGGGTGTGTGTGTCCAGGAATGTATCCATTTCTTCTAGATTTTCTAGTTTATTTGCATGGGGTGTTTATAGTGTTCTCTAATGGTAGTTTGTATTTCTATGGGATCAGTGGTGATATCCCTCATATTATTTTTTTTGCGTCTATTTGGTTCTTTTCTCTTTTCTTCTTTATTCTTCTTGCCTAGTGGTCTGTTTTGTTGATCTTTTCGAAAAACCATCTCCTGGATTTGTTGATTTTTTTGAAGGGTTTTTCCTGTCTCTATCTCCTTCAGTTCTGCTCTGATATTAATTATTTCTTGTCTTCTGCTAGCTTTTGAAATTGCTTGCTATTCTTTCTTTAGTTCTTTTAATTGTAATGTTAGGGTGTCAATTTTAGATCTTTCCTGCTTTCTCCTGTGGGCATTTAGTGCTGTAAATTTCCCTCTACACACTGCTTTAAATGTGTCCCAGAGATTCTGGTACGTTGTGTCTTCATTCTCATTTGTTTCAAAGAACATCTTTATTTCTGCCTTCATTTCATTATTTACCCAGTAGTCATTCATGAGCGTGTTGTTCAGTTTCCATGTAGTTGTGCAGTTTTGAGTGAGTTTCTTATTCCTGAAGGATAACACGTTTAAATACTTAGTATAGTACTTAGCTTACAATTATCAACAAGCATTATGTATTATTACTATACATTGAAACATTTTAAAATTTCAAGATATGTGATTGATTCTAGTTAAATGCCATGTTAATATATCACCTAATAACTTGCAGATATTTCCGTATCTGTTTTTATGGGAAAGGAAAATGTTAAATAATAGGGACTAGTTTAAGAATTAAAAATACAGGATATTTTATATTCTCTACAGAGTAGGCCTCTAGGAGTGTGTGTGTGTTCTGTGAAAGCTATTTGCTATTACATGTATCCATGGAAAATACCAGACCATTGAGAATGATCTGATAGACAGTTCCTGAGTAAAGGAAATATAATGAAAGTTTATTTTTAATTATGAGTCCCACCTAATCCACATTTTACATAATGTGTTGAATGTTAACATATATAAGAAAATGGATATTGCGTTTTAAAAAATTATAAGGTTACTGTTTTATATAGAATCTTTAACTGCTTTCTAATTTTGAAGTCAATTTACAGTGGTTCCTTAAGTTATATATAAACTCTGTACAACCAGGGATCGTATCTTTTCTATATTTGTTTAATATATTGTGGTATAATTAACTGTTCACTGATTGTTTTCTGGATTAAATTGAATCCCATTTTAAATAAGTAAACACCAGAATTAAAAAGAAAGACAGCTAGATTACAGATTTTTTTTTTAAACAATACTGAATTTTTCATTAGACTGATTTGGGTTCAAATCCCAGCCCTGCTTCCTTAAAAGCTTGGGCAGATTGCTTGGTTGAATCTTGGTTACTGTGCCTGTGCTTATAAGTTATTATTACTATTTGGATGGATAGTAAAAGTTATCTTTTAGAATACACTAAATATATACAAATCGTCTTCAAAAGTTACTAGCATATTATAACTGTCAAACAATTAGTAGCTGTCATCATCAATTTTATCATTGATAGTTTAGGATCAACTTGTTTGCGGTGAAACAAAAGAAATATATTGATTGTTCTTAAATCCACTTAGAAGTAAAATAATGGATTGATCATTACCCTTTGACGGTTTTAGGTTTTAAATTGTTTTATCTTATATTTTAAAGTCCCAGGCCAAAGCAAAGTGAATTATTCTAATTCACTTAGAATATTTATTTATTCTAAATGTAAAATGTCAAGTCAGATATTAATTTACTGAAATTTTGTTGTGCTGAGTGAAGAATTAATGATATAATGATAATGAACAAATGTTTTAAAAAATTGACTCATGCCCACATGTTTACTTACTAGCTTATAATATTTTAATTTTTTAACAGTAATTGTTATTTAGAATGTTATTTATTTATTCACTTAATAAATATTTTTAGAGCTTTCATCATGTTTCAGGTCTTGTTTGCAGCTCTGAAGATGTAACAGTTAACATGAAAATGTCTGTGTTTTTGTGGAGTTTCTGATCTATTTGCGGAGATGTAATATAAATATATAACTATACACACGTATCTAATATATATACGTATTTTTAAAAATATAGGTGTGCATTCATTTTTATAAATATATAGTGGAATCAAGAGTCCTGTTTTCGCCATGTTAAGTTTTAGATACATAATAGAAATCCAAGTAGCGATATGTTAAATATGGTATTTTTGGATTTGGGAGAGTCTAATGAACAAATGAAAGGTTAGGCCGTAGAAATTATTTAAAGCTATGACCACGAAAGACAGTAATTCAGGGAACAAATCATCCACTATAATAAATGCCATGGTCAAGTAAGATAAGAACTGTATTTTGCTTAAATAGAAGTCATTGCTGATTTTATAAGATGTTTCAGGGAGGTGATTGAGTTTGAAAAGTTGATTAGAATGAAAGAATATTATAAGAACAGCAAGTATAGCCAACATATATCATGGAATTTTGTGTATTATCAATATTTGCAAAATATTTTAGAGTCAACAAAAAATGATTTATGTCTTTAGAATTTTTTTGTATATATCTTAATAATCTTTCTTTACAACATTATTTATGATTTGTTTGGAGGGCTAATTTTATAACTTTGAATTTTATAGTTACAATAAAAGTTATTTTACTGGTTAACCCCTTGGGATAAAAATAAGTTATTTCATAAAGCTTACTTGACTTAATTATAAATAACTATAAATGCCTAGTTTTTCGTCATATACAAAAATATATAGTACTGTGTTATAGATGAAAATAGCAACTGTTAAAGTGAGAAGGACGTTTTACAAACTTGATCATATTTAGCTTGATAATAATGCTATATTAAATTTTTATTAAAATAATATATGTTTCTTTAATAATTGCCTTTTAATTTTACCAGCCACTATTGTAATATAACTCTTTTTTTTAAAAGAGGGTGCTGTGGTTAAGTAAGTTTAATCTGTGTTCTTAATATGTCTGTTAATAGCAAGAGGATTCCTTGGATAGCATAGGATAGTGGAACCTGTGAAGATACACACATATGGGTTAATCTTTATTTTTGAACTACATCACTGTCAAACACATCCCTTCATTTCCTTAATCAGATAATGTAAAATAACTACAGTGTTAATATACTTGTAAAGAAACTTCTTAAAAATATAAAAGCCATGTTTTTCTTCATGAGCTTGATTAAACTGGAATAACCTTAAACAAATCTTTCCTGGAAACTTCTTAGAAGTAAATAATAGAAAGCTTCAAATTTCTGTGAGATATGATAGCTATTTAAAATTAAAAATTAGTAAATGTAAAATTAACTAAATTTATCCAGAAATCCAGAGGTTGTTCTGAACAAAAGTAGGTGAGTTTGATAATTATCCCAGTGCTATGGGCTTCATTGACTAAATAAATAAATCACTTCTTTGAGTATCTTTGTTGTTAAGTTGCTAGAGATTTTTAGAGTGTTTGAAAATTCATCACTCATAAAGTGCTTAAATTCAGTAGTAAGATTGTACATTGGCATACCATCTAGCTTTCAAAATGGATGAGGTAGACCTGGTAGGGGAGGTATGTGGTATTATTAATGTATAACTCAGGGTCATTAAGGAGGACTGAAAAAGGGAAAGCATATTGGACAGTACCTGGTACATAAGAGCAAAATAAATGTTTGCTCTTTTTTTTTTTTTAAACATGGACTGATGTCCATCTTACATTAAAAGAATAGAAACATAGACACCACATACTTGCAACACTAGACATATAGTATAATTTTATTTTGTTATCTTTATTGGGAAAAATATATGTATGCATATTTGAATATATTTATGTTTGCTCATGTATAGAACAAGGTATGAAAAAGAAGCACATCTAAGTTTATATTGGTAGGCTGGATGGAGGAGATAAAAATTATAATGAACTTTTCATTGTTATTTATTATATGAAATGTTGCAAATGGTAACAACAAAAAGTATTTTGTAATTTCAAAAGAAAATCATTGTATTTTTAAGAAAATAAAAATTTTCCAATAAATTTTCTAAAAAATGAATTTTTATGTTCTGATATGAAAAGGTCTTTAGATATTATAGTACTTGCAAATATGTTATTTAAATATGCAAACATTGTTCTCTTGGATGTGTTTTACCACTAGCCATGTACTCTTAGAGGTTTCCCTCAACCCTGGCTCATGGCCAGTAGATCAGGTTGAAATTCTGTTCATTGCCTTTCTTTCCACTAGTTTTTGTGGCTTTTAAAAATACAGTGAATATCACATTACAAAATTTCATCCAATTAGCTATTTAAATGGAAAGACATTCTGGGGCATATCATAGTTGAACCCGCCTATTTCTGACATTTGGTTCACCAAACTGTACATGAATCACATATATTATTTGAAAAAAACTCAGACATAACAAAAAGATATTTTAATACTCCAAGAAAGTCTTAAACCAAGGCATATATAGTATTACATTTGTTGTAATTCTTAACAATGAAAATTATGAAATAGCTTTCACCTTTTATTTGGATGTTTAAGCATGTAAAATGTCAAGTCAGATATTATTAATTTACTGAAATTTTATTTCTCTGAATGAAGAATTAATGATGTAATGATAATGAACAAATGTTTTAAAAAATTGACTCATGCCCACGTTTACTTAATAGCTTATAATATTTTAATATTTTTAACAGTAAGTAATTGTTGAATCTAAGTACTGAAGAAACAGGAAGGTATGTACTATCATTCAAAAATTGATATATAGCATATCACTTTCAAAGCTAATGTCACCTGAAGTCGTAATCAGCTGCCTAGTTTTAGAGTTTTGTTGCCCTGTGTACACTCATTTAGCTAAACAATACCTTTTGTAACATCTTTGGTAGCATAGTTTTTATTATTATTTCCCCAAAGCCAATGTAAATGGTATAAGTATAGATGTCAGTTCTTCTCTTCTCTTCTTATACTGGAAAATGTTATTACAAACTCCTTTATGTGTAACATAATAATGTTTATTTCCTAAAGGAAACTGTGATTATTCATTTAAATGGTGGTCTAAAAATATGTAAGCCTCTTTCTTAGTAATCCATTCATCCTAGGTAACTTTTAATGTTTACATTTGTAAAATATCATTTACCATAATGTGTTCAACGTGTAATGTAGGTATGTAGCTTTTTTTATTTTGTTTTACTTTCTAGAACACATTTGAACTTGCAATAAAGCAAAAGCATATATTATAAACTGTCTGAAATACTTTGCCAATAAATATATTGTTGAATTTTCATTTCCTTCAGAAGCCCACAAGAAATGTTAAATAGTATTAATTCACAGTTCCGTGATTCATTTCTTTAACATACTGTTTTGAAATTTGGGCATATAAAAATTGCTGCAAAGTCACTACTAATTTGAACTACAAAATGAGGTTTTTGTGTGTTGAATGTAATGACGTTCTGTCTTGTGTATCTTTGTTTTTTTATTTCCCAAAGAATGGAACAAAGCCTACAGAATGTTATAATAGATAAATATAGGAGTATGGCTAAAGTCAATATCAAATATTATTTTTGAAGAAAGATACCGTGAAATACTGCCAAGGATTTTAGCTAAAACACTAATTGAATAATGTAGTTTTGTTTATAAACTCCATGTAGCATTTTTTAAAATGCTTACTTTGACAAATGTGAACAAATCTGAATTTATCAGAGTCTCAATTAACCATGGAGCAAATGGTAGTAAATAACACAGGCCAGTTTAAAACCCTCTTGACTCTGAGTACTTTATCAATTGAAATGTACAACTGGTGAATAGTTACAAGAGTAAGCTTTCATGAGTGAATCAGGTCCATTTGATGATTCCCTGTGGTGATTAGTTAGCCAATGCAGTCAATCTCACATTTTGTAAAATTTCACTACGATGCCACACAAGAATATTTTATAATTTGTTCAAATAACATTGTAATTGAAATTTCAACAAAATAAAGGAAGCAAATTGATCACAATCAGCTGTGTTTTCATTGTGACAGTACTTAGTTATGAAGCCATTACTACAAAATTCATTGAAACAGATTTCATATATATTTGCAATGCTATTGATTTATACTTTCTTTTTTTCAGGGCTCCTGCTAGAGTTCCATAGAGTGCTCTGTATTTTGAGATAATGCTATTGATCTGCTTTTAAGTGGTGATTATATTTTATTGACTACTTTAATTTTTTCTTGATCAATAGTTGTTCAAAAGTTGATTTAGTGCTGTTGATTAGTAATGGTTTTAAGGTCACTTCTCATAAAGAGAAATCTTTGACTTCTAATTTCTCTTAATCTTCTCTTCCTGTGACTATAACCATTTATTTAGAGAGGGGAAATATGTGGTGTCTTTTTTTCATTTAGAAAATAGATAAAATTCCTTGCAATAACAAAGAGAATTTATATTTTTATAAATAATGAATAAAGGTCAACTATAATTTTCAGAAATTGTAGGCAGAATCATCATTTCAAACATTTGTTAAGTTTTTGTCTACTCTTTGGATGTGATATTTACTTCACATGGTGTTAAGTTAAATGAGTTATTTCAAGGCTATGTAACTCTTACGAGTGCAAAGAAGATCTTTCTTAATTTATATTCAGACATGTTTGTTTGTTTTTTTTGTTTGTTTGTTTGATTTTTTTTTTGAGACGGAGTCTCGCTCTGTCGCCCAGGCTGGAGTGCAGTGGCGCGATCTCGGCTCACTGCAAGCTCTGCCTCCCGGGTTCACGCCATTCTCCTGCCTCAGCCTCCCGAGTAGCTGGGACTACAGGCGCCCGCCACCTCGCCCGGCTAGTTTTTTTGTATTTTTTAGTAGAGACGGGGTTTCACCGTGTTAGCCAGGATGGTCTCAATCTCCTGACCTCGTGATCCGCCCGTCTCGGCCTCACAGACATATTTTTATCTTATTTTAGAATTATGTTACAATTACAGATTATATGAGTGTGAAGAGATTGTCATTTTGAAACTCCTGGCCTTATCATTGAGAAAATTAAGGTATAAACTTTACTTTCAGGCAAGATAAATGACTTGCCTGAAGTCAGGTAGCCATATTATTAAATAAAGAGCTTAGTATGATGCTTATATATGAAGTGTTTAATAATTATCTACTTAATTAGAAATGTATCGAAACATAGGTAAATTATAGTGATAGATGAGAGAGACAATGTTAACTTAGAATTATACATTAATACAAATTAAAATATTAGCAAAATTAACTGATCTTTTAAAAACATTTGTAATCATGGAATAAGGCAGTATTTTATGTACTTTGTGTACTTAGCTCATTTGCTTTAGGTACAACTTGTTCAACCAAAGTAACGAGACTGTCGCTAATGAGCATTATCCTAGGTTTCACTTACATTATACTGTATAATAAAGTTACAACACCAAACCTACTAATAACTTGCTTGATAGCAGGGAGATACTATGTATCTCCCAGAAGGCAAGTGATACTTCTTTCATATGATTATTAGAAGGTTTGTATTTTAGAGTTATCCCTTTTTTATAAATTGCTTTTTAGAATGGAACTAGCATGAATGATTTTGCAATTTCCCTTAGAATTTCAATATTGATGACAGTACTTTTAGTTAAAATTTTGTCTGAAATTTAAAACCAGATATTAACTATATATAAATTGAAGTTTGTGAAAGTTTTTTTTTCTTATAATATCTTTATCTGATTAGTGTATCAAGGTAATTTAAATTGCCCTTTCTTCTTGTTTTTACAGTTTTTGTACTTTGGGATGTTCCTGAGAGTTTAATAGTCAACTAAAATTGGAAGACTTAGAAAAATCGTGAAATAGAAGTTGAAGGGATTAATATAAAAGATCTGAGTTTTATTTATGCTTTATATAAATGTAAAGAAATCTACCTTTTAAGGGTTGCATCTTCCAGAAAGTTTTTTTCAGTACATTTAGTCAATGATAGTATCTTTTCAATTTAAAAAATCTTTATATAACACTGTACATGGATATAAATCTGTTGTATTTTTTCAGGTTCTATAGTTAGTAATGTAGTGTCTAATTATGAACTCCAAGCATAATAAACAAGTGGTGATATATTATGGATGAGTTCTTTTGGCACAGAAATATTTTAAGAAGTAACCAAAACTTGAAGTCTGATATTAGTTAAACTCCTGAAAGGCAAAGTTGATTTATTTTTAAGCCTATTGTGAAAACTAATAGAAAAGAGCTTAGAATTGTGTTCTGACAGTAAAATTACTAAAATAATTAACAGAAGGTGCTAGTTGTTTCTGCCTAATTTTCACCCTTTAGCAAAGTTAATAAGAATTTTCTTAAACTGAGGTTAATATTTTAATAATTACTATTTTTCATCAGCCTGTTCCTGACCTCTGGTTGGTATACTCAGTGTTTATATATTTAAAGCCTTTCTAAAATAATGATTAACCAGATAATCTCAAGTTATTTGAGTTACTATGTTTTATATCAAACATAGGCAACTAAAGTTTCTTCTGTGTCTACCTGTATGTCTTCTCCTGATGAGGTTTTCATTCTGACATCATGTCTTTCGTATCTTTTTTTTTTTTTTTTTTTTTTTATACTTTAAGTTCTAGGATACATGTGCATAATGTGCAGGTTTGTTACATATGTATACTTATGCCATGTTGGTGTGCTGCACCCATCAACTCGTCAGCACCCATCAATTCATCATTTATATCATGTGTAACTCCCCAATGCAATCCCTCCCTCCTCCCCGCTCCCCATGATAGGCCCCAGTGTGTGATGTTCCGCTTCCCGAGTCCAAGTGATCTCATTGTTCAGTTCCCACCTATGAGTGAGAACATGTGGTGTTTGGTTTTCTGTTCTTGTGATAGTTTGCTAAGAATGATGGTTTCCAACTGCATCCATGTCCCTACAAAGGACGCAAACTCATCCTTTTTTGTGGCTGCATAGTATTCCATGGTGTATATGTGCCACATTTTCTTAATCCAGTCTGTCACAGATGGACATTTGGGTTGATTCCAAGTCTTTGCTATTGTGAATAGTGCCGCAATAAACATACGTGTGCATGTGTCTTTGTAGTCAAATAATTTATAATCCTTTGGGTATATACCCAGTAGTGGGATGGCTGGGTCATATGGTACATCTAGTTCTAGATCCTTGAGGAATTGCCATACTGTTTTCCATAATGGTTGAACTAGTTTACAATCCCACCAACAGTGTAAAAGTGTTCCTATTTCTCCACATCCTCTCCAACAACTGTTGTTTCCTGACTTCTTAATGATTGCCATTCTAACTGGTGTGAGATGGTATCTCATTGTGGTTTTGATTTGCATTTCTCTGATGGCGAGTGATGATGAGCATTTTTTCATGTGTCTGTTGGCTGTATGAATGTCTTCTTTTGAGAAATGTCTGTTCATATCCTTTGCCCACTTTTTGATGGGGTTGTTTGCTTTTTTCTTGTATATTTGTTTGAGTTCTTTGTAGATTCTGGATATTAGCCCTTTGTCAGATGAGTAGGTTGCAAAACTTTTCTCCCATTCTGTAGGTTGCCTGTTCACTCTGATGGTAGTTTCTTTTGCTGTGCAAAAGCTCTTTAGTTTAATTAGATCCCATTTGTCAATTTTGGCTTTTGCTGCCATTGCTTTTGGTGTTTTTTACATGAAGTCCTTGCCCATGCCTATGTCCTGAATGGTACTACCTAGATTTTCTTCTAGGGTTTTTATGGTATTAGGTCTAACATTTAAGTCTCTAATCCATCTTGAATTAATCTTCGTATAAGTGGTAAGGAAAGGATCCAGTTTCAGCTTTCTACTTATGGCTAGCCAATTTTCCCAGCACCATTTATTAAATAGGGATTCCTTTCCCCATTTCTTGTTTCTCTCAGGTTTGTCAAAGATCAGATGGCTGTAGATGTGTGGTATTATTTCTGAGGACTCTGTTCTGTTCCATTGGTCTATCTCTCTGTTTTGGTACCAGTACCATGCTGTTTTGGTTACTGTAGCCTTGTAGTATAGTTTGAAGTCAGGTAGCGTGACGCCTCCAGCTTTGTCCTTTTGACTTAGGATTGTCTTGGCAATGCGGGCTCTTTTTTGGTTCCATATGAACTTTAAAGCAGTTTTTTCCAATTCTGTGAAGAAACTCATTGGTAGCTTGATGGGGATGGCATTGAATCTATAAATAACCTTGGGCAGTATGGCCATTTTCACGATATTGATTCTTCCTATCCATGAGCATGGTATCTTCTTCCATTTGTTTGTGTCCTCTTTGATTTCACTGAGCAGTGGTTTGTAGTTCTCCTTGAAGAGGTCCTTTACATCCCTTGTAAGCTGGATTCCTAGGTATTTTATTCTCTTTGAAGCAATTGTGAATGGAAGTTCATTCCTGATTTGGCTCTCTGCTTGTCTGTTACTGGTGTATAAGAATGCTTGTGATTTTTGCACATTAATTTTGTATCCTGAGACTTTGCTGAAGTTGCTTATCAGCTTAAGGAGATTTTGGGCTGAGACAATGGGGTTTTCTAAATATACAATCATGTCATCTGCAAACAGGGACAATTTGACTTCTTCTTTTCCTAACTGGATACCCTTGATTTCTTTCTCTTGCCTGATTGCCCTAGCCAGAACTTCCAAGACTATGTTGAATAGGAGTGGTGAGAGAGGGCATCCCTGTCTTGTGCCAGTTTACAAGGGAATTTTTCCAGTTTTTGCCCATTCAGAATGATATTGGCTGTGGGTTTGTCATAAATAGCTCTTATTATTTTGAGGTACGTTCCATCAATACCGAATTTATTGAGCGTTTTTAGCATGAAGGGCTGTTGAATTTTGTCAAAAGCCTTTTTTGCATCTATTGAGATAATCATGTGGTTCTTGTCTTTGGTTCTGTTTATATGCTGGATTACGTTTATTGATTTGCGAATGTTGAACCAGCCTTGCATCCCGGGGATGAAGCCCACTTGATCATGGTGGATAAGCTTTTTGATGTGTTGCTGAATCCGGTTTGCCAGTATTTTATTGAGAATTTTTGCATCGATGTTCATCAGGGATATTGGTCTAAAATTCTCTTTTTTTGTTGTGTCTCTGCCAGGCTTTGGTATCAGGATGATGTTGGCCTCATAAAATGAGTTAGGGAGGATTCCCTCTTTTTCTATTGATTGGAATAGTTTCAGAAGGAATGGTACCAGCTCCTCCTTGTACCTCTGGTAGAATTCAGCTGTGAATCCATTTGGTCCTGGACTTTTTTTGGTGGGTAGGCTATTAATTGTTGCCTCAATTTCAGAGCCTCCTATTGGTCTATTCACGGATTCAACTTCTTCCTGGTTTAGTCTTGGGAGAGTGTAAGTGTCCAGGAAATTATCCATTTCTTCTAGATTTTCTAGTTGATTTGCGTAGAGGTGTTTAGAGTATTCTCTGATGGTAGTTTGTATTTCTGTGGGGTCGGTGGTGATATCCCCTTTATCATTTTTTATTGCGTCTATTTGATTCCTCTCTCTTTTCTTCTTTATTAGTCTTGCTAGCGGTCTGTCAATTTTGTTGATCTTTTCAAAAAACCAACTCCTGGATTCATTGATTTTTTGGAGGGTTTTTTGTGTCTCTATCTCCTTCAGTTCTGCTCTGATCTTAGTTATTTCTTGCCTTCTGCTAGCTTTTGAATGTGTTTGCTCTTGCCTCTCTAGTTCTTTTAATTGTGATGTTAGAGTGTCCATTTTAGATCTTTCCTGCTTTCTCTTGTGGGCATTTAGTGCTATAAATTTCCCTCTACACACTGCTTTAAATGTGTCCCAGAGATTCTGGTATGTTGTATCTTTGTTCTCATTGGTTTCAAAGAACATCTTTATTTTTGCCTTCATTTCGTTATGTACCCAGTAGTCATTCAGGAGCAGGTTGTTCAGTTTCCATGTAGTTGAGCGGTTTTGATTGAGTTTCTTAGTCCTGAGTTCTAGTTTGATTGCACTGTGGTCTGAGAGACAGTTTGTTATAATTTCTGTTCTTTTACATTTGCTGAGGAGTGCTTTACTTCCAATTATATGGTCAATTTTGGAATAAGTGTGATGTGGTGCTGAGAAGAATGTATATTCTGTTGATTTGGGGTGGAGAGTTCGAGAGATGTCTATTAGGTCCGCTTGGTGCAGACATGAGTTCAATTCCTGGATATCCTTGTTAACTTTCTGTCTCGTTGATCTGTCTAATGTTGACAGTGGAGTGTTGAAGTCTCCCGTTATTATTGTATGGGAGTCTAAGTCTCTTTGTAAGTCTCTAAGCACCTGCTTTATGAATCTGGGTGCTCCTGTATTGGGTGCATATATATTTAGGAGAGTTAGCTCTTCCTGTTGAATTGATCCCTTTACCATTATGTAATGGCCTTCTTTGTCTCTTTTGATCTTTGATAGTTTAAAGTCTGTTTTATCAGAGACTAGGATTGCAACCCCTGCTTTTTTTTTGTTCTCCATTTGCTTGGTAGATCTTCCTCCATCCCTTTATTTTGAGCCTATGTATGTCTCTGCATGTGAGATGGGTCTCCTGAATACAGCAGACTGATGGGTCTTGACTCTTTATCCAGTTTGCCAGTCTGTGTCTTTAAATTGGAGCATTTAGTCCATTTACATTTAAGGTTAATATTGTTATGTGTGAACTTGATCCTGTCATTATGATATTAACTGGTTATTTTGCTCGTTAGTTGATGCAGTTTCTTCCCAGCCTCGATGGTCTTTACATTTTGGCATGTTTTTGCAATGGCTGGTAGCGGTTGTTCCTTTCCATGTTTAGGGCTTCCTTCAGGGTCTTTTGTAAGGCAGGCCTGGTGGTGACAAAATCTCTAAGCATTTGCTTATCTGTAAAGGATTTTATTTCTCCTTCACTTATGAAACTTAGTTTGGCTGGATATGAAATTCTGGGTTTAAAATTCTTTTCTTTAAGAACATTGAATATTGGCCCCCACTCTCTTCTGGCTTGTAGAGTTTCTGCCGAGAGATCTGCTGTTAGTCTGATGGGCTTCCCTTTGTGGGTAACCCGACCTTTCTGTCTGGCTGCCCTTAAGATTTTTTCCTTCATTTCAACTTTGGTGAATCTGGCAATTATGTGTCTTGGAGTTGCTCTTCTGGAGGAGTATCTTTGTGGCGTTCTCTGTATTTCCTGAATTTGAATGTTGGCCTGCCCTACAAGGTTGGGGAAGTTCTCCTGGATGATATCCTGAAGAGTGTTTTCCAACTTGGTTCCGTTTTCCCCCTCACTTTCAGGCACCCCAATCAGACGCGGATTTGGTCTTTTTACATAATCCCATACTTCTTGCAGGCTTTGTTCATTTCTTTTTCTTCTTTTTTCTTTTGGTTTCTCTTCTCGCTTCATTTCATTCATTTGATCCTCAATCACTGGTAGTCTTTCTTCCAGTTGATCAAGTCGGTTACTGAAGCTTGTGCATTTGTCCCGTATTTCTCGTGTCATGGTTTTCATCTCTGTCATTTCGTTTATGATCTTCTCTGCATTAATTAGTCTAGATGTCAGTTCTTCCACTCTTTTTTCAAGATTTTTAGTTTCTTTGCGCTGGGTACGTAATTCCTCCTTTAGCTCTGAGAAGTTTGATGGACTGAAGCCTTCTTCTCTCATCTCGTCAAAGTCATTCTCTGACCAGCTTTGATCTGTTGCTGGCGATGGGCTGCGCTCCTTTGCAGGGGGAGATGCGCTCTTATTTTTTGAATTTCCAGCTTTTCTGCCCTGCTTCTTCCCCATCTTTGTGGTTTTATCTGTCTCTGGTCTTTGATGATGGTGACGTACTGATGGGGTTTTGGTATAGGTGTCCTTCCTGTTTGATAGTTTTCCTTCTGACAGTCAGAAGGACTGTCTGTTGGTCTGTTGGAGATTGCTTGAGGTCCACTCCCGACCCTGTTTGCCTGGGTATCAGCAGCAGAGTTTGCCGAAGATAGAATGTTGCTGAACAGCGAGTGTATCTGTCTGATTCTTCCTTTGGAAGTTTCCTCTCAGGGGTGTACTCCACCCTGTGAGGTATGGGGTGTCAGACTGCCCCTAGTGGGGGATGTCTCCCAGCTAGGCTACTCAGGGGTCAGGGACCCACCTGAGCAGGCAGTCTTTCCATTCTCAGATCTCAACCTCCGCGTTGGGAGATCCACGGCTCTCCCCAAAGCTGTCACACAGAGTCGTTCGCTTCTGCACCAGCTCCCGCTGCTTCCCCTGTTGGTCTTCAGCTGTGCGCTGTCCCCAGAGGTGGAGACTACAGAGACAGGCAGGCTTCCTTGAGCTGCTGTGAGCTCCACCCAGTTTGAGCTTCCCATCGGCTTTGTTTACCTACTTAAGCCTCAGCAATGGCGGCGCCCCTCCCCCAGCCTCACCGCTGCCCTGTGGATAGTTCGCCACAGACTGCTGTGTTAGCAGTGAGGGAGGCTCCGTGGGCGTGGGACCCTCACCGGTCTTCTGTGTCGCTGGCACTGGGAGTTGGAGACTGGAGCTGTTCCTATTCGGCCATCTTGCTCTGCCCCCCGTCTTTCGTATCTTGTGGTATCTTCTCCTAAGACTGTGTCATGTAATACTTGGTAGTTTGCATTATGAATATAGAAATAATATTGTCTGACAATAAATGATAACACATTCTGCAATATACATCTTGATGTATCAAAAAGATTTCCAGGGTTTAAGTGAATTATCTACTTATTTTGGAATCATATTTATTGCAACAATTCCAAAATAATTAATCGTTGATTTTGAATGTTGAACCAGCCTTGCATTCCTGGGATTAGCCCCATTGGCCACAATGTAGTGTTCCCTTTATATATTAATGCATTTGATTTGCTTTTTTTTTTTCTTTTTTTTTTGCAGATTTTTACATCTATGTTCTGTGAAGGTTATTGATCTGTAATTTGCTTCTAATTTGTTGGACTGTGTATCAGAGTAATGCTGATCCCATACAATGAATTGGGAAATATTCACTCCTCTACTATTTCTTTGAAGAAACTTTTGTAATAGTGGTTATACTTCTTCATTAAATCTTAGAATTTATAGAATTCACTGGTGAAGCTATCTGGAACTGGACTTTCCTTTGTTAGGTGTTTTTTAACCATCAACTCAATTTTAAAAATAGATATAGAGCTTTTTAGGGTATCTCAATAGCAGAGGCCACTAACGTTATTAAATGCCCTATAATCCACAGGATAGCCTTTGATATTTGACAACAAAGAATTATCTGGCCCCAAATATCAAAGGTGCCAAGACTGAGAAATCCCAGATTCGCTGTTTCTTCTCAGAGTAAATTTCGATAATTTGTGTTTTACACGGAATTTGTTCACTTCCGCTAAGTTGTTGATTTTATGTGTGTAGACTTTTTCATAGTATTCCATTATTCTCCTTTTATTATCTGTACAATCTTAGTACTTTATCTTTTTCTTATGTCTGCTTATAATTAAAATCTTAGGCTTTCAGCATTACTATAAGAAGACCAAACTTTTAGACTAATTACTAAATTATACTGGATTTTAAGCCATTCTATCTCAGGAGAATACAACACTAGACTTCTCATTGAATTTAAAAGTTTTCCTTCCATGACTGTAAATTCTTTAAAGGATATATTTATATCAGTGTTTACCCTCTGTATTAGTCAGTTCTCACACTGCTTTAAAGAAATACCTGAGACTGGGTAATTTATAAAGAAAGAAGTTCCATTGGCTCACAGTTCTGGAGGCTATACAAGAAGCATGGCTGGGGAGAACCCAGGAAACTTACAGTCATAACAGAAGGCTAAGGGCAAGCAGGCACATCTTACATCACCAGAGCAGGAGGAAGAGAGAGAAGGTGGAGTTTCTAGACAATTTTAAACAACCAGATCTTGTAAGAACTCTATCATGAGAACATCACTAGGGGGATGGTACTAAACCTTTAGAAACCACTCCCATAATACAATTGCCTCCCTGGAGGCCCCACTTCCAACACTGGGGATTACAATTCAACATGAGATTTGGGTGGGGACACAGATCCAAACCATATCACCTTCCACCCCCATTCCATAATTGATTATATACTGTTAGAACTGTGATCTCAACAAATTGACATCTCCAAAGGTTTATCTCTATATACTGAAAATCATATCATTAGCTATTTTCAGGATGACTGAGAAAAAAGTAAATCCAATATAAAAAATTACTATAACTATATCTCCTGTTCAAGTTTTTATGTTTCATTTCATTCAAATTTATCACTCCCCTTGGCACTAGATCTCTAAAGAATATTGACTGTAAAATAAAGTTCAAACTCTTTAGTTTGACATTTAAATCCTACACATTAATTATCCCTAATGTATTCTTTCTATTTTTCTATTGTAACATTGTTTCCTACTTGAATCTTTTTCCTTGGGGTTATGTATTTTCTTCAAGGTTGCCCAGACCAGTTTGCAGTCCTTTTATGTTTTATTTGATTCCTTCTCCGAATCTCCAAAATAGCTCTGTCCGTTAACTTACTGCATTACTTCCTTTGATGGTTGATCTTTTCTTTTCTCTTCTTTTCTCTTCTTTCTTTTCTTTTCTTTCCTTCCTTTCTTTTCTCTTCTCTTCTTTTCTCTCCTTTTCCCTCTCCCTCTCCCTCTCCCTCTCCCTCTCCCTCTCCCTCTCCCTCTCCCCCTCCCCCTCTGTATGGAGTTTTGCTCTTGTTGCCCATACTGAAGTGCAAAGGTGCGATCTGGGCTCACAGCAACCTCTACCTCCTGGGTTCAAGCAATTCTCCTGCCACAGCCTCCTGAGTAGCTGGGATTACAGAAATCTGCCACCATGCCTGGCCGATTTTTTTGTATTTTTAGTAGAGATGGAGTTTCACTATGTTGGTCAGGCTGGTCTCGAACTCCTGACCTCAGGTGAGCCACCTGCCTTGGCTTCCCAAAGTGCTGGGATTACAAGCATGAGCCACCGTGCCTGGCTATTTTCTTTCGTTCTGTGGTTGAAACTATCAAGGTAACAGAACTGTGACCAAGCATGATGACATATGTAGATGAGTTTAACTTCATAGAGACAAATACATTTTTTGATAAGGAAAATATATCTTTGTTGAAAAAGAAAAAATAAAACATTACTTTATTTTTGAATTTTTTGACCACTGTCAGAAAGAAAGATTAAAAAAAAATTATTTCACTAGCTTTAAGGATACAAGTGGTTTTTGTCTACGTGGATGAATTATATAGTGGTGAAGTCTCAGAGTTTAGTGTACCCATCACCCGGTTAGTGTACCTTGTGCCCCAGTAGGTTTTTTTTTTCAACCCTCACCGCCCTCCTAACCTCTGCCTTCTGAGTTTCCAGTGTTTGTTATACCACTCTGTCTGCTTTTATGCACCCATAGCTTATCTCCCTTTATATGGAAAAATATGGAGTATTGGTTTTCCATTCCACAGTTACTTTACTTGGAATAGTGGTCTCCAATTCCATCCAAGTTGCTGCAAAAGACATTTTTTTCTTCATTTTTTTTTTGGTTGAGTGGTGTATATACCACATTTTCTTTATCCACTCTTTGGTTGATGAGCATTTAAGTTGATTCCATATCTTTGCAATTGTGAGTTGTATTGCAATAAACATATACATGTAGGTATCCTTTTTGCGGGTATTGTTTTGATACAATGACTTCTTTTCCTTTAGGTAGATACCCAGTGTTAGGATTGCTGAATTGAATGATAGATATACTTTTATTTCTTTGAGAAATCTCCATACTGTTTTCCATAGGGGTTATACTAATTTACATTTCCACCAGCAGTGTATAAGTTTTCCCTTTTCCACACATTCACACTAGCATCTATTGTTTTTTGACTTTATAATAATGCTGTTCTGGCTGAGGTAAGGTGGTATCTCATTGTGATTTTAATTTGCATTTCCCTGATGATTAGTGATGTTGAGCATTTTTTTCTATGTTTTTGCCCATTTGTATATCTTCTTTTGAGAAATAATCTATTCATGATATTTGGCTGCTTTTTAATGGGATTTTTTTTTCTTGCTGATTTGTTTGAGTTCGATGTGGAATCTGGATGTTATTCCTTTGTTGGATGCATAGTTTGCATGTATTTTCTCTCATTCTGTAGGTTGTCTATTTGCTCTGATGATTTTTTCTTTTGCTGTGCAGAAGCATTTTAGTTTAGTTAGGTCTCATTTATTTATTTTTGCTTTTGTTGCATTTACTTTTGGATTCTTCGGTTTAAATTCTTTGCCTAGGCTGATGTCCAGAGGAATTTTTCTTAGGTTTTCTTCTAGAATTTTTATGGTTTCAAGTCTTAGATTTAAGTCTTGAATCTGTCTTGAGTTGATGTGAAATAGGGATCCAGTTTCATTTTTCTGCATGTGGCTATCCAATTTTCACAACACCATTTCTTGAATAGGGTGTCTCTTTCCTCAGTTTATGTTTTTGTCTGCTTAGTTGAAGATCAGTTGGTTGTTAAATACTTGGCCTGACATCTGGGTTCTCTATTCTGTTCCAGTGGTCCGTGTTTCTACTTTTACACCAATATCATGTGTTTTGGTTACTGTAGTCTTATAATATAATTGAAATTCAAGTAATGTGTTGCCTCTAAATATGTTCTTTTTGTTTAGGATTGCTTTGACTATTCGGACTCTATTGGCTCCATATGAATTTTAGGATTGTTTTTTCTAATTCTATGATGAATGACATTAGTATTTTGATAGCAGTTGCATTTATATGTAGATTGCTTTGGGCAATATGGTCATGTTCATGATATTGATTCTTCCAATCCATGAATGTAGGATGTATTTCCATTTGTTTGTGTCATCTATGATTTCTTTCAGCAGTGTTTTGTAGTTCACTTTGTAGAGATATTTCACCTCCTTGGTTAATATATTATTAAGTTTCTTTGTTTTTGTTTTATTGTAGCTGTTATAGAAAGGATTGAGTTCTTCATTTAATTCTCAGCTTATTGATATACAGCAGTGCTGCTGATGTATATACATTGATTTTGTAACCTGAGACTTTACCGAATTCATTTATCAAATCTAGGGGTCTTTTGAAGGATACTTTAGGTTTTTCTGTGTATAAGATCATATCATTGGCAAACAGAAATAGTTTGACTCCATCCTAAGGAAGACTTTTTTTTTTTTTTTTTTTAAAGGAGAAGACTGACGTAAGAACAAACAATTTTACTGTTAAAGTAATTAATTGATCTTAGTATGAATATTACTTCATTTAAGTCAACTGGCCACTTTGAAAGTTGTATAAAGTCTTTCTGGTCAGTAAAAAATTGAGATATTTCAAATGCCTGTTTCTAGTAATAAGTCAGAGTACTAATGTAGTTAAATTGGCCTATAGTTCAATTCATTGTCCCTCCATGGAGTTGTTTACAAATTCCAAACTATCATTAGTGGTGTGATGAAATTTTATAAAGTCTTTTAAGTATTAGTATCTGAGACAGAAAAGTAATAATATTTACATTTTGAAAATATAGTTTTAAAAAGCATTTAAAAGATCATCTGTTTTTTTTTTTTTCAATTTGGGCTTAAATGAAAGTTAATTCACAGTTTTTTTCTTAGTTTTAAGAAATGCAGCATAGTTGGACTAATTTTGCCATAGTGCAGATATACAATGGTAATTTTTATTGAATTTTAAGTTCTTCGAAATTTCTCCTGCTGGAAATGTGTTATTGAGAGTCTCCTTTTTAAAAAACCTTCTGCCAACCAAAGGTTCTATTACTGTTTATTCAAATTCAGAAACCATAAAATATATTTTGTATTACTAAATTACTTTAGGATTTAGCATAAAATTTTTTGGAATTTAGGCCTTTGTGAATAATTATTTTCTTGATTAAATTCCATGTAATAATATTATTTATTTATATGACACTGCTTTTTTCAGATGTCCTTCATGTGTATTGTCTTATTTGCATATTCCAATAACCTGGTGATGTGGACTAGGATGGTCCATTTACACAGGAGGAAACTGAGAGAGAAGTTAAGTAACTTGCCTAACAAGGATTTCCTGGTGGTATAGTGTACCCTGTTCTATGTCTGAAACTTGTGCTATCTGAAGTCACATGTTTAAATATTTTCAGGAATATGTAAGTTTCTATTTCTCCCTGCAATATGCACATATGTGCGTATACATAATTACACACGCATAAGCATGTTCATGGACATGCATGCTTGCATATGCACACATAGACGCTCTGGGCTGTACACCAACACTTGTATGTATTGATTTGCTTTGATTTGTGTAAAATTAATGTTACTTGGAGGCCAAGTCATAGAAAATCTTACCATCATTTATTTTAATTTAATTATTGCTTATGAGAAGAATTTAATTATTAGAACCATGTTGAAACTGCCATCACTAAAATGACTTGTGCCAAAAAAAAATTTTTTGAAAAGAGCATTTGCTGAACACATTGACTAAAGAATTCAGTATTTCTTTGTTTTCACATTGTTTTTCCAAATAGTATGAACAATCTACATATTTAATAATTCTTAAAAGAAAGTACCTCTCTAGCATTCTTAGTAGTTAGTATGTTCATTGGCATTTGTCCAGTATGGGTTATGTGAATTTCTTGATAATGTAGATAAAAACTGTTTGTCTTTTTAAAAAAGACGCTGACAGATTGGCATTTTCTCAGAAAGAGACCTCTGTGAAATTAGATTTTTGAGATTAGCTACTTGTGTTAGTTCAGCCTTTCTATCTGCAGATAGATTAAGTGACAGTTTTATTGTACGTGACTTGGACTATGATTAAATACATCCTATGTTACACGTAAGAGTGAAAGCTATTCATCACAAAGAATGATAAATACTCCAATTATTTAATATAATTGAAGGACATACTTTAAAATAAGAGAAAATAAATTTTACTTTTATGACAAGTAAAGATTTATTTTGTGAATAGGAAAGGATTTAAGCTACAAGAGGAAACATTTGCAGAATTAGGCAGAATGAGTCATCATAGTAACACCAATACTTCTGATAAAATGGGAAAAGATATAAATTTATTGCAATGCATTAATTGTTTTGTTTGTGGTAAAACTTTTATTTGCTTCTGAGAGTTTTTTCCCTTTTGTATAAGCCCATATAATAGTTACCAATAAAACAAAGTAAGTGTTAGCAGACAGATACTTGACAGAGCTTCACAAGACAATAATAAATCAAGGGGTTTGGTAGGAGAAATGTTTGTTAAAAAATGTTATCTAACTATAAGGTTGCACTTCTGTATTCACAGTTACATGTTCTAATTTATTTCAGGTCTGACAAATGTATCAAATGTGGTAGATGTCTAGTTGTCGACATGTTAGACAAAAAACATGTAAAGCCTTAGAGAAGTCAGTGATATAGTCTTGAGTGATTCAGCACACAATGGTAGAACAATAGCTTGCCTTAGCAATTACAAACATTTCAGGGGCATTATGAACTCTTTTTAGTGATTTTTTAAATATCCAAATAAACTTGTCATACTGGCTCATCCCTCTCTTAACATTTACCTCACTAATTATGTCAAAGGAGCGTGCCTCTGTTGTCAAATGTGTGCCAGGTTGACCTTGTTTGGAGGCGCAATATTCCCAAAGGCTGAATCCCATGAATTGTATATATATTGTGAAGGTAATTTAATTTAATTTTTTGTTTTTTACATGAATCAATGTTTTTGATTAGGATGATCTTTTAAAAGTATACTTAGAACTTGGTGTTTTTAAGCATCGTTATAAACCAACCTTCTTGATCTTACTGTGGATTAATGCTATTATAGTTAGCCCTCTTATATTTGTAGATTTCAATTTTTCTTATATTTGTAGATTCTCTTCAAAATCTCTATCCAGCAATCCCTTCACTTCACGGTTCCAATTGTACTATAAAGAATTATTCTATTGCCACATGAAATTCTTAAACCTCTTTAAGAGGTTTCTCTTAAAATGCCTAATTTTCTCTCTTAAAATGCCCATATTTTTTAACGCTCTTAATTTTCTCTCTTCTGGAGTAAGAATTTGCTTCTTGGCCAGTGTAACACTAATTGAGAGGTGGCAGCTGGGAGGGAAAAAATGCTTATTTCTGCGTCTATCTCTAATCGTGCTATCGAGTCATGTTTTTTGAAGTAAGTGGCTCCAGTATACTCATCTGTAAAATGGGATTACATTATCCATCTTTCAGGTTGTTGTAAGAATTAAATTGACTTTTTTTTTTTTTGAAGTGGAGTCTCGCTCTTGTCGCCTAGGCTGGAGTGCAATGGCATGATCTCGGCTCACTGCAACCTCCTCCTCCCAGGAGCAAGCGATTCTGCTGCCCCAGCCTCCTGAGTAGCTGTTATTACAGGCACCCACCAATATGCCTGGGTAATTTTTTGTATTTTTAGTAGAGATGGGTTTTACCATGTTGGTCAGGCTGGTCTCAAACTCCTGACCTCAGGTGATCCACCTGCCTTGGCCTCCCAAAGTTGACTTTTTAAAGGGTTTATCATATGTGAGTGCTGGCGCATAGTAATTGCATAATTGTATCTGTTATCTTCCAAGTTATCCAGATGGCATGCTTTGTGATTATTTTTTATTTCACTTCTCCACTCACCACATCTAATTCATTCTACTTCTATGAAAAAGCAAAGTAGGTATTCGTGCAGGTGGGCAGGAGACAGAATTGTTTTTGAAATTCGTCTCTGCCACTCATTAGCTGTACCTCAAACAATTTACTTAACTCTTCCTAAACCTCCCTTTCTTTGTAAAATAGTGATGATAATAATAGTGACTTACCTCAGAATACAGCTTTGAGAATTACTGAATTAACTGAAAGTGTGTATGTGTGTGTTATTTTGCCTATGTATAAAATGAATGAATGGTACAGATAAAATATTTAGCATTGTGCTTGTCATAAAATAAGCTTCAATAAATGTAACATACATAGTCATTATTGTTACTCTTCATTCCTGATGCCCATTCAGCCTGTTGTTTCTACTTATCTGGGCGCTTTACGCTAGTGGAAGCCTTCAGGTCTTCCCTATTTTCTCACACCCTACCAGCCATGTAATATTGTGAGCAGTTAAATATTGTTTTGTCCGTAAGAAATTATTTTTATCTGTATTCCTAGGTATTTTATTCTCTTTGTAATGATTGTGAATGGGAGTTCATTCATGATTTGGCTGTCTGATTGTCTGTTGTTGGTGTAAAGGAATGCTTGTGATTTTTGCACATTGATTTTGTATCCTATCCTCATACTTTGCTGAAGTTGCTTATCAGCTTGAGTTTTGGTGCTGGGATGATGGGGTTTTCTAAATATAAAATCATGTCATCTTCAAACAGAGACAAATTGACTTTCTCTCTTCCTACTTGAATTCCCTTTATTTCTTTCTCTTGCCTGATTGCCCTGCAGAACTTCCAATGCAATGTTGAATAGGAGTGGTGAGAGAGGGCATCCTTATCTTGTTGTCTTGTACTGGTTTTCAAAGGGAATGCTTCCAGCTTTTGCCTATTCAATATGATGTTTACTGTGGGTTTGTCATAAATAGCTGTTATTATTTTGAGATATGTTCTATTAATACATTTTATTGAGAGTTTTTAACATGAAGGATGTTGAATTTTATCACAGGCCTTTTCTGCATCTATTGAGATAATCATGTGGTTTTTGTCACTAGTTCTGTTTATGTGATGGATTATGTTGAACCAACCTTGCATCCCAGGGATGAAGCCAACTTGATCGTGGTGGACAAGTTTTTTGATGTGCTGCTGGATTCGGTTTGCCAGTATTTTATTGAGGATCTTATCGTCGATGTTCATCAGGGATATTGGCCTGAAGTTTTCTTTTCTCTGCCCTGTTTTGATATCAGGGATGATGCTGGCTTCATAAAATGAGTTAGGGAGGAGTCCCAACTTTTCAATTGTTTATAATAGTTTCAGAAGGAATGGTACCAGCTCCTCTTTATACCTCTGGTAGAGTTTGACTGTGAACCCATCTGGTCTTGGGCTTCTTTTGGTTGGTAGGCTATTAATTACTGCCTCAATTTCAGAGGCAGTTGGTTTGTTCAGGGACTTGACTTCTTCCTGGTTTAGTCTTGGGAGGGTGTGTGTGTGTGTCCCGGAATTTATCCATTTCTTCTACATTTTCTAGTTTATTTGCATAGAGATGTTTATAGTATTCTCTGATGGTAGTTTGTATTTCTGGGGGATCACTATGAGACCAGAGACCATATCTACTTTGGCCCACTGTTGTATTTCTAGTTTTTAGAAAAATGCTGTGGATATATTAGGACTGTCATAATTGTTTGGGAATAAAATTTGACAAAGATGGGACAAAGCAAAAAAGGGAGAGAAGACATGAGACATCTTGGCATGTTTGACAATTTCACATATTCTGTAGGGCTAGAAAATATGTTGTAAAATTCATTTTTGAGAGTAGTGGGACATGATATTGGAAAGAAATGCAAAGGCTAGAATATGAAGAATATTACCCATTATGCCTAGAAGTTTAGACTCTATCCTGTAGCTTTGGACAGCCATTGAGGGGATTTAAATGCAGATGTGACATGCTAAAATTTTATGTAAGATAGGATAGCCTGTTAACAGTGTAGTAAGAAAAATTAGAAGTGAAATTAGAGGAATTGGTATGAATTGTGGGCCTATTTCAATAGTAAAGCATGGGAATATGGGGGCCTAAATTAAACTGGGGGTGCAAATATTCAAGATCTGGTAAAATCAACAGGATTTGGTAACCAGTTGGGTTTGGAGTATATGTGAGAATGAGAAGACAGGATGAACTGTGAGTTCTGCTTAGCATTCAAAGATCAGTTGAATTGTACCCTCCTCCAGTTTAGTCCATCTTGCCACTGACTGGAATAAATTTCTGGTTTTTGACTCCTTATGGAATGTTATGTATAGCTTTCTTATATTGCTGATTTTTTTTTTTTTTTTTTTTAACTAGGCTTATAGCTGTTTGTTTCCATGTCTAAAGTCCCTCACAAGACTGGAAGGCCTATAATGTAATATCTACCTGTTATGTCTCTTCTATACTGAATGCTCAATAAATATACAGATGATTAATTAATGCCCAACATTTTTAATTACCTTCTGAAAAGAAAAATCCATACAGTTAAGCATGCGCTTCTCACATTTCAGTACTCCAAAATGAAACTAGTTGCAAATAGGTGAAGTTTAAGTGAAATTTTTACAAAAGCACTTTAATTCTAAAAATTCAAAATTAGCAATTGCCAGAAAATATTCATAGGATGAAGTTTTAAAGTGAAGTCAGGCCATATTGTTTCCAAATTAAGATGGGAACTTACTATTAAAAATCTTCCACAGATTGAAAATGACTAATCAACATTAGGAAAATGAAATTGGAAGATCTGCCCTCATACTGTTTATGGCTAAAAATGTTTTCATGTTCATTTTTGACAGTATTGTTCCAGTGTGAAAATTTCAATGATTAGAATGATTGGATTGAAAAAAATAAATAATTATCTAGTCTCTGCAGGATGATCTTGGGCAAATGCCTTGATTTCTGTCAATCTCCAACTCCAGAGAGGAGTCTGAGATGAGTCTTAAAGGATATCAAATTTGAGAGATATGAAACTATAGAGCTATGTATTCTTTAGAAAGGTGGAACAGTATGTACAGTAAAGGAATTAAACGTGCATTATTTCCATGGGTCCTGATTGCTCTAACCACCTATGAGTCTATGATTTTAAAAATCATTTTTAAATTTCAAAATCAAATTGGAATCTGTAACCTGTCAGTAAGTCAGTCTTCATCAGTAACTGTTACAGATAATAGGTGGACATTTATACCAAACCATATACAAAATAATTATCTTTCTTGGAGACTTAATTAGCAGGTTTGAATTAAAAGACTTAAAAAATTAGATTGGTAGAACACTGGTTGTTTTTAACTGTATTGGAAGAATCATTGTATAGGAACAATGTTTACCTATGTATCTTCATATTAAGAAAGAGAAAACTTTTCGAAGAAACAATTGTTTATATTTCAATGTGATTATATAATTTCAGTGGGTAAGTTTTAGGAGATGATGTAGAAAGGACATAGGATCTACATTTTACTATTAGCTTTGCCCCAGCTAGCTACCAGGTAACCTCCCCAGGCCTTGGTTTCCTCATAAGTAAAAGGTGGGGGTGGAATAGTCTGTTATGTCCCTTTGACCTGTGAAATATGGGGTCTGTGTCTGTCCATATTTGGGATAAAATGACATTTAGTTGCATGTGATTAAAAATAACTAGCCTATTTGTTTTCTTATTTCAAATGTAAAGGAGAGTGATCAGCAAGTAAAAACATGGTGCAAAAGAGTTAAATAATAAAATTAATAAGAGATCATTAATTGTGTTCTAGGAGAGATCTATTCATTAATGAATCAATTGGCAATATTAGGAATACATTGATGTTAAATGACTCTAAAAATCTTGGACATCTTGAGCTGAATTATAACTACTTTATATGGTCCTGTGGTAATGAGTCTTATATTTTGAAGAATGTTTCTAGACTCAAATGCACAAATGAAAATTGTTACCTTTAACATAGTTACCTTGGGAGACTGAACTCCTTTATTCATATCACATTACTTAGCACCTACTGTTTTACACTGATGCTGCCATATTAAGTTGGAGGTAAAGTTGGAGGATTGTAGAAATCAGGAATCATTTTCCTCAAATGCTGGTTTGTAATTTTTTTTACTTTAATTCGCTTTCATTTTGATTCTGAACCCCAATCATGTCTTACATTTTTTGTTCTTTCTTTCACTTTTGCCTTTTCTTCCTCTTTCTCTCTTCAGAAAGAACAGAGAATTAATTTAGTGTTGGCGAGACCTAGTTTAGAGTTCCCTTCCTCTCACTTACTAGTAATAGGATCTTAATCAAATCACATTTTCTCTCTGCATCTGAGTTTTCCTTTTTTTTTTTTTTTTTTTTTTTTTTTTTTTTTGTAAAAATGGATATAATGCCAGTTGTCTAATTCCCTCATGGAGCATTTTTCAGTGGAGTAGGAAAACATCGATGCTTGGTAAACCGTAAAGCAGTATGCAGATACAGACTTCATGACTTAATAAGACAGAGAGGTGTGTGAAAGAACACAAGTTTTAAGCCCATCTTTATTCAATTCCTGCATTTGCCACTTACTAGTTTAGTGCAGTCTTAGTTTGTGAAATGTATATATAACATCTAATGACATCTTCGTGATTGTAATGATGACATAAGGTAATCTTTATAAATCTCTGTGAGATAAACAGGGGTACCTTTTATTCCCATTTATTCTTAGATGAAACAATTGAGACTTAAAGAATTCAAGGGATTTGTTTAGGGTTATACAGGTTGTCAGTTAAATAATCAGAATAAACTTAATATTACAATGTGAGTTTTGTTTTATGGATAAATTATATCAGGTAATTTCAACGAAGGAGTTCCATGTATGTTTGGAGCACAAAATATACATTTGAAATATATGTATAGATGAGATCCATAGAAGGGTTACTTTGAAACATTCAGATTTATTTGTTCTTGTGCATTTCTTTGTTAACCACAAAAATTGACCAGTTGCTTTTTTTATTTGCAACTCATACAGATTTTAAACTGTGGTCTTATGTTAGTGACCTAGAGGAAGGTGAAAACTAATTGGCTCCCTTTTCAACTGTAGTGCTGGTTGGCTCATGAGGCCTAGATGTCACTATTACATGTGATGAACAATGAATACTAGAATTGTAAAAGTGAGAGTTGATGGCTCCAATCACATATTAACTCAGGACATATGGTGGGTTTCACCTCTAGTTTCATAAATTCCATTTGTCTGCTGCTTTTTGCTTTCTGTGTTACACTTGACTAGTAGTAACAGATTTTTTTTTCCCCCTGTGGAAACTTTCTTGATTGTCAGTACATCTACAAGGGCATAATCATGATATATTAAAAATAATCATGTAAATTATAGTCTCTCACATTTTTCAGAATATTGCTAATGATGATGATTTTTCTTTAAATACTGATTGGGACTTTCTTGTCTTGGAATAAGGGTAATCATATCTAAATTGTTTTATTTAATCTACTTTTAGTTTAAATCCAGAGTTATAGCAAGGCTTGGTATTAATACCATGACAAGGAAGTAGTTTATGATTTTGCCTGGGAAAAAATTCTTCGGTTAAATTATGTTGAACTTCTTAAAATTTTTAAATTGATATAATGTATAGTGGAAGATTTTTACCAATTCATAGATGTATAAAATAAGTTACTGGCAAAGGAAATTATTTGATCTTGAGATTTAAGTGTTTCTAAAAATAAAAAGATATTGTTTAAAATGGTGAAAAATATATTTAGCCATGCCTTTTATGGTGACAGTGATAGAAGTACAAAGTTAAGTCACACTAAAACATTTGTGTTAAAAAGCAATGCTTGTACATTTTTACCACATTTACATCTTTTTCTATTTTATGTCCATCCTCCAAAATTTTGATCAGAAGATTTCCTCTATGTTATTCTTTCAATAGCAGGCTAACTTTTATGAGGACATGATCAGAGGATGGGACTCAGCATGGTAGATAGATGCCAAAAAATCAAAGCATAATTGTGTGCCCAGTTTCCGATCACTGTCCCTGAAATAAGTGGAAACATTCAGAGCAGGGAAATATATTCAAATCCATGGCAGGAATTTCCCTTCTTACGTACTATGCACATGAACTTTAAGAAAATTGTATGTTTAGGTATTTTTAAATCTAGCCAATAGACTTGTGTTATTTGTCATTGTAGTCAATATTATTAGAGTAATTTTTTTTATTTTCATAACACCAATGAAGTTTACTGAAAGGTCCCATTAAACTAAGAGCATAACTTGAAGGGAATATGTGGAGAATGTCTGGACTTGCAAACTAGTCACAATCAACTAACTAGTACACACATGTATTTCTTATGATCCAGGTCTGGTTTCTTGCTCAACTGTGATGTGACTTTTCTCTTTAGAGTGTGGCCAAATAGCCAAGAAATAGATTCAGATTCAATTAACCATACTGTATATCTGGAATGAGCCAAGCATTGAGTGATATGTACTCAAGTACATCCTATCCTGTTGTCCTGGCAAAATTATTACTGGCAAATGTTTCACTCTTAAAAGTGTTTGATTTACACAAAAAATGATATGTTACCTTACCAATTAGGCAGGTGGTAATAGTATCTTCTTTTCTTCTTCATTTTTTTTTTTAAATGCTAAAGACACTGAAATTTTGCGGCTTTAAGTAACTATCCCAAAGACATAAATACTTCATGTCAAACCTAGAATTTACCCTACGTGTTTTGACTTGAAAAGCTTTTTTTTCTTCTCAGTTCATATTTGTTATTTTGTTATTACAGATATAATCTGTAAGTTTGTCAGTTTTCAAGATTTTATCTGATTTGTCCTGTGCCTATTTATTATTATGGATGTTTATTCTCTCTATCTCTCTGTCTTTTCTCTTCTTGAGTATCATTTTCATAGAAAGCGTTAAGAGAAATTGAGATAAAATGAGCCACACTAATTGTAAGCCATCTCCAAATGAGAAACTATTGAAAATGTTATTACCAGCTGGATGCTGGAAAGTGTTAAAGAGCTGGGGGCACAACAGTGTGACCAGTTTGACCTTATAGAGAGAAATATAAATTTGTCTTGAATTAGCCAGTCTGTGTCAGAGGTTATTTTACTGTTAGTCTGATCAGTTCTTTTAGACTGATCACTCATAATTGAGCCAGATCTCACATATAACAAATTGAACCATAGGCAAAACCATTGTAATTATTTTCCTATTTACTGTCAACTCTGAAAATCATTGTGTGCTTCTAGAAATTGAGATAGTTGTCAAGAATAAGTTTTGTTTATGCTAAGTTATAATTTTCTTTTTCTGTGTTTGCTAGATTTTTCTAGATATGACATTTGGTTCGGGAGGGCACACAAAAGCCATTCTACAGAAGGAGTCAGATATTGTTTTGTATGCCTTGGACAGAGACCCTACAGCTTATGCATTAGCTGAACATCTTTCAGAGTTGTATCCGTAAGTAATACCGTTGCATATTTATTTGATTTTGGTTCTTAGTTTTACAGAGCTTGGCTTACCACTTTGGAGTTTGTTCTGCTTTGCATGGGCTATATTTTACTCCATTAAATATTTTCTCAATTTTTTCCTCCAAAAATAATTAATGTAAGTGATATTTTTAGTGCCACTTAAAGTAATGTTATTTTTCAGTTATCCTTTCTGAAACCATAAAAAGAAATACAAAAATGTCTTCCACTTACAGGATTGAAAATGTTTTGGAATCCATCCACAAATAATATTTTGACAATAACTCATAGTCAAAAAATAATTTTTAAACATTTTTATGAGTTTATTTGTAAGAATTTAGCAGAGTAAATAAGTATGTGAGAATTCTATAGAACTCATGGGGACATATATATCAACATAATATACTTGTTTCCTCTGAATTTTCTGAAATTCACAAATCTAGAGTGATCCATCCTTCTATCAGAAAAAGTGATTTATAACTAAAGAACTTTTTAAAAATATAAAATATTACATGAATGAGTGGTAAAACCATCTGCCTTTCAAGAAACATTTTGAATTAGGGAGTAGAGTTTACATGATTTGTTGTTTAAAGTCATCATTTTAGAGAAAAATATCTTGGAGCTAAGATGGGTCACTCCAAATACATAAAGAACTGTTTTCAGGAATGGGAAATTGTTTTATTCTGTCATTCATCAGAGACTGGAGTCAAGAAAATAGATGGGAATTTGAGAGGTAATTTTGACTTGATGTGAACTATAGTTCACATCAAAAGTTGAAGTTTTGACTTGATGTGGACTAGAGTTTTTACTAGTTGTAGCTATTCAACAACAAAATGATCTCTTTGGTGAAGTTCCAAAAGTATGACCATGGAAAAGTTTAATCAGACACTAAGAATAGAAAGTTTAATTCGTCATCTAGAATAGTATTTACAGTCTCTTTCTGGTCCCAAACTCTTTGCAAATCTAATGAATGTGATTAACTCTCCCCATAAAACTATAAATAAATACACATAAGCTTTTGTTTGCAAGATCACAGAATTTATGGAGTCCCTGAAGCCTACCATTTGACCCCAGATTATTTCATTTCTTCCAAGAATAATATGAAGATGTGGTTTAATGACGTGGTACTAATTTTTAATATTTTAAATCTATCTGTCTTCTGCAGTGTAACTTAGATGTTTTATTAGAGCATTCGTATTTAGTAAGATGTTTTATTAGAGCATTCGTATTTGTGAAACATTGTATGAGTTCACTTGGTTATGATGTGAACATGCATGAAGTATAGACCTCTTTTATACAGCAGTCCCTTTGTACCTGAGGAGAAGTGGATACCAAAATCCATGGATGCTCAATTCCCTTATATAAAATGGTGCAGTATTTGCATATAACCTACACACATCCTCCTATATAATCATCTCTAAGTTACTTACCTAATACAAAGTAAATACTGTTTAAACAGTTGTTATGCTTTACTGTTTAGGGAATAATGACAAGGAAAAAAGTTTTGTACATGTTCAGTACAGACGCACCTCCCTTTTTTTATGATCTGCAGTTAGTTGAATCAATTGATGTGGGATCCACAGATAAAGAGGGCCAGTCATATTTTACTGTCATAGAAAAACTGAATTTTCCTAAGATATTGTTGTTTCTTAAGACAATGATTCCCAATCCAGTGATTTCAATGGCTCTTATTCCTTTAAACACCCCACTTTCTCAAATGTAGCTTAAAGTTTATAAATTTTACCATGTGTAAATTTTATACCTAACAGGAACTATCAGGCTGTATATTCTTTTCAGTTTATAGACGTGGAAACTATTAGCCAGAGAGATGAAGTGATTTGCTAGAAGGCATAAGTGACTTTATGGGGACAGACCTGGGACATGTATTCTAATCCCTAGCCTCACAATCTCATTTTATTAAATATTACTGCTTTGGCTCAAATCTTGAGACTTTTTTTACTTCATTGACAAAATGATTTTTTTGTCAAACAAAATAAATTAGATAAGAAAAAGGAAGCAGATTAGAGTAAGCCGAGAAGAAGGAATTAATACAGATAAAAGCTAGAATCAAGGAAACTATAAACAAAAAAAAAGAAGAAAAAAATTGAAAGGATAAAGAAATCTCAAGACATCAGTCTTTGAAAATAGCAAAATCACTTTTGAGCCTGATTTCTAGAGCTAAAATGTGTGATTAACATTGAGAAGGAAGACCAACCATAGACACAAGATAAGTTCATCATAAGATAATAAAACTGCAACTCTCTGGTAACTTGCAAAACCTAGATGAAATGAATGATATCCTAACAAAATATAAATTATTAAAACTTGATTTGCAGTTATTTAATTCTTTTTTTTTTTTTTTATTTTTTTTTTATTTTTTTTATTTTTTTATTTTTTTTTTTTTGAGACGGAGTCTCGCTCTGTCTCCCAGGCTGGGGTACAGTGGCCGGATCTCAGCTCACTGCAAGCTCCGCCTCCCGGGTTTACGCCATTCTCCTGCCTCAGCCTCCCGAGTAGCTGGGACTACAGGCGCCCGCCACCTCGCCCGGCTAGTTTTTTGTATTTTTTTTTAGTAGAGACGGGGTTTCACCGTGTTAGCCAGGATGGTCTCGATCTCCTGACCTCGTGATCCGCCCGTCTCGGCCTCCCAAAGTGCTGGGATTACAGGCTTGAGCCACCGCGCCCGGCCATTTAATTCTTAAAAAAAAGGAAATAGCAATGCCTTTTACACTAATCCTGACCATGGTAAATTTGGAAAATTATTTCAGTTAATATTATGAATCTAGCATAATTTTAATACCCATCTTTTTTTTTTAATTGGAGATAAGTTTTCACTGTTTTGCCCAGGCTGGAGTGCAGTGATGCCATCATAGCTTACTGCAGCCTCTGCTTCCTGACCCTTCTGCCTCAGCCTCTCAAGTAGCTGAGACTACAGGTATGCACTTGTCTAATTTTTTATTTTTAGTAGAGATGACGTCTCCCTATGTTGCCCAGGCTGGTCTTGAACTCCTGAGCTCAAGTGATCACCCCACCTCAGCCTCCCAAAGGACTGGGATTATAGGCATGAGCCACCATGCCTGGCCTAATACCAAATCTTGATCGAGATAGTATAAAAAGGAAAAATGTCTAAGTTTGCTGAAGTATAGAAATACAAAAATTGAAAAGGAAATACTAGTATATCTAATTCACCTTTCATTTAATTAAAATAGTGATACCTGTGGCCTAATGAAGTTTATTTCATGAAGATGGGATGTTCCATGTCAGGTAGTTAATCAATGACAGGTTGATAAGCATGACAATAATCAACTAGTTATTCTTAATAAAATTTCATTTAAGGAAACTACTTAAATGTAAAATATTCTCAATCAAGGACAAGCAGTATTTTCCTAAAATGTGAAGTACTATAACTATTTAAGACAAAATTAGGATGTAAATAGGATTTAACTTCTATAAATAATATTTCTCAATTTTTTTCAAGATCTGACAAATTCTAATTAGAATATTCTTCTTATAATGATTTACTGAATAGTTAAAAACCCCAAATACTTATAAAATTAATAAGATGATGTTTAGCTAAAAATTTAAAACTCTATTCAGAATAGAAGAACTCTAGGGACAACAAGGAAGTCAGCCCTTTCCTTTCTATTATAAGGGTCACAGCTGAGACCCCTATAACAAAGAGAGGTTGACAAGAGAAAAGAATAACAAATTTATTTGATCATAGTTTTACATGGCTCAAGATCCTTCAGAAAGAAGATGCAAAGATATAGCGAGAACTATCCATTTTTTATGCTTAAATTAAATAAAGTATGGAGAGCATGTAGAACTATGATTGGACAAAAAAGGATATATGGTCTAACACTAACTGACTGAGTTGGGGGAACTCAATAAGGTCTCTCTATGCATCATTCCTTTCTCCTGGGTATGAAGGTAAGACCCCTGTGGAATGAGGGTCTTAATTTCTTTATGGTCATCTATTCTATTACACAGAAAGAAGTGGGGGAAGTTAAAATAGTATTTTAGGCTTTGAAGCTGGCTTTGGAGAAAAAAGGTTTCTATGGAGGAAGTTAGAGTAATATTTTATGCTTTAAATCTGGCTTTGGAGGAAAGGGAATCTGGTTTCTATGACCCACGCTGGGGAAGAAGGATTCTAGTGTGGCTTGTCTCTGAAGAGAATGAGAGACAGGAGGGAAAGAGGTGGTCAGAAGGTAACTTTGCTTCTAAGGCTGCTTCTTAGGCTTTCACTTGGGGCTATTGCTTTCTGAGCCCCCGCAGTACCTAGAAAGGGAAATGGGAAAAAAATATTCTATTCACAAAAGCACCTAAAATTATATAAAATATTTAGAAATAAATTTAACAAAAAGCACACTTCCAAGTGAAAGAAAACTATAATTTTTTGAAGGGCATGCAAGAAGAGTTGAACAAAAGGGAAGACATATTTGAGGTAGAGAGAATTAATATTATAAAAAGAGGATGGAGTGAAGAGGATCATGCCTGCAACTCCACCACTTTGTGAGGCCAAAGTCGGTGGATCTCTTGAGCCCAGGAGTTAAGAGACCGATCCTGACAACATAGTGAGACACTGTTTCTTACAGAGAAATGGTGGTGCGCACCTGTAGTCCCAGGTACTCAGGAGGCTGTGGTGGGACTCAGGAGGCTGAGATTGCAGTGGGCCCTGGCCATGCCATTGCACTCCAACCTTGGTGACAGAGCAAGATCCTCTCTCAAGATGGATGGATGGATGCATGAATGCATGGATGGATAGACAGATCAGAAAGAATACAAATAAAAAGAGCTAATACTCCCAAAATTCATATATACATGTATTGTACATGTAAATTACTTTGTTTTTTAAATTTGGATGATGTGATCCTTCGTTTATATGGGGCAAAAAGTGACAAGATGTTTTTTGAATTAAAAAGTAAGAGGAAACCTGCCTTATTAGATGTAAGATTACACTATAAAATCACTGTAATGAATCAATACAATATTGATACAAGAATAGGCAAGTGCATTAGTGGAGGAAAGAATCCAAAAACTGATACTGCTAAATAAAGGCATTTAATTTAAAATAAAAATATTTTAATTCATTGAGAAAATGGTGCATTATTAAAAAATGATGCTGTTACAATGCCTGTCAGACTTGAGGAAAATAAAATAGACCGATATTAAAATTTGGATTCAAGAATAACTTCTAGGTGGTGTAAAAAATTCGTGAAAATTTGAATATACAAGTTCTATGAGAAAATTGGAGAGACTATATACACAATCTAGGCGTGAGAAACTTCTTAAGACTAGAAATCATAAATCTATAAATATGTTTATGTAATTTTAAAAAACATAAAGCAAGAATAGTTTGCTAATTTCTAACAGCTAATTTGAAAAATAAATGTTAGTAATATAGAAGATGGGAAAAAGATTGATATCTATTATATAGGATAAGTTCTTACAAAACTAGAGAGAAGACAACAAAACATACAAAAGGGTGATTCATAGAAGATTAAACTGTGAAAGGATGCTCTAATTCAGTAGCAATAATGAGAGCAATCAAAATAATAATGGTGCAATATGCTAAAAAGCATAATTTTGCGAGTGAGGATATGCAGAAAAAGATAATTTCATCTATTTTGGGTGGACATCTTTTAATATAAAACACATAATCTGCCTAGAATCTATTCCATCTAAGTAAAAGAATATCTAAGGAAACATGTTTTTACATTTCTTACAAACTTTATGCATACATTGCTTGTGTGTATATAATCATGGAGAACTTGAGAAAGACAGGATTAAAAATGGAGGGAGGTTCAGGGAAAGAGAAAACAATGATTAAGAAAAACCCAGAGATTTTATGATGACATCTCTGCATATTTATGCAAAATAGAAAATTCAGAGTAATACTATATATATAATTTGTTCATATCCACATATATAGTAGTAAAATAAAGTATGCATGAGAGAGAAAAACACGCATTTGTGTTTGGGAGTATTTCTGGGAATAATGGATAGATGGATAGTTGGTTGAAAGGGTAGATAGATTACATATCTTCATAAAAATATTTATGTAATTGCACCCTGTAGCAGAGCACACAATGAAACATTTCATCATTTTAAAGTAAACACCTTTTGAAGAAATATAGTAATTTTTTCTTTTATTTATTTTGCTATTATTCTAAAAGAGGAGTTAAGTTTCTCTTAAAAAAAATCCCTTGTCCTTTACTCTGTCAAAACTAAGTCAGAAATAGAAACTAACATTTTTACAGAAAACTGAGCAATTCATGGGAAGGCTGAGTTTTAGGCTAACCCATTTTAGCTCTTTCAGAAAAGATGACATGTCAGATCACCTGTTGTTTGAAGACTGAAACTTTTTGCTATTACCTCTGAAGACTGTATAAGAGGAAACACATTTAAATTGGAGCAGTGAGGTGTTGGTTGACTTTTTAATGTAGTGGAAGATGGATATTGGAAGACAATTTTAGAAACCAAAGTTTTTTATCTTCTGAATTTAGGAATAATACATACTATGTATACTAAGTTCACAGAATATAGATATGTATAAAGAAAATAAAAAGCATTCCATCATTTTACTATAATTTTAAGTGGTTTCTAAAAATATAATAAGCTGTTATTTTCAACATTTCATAAAAGAAGCTATGTGTACTGGGGTAAATTTATAATAGAAAAATATAAACTCACCCACAATTCTATCACTTTAAGTAATCTGGATTAGTGATTTTGTGTATTTCATTCCATGTTTCTGATCGTCAGTATTTCATTATGTATACTCCTTCCTGTTTGAATTTTTTTTGGGCACTTTCACTTTTTGTACTTGTAAAATGTTAGACTATCATGGCAAAGTTTAAAATCCATTTTGATTAATTGTATTAAATGCGTAACTGCCTTATAAAGAAATGACATCTTTATTCTGTATCGCAATCCAGAAGCCTGATGTATCTTTCCACTTATTCTGGTATTTTGTGTTTCTTAGTTAATTTTTTTCTAAATTAAAATTATAAAATGCAGGAAAGTACTGAGAAAAAAATTAAAATAATTCATAGAACTAACACCAGTGTAAACAGGTTGGAATACTTCCTTCTAATTACTTTGGTTATCTATGCATATATGTTCATATATGACACATGTATATATATTTTGCTAAATGAATTCTACTTATATATTATCAGCACATTCCTCTTTAGTTAAATTATTTTAAAACGCGATTTTATTCATTGTAGGGTATTTTTATCATATAATTGTAACTTAATTTATTAAAACCCTAATTCTTATATACTCTTATCTGTATTCATATTGTTGATAATTTAATAAACAGCAAATATCCGATGTGTTTTGGGCAAACAAATCTGAGTATGTTTTCTGTAAAAGGGTAATTACATCAGGATACACCACTGTTACTTTCTTTTGTATTTTTAATTTTTGTGTTTTATTGAACTTTTATAATTTCTTATGTCCATTATATATATTTGATTTTACCTCTTCACTAGTGATTTAGTGACATGCCTTTTATTTTTTTAATTTACTCATCACTGACTTTAGTATTTTTTAAGATAAAAAGTATTTAAATACTTTTTTAAGTATGCTTTTAAAATAATATTTATTGATTAACCACTGTCATGTAAGATGATAAAGTAATACTCCTTTATTTGTTTTTTTTTCTTCTTCTGCTACCCTACTTCTTGGCTCTTTAAATACTGTCTTGGGATTTAGATATTAATGTCTACTCTTATGATAACTATTAGTTAGCATTTACACTTTTGGCTGTATTATCTAAAATAATTCTTTATAGTTAGGCCATTTTAATGTATTTCAATGAGCCTACTAGCTGTTTTATAGTACTTTCAATTCCATTTTGCATTCCTTATGTGGGTTCCTGTCTCAGTCAATTGATTACATCTTTAAATAATTTTTCTGTAAACATGCAGAAAGGGTACATCTGAGCTTTTGTTTATCTGAGAAAACAGTGTTTTTCATGCCTTCTTACATTTGCAATAACTTGATAGAGTATAGAATTTGGGGAATTTTATAGATATCACTCATATTCTTCTGGTTGTAGTTTTGTGGAGAAGTCTGAGGTCAACCCAGTTTTTTTTGTTTGTTTGTTTGTTTCTTGGAAGTCTGTTTCTCACTTGTTCTTTTCACCCCCAGGCTGGATGCTTATTAGACATAGTTCTTTGAAAATTTTTGATATTTATAAATTGTACTAAGAAATATTACTGATTCATCACTTTTAGTTAATTTTCTGTATACTCCATGAACAGTTTTTGTCCTGTGGATCAGGTCTTTCGTCTACAAAGATGACTTTTTGTTTTAGTGACCTCTCCACCCTTATTTCTGCTTTCTGCCTTGTGAGCCTTCATTATTTGTTGGTTAGATATATATTATCTATCCTGCATGTCTTTTATTTAATCTCTTAGTGTTTTCAGCTATTTTCACTTTACTGCAGTATTCTGCAAAATCTCATTGAGATTATTCTCTGGGTTAAGGATTTTATTTTCTATAGTGTTGTTTATGGTTTTTACTGTCAATATTGTTCAAGTTTTAATTCCGCTAATTAGAAGTTATCTTTGCTTAAAATCTTTTCTTAATTTGTTGACTTTCTCCTTTCTGCCAAATTATTTTTATTTCTTCTTCTGTTATCATTTCATTTCTATGTTTTCTTTGTGAACAGAGTATATACATCAAGGAATAGGTTCCTTCTGGTGCTGTCTTGTGTCTCTGAGGCAATGGGTGTGAGCAGAACATTCTTAACCTTCTTCCTAACTCGCTCCACAGCCTTCAATCAGGGTTCTAACTTACATTTGGTAAGAAGAGTTAGGTTTTCTGTATTCTGCCATATCCTTGGAGACTACTCTTAGTGATTTATACTATTTGAACTTCCATTGTCTTTTTTGTTTTCAGAAAAGATTAAACAAACAAATTATATTACTGTGGAGCAAAAAGAGGGAAGCCAGGTAACATAGTAATATAATTAGAGAGTTATAAAACTGTTTATTCATATGATATAATATATTCTAAACTACCCACATTATCTCAGTTGTGTAGTCTTATTTTCTAGCACTTGAAGTTTATCATTTTCCTTCTCTTTCTTTTAAGCCGCCATTTTAAATTTTCAGTCATATTTACACAGGAAGCCAGAACAATGGCAAATCTAGAACTCAGCATCAGGTTTGCTGCTTGTATTCTTTCTACACCACTACAATGTTATTCAAGAAGCAATTTAGTCACATTGTTGAACAGAGTCAAGACTGAAACCCAGGCATTTTGACCCTAAGGCCAGTTTAAAAATCTTATAAAAGAATACATGATCTTAAACAGCCCTATCAACCTAAAATTTAGACTTTTAGGATTAGATATGAGACACAGTTGTTATTAATCTTACTAACCATGGGAGGTCCGTTCTGTCATACACTGTCAAAAGTGAAAGAATTTTCACAAATATAAACAAGCATGAAAAAAGACAACTTGCAAAAAATTAACTAGACCATTTTGAACTATTGATGATGATCTGTTACCTGTTCATTATTTTTGGTAACACAAACATTACTAAAACAGGATATTGTATTTTGCCCCATTTAATATTATTAAATATAACCTTTGCTCAGGAGATGTTAGCCTTGTAAGCTGAAGCTGTTTGTTTGAGGAGGTAAAACTTGACTCTAGTCTACCAAACATAGTCCCAAGGCTTGAGGAATATGTGTTTATTCCATAAACATGTATTGTACTAACTACTTTTCAGGCAATCTGCTAGTTCTGACGGTTCCAGAGGGATTAAGACCTATAGCTATGCCTTCATAGAGTTTACAATGTAAGCAGAAATTAGATAGAAAACAGATAATTTTACAACTAGTTATTTAATTAAAATTGTGATCATGGCTATGAATGAGTAGATCTAAGGAATATGATATCAGGATCTAATCTAGTTTAGAACTTCTAGGAAGACTTCCAAAATATATGAATTCAAGTTAGAACCTGAAAGATCAATGATTGTTAGCTAGGTGAAGGAGGGAGGGATGATCTGGCAAGAGAGAGAATTGAGGTGTTGAAAACAGAATATTCAAAGATCTTTGGCAGAACTGAGAATGGCATATTGAAAGAACTGTAATGTGAATGGATGATAGAAAGGGAGAGGAATGGCCAGATTGGTAAGTTAGGGCTAGGCTATACAGGACTTTGGTCGGGATTTTGGACATCATCTTAAGAACAAAGGGAAAGCACCAAAGTTTTTGAAACAGGGAACTGACATGATCATATTTGCATTTTCAAAGGAATAGTCTTTTTGTTTGTGTGAAGAATGGGTAGGAGGAGGGCAAAATTGGAAAGGATTCAGTGAGATCAATTAGAAGGCTAGGAATTGCTGCTGTATCTGAAAGCTGAGGATAGTTGGGCCTAGATTTGTGTTTCCTGATCATTCTATTAGAAATTCTACTTTGTCTTAATGATCTCTGGCTTCCGGTTTTAATGGTATTCTAAATAATTGAAACAATTTTTTTTCCCAAGATAAAAGTATGTTTTGTGTTTATAAGTGAAACTGAAGTTAATATTATGACACTAAATTTTGTGAGTCCCTCAAGAATTCCCATTCTTCTGACTTAGCCAGTATAAGGAAGGAGACAAGGAATGAGTTCAGTCTTACCGTGTTCTCAAGTCCAGCGTGTATTTTTATTCTTACAGAAGACTTTCGGTAATTATCTTTTTCTCAGAATCTCCTCCCTTGTTTGTAATCAGTAAGGCCTTTTCATGTCTACCTCAAGGCTTACCCACTTTAGTATCTGACTGCTCTTTTCCTTCTTTTCCATATAACTCTGGAACCAGACTGCTGAGCTTTTTTTAACTTCAACTCTGCTGTTTACTCAGTATAAAACTTTGAATAGGTTACTTAACCACTCTGCTACTCAGTTTTCTCATCTTTAAAAATGGAGATAATAATAGTACATACTTCCTAGAAATAATAGGATTAGGCTTAGAACACTGTCTGGCATATCTTTTTAATGAGTCATGAAACCATTTTGTTGGGTCCTGATCAGAGTTTAATGGAATGGAATAAGAATATCATAGTACATCATATGAAGTTAAATTAAGTTAAATTCTAATGAAAGAATTTTATGTATACATATCTACATATACATATGTATTGTAAGTTTCTGTGTATATGTGACTGCAGTTAAACTTATTGTTGACTATGTGTCTTGATCAAAATTTTTTGAAAACCACCATGCTATTTGACTATATTCCACATATATTGTTCATGTTGTATATTAAATGTTCATTGAAGAAAAAATCTATGTCTAACACATGTCATATCCCTACTTGGATAACACATGTCATATCCCTGCTTGGATATGTTATTTTGTAATTTTTAATTTTTTGCCAAAAACTTTGCAGACTTACAAGGTATCTGAAACTTTATTTCTAGCTGGTTCCTCCCTTTTTGAACTCATCTGGATCTGGCTTATTTCAAATGTCCATCCCCACAGGTGAGAAAGTAGTTTAGATTTTAGAATCAAACAGTCTTGATTTAGAGTCTTAGTTCTGCCTCTTTCTAGCTATTAGATTTTTAGATCAATGACTTAATCTTTCTAAGCCTGTATTTTTATACCTTTAAAATGAGGTACTATTAATACCTACCTTATGGGATGTTATGAAGATTAAATAAGTTTATGCAATTAGATTGTATATCATAAAATTGTTTAATAAATATTAGCTATAGTTGCTTTGTTAGAATTACCATGTAGGATAATACATAGTTCATTAATTATTATTGTCATTATGCTAAGATTTTGGAAAGTTTCACTGGCATACACCAAGATGATGATTGGCAGTTATTTCCTGTCTTTACCTGCTTGGTTCCTTAATATGCACAGATAGAATTGTTTTAAGATTTGAGGCTTGGGACACCATTCAACTTCTCTCACCTTGCAAAGTGCTGTGGCATCTGCCTTTTGTTATAGACTTTCTTCCCTTGTCAGTGTAAATACTGAAGGCTGTATCTGTGCAGTGGTCTGAATATTGGTGTCTCCCCCAAATTCCTGTGTTGAAACCTAATAGTATTAAGAAGTGAGGTCTTTGGGGAAGTGATTAAGTTATGAGTGTTCTACCCTCACGAATGGAATTAATGCTCTTATAAAAGATTGCAGGGAGCTGCTTTGTCCTTCTGCCATGTGAGAACACAGCAAGAGTCTCCCTTTTAAGCAGAACACATGCCCTCACCAGACACTGAATCTGCTGGCATTTTGATCTTGAACTTCCCAGGCTCTAGAACTATGAGAAATAAATTTCTGTTTCAATAAATTACCCAGTCTAAGATGTTTTGTTATAGCACCCTAAATGGACTGAGACAGCCTGTCACAGTTACAGACACTCCTGCACTGAGCTGTATTATTGTCTTCTTTTAACCCCAGACTTACTTTTTATTGATTGTGGTTTTTCCATACTTCTTGGCTTTAGATAAAAATAACTAATATCATACAAATGTCATCAACCAATCAGAAGTTCTTTCTTATCTGTCTTCTATTCTTTGACTCTATTCTATATTCATATGCTGCTGGATTTCTGAAAATTCTGCAAGGCTAAATCTTGAGTCACCTTCATTACCTGTACATTTAAATTCATTGTTGACTCTTTAGCTTATTACTGACATGAGGAGACAGAATCTGTAAGTATTTATTTTAAATAAACTCTTTTTTTTCTTTTGACAAATACAAATTTAACTATAGACCTATATATTATTACTAACACCTCTGCATCCATTCCTAAGTACTGTTATATATTTGTTCTTAGAATATTTGGCTTAAAAGTTTGAAAACTGATTCATGAAAGTCAACGTGTATATTTGAAATGCAAATGATATTTATATTATGATAACTATGAGAAAATGAATTACCTCTTCACAAACTTGAGATAATCCATTTTTATTGCCTACGTCATTTGAGCATATCCATATGGTACAGGATAAGAATAGCAGCTTGTTCAGTACAAGAATGACTATACCTAGAAAGACTTCATTTTATCTTGGGTAAATAGTACATATTTAGAGACATGTTTTATTACATATGAGAAAATTTTAGTAGAACCCTTCATGTTTGGGCTTCTGAGTTATTAAAAGAATGAAAACAATAGTTGTATTTTCTCTAAATCATCAACTAATTAAATCAAATGAGTTTGCTGTAATTACATGTATAATCCTCCTGTTCTCGACACCCCCATTTTTGCCTGATATTTAAAGTAAAACTGAGACAAACAGCTGCTGGATTGGATTATCTACTTTAGTATTTTATTCCTTTTTTCCTGAGAGAATACAATCTAAATTTAATACACAGCTCAATGTACATTTTAGTGCCTGCTGTGTATGGGGAAATAGACTTGGCGTGGGGAATGCTCAGAAGCTCAAGATAACACCTCTGTACCACAAGATAGAACTCATTATCTAATAGAGAGACAAGTAAACCTCTATGAAATCAGGTAAGTAAATCTCCTTGCAGGGAAAATACCAAACACACTCTAAATTCAAATTTAAATTATTTGAGGAATATACATTCTTATTTTCTCTGTTAGCATTGTTACTCATTTAATTCAATTCCAGACACTGTTTTGGGGCAGATATTAAGTCATATTCTGGTATTACAGCTGAATAAAAAGGTCAACATAATGCCTTCTTACTTTATCAGGAAAGACAGATAATTAACAAGTATTTATTTAAGATAAGTGTCAGGACCCCAAAACATTAAATACCAAGACAATATGCTTTAAATAGCATGGAATAACTATGTTATTTAAATAAAATACCATTACAACAAATAATTACAAGAAGGAAGAGTACTCATTATATAGGGCACATTATGAACATTTCATTGGACAAATAAAATAATAAGATAACGCTGATTAAGATATCATTGATCAAGTTAAGTTAGCTATTCAAGGAATACTTCTATAAAACAGGCTTTTTTTCCTATGGTAAAATTCTTACAGTTTTCAATGGTGCACCATTACTTTTATAATAAAGTAAAACTTTTCTGCTTACCACAGGAGGCCATTGAGGATATGGCCTTTCTTTTCTTTAGATTCATCTCTTATAACTTTACAACAGTCTTCTCATACCCTCCTTGAAATCTAAACTACTTCCATATTAACTCACAATGTTTTGTCATACCTCTCTTCATGTCAATGTGCTGTTCATTTACCTAGTACTCACCCCACTTATGTTTCAAGACTTACCACTATTATCTCTGCAAAATCACCCAGATATTTCCACATTGATTAAAATTTTTCTCTTCTGTTCCTCGGCACACCCTGTGCTACCTTTATCCAAGCTTTTCATCATTCTCTTGGTTTATTTCCACATATTATATGCTCCTTGAAGTATTGCTATGTCTTAACAGACTTTGTACTTTCAAACTTTGTATAGTCCCTGGCATATAGTACATGCTCAATATCATATGGATGGATGGTTAGATGAATAAATGAATGGATGATTTTTTTCATTTTCTATATCAAATGTATAAAATAGAAATTAGATATAATGGGCTTTTATCTTAATTTGCATTTTACAATGTAAATAGAACCTTTAAAAATATCCACTAAGTTCTAGAGAGAATTGTGGAGTAAACTGTAGATTCACTTCCTTAGTAAATATTTATGTAGAAATGTTAAGTGATAAACCCTGATTAGATATACCATATCATATCTTCTAATGAGCTCAAATCCTTACTACTAGCTTTTACTATGGAGAAACTAGTTTTCAGTACTATTTCCACTTGCAGTCCTGTGCCAAGGGAATCTGTATGGGAATTATGTATATTATCACTAGAAAAAAGATGCTTAGATACTCTATTTTATAAATAAACTTATTTTTGAATAATGCTAGTCTGTGTTCACTGAATCTAAAAAAATTCATATTTGTCATGCAGACTCCTATATATAACATAAAATTAATCATTTCTTTGAAAGAAAAAAGGTATACTATCTAATATTAAGTTATTATGTAATAAAGATATTAGGATTCATGGAATAATTTAAAAAGTATTTTTTATATGAACACTTTTATTTATTTTGTGTCATAGCAGTTTTCATATCAGCAAGTATATTAAAAGGAACATATTGTGTGCAATGTGTAGACTCAGTGTAGAATTGTCTACACTAAAATTTTGCAATGATATTGGTTAATTGCTAGATTTCAGGCACCTTTCTAACGTCCTTTTTAGTGAGTGTGAAAGGGTTTATTTGTAAGAGATATTGCTACTGGCAGAATTTTATCTTTTTCTCCTGGAATCTCAACAGCTACTCCCATGTTATAGGCACCCCCAGAAAGCTCGTCAAAGGATTTCCACCCACACTCTGAATATCTAACAGGGCTTGACCCATTTTTTTTCTCTTATTAATATAGCAGCATACACATCACGAAGAAAAATAGAATAAGAGTTAGTCTTAGCTTGGAATTTCAAAAAGTTATCTACCTATATGCAAGGAATTGAAGTGGACAACAAAATTTGCCTTTTTTTTTTTTAATTAAAATTATACCCTTAGCAATCTAATCACATTCATGAATATAGTTTTATTTTGAGTGGCTTAAAATGTACATTTGTATTCTTAAATGCAGTGAATATAAATGCCAAAAATGGAGTGCACTATAAATCAGGAGTTCTTTGTACTCAATTTTTAGGACACAATGTGCTGCTTAATAACATAGATAATAATTAAAAGAAGACTAAAACTTTGTATAGTAATGCTAGTAGAATCCTTTGGAAGTAATCAGGGTAGTTATAAGACAGAATAGGAAAATATATGTTTAAAGTAATTTTGCTTGTATAAATGATTACATTTCTTTGTTTATGCAAACCATTCGCTTTTTTTGTTTTCTTTGTGAGGAAAACCAAATACTCATGTATAGACTGTGGCTAATTTTTTTTTAGCTTAAAGGATAAAAGTCTCTCTGGAATACAACACTACATTGTTTTCCCTCTTAAGTCTCGGCCCTGGGCAAGTTACTCCAAGCCTCAGTCACCTCATCTTCCTTATGGTGAGTGAGGTATAAGTGATAAAATAATAATTATTTGAATAAATGCTAATTATTGTTACCATAACAGTTTTTTCTCCTGCTTTTATTAATTTGAAATCAGTCACTCAGCTAACATCCAAGTACAAATACATGAATGGTGAGGAATACTTCTACTTTGTAATTATGCCATCAGTTGTCTATATTCACTTTTTTGAATTCCTCTCCCTCCATTCTTTCTTAGACTCTCCCAGATAAGGCCTTCAACTGCCCCACCCCACAACTCTACCAAAACTCCTCTTGTCAAAGACTCCAGTGATATTCGCAATGCCAAATTCAGTGGTTAGTTCTCATTTCTCAACTTAGATAAACACATAAGCAATTAGCATCATGTGCCATAGTTGACTACTTCCTATTCCTTCAAATGATTTTATTTGGATTTTTTTTTTCCTGTCTGTACTGTTCCTTCTCAAGCTCTTCACGTGTGCCTGCTCCTTTCCCCCTAATATTTGTTGTTCTTCAGGGCTCATTCTACAGGCCTCTTTTCTATTTATACTCGTTCCCTCAGTAATCTTGCCTAGTTTCAGGGCTTTAAGAACTATCTACACGTTGATGATTCCAGATTTTTATCTTCAGCCTTTTCCATCCAACTGCTTAGCTGGCATTTCCACTTAGCTGGCTAATAGAAATCTCAGATCTAACATGTTTAAACAAAACTTTTGATCTTCTCCTGAAAACATGCTTTGCCCTGATTCCAACCCATCTGTAAGGGCAATTCTGTGTTTCTATGTGCAAAATAAAATTCTTTTAATAATAAAAGGGAATACTCATCCTTTTTATATGCCAGTACAATTCTGTTGGAAATCCCATTAACTCTGCCTTCAAGGTGTATATGAAATCTGACCCTACGTATCACCTTAGCATTACCACCCTGGTCCAGGCCACCATCATCTCCTAATTGGAGTTTTGTCTTTTGACTTGTCTTCCAGCTTCTGCCATTAAAATACTTCTATCGTCTACTCTCAGCCTCAGGACAAGTTATCCTTTTTAAAAGCAAATTAGATCATGTTTTTCCTCTGCTATGTTGACCACTGTTTTTTCACCCTGTTTTTTTACTCTGTTTTTGTACTCCTAGCATGTTTGCACTTCAAAGCCATTTCCTCTTCCCAGATGTTCTGTGGCACATTCCTTTATTTCTTTCAAGTCTCTCCTCAAATGTCTTCTGTCAGACTTTTCTTTATAAAGTATCAAACTTAGAAGTCAACTCTAGTTTTTTGTAATTCCTTGCCTTTGCTTTATATTTTGTTCTACAGCATTATCGCCCTTTGACATAGTACATATTTATTGTAAATAATAATTACTAGTTTATTGTTTACCCCAACTAGAATATAACTACCATGACAGTAGGAATATTTTTCCCTTACTGATTTAGATCTAATACCTATAACAGTTGCTGGCCATAATAGGGTATCAACAAATATTTGTTGAAGAAGTAAAGGGATCAATCAAGCAACAAACATAGCAAGTAAAATAGAAGAGATGTCCACGATCTATTGCATTATAAATGATGCAGTTGCAAATATTCTTTAAATAAAGCTGCCCTGTAATACTTGACTTTTCATGAGCTGCTTCAGTTTCATTAAAACTAAGTAAATTTATGTAACACGTTGATTCGTTCATTCAACTGTTAAGTATCATGTAAAGATCAGCTATACTTTGTTCGTAAGTATTTGTTAAACAAGAAGAATGTACTTTAAGTAACAGTTATATAACCTACAAAGATTTCTGAATAATCAAGGATTTTAGTATAGGTGTCTTTTATATGGATTAGACTATGAAACTATAGTTGTAGAAATAACAATAGCTAACAAAATTTCATCAAAACTTAATCTCTAATGTGCATTCACATTCATTTATTTCATTTGATCATCTCGTTGTGTAGAATCATTAGGATTAAATGTAGGATTAGGATTTCTATACCAGTTTTTGAGGTGAAGTAACAGAGATCCAGTCATACAGCAAATAGCTTGTTCTACTAGTATTAAAATCTTAAATTTATGCCTGAGAGCTTAGTGCTTGTTCCTTTAAAATATGCCTAATCTTTTAAATGATTGATCTGCATTGATGTATTGGCAATCTTTTAATTTGTCCTAGGTTTCCCAACATTTAACTTGACTCAGTCTTAACCAATTTCTTATCAGATGTTAAGAAAATTTTAAAAAGATGGGAAACATAGATGATAGAGGAAAGGCAAAGGGGATAGCCAAGTTTTTTGAATAGCGAAATATGGATAAAAAAATTGAATAAGGGATAACCCTTTTAATTGTCTGATGTGTTTCAAACTTTTTTTTTAAAAGCCAAGTGGACTTATTTAAGAAGATTTGATTGTCAGAAAATAAAAGCTGTATTTTTAAAGAGCTTATATATTTCTGAAAATAATGATATACTCCGTATTTTCTTGAAGTACTGTTTTATTCTAGGAAAAAGGTCATTTGTTCATTTATTTAGCATATATTTATTGAACATCTACAATGTGCCAGGCACTTTTCTCAGTGCTTGGGATAAATCAGTGAATAAACCAAAGAACCTACCACCATGGGAGTTAACTTCTAGCAGGGCCGATCTTGTAATAAGCAGAATAGGTAAGTTGTCTAGTATGTAACAAAGTGATACTTACTATGAAAAACAACCAGAGGACCGGGCGTGGTTGCTCATGACTGTAATCCCAGCACTTTGGGAGGCCGAGGCAGGCGGATGGCGACGTCAGGAGATCGAGACCATCCTGGCTAACACGGTGAAACCCCGTCTCTACTAAAAATACAAAAATTAGCAGGGTATGGTGGCGGGCGCCTGTAGCCCCAGCTACTTGAGAGGCTGAGGCCGGAGAATGGTGTGAACCCGGGAGGCGGAGCTTACAGTGAGCCAAGATTGCGACACTGCGCTCCAGCCTGGGCGACAGGCGACAGACTCGGTCTCGAAAGAACAAAAAAACAAACGAAAAAAAAAAGAAAAAGAGAAAGAAAAACAACCAGAGAAAAGCAAAGGGAATTGGGAACATGAAGATTGTAGATAAAGCTTGTTATGGTTTTCCAAAGGATAAATAGGGTCTCAAGAATAAGACATATTGGCAAAGACTTGGAAGAGATTAGAAGTTAGAATGGGATGAATTTGAGAAGATGGCATTCAGGAAAAGGAAAAGCTAGAGCAAGGTAAAGTCCTGAAAGTTATACCACATGTGCCTGGTGTTTTCAAGGAAAAGCAAAGATGTCCATATGGGGAGCACATAATGAGCAAGAAGGCAGAAGGCTAACGGGGAGTAGGGGAGGGTGGTAGTGCTCAGATGACAGATCATGCAAAAGCTTTTTAGGCCATTGAATGAACATTGGCTTTTATTCTAAGCGAAATGGGAAATCATTGCAGAGTTTTGAGTGAGTGACATTGTCTGACATGTTTTAAAAGCATTATTCTGACTGCTATGTTGAGTACACTCTCAAGGAGCCTAGGGCAAAAGCAGGGAAGCTAGAAACAGGGGTCCATTAAAATAGAAACAGGGGTCCATTAAAATATAAATAAAAGTCTCTGTTTAAGATTATAATATTGACTAAAATTTTGAGAATATCAGAATCAGGTATTTAGTATTCGTATAGAAGAACTGTACATATGTTTGCATGTTATTAGCATATACTTATTTGTCAATCATTAAGTATTTATTCATGTTAAAATTCTGTTACTATATTTAGGTTTATTGATTTCCTCTCATGCTCCATCTCTACTCTGGAATATGAGCTCAAAGATAGAAATGATGTCTTATTTTCCACTGTATTCTCAGTGCTCAAAGTTTGTTTCTTGAATTAAATTTAAAAAGCCTGAATGCATGGTTAGCATGCAAAAATTATTGAGAATGAACTAAAGGGCAAATTCTAAATAGTAAACTTCAGTCAATGATAATTTAGAGAACATCATTCCTAGAATATAAAAATGCTCATTTTCCTAAACGTAAGAAAATGATTGCATCCAATTATAAAGTCATATGATAGTTTCCTTTATTCTGAGTTTACTATATTATTGCTTTTCACTTTCATCAGTGTCTTTCCTTTGTTTTATGGACACAGCTCTAGTTTTTCCTTACTTGGGTTTCTATATCTATTTTAATTTTAAATGATAACAACAGTTTGAAGAATTAGGAAAGATGACCTTAAAGCCTATTGATCTGACTAGTGATTTTCAAAGCATTCTCCATGTACCCTGGAGGAATGTTTTTCTGGTTGCACTAAGAGGGAAGGGTGTGCTAAGTGGGCAGATAACTAAATCTCACAGATCTAGCCCAGCCTTCTTAAAGAGTTGGTTAGTGGCAGAGACTACATTTCTTTTTTTTTTTTTTGAGATGGAGTCTGGCTCTGTCGTCCAGGCTGGATTTGCAGTGGCACCATCTTGACTCACTGCAAGCTCCACCTCCTGGGTTCACGCCATTCTCCTGCCTCAACCTCCCGAGTAGCTGGTATTACAGGTGCCCGCCATCATGCCTGGCTAATTTTTCTGTTTTTAATAGAGACAGGGTTTCACTGTGTTAGCCAGGATGATCTTGATCTCCTGACCTTGTGATCCACCCGCCTCGGGCTCCCAAAGTGCTGGGATTACAGGCGTGAGCCACCGCGCCCAGCCCCAAATTTCTTACATTGTCTTCTAGACATCATATTGCTTTAATAATTCTGATGACATAAGTGTCTGTCATTGAGCGAGTGTTCTTTTGAAAGGTGCTAATAGAGATTTAACTTTCTAGCCAGAACTAACCCTATGTATTTGTATAATCTCCTTAATAATGAGAGACCTTATTGAGGGAAAAATATAATTCTGCCTGATAATTGGAGTGTTAAAAAAAAAACAGTGTGGAAGTAAAAATAGTATGTTTAAAAACTGGCATTCTAGAGAGACTTCTAGATGATTTTGAAGATAAATGCCAAAGAGGAGCTTAAAATAATATGGAAACTTGTTGCCGTCATTGATGTAAGTGTAACAGTCTTCCAGCAGCACTATTCCAAGCAGAGTATGAAGTCAGCTGTGGAAATAGTGGTAAAATTAGAATTAGTCTCATGACCTCTTCTGGTCATATCTTCTTCCTTAGCAGTAGAAGTTTATGCAGTGTGATAGTTGGTGAAATTAAAGTAGTCAAATGGATAGAATACTAAAAAAAAAAAAAAAAAAAAAAAAACAAGCAAAAAAAACAAAACAAAACATGTTTTTTACTTCCCTGGATTTCTTGTGTCTGAAGGCCCTTTTGTCTTCCTACCTGATTTAATAAAATTGTATGTATCATAATTATTGGCATTTCAGCTACTTTTTTAAGAGGAAAATTATTCTGTTTCATTTTTCTTTCTTTGCCCATGTTGCGGCATTCAAATACCTAAGCAAGATGTTAGTGTTAAAGTTTATTTCAAATTAAGAGTAGCATCCCAGGATCTCCAAATACATTATGATAGCATTGTATAAAGTATATGACAAATTATCGATTTTGCTAATCATTGAAAACTCAGCTATGGACATCCTAGTGTAATTCAATACATATGTTTGAGGGAACATTGTTTCCTCATGAGTCTTCCCCAGGAGAATGTCATATTCAAAGAAAAAATAAGAAGTTTTCAGTAAATCTTTGTTTTAGTTATCTTTGGCCACATAACTACTACAAAACACTGGTATAAAGCAACCATTTTGTTGTATTAATTATTTTGTTGGTCAGAAATTTGGGCAGGACACAATGAGGGATATTTCACATTTTTGCTCTATAATGACTGATGCCTTAGCTGATTGGGTCAATTGGCTGGAATTGCCAGGACAGCTAGTTCAAAACAGATGTTTTTTAAGTTCCAAAACAGGCAACCTAATAATATTATTTGAAGATATATTCATAGATTGTAAAAAGCAAAACAAACAAAAGCCAAGAACGTAAAACTAAAAAGCAAGGGAATTCTTTGTGCAGAATTCTAGATCTTGGTTTCATCTTGATGTTAGGCAAGGAAATCAGATTGCAGAAGATAAGATCATTTTCTTTTTCTTTGGTGGGGTATGCAAGAATATCCATTTAATTGTTATTCTTTAATCTCAAAAGAAACATTTATTGTAATTTTTTGTCCTGACTTTTAAAAATTCTGCTTGAATTTTAACATGACATTATGTACATAAGAGTTAATTTAACAATCATTTTGTGTACTCTGTGGTATTTAAGTAGTTCCAATTTCAGCTGCATAAGATTTTTTGTTTGTTTGTTTGTTTTCTTTTTTAGTTTGTGTTTGTTGCCCCCAGTCTCTCAGGTCAATATAAATTCCTAGGCTCTAACTCCTGATTTTCCAGTTCAGTTTGTTTTTGGTATGGCTCAGGAATCTGCATTTAAAAAAACGCCTACAGGTTATTTTGACATATATCCAGGTTTGAGAACTACTGTATCTATTATCCAAACCTTATACTTGTTGGGATAAGTATTAGCAAGTGTCAGGAATATTCTGGGACAAAGGGATACTCTCTCAATGAGAGGATTATATGCAGTGATTGAATAGTTGAGAAGCCAAACAGGGAGGCACAGTCAGAAGCTGCTACATTTCTGGGCTGGAGGAACTAGAGCTCAAGGACCTGGGTCACCTGGCTGGGGCTAAAGCTATGGAAAAGAAACTGAGAGGAATTAGTAGAGATATCCTGACTTTTCTCTTTTTCCTTTCTTCTGATATTTTGTTAATATCTTCTATTGACTGACCTTGATAAAAATCTTTGTTTGTGCAGCCTGCAGGGTTTAACCCCCTGAAATACAAAGCAGAGCAGGAAGAGGGTAGAAGATAGATCTGAAGACAGGCAGGTTTAGGACCTGAACTGATAAGCTAGATAGGCAATGTCTTAATTCTTAATTAATTTGCTTCTCATACTTTGGGCTGTATCTGTTGGAAATCAAAAATTCAAAATGTTAAATATTACAGACAATGGAGCTATACAACTTGTATTCAAAATCCAGCTCTATCCTTACTCACCGTGTGACTCTGGGAAAATTACTTAATCTCTATGCTTGTGTCCTCATTTGTAAAATGATGAGAATAATTATCTACCTCGTCTCTTAAAAACTGTGCACTAAGAAGACTAAGCAAATTCCTGTGGCCATAAAAGGATATTTGAAATTTTCAAGAGAAACAGTGATACCCAAAACCTGCTGTACACAGCCAAACTACTATTTCAAGGTGGTTAGTGGTTTTAACATTAGATCATGTATTATTTCCTTCAGTGGTGTCATATCTTTACAAAAGTTGATTTTTTTAGTGATCATAAAAAATTAAAAGAGTATCACATGAAAATCACCGTAGAACAGTAAAAAAGGTGATAGTATTCAACTTGATTTTCAAAATTGTAAAAGTCGTGCAGTGTCTAACAGGCATCATTCTCACATTGCTATTAATATAACAAATACCTGAGACTTGGTAATTTATGAAGAAAAGAGGTTTCATTGACTATCAGTTTCATAGGCTGTATAGGTAGCATGGCTGGGGAGGCCTCAGGAAACTTACAGTCTTGGCAAAAGGTGAAGGGGAAGCAAGCATGTCTTCACGTGGCTGGCAGGAAGAAGAGAGAGTGAAGAGGGAAGTGCTAGACAGTTTCAGACAACCAAATCTCATGAGAACTCACTATTGTGAGAACAGTAAGGGGGAAATCCATACCCCTGATCCCACTAGACCACTTCTCTGACACATGGGGATTACAATTTGACATGAGATTTGGTGGGGGAAATAGAGCCAAACCATATCAGTAAGTAATTGTGATTATTTAAGAATAAAATTAAAATATTATTTCTTGTGAGGTGGGGATGAAGAGAGGTTGATTAATGGATACAAATATACAACTATATAGAAGAAATAAGACAATGTTTGAAGCAATATTGTGACTATAGTTAATAGTAATCTATTGTACATTTCAAAATAGGTAGAAGAAAATAATTTGAATGTTCCTAGCATGAAGAAAATATATTTAAGGAAATTGATAATTACACTAATTTCATCTTACACATTATATGAATGTATTAAAATATTATATGTATTTTGAAAATATGTATCTATTATGTATCAAAAAGTATTTCTTCTTTTATTTGGTATGTATTTCAAGTGACTGCTCCAAATTATTAAGACATATGTACTTATTAGGCCCTAACTGCATAATAAATGGAACTCTTAGATATTTATTTTGGCTTGGGGGTCATGTGAAAATATTACTGAGACATTAGGAGTGCAGTGAATGAGCAGCTTTTGTACATCATAACATTGTCAAGAGAATTAACTGAGCTAATAAATGTTAAATAATTAGAAAAGTGCCTAGCAGGTAAAAAGTGCTATGTAAGTGTTACCTATTATGGACCAAAGTAAATGATCAATATAATTGCAGTTCTAGCTAATATATTGCTATTACCATGACAACAAGGGAAAACTGTCCTGGGGCTTTTATGGGATTGGTAGGGGATACCAAACAGTACTTCATGCTCACATCTCCTACTAAGATATATTAGTGTAACACATGGGTAATGTCTGTGAGCAAGGATTACCATATTTGAGAACTCCACTGTCCAATGTAGTAGCTACTAGCCACATGTGGCAGCTAGTTAAGTACTTGATATGTGGCTCATATGACTGAGGAACTAAATTCTAAATTTTAATTTAAATATAAAAACAATACTTGATTTAGTTATTGGAAAACTTTTAAGCATTTTTGAACAACTTTAGCATATAAATTGCCTCTTTCAACTGTATATTTTATGAAATATAAATGCTCTACTTAGTATTTCTAAATACTGTATTAGTATACTATATACTAGAATACCGTATTTCTATATGCTATATACTATTTAGAATATTATAATATTTCTAAATACTGTATACAGTATTTCTGATGAAATGCTGGTGTTTGAATTGAGATGTGCTGTAAATACACACTGATTTCAAATAGTATAAATAAAGAATGTAAACAAATTTATATGTATGAGTATGTCCATCATGGTATATCTGAATATAAAAATTATTGAGACATAAATTTGTTCATTTCTATAATTTATCAGGAGAAAAAATTATTGAAAATTGAATAAATGAATTAAAAAGTTCTACATATTTGAAATTGTAGATATTGCCACAGTTAGGTAATTTATAATAACATAGTTTTAATTTTATTTCGTGACTGATTTTCATAATTTGTTAGGACACAGATTTTGTTCATGAAAAGGAATCTTTCTGAAATATGGAGGCTTTTATGCCTACCTTTCACTGGTTTATGAAATGAATTCATACTTTAATGTCATAAATGTCAGTTTGCATCTTTTGTAATTTGACCCAAAAATGAAGCTTTATATAAGTTCACAACCTAAGAACACTTAAGATTTATCGGTAAGTTGAACTGAGCTTCTTGTGTGGAATGAAAGTACCATTTACAAATATGGAACTAAAAACTCATTCTCTCATTATTGGGTTGCTGATGTCTTTGTCCCATAATCAACTTTTAGAGGTACAGCAGGTGGCTTAAAGGCAAAATGAATTAACAATTAATAAGGCTTTACAGGATTTTTTGCATTATGTTTTATTTTCAAATCATTTACTAACAAGTTACCCAATGGTTTAGAATCAACCATATAAGTAATCAAAGAAAAGTTGTTGAGCAACTTATTTTAACCAACAATTGCTGGTTAAAATAAATCAAAATAGGGCAACTATAATATTGATTTTAAAGTTTTTAACTTGTCAAAATAAGTCTTTGGGCTTTCAAATTCTTGGTAATTTGTATTTAGTTGAAGATAGCAATAAGAGTATTTGGGGAAAAAAAAACACTATTGGTTTGTTCTATAAATCTTATGCACTGGTTTAAAAACCTTCAGTGACTTCCCTTACTTTTCAGGATGACATTCAAAATCCTTTGTAATAGGTTGAAAGCCATTCTTGATATGGTCCCTGTCTTTCTTCTCTTTGCATAGTTGCCTCCTATCCAGTATTCCTGCCTCATGAACAATGAGACCTCCTCATATTTCCACTTAATACTCACCTCAGGGAGACAGGAAGCTCCATCAGAATTTCCCCTGGGGTAAATTTTCGGGTAATTTTTCGCTGACCTAATTGGTTTCCCTTATGTCAACGATCGCCATTCTGCCTTGCTTTGTCATTCAGTGTCTGAAATCCCTTGTTCATAGAGTTTGTCCACTTTTTTAGTTGATTCAGGCCAGTGGTTAACTCTGCCCTCTGTTTCTTCATTTTGCCTGAAGTGAAAGATATACCTCCCTTTAATTGTAGTCCATTGTAGTAGCCTTGTAAGTAAAAATATAACATCCATGCACATTTTAAACCACTTATTCTAAACTATATTTTTTTTTAGAGAATGTGTATTTATCTTTATTTTGGCATTTTATAACAAATGGCATTTATCTTTATTTTGGCATTTAAATAACAAATATTAGAGAAAGTCCCTATTTTCGTTGTTTCTTTTATATTCCACAAAATGAAAGTTATTTTTAATGGTGTTTTACAATTTATTTTCATTAATCTTTACAATAAACTTTTATGATATGCATTTTTATTTCTTTTATTATTAGAAAAAAAGCATCACTAAGGTTAAGTAATTTATCTTCCAACATGCCACTCTCCCAAAAGACTCAGTACCTCTAAGTTAATCTTGAACACAAATCATATTTTGATAAATCTTTTTTTCAGACTGCTGTGTCTTCACCCTTTCTTTGTTATTTTCTCTTTTACTTTCTTCAGTTACACTGTATTAAATTCGCCATTCTATGAGGCTATCTCCTACCAGAAAAAGGACCATTCTTTCCTAGAAATCTTGTAATGCTTTATTATTTGACTAGATAAGTGAGACGATATGAGGTACTAGTCAAGAATTAAGCATGGACTCAGGAGTTAGACTGACTCCCTCACAGGGTCACATGAGGAAACCTTAGGTAATTTATCTAATCTTTTCAAACTTGAGCTTTTACATCTAAAAATAAGGATAACAGTGGTACATATCTTCATAAGCATTTTCCGAGATTTGGCAGAGATACTTATAAAGTACTTAGCTAAGAATTTTACATGTTACACATAGTACACATTCAGCAAATTAAGATAATTAAGATAAGGAAGATGATTATTGCTACTTTTACCTTATTTCATTACATACTTAGCTGAAAATTGAAATATCCTTTTGTTTACTCCAGTGACTCTACCCAATACTATATTATAATATGTAAATATATTAATTACTAAATTAGGTTTTAGTTTCTGTGGGAAGGTTTATGCTTCTTAAATATTGTATTTTCTTGTTGTCTTGTATTTTAAAGGAGGGTCAATAAGTATTCATGAATGGATAAGTCATGTCTTTCCATCACTAAAGAGTTAATACTTGTCAGTATGTATATTGTGTTATATAATTTAGTTCCGTCACCCTGTTACACAGATAATGCCGTTGTGTGATCTTGTAGTAATTTGCTATTACACTAAGGAGAATTTTTTTTTTTTTTTTTTTTTTACTTTTAAGTTCAGAAGTGCACATGCAGTTTTGTTGCATAGGTAAATTGTGTGTCATGGAGGTTTGGTGTATAGATTATTTCATCTCCCAGGTAATAAGCATAGTACCTGATAGGCAGTTTTTCTGTCCACACCCTCTTCCTCCCCTCCATCCTCAAGTAGGCTGCAGTGTCTGTTGTTCCCTTATGTCTATGTGTACTCAGTGTTTAACTCCCACTTAAAAGTAAGAACATGCAGTATTTGGTTTTCTATCCCTGAGTTAGTTTGCTTAGGATAATGACCTCCAGCTCCATCCATGTTGCTGCAAAAGATACGATCTCATTCTTTTTTATGGCTGCATAGTATTCTATGATCTATATATATGCACCTCATTCTCTTTATTCAGTGTACTATTGAGGGGCATTTAGGTTGATTCCATGTCTTTGCTATTGTGAACAGTGCTGTGATGAACATAGTGTACATGTATCTTTATAGTAGAATGATTTATTTTGCTTTGGGTATATACTCAATAATGAGATTGCTGTGTTGAATGGTAATTCTGTTTTAAGTTCTTTGAGAAATCACCAAACTACTTTCCACAATGGCTAAACTAATTTACATTACCACCAGCAGTGTATAAGCATTTCCTTTTCTCTACAACCTTACTAGCATCTAGCATCTGCTATTTTTGGACTTTTAAAAAATAGCCTGGTGTTACATGGTACCACATTATGGTTTTGATTTGCATTTCTCTAATATTTAGTGATGGTGAGCATTTTTTCATATGCTATTAGCCACATGTATCTCTTCTTTTGAAAAATGTTCATGTAGGAGATGTTTCAGAAGTTGCTCTCCTTTTTTTTTTAATGATGTTTTTCCTACATCATTTGCTTCTTTCTCAGAAAAGTAGGCCCAGAGTTGCCTATGTAACATTCTAGAGGCAGTGTGCATGGCTGATTCAGCAAAATTAATTATTGATTCAAAAGCCAAATCAACCTTCTCTTAGTTGGTTCTCTTTGTCCGGAAAATCATCTTCAATTCTGTTTTTTACCTGCCAGAAAAAGCATCTTCTCTCTTGTTATCAATGACCTTTGACTTGTCAGTAGCATTCAAAACTTTGCTATTTCTGCATCACTAATGAAATATATCAGGTCAACCACCTTGTCAGTTTCAGCTCTTCTTTCCCTGTTTTCCTTGCATTATTTGTGGCTGGGAGTGTAAGAGAAGAATTTCAGGGATTTCGGTAGCTATTTTGGGGAAAGGATCATTCTTGAATCAACACTGTCAGATCTGGATTTTTCTTCATCCTTTTAAACAAAGCTTTCCTTCAATCACCTTTGAAATATATCTTATTTTTCTAAGGTTCTGTGACTTTCTAACTTCCCATTTGTTTCTCAGTGGTGCAGATCTTTGGTATTTCTATTAACTAGAGGAATATATGAAGCAAATTTGAAGAGATGGCAAAATTACTCCCTTTTCATATTATTCTTCCACCCTACCAAATCTTATATTCTCAAACAAAGGAGTGAATGAGAATTATCCTTTTTTGGTCCTGCCTCCTTTTGCTAAACAAGAAACATGCTATTTTGACTAGAGTTTTGCTTCAAAATTTACAAATAACCCTCTCAGCGGTAAATTTTATAAGTAAGAAAGCTGCTAACTTTAGGTTGAACATTCCTTTTAACTAACTCCAAATTCCTAAACATTTCTATCAAGAAATTGTTACAGGCTAATTTTATTTTTGGCTAGGTCATCAATTTTCTCATATAAATTATTCATTACTACAGGGCTCTGAGATTTCTGTGCCATCCAGAATGAGTAAGACTTTTTTCATAATAACTCACAAAGCCCCATTTGTTACATATACTAGGTAGTATCAAGTGCTCCAGGAATCAACATTAGCATTATGTTGCTAACCAATCTATTCTGTTCAACACAGTAGTCTCTTGGTTCCTTGGCTCCCATAACTCTATGAATTTTTCTTCTATTCTACCTTAGCCATCTACTAACATGATTATAATCTAGATCTCTAACTTTTCATACTCTGATCATCAATTGTGGTACCACTTGATCCCTTAAAAAATACATCCTTTAGCCCCTTGGGACTTCCCATCTCTAGTCACTGCCCAATGACTATAATTCTTTTTCACTCCATGGTGAGACACTTTGTAAGTACCCTTAACTTCCTTCCTTTTTCTTTCTCTGTTATATTGCTTGGCAAAACTGTCACATTTTGCTAAACCCACCTAACTCCATAATGTATATGTTCAGCTGAACGTTACTAGAGAAAACCCTGTGATTTTGTACTTGCTGGACTAACTTCAAATTTGTTTCTACAAATTCATTTGCTCAACTGATATTTATTTGGCACCAACCATGTGCAAGGCATGCTCTTAATGTGAAGGTATATTAGTGAACAACAACAAAAATGTCTTTGCCCTCATAAGGGATATGCTCAAGTGGGAGAAAGACAATGAATGAAATATGAAGTATGTGTGAAGTTATCAACAAGTGCTAAGGAAAATATAACGGAGGGAAAGGGAATAGGAAGTGTTGGTGGGAGGAGTGGTGAGGAATTGCAATTTTAGCTAGCAGGGAAGGCATCACAGATTTCAAAGAACATTTAGTATTGCCAGTAAATTGCCATTCCCATTCTCTTAGACAACCATTTTATACTTGACTTTCTTTAAATCTCTAACTCTCTTATTTTTATTTCTCAGCTACCTACCTAGTTCACAGATAAAAGAAATACGATAAAATATTAACTGTCTCACATTTCTGCCATTAGCTCCACCATCCTACCTGTATCTGTACGTGTTTATTATGTCTTCCCTTTAGTTGTAATGAAGTATCTCTTTTTTAAAGAAGATTTCTTCACTTAAGCACTGAATCCTATGGTTTTTTTTCCTTTCTAGTGAACTTTGCTTCTAGAATTTTTCCCTGTCTGCATTATCAGTCTCTCCCTGTCTATGGGAGCATCTTCATCAATAAACTAACATTTTTAATATCACAACTTTAAAAATGCTCTCAGGATCCCACATTCCTTTGCAGCTTGGCTTTATTTTTTCTTCCACTTTATAAAAAAAACTCCTTAATAAAGTTGTCCACGTCCACTCCCTCCAGCTCTTCACTTTCTATCCACTCCTGAAATCACTCCAATTGAGTTTTCATCCTCACTACTTTACTGAAATAACTACATTTTCCTTCTAGCTACAATGTTTTCTCTGGTCTTCTGTAACTTCAGAGTCACTGGTTTCCCTTATTAACTCTGCCTCTTGGTCTCCTCCTCCTCTAACAGACTTCTAATTTTGGAGTGCCTCCAGCCTTAGTCCTTGGCCTTTTTCACTGTCTACACTTTTGCAGAATATGATCCCATGGCTTCTGAGGTCATCTCTTGACTGATACCTTTATAATTTATATCCCCAGCCCTAACCTTTCCCCTAAGCTCCACTCAGGTTTAGTCTAATTAGCTACTTGAAATTGCTACTCAGTAGCCTGAAAACGAAAAGATGTTTTCCTTTTCACCTCCATCTTCTATTTCCTATCTCAGTAATTGGCACGCAGTTGCTTAGGCCAAGAAAGCAACAAGTCATTCTTTTGTTTGTTTGTTTGTTCAATTTTTGTGGATACATAGTAGGTGTATATATTTATCAAGGACATGAGATGTTTTAATACAGGTGTGCAATGTGAAATAAGCACATCATGGAGAATGGGGTATGCATCCCCTCAAGCATTTGTTCTTTGAGTTAAAATCAATCCAATTGTACTCTTTAAGTTATTTAAAAATATACAATTAAGTTATTGACTATAGTCATACTGTTTTACTGTCAAATTCTAGGTCTTATTAATTCTTTTTTTTTTTCTTTTGTATCTATTAACCATCCCCTCATGGCCCCCACCCCCACCCCCACCTCCCACCCTCCCTCCCCCCGCCACCAACTACCCTTCTCAGTCTCTGTTAACCATCCTTCTACTCTATATCTACGCGAGTTCAATTGTTTTGATTTTTACGTTCCACAATAAGTGAGAACATGTGATGTTCCTGGCTTATTTCAGTTAATATAATGACCTCCAGTCCCATTCATGCTATTGCAAATGACACAATCTCATTCATTCTTTTTTGTGGCTAAATAGTACTCCATTGTGTATAAGTACCACATTTTCTTTATCCATTTATTTGTTGATGGACACTTGGTTGCTTCCAAATCTTGGCTATTGTGAACACTGTTAAAACAAACATGGGAGTGCAGATATCTCTTCAATATACCGATTTCCTTTCTTTTGGGTATATACCCAGCAGTGAGATTGCTGGATTATATGGTAGCTCTATTTTTAGTTTTTTGAGGAACCTCCAAACTATTCTCTATAGGGTTGTGCTACTTTACATTCCCACCAACAGTATATGAGAGTTCCCTTTTCTCTACATCCTCACCAGCATTTTTTATTACCTGTCTTTGGATATAAACCATTTCAACTGGAGTGAGATGACATCTCATTATAGTTTTGATTTGCTCTTCTCTGATGATCACTGATGTTGAGCATCTTTTTATATACCTGTTTTCTATTCATATGTCTTCTTTTGTGAAATGACTATTCAGATCTTTCACACACTTTATATCAGATTATTGGATTTTTTTTTTCTCCATGAGTTATTCGAACTCCTTATGTATTCTGGTTGTTAATCCCTTGTCAGGTGGGTAGTTTGTGAAATATTTTCTCCCATTCTGTAGGTGTCTCTTCACTTTATTGATTGTATACTTTGCTGTGCAGAAGCTTTTTAACTTGATGTGATCTAATTTGTCCGTTTTTGCTTTGGTTGCCTTTGATCGTGAGGTATTACTCAAGAAATCTTTGTCCAGGTCAGTGTCTTGGAGAGTTACCCAAATGTTTTCTTTTATTAGCTTCATAGTTTGAGGTCTTAGATTTAAATCTTTAATTCATTTTGATTTGATTTTTGTATGTGGCAAGAGATAGGGATCTTCATCATTCCACAAATGAATATACAGTTTTCTAGCACCATTTATTGAAGGCTCTCCTTTCCCCAGTATATTTCTTGGAACCTTTATATAAAATGAATTCACTGTTGATGTATAGATTTGTTTCTGGATTCTCTATTCTATTCCATTGGCTTGTGTGTCTGTGTTTTTAGGCTGTTTCAGTTACTATTATCTCTGTAGTGTAATTTGAAGTGATGTAAGGGTGATTGCTTTAGTTTTGTTCTTTTTGCTCAGGATAGCTTTGGCTATTCTAGGATGTTTGTAGTTCCATATACATCTTAGGATTTTTTTTCTATTTTTGTGAAGAATGTCTTTGATATTTTGGCAGGGATTGCATCGAATCTGTAGATTGCTTTGGGTACTGTGGACATTTTAACAATATTGATTCTTCCATTCCATGAACATGGAATATCTTTCCATTTTTTGTGTGTCCTCTATAATTTCTTTCATCAGTGTTTTATAATTTTCTTTATAAAGATCTTTCACTACTTTGGTTAAATTAATTGCTAGGTATTTAATTTTATTTTTAGCTGTTGTAAATTGGATTACTTTCTTGATTTCTTTTTCAGATTGTTTTCTGTTGACATATAGAAATGCTACTGATGTTTGTATGTTGATTTTGTAGAATGTGTTTATTAGTACTAACAGTTTTGTTGAGTGCAATCTTTAGGATTTTCTAAATATAAGATCATATTATCTGCAAACAAGGATAATTTGACTTCTTTCTAATTTGGATGCTCTTCGTTTCTTTCTTTTGTCTCACTGCTGTATCTAGGACTTCCAGTACTGTGTTTAATAACTGTGGTGAAAGTAGTCATCCTTGTTGTGTTCCAGATCTTAGAGAAAAGGCTTTCAGTTTTTCCCCCTTCAGTATAATACTAGCTGTGGGTCTGTCATATATGGCTTTTATTATGTTGAGATATGTTCCTTTAGTACCCAGTTTTATAAAGGGTTTTTATTATAAAGGTATATTGAATTTTATCAAATGCTTTTCAGCATTGATTGAAATCATCATGTGGCTGTTTTTTTTTTTTTTGAGATAGAGTTTTGCTCTTGGTACCCACGCTGGAGTGTAATGGCGTGATCTTGGCTCACCACAACCTCCACCTCCCAAGTTCAAGCGATTCTCCTGCCTCAGACTCCCAAGTGGCTGGGATTACAGGTATGCGCCACCACGCCCAGCTAATTTTGTATTTTTAGTAGAGACGGGTTTTCTCCATGTTGGTCAGGCTGGTCTTGAACTCCCAACATCAGGTGATCCGCCCACCTCAGCCTCCCAAAGTACTGGGATTACAGGCATGAGCCACTATGCCTGGCTGATTGATTTTCATATGTTCAATCGGTCTTAAATCCCAGGAATAAATCCCACTTGGTCATGATGAATGATCTTTTTAATGTATTGTTAAATTCAGTTTGCTAGTATTTTATTGAGGGTTTTTGCATTAATATTTATCGGCCATATTGGCCTGTAGTCTTTTTTGATGTGTCTTTCTCTTGTTTTGGTATCAGGGTAATACTAGCCTCACACAGTGAGTTTGAAAGTATTCCCTTATCCTCTTTCTTAGAATAGTTTGAGTAGAATTTGCATTAGTTCTTCTTTAAACTATGTTTGGTAGAATTCCGTAGGGAACCTATTGATAGGGTCTCAGGCTTTTTCTTTATTGGGAGACTTCTTTATTACGGCTTCAATCTCATTACTTGTTATTTGTCTTTTTGGGTTTTGGATTTACTCCTGGTTCAATCTTGTTAGGTTATATGCATCTAACAATTTATCCATTTCTTCTAGATTTTTCAATTTATTAGCATATAGTTCATACTAGCCAGTAATGATGCTTTGGATTTCTGTTGTATCAGTTATAATGTCTCCTTTTTCATTTCTGATTTTATTTACTTGAATCTTCTCTCTTTTTTTAGTTAATCTGGCTGAAGATTTGTCTATTTATGTAACTTTTAAAAAAACCAACTTTTTGTTTCATTGATCTTTTATATTGTTTTCTTTATTTCAATTTCATTTATTCCTACTCTAATCTTTATTATTTATTTTCCTCCACTAATTTTGGGTTTGGTTTGTTCATGCTTTTCTAGTTCTCTGAGATTCATCATTAGGTTATTTATTTGAAGTTTCTCCTCTCTTTTGATGTAGGCATTTACAGCTGTAAAATTCCCTCTTAGTACTGCTTTTGTTTTATCCCATAGGTTTTGTTATGTTGTGTTTCCATTATAATTTGTTTCAAGAATTTTTCAGTTTCCTTAATTTCTTCATTGGCCCACTGGCCATTTAGGAGTATATTGCATACTTTTCATATATTTGTAATAGTTTCCAGAATTCTGCTTTTCTTTCTGATTGAAGTACTCCCTTCGGCATTTCTTGTAGGATGGGTCTGGTGTTCATGGAATCCTTTGGCTTTTGTTTATCTGAGAAAGTCTTTCTTCATGTTTGAAGAATATTTTTACTGGATATACTATTCTAGGATAAAAGTTTTTTTTCTTTCAGCGCTTTAAAGCTTCATGCCACTCTTACCTGGCTTGTAAGTTTTCTACTGAAAAGTCTGCTGCTAGTTCTATTGGATACCTCCATTGTATGTTATTCGCTTCTTTTCCTTTGTGGCTTTTAGCATCCTTTTTTAAATCTTTGTCCTTTGGGAGTCTGATGATTAAATGCCTTGAGGTAGTCTTCTTTGGGTTAAATCCGTTTGGTATTCTATAACTTTCTCGTACTTGAAAATTGATATCTTCCTCTAGATATGGGAAGTTATCAGTTACTATCCCTCTGAATAAACCTTCTATCCTTATCTGTCTCTCTACCTTCTCTTTAAGGCCAGGAACTCTTAGATTTACCCTTTGGGGCTGTTTTTTACATTCTGTAGGCATGCTTCATGGATTTTAATCCTTTTTTATTTTGTGTCTTCTGTGTATTGTCAAATAGCCTGTCTTCAAGCTCACTAATTCTTTCTTCTGCTTGATCCATTCTGCTATTAACAGATTCTGATGCATTCTTCAGTATGCCAATTGCATTTTTCAGCTCCAGAATTTCTGCTTCTTTTTAGTTATTTCAATCTCTTTGTTAAATTTATTTGATAGAATTCGGAATTCCTTCTCTGTGTTATCTTGAATTTCTTTGAGTGTCTTCAACATAGCTATTTTGAATTCTCTTGTCTGGAAGGTCACATATTTCTGATTCTTTAGGATTGTTCCCTGGTTTACTTTACTTCATTTGATGATGTCATGTTTTCCTGGATCATCTTGATAATTGTAGATGTTCTTCTGTATTTGGCCATTGAAGAGTTATGTATTTATTATAGTTTTCACAGTCTGGGCTTGTCTGTACCCATCTTTCTTGGGAAGGCTTTCCAGATATTTGAACAGACTTGTAAGTTGTGATCTAAGCTATATCAGCTTAAAGGGGCACCCCATGCACAGTAAAACTGGTTTTTGCAGGCTTAAAGAGGTACTGCCTTGATGGTCCTGGACAAGATTCAGAAGAATTCTCTGGATTATTAGGCAGAGACTTTCACTCCCTCCCCTTACTTTCTTCTAAACAATGGGGTATCTCTCTCTGTTCTGAGCTACTTGGAGCTGGGGGTGGTGTGATATAAGCATCACTATTGCCACCACCACTATGAGTGTGCTGGGTCAGACCTGAAGCCAACACAGCACTGGATGTTGCCCAAGGCCTCCTATAACTACTCCCTGTCTACTGCCTATGTTCACTTCAGGCCCTGAGGCTCTACAGTCAGCAGGTAGCAAAACTACCCAGGCCTTTGTCCTTCTCTGCAGGAAAATGAGTTTCCTCTGGGTTGATCCAGAGGTGCTATCTAGGAGCCAGGGACTATGGTCAAAAATCTTTGAAGTCTGTCTGGTGTTTTAGTGTACTGTAGCTGAGCTGGCACTCAAACCCCAAGATATAGTACTTCCTACTATTTTCTCCCCTTTCCAAAGGCAGAGGAGCCTCACTCCATGGTCACCACAACCATGGACCCATGGGAAATACTGTCAGACTACTGTGATATTCCCTTAAGGTGCAAAGGCTCTTTTGTCAGCTTGTGCTGAATGCTGCCTGGCTTAGGACTCACCCTTCAGGGCAGTGGACTCCCCTTTGGCCCAGAGCAGATCCAGGAATGCTGTCCAAGAGCCAAATCCTAGAATGTGGGACCTTAAGAGCCTACTTGCTGCTCTACCCTCCTGTGGCTAAGCTTGTACCTAAGGTGCAAGACAAAGTCCACTTTACATTTATGTCTATTTTTCTCAAGCAGCAGGAGTCTAGCCACATAGCCAACACAGCTGGGAATGTGCTGAGCCTCAGCTGAAGCCAGCAAGTCTCACAGTTTTATCCAGGGCTCTCGACATAGTACCTAGGTATCACTGTTTATTATTCAGGGACAAGTGACTCTCCAGTTAACAGGTGTGATGAGTCCTGCCATGACGGGGTCCTTGCCTAAGGCAGCGGGTTCCCTTCTGGCTTACACTGTGTCTAGAAATGTCATCCAAGAGCTAGAGCCTGGGAGGGTGGCCTTATGATTGACCAGTACCCTATCTTGCTGTGGCTAAGCTGGTTTCCAAGATGCAAGACAAAGTGTTTCCCATTCGTCCTGTCCTCTCCTCAAGCAGAAGGGATGGGTCTGCTTTAGAGTCATGAGGTATGCAGCCTGGGGTTAGAGGAGGGATGATGCCAGCAGTCCCTTAGCCGCCCTGGCCTGTGTCTGAGTACATCATGTACCTCCCAAGTCCAGTGATTCTGGGCCCAGTTCAGCACTAGGACATGCCTGGGAGTTGCAGTCCTTGTGGCACAGACTGCCTTTCAAATTCATGTAGGGGCCCAGAGCACGTTATCCCTTGTTGGTGAGACTTGTGCATAGGTACTAAAGTTCTGACCTGGCTATAGCTGGTTTCAATGCACTCTCCATCGCACATGTCAGCTGAGTTTGGTCTGGTTTCACTTTCTGCTATAAAAGGGTAGCACTGATTTCAATGCCTTATAAATGCTGCATTTTATTTCTCCCCAGAGCATAGAAACACTCCACACCATGCCTCTACTGCAAGGGTGTAGGGGAGGGGTGGTATCGGTGATTCAAGACTGTTTTTCCTACCTCTTCAGTGCCTTTTTCAGTGATATGAAGTCACAACCAGGAACTGTGAGTATTCACCTGACTTTTGGTTCTTATGCAGGTGTTTTTCTTATGTAGATAAATTGGTGCCCTTGCAGTGGGGGAACATCGGTAGAACCTTCTGTTCTGCTATCTTGCTCCACTTCCCCAACAAGTCCTTCTTGGCTCCTCTTCCTCACCAATACTTCTGATTACTTTAAAATATACTCCTTATACAGCCAATTCTCACCATCCCTACTGCTGTAAATTTAGTAAAACTACCATCATCTGTAGCCTGGCTTACTGCAAAAATCTTCTAATTTTTCTGTCTGCCTCAGTTGGGCTTTGGCTATCTGTTCAACCTCATCTTTCTCTAAGCTTCTTCTTATTCACAGTGTTCCAAACACACTGTCCTTTCTGTGCTAAGAACATATCAGTTTCATTTCCATATCAGGCACTTAGCTCTTGCTATTCCTTTTGCATAGAACATTCTTCCCTGTTTCATAGATGTCACTTTCTGGTCATTCAGGCTCAAACATTTCAGTCTTTAGCTAAGGGCTTTTTCTTCATACTGCAGCTGAAATGACCCCCTTTTTCACTTCCTCCACCATCACTCTCCTCCATTTACCATATTTTATATTCTCTATGATAGTTATCATTACCTGGAATTATCCTATTTATTTATTTCTTTAAATACTTATTACCTCTTTCCTCCCACTAGAATTACAACTGTCAGGGGGGAATAAGTCTGTTGTCTTATTTACTTCTTCCCTCTGTTTTCTGGGATATGGTAAGTGATCAACAACTATTTGTTGACTGATCCCTTCCCAGGGCAAACTAAAGACAGAAAAGAGCTAATACCCCCAGTCTCTCTACAGGTGAGCAGATAAATGCATTTGAAGAGGAAACTAAAAGTATTGTAGACACAGAAAACCTTTTCTAAGCAAAATAGCAAGATTTTTGTTAAAATAAGGAAGAATATGGGGGCTCTAGGATTATGAGAACACATGTTATGCAACTGGAGCCTTGAGGAATCATAGATGTGTTGTCAGGCTCACTTCTTACCCAGGGATTACCAAAAGAACTTGAAATTTACTTTGATTGAGCCATAACCACAGGCCGTAGGGTAGGAATGGCAAGTAGACAAGTAGACTATAATTTGACTTAAGACCTGTTGGTTGGTAGTTACTGCACCTGGGTCATTTTTTTTTTTTTTTTTTTTTTCTTTTTTGAGACGGAGTCTCGCTCTGTCGCCCAGGCTGGAGTGCAGTGGCCGGATGTCAGCTCACTGCAAGCTCCGCCTCCCGGGTTTACCGCCATTTTCCTGGCTCAGCCTCCCGAGTAGCTGGGACTACAGGCGCCCGCCACCTCGTCCGGCTAGTGTTTTGTATTTTTTAGTAGAGACGGGGTTTCACCATGTTGGCCAGCCTGATCTCGATCTCCTGATCTCGTGGTCCGCCCGTCTCGGCCTCCAAAAGTGCTGGGATTACAGGCTTGAGCCACCGCGCCCGGCCCTTTTTTTTTTTTTTTAAAGGTTTGTGGGCTTCGAAGGAAGTCCTGCTGTAAATATGGGAAGCGGGGGTGGTAATAGAAAAGCCATATGTTTGTCTTTTATCATCTGGAATCCATAAACAAAATGGCATATTTCACACCATTTCTTGATCAGAATATAACATCTGAAGATTCCTTGAACTTTGAATCTCTGGCATTTTAATTTACTTGCTGGTAAAGCAGACTATAGTAAATCCCAATTAACCAAGACCTGTGTTTTCTCTTGCTCAAAGAAATAAAGAAAAACACCAACCAAAACAAAACAAAATTACATTGGAAGCTCCCTACTTTGAGAGCTTTGGAGGTTCTAGTGGGGAAACACAGCTACTCATATACCCTTGACTATAGAATGATCCTCCTGTTTCAGGGAAAATTGTCGTCTTTGACTAAGTACACAGATCTAGGTGGGACACACATGGAGCAGTGAGGGAGGAAGGGGACTCTCACCTCGTCAGCCAGATGAGCTGAATCAACTCTGGTGATCAATGGGTTGATGTGTTACAGCCAGATCATCCTCATGTTTCCTATTTTGTAGCTCTTTAATTAAAATAGTATTTTAGTAGTAGTAGCAAAGTATTTTTCTTTAATGTCACTCTCTGTGCTCATGATGTAAGAGATATTTTGTACTACCCTTAACTGAAGATAACTTTTGAAAGGAGCAACATCGACTACAGTTCTTAATACTTCTTTTAAGTTTTCTAGAGTCAGGAGTAAAAATAGTTGGCTATTATAATTACACCCATTTCTCCTATACACTGAAGACATTGACATCTGATGTGTTAATAATGAAAATAGCTACTATGTACTGACTGCATACTATGTGCTAATCAATGTTTATAACACTTTGCAACTGTTAATCTTCATAATAAACTTACCACATAGACCACTATTGCTATCTATGTTTTTATAGATGAAGAAACTAAGACATAAAGAGGTTCAGTAACTTATTCAGGTCGCAGAGAACTGATCATTGGCAGAGCCAGAATCTAAACCAAGGCAGTCTGGCTCTAAAGTCTACTCTTAAACCACTATAATGTCTTGCCTATTAGAAGAACACTTAAGAAAGGCGGGCCATAAGAGAGCAGATTTAATACAAATCACTAAACCAGTGGATCTGTACATTTTTGTAAAAAGTAAGTCTTGACTGTTTTCTGTATTGTAGGAATGACCTAGTGCTAGAAAGTTTTCTGATTTTGAATGGCTCACAGTCTATCAAGGGAAAATTAACATGTGAACTGACTATGCAATAACTATAACTATACACCAATAGATGTATATGTATATATACATATATATGACTACTATGTAATAACTATACATACAGATATATATATATATATACACACTAATAACTATACACAGATATATGTGTTTAGTATAACTGTATAGTATATATTATATATATATGCCATATACACAGATATATATTTTCATAGTCATAGTTACTGCATAGTCATATGTATATGTGTATACATAAACATTCGCTTCACTGTGGAGTAATGAAAGATGGCATAATTCTGCTAGGGTGAAAAAACATTGTGTTTGAATTCACAGAGATGACATTTTCAGGACTGAGATGTAATAGAAATTCAAGACTAAAAATTTGTCTTCCCACTTGCTAGGTTAATAAGAGTTACTGGATCCTACTTGCCATATGCTTTAGGGAGAAATAAGTTTTCATTAGGCAAGTATTGTTATAGGATATGCCATCTTTCCTGAGCCAAAACAGTATATCTGCATAGTAGTAGCCCTTGTCGTTCAGATTAAGCACTATAGTTTCCTTCATATTTCTGGATCCTTTTCTTGCTATTGTGACTTTTCATTGGTCATAGAGAAGAAAGGCAGAGTCATCCAGATGTCCAGGTCTTGGTCTCACATACATAAAACTTCAAAACTGCATCCACAAAGAGGAAACTAATGTACAATGTTTTTATAGATCTTGAGATTCTGGTATTTTTAATGGTCATGGGTAGAGTACTTCAATCCATGTCTGTTTTCTTTTTTAAAATTAGGTTATTTCCACTTTCTTCTGTTTTAATCTCTTAAAAAATGATTTCCAAACGCTTTACTTCACTGACGTCTTGGTCAGTACATTTTTTTAAAAATGTGCTCCGAACTGAACATAGTATGAGTATATATACAGTAGAGTATATACAGTATGTTGACATCCTGTCTTCCTGTCCTCTGGAATTGAGCCTCCTGTTAGTAAGAAGTGGAGAAATGTCATTGATTCATTTTATGTAGGATATAACTTCTTATTAGCTATTGCCACTTCTGTCAAGTTAGATGTAATAACATAAAATGAGACTCTCTATCATTCACATGTTACTGGCATACCTTTTACCTTTTGGTCTTATAGGCATAGATAACATTGATGAAGTGTAATTTAGTTTTGTAGTCAAGATGATAAAGAAAACTCTAAATCAGAGAGAAAATTGGTTAAATGTATATGTCTTTTTAAGCTTCAGTTTTATTGAAACCTAAATATGTGATTTGATTTATTTTTATAGAGAATAGGATAAGAAGTTAGGTATCTCTGAATTTTGAAATATTATTATATAATCATTCTCTATTGTAATTGCATTTCTTTCCACTAGAAAGATGTTTTTCATCTTTTTATCCATAATGTCTTGCCCAGTTTCTGGAACTTAATAGATGTGCAGTATTTTTCATGGACCTTTTTTGAATTGAGTAATTGTTCAAAAGCGTATTTTTGAAGGTGCTCTCTCAGATTTAATGAAAACAATAATTTTTAATATAGCCTTTTTATATATGTGAATATCTCTGATACTTGGCTTCATTTTTACCTTTCTTTTTCCTTCATTCTATTTTCTTTACATATTAAATGTATGGTTGTATTCTGTCATATATTGTTCTTTACTATGAATGTAACTTATTATCCCCCCAAGATGATGGTAAGTGTTTTGAGAGCAAGGATCATGTAATATGTCTCCTACGTGTCTTCCACAGGGCTCAGCTCAATGCTACACATGTAGTATTTAACTTTGTACACCTGAATTGTATTCTCAGCTGTTTAACCACATAGAATCTTAAAATTTAGGCCTACACAGTTTCATGCCTGTCACACAGCTTGCTGACTCTCTGCCACCATAATCCCCATTCAAATACCGTGGTTCACATTGTGGAAAAAAAACTCTTTTAAAAACATGAAAGCATTTCGTTTGTCTTAATTCTCCAGTATAGTATTTTGGATAAAATCACCATAGACTATTTTGTATTTATGTTACTATTTATATTGCATTTCACTTTTACTCCTTACCTGAATTGGTACTTTACATTTGATAAATCCTTATTGTCATTTTACTATTTCCCCCATTGATTATAATGAGAATTTTCTGTGCTTTGGCAATTAAAGCAATGTAATTAGTAGTTGTCTGTTTTTAAAAATGTAATAATTACTCAAAAATCAAAGTAGAATGAGAACCCTACCTTAAAATATGTTTTTTTGTTTGTTGTTTTTGTTTTTTTTTTGTGAAGAGCCTCACTCCACTGTCTTCCCAGATTCTATAGTTACATGTCACCTGATTATCAGTCAATTTAAGGATCAGTTGTGGTACAGGAATCCTGTGATGCAGAAGCCAAGAAAAATCATTATGTATCAAGATTTTCCCCTGGGTACTAGAGGATAAACATGTAAAACATTATAGTGCCCTGGAATGCAATTTCCTTACTATATTCATTTTTGTACCCTCTTCACAGCCCTTTCTAATAATACTGCTGACCTCATTTCTGAATAGAGTTGATTCTTCCACAAATTAACGATTTGAACTTGGGCAAATTACCATTCCTGTCTGAATTTCTCTCCTTATGTGTACAATGAAGAGTAACTTCGGCCATATGATCAAAGAGATCTTTTGTAATATTTAAGTTGTAAATGCGGACTGTAGAAAGATATGATTATGCATAAGTGATATATATGGGAGGAAGTTTTTATTAATCTAAGAACTTATAGTATTGTTTCATATCAATAATAGCTATAATTTATTCACCACCTATATACAATTCTATATGATTGACGGTGGCCAAGGCAATTATAAAATATGGAATGAGTCAATCAGAGACTTTGTGAAATGATTCTATGGTGTGATAAGAGTGTGTAAATGCAAATTACCAAAGATGGCTAATACCATAGAATACAAGGACAAAACAACACATACATTTTTAAATCTATAAATATAAGTTTAGAAAAAATCCTGTTTAGTGGATCATAGGGAGGCTTGATCCTCATTCCCATCACACTTTTCCCCCCTTTCTCCTTGTCTCTTTCCCTAAATTCACAAGGTCTCAGCTACTCAATTAAACTGATAATCTATAGAATATGACGATGAAGCCTACGCTTTGCTAAAAGTAGATGCTCTCTGGCATCATCATAGAAAGGATAGAAAGAACTTTGAGAAAAGCATGAAAGAGTTGGTGAGAAAATGAAATTGTCAGTCCTTAGGCCTTCTCTTTATTATCTTTTACATGGAGTGTAGACACACCTGCATGAAAGCCCCAAATACAGTAGTATCTGGGTGAGCATCTTAATGAATATTATTATTTTTATAATTAATAAATATTAAAAACATACATGCACCATGTTAATCATAAGTTCATCAGCATTTCTTCCTCAGTATTAATATTGGAATTTCTTGGCTCTCTTTTCTTTCCTATCGAGATTCACACTGTTAGTGAAGTCATCAAGTTGAATGATTTCAAGCACTGTCTTCATACAAATCTTTTCTCTTGAACTCCACATTTGTATACCCAAATATCTTCTTGACATCTCCACATTTGATAGATATTGGATATCTAAAGAGATCTTAATTTTAATATGACTGAAACTGAACACCTGTTCTTTACCTGAAACCTGCTTTACTTACCTACCGCTTTTCTCACATTTTCAGTTGCTCTGCCCAAAATCCTTATAGTCATCCTTGATTTCTCTTTTTTTCTCTCACTCTGCATCCAGTCCATCAGAAATCTTATTGCCTCTAACTTCAAAATATATTATTAGATCATAAACTGTACCACCTCTTCTGGTACCACCCTAGTCCCATCTACCATCTCTTACCTGGATCAATGTGGCAATCTCTTTCCTAGACAGTTACGTCTCCTTAAACTATTCTCAACATGGCAGCCATTAATGATCCTTTCAAAACATGTCAGATTATGCCACTCCTTTATTCAAAACTCTGTAGTGGTAACTGTTTTACAAAGAAGGAAGAATTGGCTGGGCGTGGTGGCTAATGCCTGTAATCCCAGCCCTTTGGGAGGCCAAGGTAGGTGGATCACTTGAGGTCAAGAGTTTGAGACCAACCTGGCCAACATGGTGAAACCCTGTCTCTACTAAAAATACAAAAATTACCCGAGTGTGGTAGTGGACACTTGTAATCCCAGCTACTCAGGAGGCTGACACAGCTAAATCGCTTGAACCCAGGAGGTGGAGGTTGCAGTGAGCCGAGATCGCACCATTGCACTCCAGCCTGGGCAACTAGAACGAAACTCCATCTCAAAAAAAAAAAAAAAAAAGAATGTAGAGTGGCTTCTAGGGCCCTACAGTGTCTAGTCTCTTCCTACTTCTTTGTCCCTTGTTCACTTTGGTCACTCTGGCTTCCTTGTTCAACTCCTCAAAATTGGCAGGCATGCCTCTGAATTAAGGTCAGTGCATTAGCTGTTTTTCTCTATCTGGAATGTTCTTCTCTCACTTTTTCTTACCTTTCAGTATTTGCTGAGACATTACCTTCTCAGTAAGGCACACCCTACCACCGTATTAAAATCATAATTCCAGCACTACTGATCTCACTCTTCTCTACTTTATGTTACTTTGTATCTTTTGATATTACTTGTCACTTATTAAACTCTATGATTTACTTATTTATAGTGTTTACTATCTCCCACTCCCATTAGAATATCGGCTCCATGAGGGTAGAACTCTGTTTTGTAGCCTGGTACAATGCCTAGAATATTGCGTGTTATAGGCTCTGTTCTACAGACTTCAAATATTATTTCATTTCATTGTCTTCTCTGCATATATCCATGAAACAATATGACTCACAGAAGTTACCTAACTTGGCTGAAGTCAGTATCTGGTAAAAGTGGAACTGAGATTTACACGTATACATCTTCTGCTCCTTGCCTTCCTTATACAGAGTATGTGAAAACAAGGGAAAAGAATAATGCATGTATATGGATGAATTTATATGATATTTTATAAACACCTTTATATAAATGTCTACATATAAGAATAGAATATTTTCTATTTTAGTGTAGAAATAATAACTATATAATACTAGAATTTAAATGTTTTTTACACAGAAATTTCTGTATTTATCAGCAACTTAAATATAATTACCATTTAAAAATATTATTTAAATAAGTATTGATGATGAAATGATTAGGAGTTTTTTCTTGCTTCACCTACACAAATACAACCTCTTTGTAGTTCATAGCAAGACACTGGTATGGAGAATCCGTTATCATTCTGATTGTACATTGTGTTTGATGGAATTGTTCAAGCTGTGTAAAATCTAATTTGTACTCTCTTTAAGATAACACTGACTGTTTCAGTTAGCATCTTTTCATTATTATGTATACTATATAAATGGGGCACATCTTTCAGGGCCTTTTCGATTTAACAGTTTCAAGTCTAGTTTTAGGATAAGATAGTACAATTGTTGTGTTTTGATTGTAAATTTATATGTTTATTTCAGAAATATCCTTTCTGTAAAATGATTGGTATTCTTATATGAAATAACATAAATCATTTTTTGCATTCTGTAGACTTACCTTTTCTTATCGTCTCATGTCCCTGATTAGGATATGATTATTATATCTATCAGGGAAGATTTAGCAGTGTAAGAATCATTTTTTCTTGGATATGTAAATATTCCTAATTTGACACTTTTGCTAACAGTGGATAACTCAGTTGTATACTGCTTTAGAACATGAGAGAGTGAAATATGGTATTTTTCATTTGAAATTTAGAAAGCCGGGCATCTTAAACCACCAGATACTATTTTGGTATAATCTATCACTTCTGTTACATTTTATTGGATATAAATCATATTGTATCAGGTTGCATAGCGACAATATGGTTCACCAGGCATTCTATTTTTATAACTTTATTTAAAACTGACATGTAACTTGCTGTACCTGAAACCCCAAGTGAGCCAGTTATTGGAGTGTAACAAAGTTTTGACGTCAGAGTAGCTATTTATTCTCCTGGAAACCATTAGCGATGCATTACCCTTTGGCACTGCTGTTTTTGCAGAAACATGGTTAAAATTTTATGACTGATTTTGACCAATTAGATTTCTCTCCCTCTTAGAACTAAGCAATTATATCTATAAAACACATGAATATATATGTATGTGCATATATGTAACATGCACATGCTTTATATCCTTAAAATGTGTAATATATTTAAATATGTTTATATATCTATATTTATTTTAACATTACACATATCAAGCTTTTTTAAAAGTTTCTTTTCAGAAACTGAGCGTCATAGTTTTATTTTTCTTATTTTCACACCTGATTATTATTTTATGGAAATGAATTAACTGCATATTATTGTTATTACTATAGATATGGATGTTGATTAGCTGCATAGTGCTACCATGTTTGTTGGTATTAGTGCTGTTGTTATTATTTTAAAAGGTCCCCTTAACATTTGTTTACTATCAACAGTAGATTCTTTGGGAATTCATAGGGGCAATACCATTTTGTACACGTTTAATATAATCAGTTAAAGACAGGATTTTCTCCTGCTTAGCTTTGAGTGTTTTTCCTGTGAAAATATTAAAATATGTGCTGTGCATCCATGCATGGAGTTAAAAGTCCCTTGACTTCTGAGCCGGCCTAGTGCCAGCTTACATGCTGATCTCTGCCAGTGTATTTTAAATTGGATCTGATGGGACCACCATTTGGAATTAAGCAGAGGAAAAGATTTTAGATTTTTATTTAGTAAGCCAGTTGTTCTTCAAACCCTGTATAAAAACATTGCTAAACTTGTGTTTATGGAATAACTAACTTCTGTCAGCTTAGGGGATGCCTGTGTATAAGGAGAGAATGCTAATTCTCTCAAATTCCTGAGTGACACCTTAAATTCAATAATTATTACTACTGTTATTGTTATGAATTATCTACTTAGTAATTCTCACATATTGTTGAATTATTTTTCTTTGGGAAATTCAAATTTTTATATAATTTTTAAAATATGGCATCTGATAATTATTTCCCACATTGGCGTTTTTATATTTTGACATATTTATTTTTAATTGACAAAATTGCATATAGTTATCATGGACAACATGTTGTTTTGAAATATGTATACATTGTGGAATAGCTAAACATTATACATAAATTTGATAGGAGAACTCCATATTCGTAACTCCTTCAGCATGTTACAACCTTTTCCAACTCCATCTTTTTCCCTGAAACCTATCAAGAGTCTTTTGAGGTGCAAAATATGTAGGATGAGTTCCAACTCTAAAAGTAGTATATTGCTTCCAGAACATTGTAATATTATGCAGTGATCAAGAATAGAGGCAATGAAACGGAACAACCAGGGTTAGAATCTCAGTCTGCCACTACCCGTAACAATAGATTATTTCAACATTCTGAGTCAGTTATCTGATGTATAAAATAGGTGTAGTTGTAACTACCTCAACAATTTTTGTTTTTATAAGGATTCAATGAAATAAGCAGAAAGCCCTTAACTCAATGTCTGGCACATACTAATAACTCAAATTGTAGCTATCAATCATTTGTGGTATTAGACTTGGTAATTCTCCTTGTCTGCAGGGGTAGTATGGCATAGTGCTTAATAGTACAGGTTTTAGAATTATACTACTTGGGTTAGAATCCCAGCTCTACTATTTACTAGCTGTGTAACCTTCAAGAAGCCTCTTAACTTCTCTGCCTCAGTTTCTCCATCTGTAGAATAGGGGAATATAATATTACACATTTAATACATGTATCTGAAGATTATATGGATCAGAACAAGGAAAGTGCTTAAAACAATGCCTATCACATAGTAAGGGCTCAATAAATGTTAGCTATTATATAAAAAATCACTGAATGTGAGATTCCTGGTGTTTTAGAAATCTGTTTAAGTTTAGCCCTGGCATTTTGTAATTATTAAACAGGCCCAACTGCAGAAAAGATTTCTCTGGTCACACAGCATTTCTGGACATTTTGACATCCTACCTAGCAACCCTACAAATACTCTTACAATAAATATTTATTATAAGGCTCATTTTAATACAAATTAACCCAAATGACCCTAAATCTGAATGAATTCATTTAAATACTTGTATAAAATCATTTTGTTTCAGATTTTGTCGTTGCTCTTTTTTAAGTTAAGATATGTGGTCACTCTAGGAAACCTAGTTAAGTTGGCATAAGGCTAGTCTGGTTAATTCTAATTTAAGATTGACATTTGGTTGATACTAATATTCTCAAGCATACAATGAAGTTTGTTATCAGGCAGATGATTGCTGTCTTATAATTTAGTGGCCTAACGATCCACAGTGGTGACAAAAATGCAAGAGCTCTATAATTTCTTTTTATTTCCCACTGTCTTCTGCCCCGCGCCCCCCCCACCCGCCCCCGCCCAAGGTTGGATGCTAAAACTAAATCAGTCAATAGACTTTTTCTCCTGGCATGCCATTCTACCTTTTAAAATAATAAATATATGGGTCAAGAATTACTATATTAAAAGCCAAAATTGAAAAATGGGATCTAATTAAACTAAAGAGCTTCTGCACAGCAAAAGAAGCTATCATCAGAGTGAACAGGCAACCTACATAATGGGAGAAAAGTTTTGCAATCTATCCATCTGACAAAGGGCTAATATCCATAATCTACAAAGAACTTAAATTTACAAGAAAAAAACAACCCCATCAAAAAGTGGGCAAAGGATATGAACAGACAGTTCCCAAAAGAAGACATTTACACGGTCAACAAACATATGAAAAAAAGCTTGTCATCACTAGTCATTAGAGAAATGCAAATCAAAACCACAATGAAATACCATCTCACGCCAGTTATAATGGCGATCATTAAAAAGTCAGGAAATAACATATGCTGGAGAGGATGTGGAAAAATAGGAACGCCTTTACCCTGTTGGTGGGAATGTAAATTAGTTGAACCATTGTGGAGGACAATGTGGCCATTCCTCAAGGATCTAGAACTAGAAATACCATTTGACCTAGCAATCCCATTACTGGGTATATACCCAAAGGATTATAAATTGTTTGGCTATAAAGACACATGCACACATATGTTTATTGCAGCACTATTCACAACAGCAAATACTTGGAAGCAACTCAAAAGCCCATGAATGATAGTCTGGATAAAGAAAATGTGGTAGTTACAATTACACCTATTTTATACATGCATGGAATACTATGCAGCCATAAAAAAGCATGAGTTCATGTCCTTTGCAGAGACATGGATGAAGCTGGAAACTATCATTCTCAGCAAACTAACACAGGAACAGAAAACCAAACACTGCATGTTCTCACTCATAAGTAGGAGTTGAACAATGAGAACACATGGACACAGGGAGGGGAACATCACACACCAGTGCCTGTCAGAGGGTGAGGGGCCAGGACAGGGATAGCACTAGAAGAAATACCTGATGTAGATGACTGGTTAATGGGTGCAGCAAACCACCATGGCACATGTATACCTATGTAACAAACCTGCACATTCTGCACATGTATCCCAGAACTTAAAGTTTATTAATAAAAGAAAAAAGAATTACTATATTAAGCAGTTGTTGAATCGGGTTCATCACAGAGGGGAGTGCAAACACATTCCCTGAATCAACCTCTTAAAGCTATCTATAGTAATACTTTGACTTCATGGTTTTGGAATTAACTTGACCTGAGTTTAATTCTTAGCTTTACCACTACTAGCTGTGTGGCCTTGAGCAACTTTTTCACTCCATCGTTATCAAATATTTATTGAGCACTTATTCTACACCCTATTACTAACTAACCTAATAGAAAAAATACTCTCTAAGGCAACGTTTCTATAACGATAAAAATGTTTACATTATATAATTTATAGGATTGTGATACAGGTCAAAATATGATCATCTCTCTTAAAATATTCTGTGAATTATAAAGTTGTATACTAGTATTATTTGCTGTGAGCTGTATGAGAATAGGGACTGTGTCTTCCTCTGTTACCTCATTATCTAACATAGTACCTGACACATAGAAGTATTCAGAAAATGTCTGCAGCAGACTGATTTTCTTAAAGATCTCAAAAATATCTATTTGTATTTAGGATATTATTTCCAAAATTAAGCTTAAAATACAGATGATTTATTCTTTTGATTTTGTAATGGTATTCATATATAGTTCGAATTATGTGGAACATTTCTGAGGTACTTACTGCAAGAAAATGTGTTATTAGATAAAATCATTTTTGTATGTGCCCTATTATCAGCAGGCCCTGTTTTCTGCAAGGTAATGCAGGGTTTGAATTAAAAGAAATTGTTAAAAGTTGATTAAATCTACTATGGCCAACAACTGGTGCTATTTTTGTACATCTAGAGCTGTAGTTAATCTTCAGATTTTTGAATAATTTATTTTAGGTATCACATATATATATTGAGTGGCTGAAAATATATTTTGTACCTAAAATTAATAATAATTGAATAATAAAACCTAGTTAATTGTCACAATAGTCAGCTACCTAAAATGTTTCTAATTATTGGGACACTGTAATATAAAAGGTATAAAATATAAAATATAAAATATAAAAGGTATGTAATATAAAAGATATAAAAGGGTATATATTTATTAATGTTAGTAAATGGACTAAAGATACAGATTTCAGTACACTGGACCACATCTAAAAATATTTCATGATGTGTATTTTAGTAATATAGGAAGTGAAATCTTACAGACCAAAAAGTAATGCTGTATTAGGTAACATTAACTCAACAAAAATATCAGATTCTAAGGATTATTCTTGCATTGCACTTCCAGGTTTCAGTCTAATCACCAATCACCCTTTTGCAAAATAATGGCAATTAAGATCTACATAAACGAAACTAATGCCTAGTTGGGAAGATTATTTCGTACTAATATACACTTGCATATTCTTTTAAAATGAGAAATAATACACAGTATTCACAGGAATAAAACTCAGCAAATGGAAGGCACAGAGAAACCCTTTCAGAGAGAGGTCACTACAATATAGTATGGGTAAAAGAAATTTTCTTCTGAAACACACCCAGACAGAAACACATTCAGAAATTTTCTTCTGAAACAAATGCTAATTAATTTGCATTTACAGAAGGAATGAATTTTTCTTACTGTTACTGAACTTAAAAAAAGAAATGAAAATCCACTAAAACTCGTACTACCAATTTTAAGTTTTAATGAACTTTTTTCAGAGATATAAAAGGGTATATTTTCTTTTCCTTAGACTAAAGCCATTAGCTATTTGCCATAATATTCTTCTTATGTAATAACTTCAGAGTTTTGAAGCTAATGAGAACCGCCAACGGGAGAAAAGGTTTGTCATAGTTTCTGTTCTTTCTCTGGCTGCATCATTTCAGTATTCTAGTACTTTTTAGCAGCATTGTCAGTGAGTATTCAAGGCTAAGGAAAGACATAATATGTCTTCCTGGAGCATCAGTTTGATTTGCTAGCAAGTAAACTAAACTTATTTTATATTAAAATGAATATATATAGAGAGAGAGTAGAATAAAAAATGTTCATTAATTTTAAAATTCAAACCACAGACTATATGAGCTGTAATTTTGAACTAATGTATGGTTTATTTATTTGAATAGCACTGCTGACCTCCATCATACATCTTCCTTTCATTTTTAGATACTTGGTTGTATGTAGTTTTGCTTTTTCTTTATTTAAATTGAATTTAGAGTGCCATTTTAAAGTCCATCCATTATTGGATACTAGGGCAAGATTTAGTCATTTCAGACTTGTACACTAGAGTTAGGGCCAAGTTGATGCATGAAGGCAGATTAGTGCCCTCACACCATTTCTTCTCTGTCCATGACCTTATTGCTTACTGTCAGTAAGTGCAGTTTCTCTCTTCTCTCTGGGAGGTGGATCACACACACACACACCCACTTTCTGTTTTTTTGTTTTTGTTTTTGTTGTTTTGAGACGGAGTCTCACTCTGTTGTCCAGGCTGGAGTGCAGTGGTGTGATCTCGGCTCACCGTAAGCTCCGCCTCCTGGGTTCATGCCATTCTCCTGCCTCAGCTTACCAAGTAGCTGGGAGTAAGGTGCCCGCCACCTCGCCCAGCTAATTTTTTGTATTTTTAGTAGAGATGGGGTTTCACCGTGTTAGCCAGGATAGTCTTGATCACCTGACCTTGTGTTGCACCCACCTCAGCCTCCCAAAGTGCTGGGATTACAGGCGTGAGCCACCGTGCCCGGCCACACACACCTACTTTCTAAGGCTCAGTGTTTCTAGCAGCTGCCGTCTCTAACTTTATGTGACAACTGTTATCCTTTACCTTAATAGTTAGCATTTAATTTTTTTTTTTTTTTTTTTTTTACTCAATTACTTCATGTTTATTGTGCATACTTACTCTATGAAAACTGTCATCAGCCTCAGAACTATGCTGTTCCTGATGGTCTTGACAGACTTGCCAAAACCTCTTTTTCTTTTTGGTGTACTTAACCATGGCTCCTTAAAAGGAGTTGAATGAGAACGCCACAGGAAAATCCCCAGAATACAGCTTGCTGTATTAATGTTGATTCTTTGGGTCAGTAGTGAAACATCCATAATTTATAAACATTCCCCAGATGATTGTACTGTTCACTCTTTATTTAGAGACCACTGGTTTAAATCATCCAGTCCCTTCATACTAGGATTCCGGCAGTCATTCAAACACCTTGCTTCAACAGTGTCAAGCACTCAAAACTATTAGTATGTAAGTTGTGATATAATTTCCTGAATAACTGATAGAATCAGTGGGGTTATCTTGGCAGTTTGTATGCATAGTGATTATTTAGAGGTTGAATTTACCTAAACCACTTTGGAAGACATGAGTATTAGAAAGTGATGCCTCAGAAAGATGGACACTCCTTATTCTTATTACAGTAAGGCTTATAGAAAATTGGGTAAGAGGATGATATGAAGGTAGCAAGGTTCCAATATACAGGAACCAGACATATTAGAAATCATAGAAGAATCAGTTTAAAGGCCTTTTTGCAAATATTGTCTGATAGTTATTACTTGGAGAAAATCAGATTATACATAAAATAAACCTTTCTACATATGAAAAAAATGTATTTTTTCCTGGGAAAAATATACTAGCAAGAAAAAAAAGAATACTCAAAAATGAATTTTGTTTAAATGGTGTATTGTGATTGTAATGCCATTCTTCAAAGTAAAATCCCGCAAAGTTTTTTTTCTTCAATGTATTAATTAACTTTAATTGAACTTCCTGGCTTTGGTTGGTATGCATTGTGAATTTTATTTTCTTTGTTAGTGGAACATGCCAGCATTTTTCCTTTAAGTGTATTTAAGTTTTTCCATGATATTGTAGGTGGCAATATATCATAAACAAAAATTTTAAACACATACACTCTTTGAAACTGATTGACTGTATTTTTAAGGTAGCTTCATAAAGCTTGTCATAACGTGGAATTGTAAAAGATAAATTTCTAAGACTATGTTCTTGTAACAATTATGAGATACGTACTGCATAACTATATATTTGCCCCTCCAAAACAACTGTTATGCATATGCATTTGCTTATGTCTTTTCCTTAGCACTCTGATCACATCAAAGTATGGTGAAAAAAAAACTTTGAAATTCAAGATTTTTTATGCTTCTCAAAGTCATCACAATCTCCATCATTAGAAAGTACTTATTGAACACTTACAATCTTTTCAGTGCTAAAGACATAGTAGAAGTGTATGACATGGTCCACAGTACCCTTAAGAGATTTTTGTACTAGTTGCAGAGGCAGCAGAATGGATACATGAAAGGTAAATAGAAGCATGACAATACATGAAAAATAAATAGAAGCATGACAAAGTAGCATATAAGGAGTGCCAAATGAATCATCAATAAGCTCTATTGAGGGTCTTCAAGATGGCTGACTAGAAGCATTTCATGCCTGCCTTCTCTATTTAGAAGAATCAAAATAGTGTATAAACAAGCATAGTTTGAATACATTTATCAAGAGAGAACTCAGGAATGCAACAGAAAAATGACAGAAAACATGAAAAGCAAGGAAAGAGAAGAAAGGCAGCCTACTTGTATGAGATTGGCTGGGAGCCAGGTAACTTCCCAACATGGGGAAAGGGTAAGTGAGAAACATCCTGCAGCTCACATCTCCATCCTCGAAGCATGCAATCCTGGTTACAGGAGAGCCCCTTGACCCTCCCAGTCACAGAAACACAGGGAGCTGCCAAGAGACCATGGGATGGAATTGCTCCAGGGAGGGAGCTAATGCTGGGTCCTGCACTCTTTCTGAGACCTACATGGCTATAGAAAGGTGCCATTTTTAAAACTGTCCTTTGGCAGACTGCATGCTGTCCTGGAGCCCAGAAGTGTTAGTTGTGAGGCATTAGGATAACTTGGGCTGTTGCTACTAAAACTTGGAAGCAAGGTGGGAGCACTGCTGCAGCCAAGGCTGAGAAGAGAGAACCAAGCTGGGCTGCAGCTAGTGGTACTGGGAAGTGAGCACCATTGGAAAGGTGAGAGGGGCACTAGTTGCTGTTGGGACTTAAGTTATTTTCTGGCTTGGGACTCCTGCAGCCAGGGCTGGGATGCAAGATAGGTGCTACTGCCTCAACTGGCACCTACCTGGAAGCACCACCTGAAGGCCTGGAGATTTGAAGACGTTGCCAACATCAACACACACCTGTGGGACCCAGAGAATTGTTCTACCACTGCTACAACCATGGCCTATGTCATGCCTGCTGCCCAAGGGCCTAAGAACCTGCCTTCTCACCTGGTCTTTTGCTGCTGCTACCAATATCCAAGCAAGCCACCTGTAGGACAAAGAATCAGCCCACCAGTAACAGCCAACACTAATGTGAGTATAAACTGCACTGGGACACAAGGATAAACACACCCAGCTCACTGCAGCCACCACTTGAGCCTGAAGACTGGCCCATCTGGCATCCCAGTACCCAGCACCCAGCACCACTTAACCACCACCTCCAACTGTACCCTAACCCACTGAGGGAATCACAGAGAGTATACTACTGCATATACCCAAAATCAAAGCCAAAGTGCCCTACCCAACCAACATCATAGATATATCTTTAGGAAAGAATCCTCCCCTACGAAAGTATTAGGTGGGTGCAAAAGTAATTGTGATTTTACCATTTAAAAGTAATGACAGGCTGGGCACAGTGGCTCACGCCTGTAATCCCAGCACTTTGGGAGGCTGAGGCGGGCAGATCACGAGGTCAGGAGCTAGATACCAGTGGGAGGCTAAGGCAGGAGAATCACTTGAACCCAGGAGGCGTAGGTTGCAGTGAGCCGAGATCGCGCCTCACTGACTCCAGCCTGGGAGACAGAGTGAGACTCTGTGTCAAATAAATAAATCAACAAACAAATAAATAATTGTAATGACAAAAACTCCAGTTATTTTTCCACCAACCTAATAAATTCAAAAATAGGAGGAAATGACTGTCACTTGAGATGTGCAGATAGCAACATAAGGACACAGAAAATATGTAAAAGCAAATAAATTTGATAACTCCAAAGGAAAATAATAATTCACCAACAGTAAATCTTAATCAAAAATAAATTTTTGGAATCCCAGATAAAGAATTTAAAATATGGATTTTGAAGAAGGTCATTGGGGATATGACAGAGAAACAATTCTGAGAAACAATACAAAAATTCAGAACAATTCAAGATATGAATGAGAAGTTTACCAAAGAGACTTTTTTTTTTTTTAAAGAAGCGAATAGAAATTTTGGACTGAAGATTTCATTGAAGTAAATACAAAATACATTTGAACGCTTTAACAATAGAGTAGACCAAGCAGAAGAGAGAATCTTAGAAGGTGAAGACAGCTCTTTTGAAATAACCCAATCAGACGAAATAAATAAATAAATAAGCCAAGCCATTGTGGCATTAGTGACAACATACAGCAACTGAATATTACAATTATTGGTATCCCATGGATCAAACAAAATGAAAGGATTAGAAAATCTATTTAATCAATAATATCTGAAAAGGTATCAAGTCTAGCATGAGATTTAGACATTCAGATACAGGAGGCTCAGTGATCCCCGGGAAGATATAAAACAAAAAATTCTTTACAGCACATTATTTTCAGACTGTCTAAAGATAAAGAAGGAATTCTAAAAACAGTAAAAGTGTCTATTCACCTATAAAGGAAACTTCATCAGACCAACACTGGATTTCTCATTAGAAACCTTACAGGCCAGAATAGAATGAGATGATATCATCAAAGTGCTGAAAGAAAAAGAAAACTCAACCAAGGATCCTATCTCCAGCAAAATGTGCCTTCATAAATGAAGGAGAAATGGCCTTTCTTAGATAAGCAAATGATAAGTGAATTTGTTACCACTAGACCAGCCCTGCAAGAAGTGCTCGAGAGTCCTAATCCTGGATGTGAAAGGACAACATCTACCATCATGAAAATATGAACGTGTAAAGCTCAACTAGTAAACCATTCGCACAGAGGAGGAAGAGGAAGGATTCAAATAGTAGCACTATAGAAATCCACCAAACTGGAACAACAAATAATAAGAAAAAAAATGAAAAATATATAATACAAGTAGAACACTATTAACAGTGTGTTGAATGAAGCCTCACATATCAATAATAACCTTATACATAGATTAAATTCTCCACTTAAAAGATATAGAATGAGTGAATGGATTTTAAAATGAACCAACTATATACTGCTTACAAGAAACCAGTAAAGAAATATACTGCACGTTCTCATTTATAAATGGTTGCTCAAAGATGAGAACTCATTAACACAAAAGGAACAAGAGACACTGTGTCCTACTTGAGGGTGGATGGTGGGAGGAGAAAAAGGAGCAGAAAAATGTAATTATTAGATACTAGGCTTAATACCTGGTTGACAAAAAATCTGTACAACAAACCCCTGTGACACGAGTTTACCTATATAACGAACCTGCACATGTACCACCGAAGCTAAAATAAAAGTTTTTTGTTAAAAAAAGAAAGAAATATATAAACTGAAAGTAGAGGGATGAAAAACATATTCCACACAAAAATAAACCAAAAATGAGTAGAATTAGCTGCTTATATCAAATAAAACAGACTTTAAGTCAAACAGTAAAAAATAAGTCAATCAAAAAGGTCATTACATATTGATAAAGAGATCATCAGTAAATTATCCTTTTTTATTTTTTTAGGATAGACCGTATGCTAGGCCACAAAACAAGTCTCAACAAATTTTTGAAAAACCAACATCATATCAAGTGTCTTCTCAGACCACAGTAGAACTGGAAATCAATACCAAGAGGAACTTTGGAAATGATACAAATACATGGAAATTAGACAACATGCTCCTGAATGACCATTGGATCAATGAAGAAATTAAGATGGAAATCAAAAAATTTCTTAAAGCAAATAAAAATGGAAACACTACTTACCAAAACTTTTGGAATATAGCAAAAGCAGTCCTTAAAGGGAAGTTTATAGCAATGTATGGCTTACATCAGACAATCAGAAAGACTACAAATTGACAATCTAATAATGCACCTCAAGGAACTAGAAAAACAAGAACATACCAAACCTCTAACTAGTGGAAGAAAATATATAAAAAGATCAAAGTGAAGCTGAGTATGAGATTAAAGAAACAATATAAAGGATCAGTGAAACAAAAAGTTGATTCTTCAAAAATATAAACAAAATTGATAAGCCACTAGTTCAACTAACCAAGAAAAAAAGACCCAAATAAAACCAAAAATGAAAAAGGAGACATTACAACTTATAACACAGAAATAAAAAAACGATCATTAGAGGCTTATGAACAACTTTATGCTTGCAAACTAGAAAACCTAGAAGAAATGGATACATTCTAAGAAACATACAACCTGAGATTGAACAAGGAAGAAGTAGATATCCTGAACAGACCAGTAATGTGTAGCAAGGTTGAGTCAGTAATGAAAAGTTTCTCAACAAAGAAAAGCCCAGGACTATATGGATTCATAGCTGAATTCTGCCAACACAAAGAAGTACTAGTATAAATTTCCCTAGCACTATTCCAAAAAATCAAAGAGGACATAATTCTCCCCAACTAATCCTAGAAGATCAGAATTACCCTGACATCAAAACCAGACAAAGATCAAAAAACAAAACAAAACAAAACAAAAAACAGCTTACAGACCAGTAGCCCTGATTAGCATAGATGCAAAAATTCTTAAGAAAAGACTAGCAGCTAATGCAAAAAAACATCAAAAAGATTCACCATGATTAATTTATACTTGGAATGCAAGAATGATTCAATATACACTGATCAATAAACATAATACATCACATCGACAGAATGATGTACAAAAGCCATATATATAATCTTAATATACACAGAAACAACATTTAGTAAAATTCAGCATCCCTTCGTGATAAAAACTCTCAAAAATCTAGGCATAGAAGGAACATTCCTTAAAATACTAAGTGCCATCTATTACATACCCACAGCTAACATCATACTGAATAAAGAGAAGTTGAAAGTCTTTCCTGTAAGAACTGTTAAAAGACAAAGATGCTCACATTCACCACTGCCTTTCAACATAGTAGTGGAAGTCCTACCCAGAGGAAGCAGGCAAGAGAAAGAAATAAGTCATCCAAATGGGAAAAAAGGAAGTCAAATTATTCCTCTTTGTTGATCATATCATTTTATATCTGGATCAAGCTAAAGACTCCACCAGAAACCTTTTAGATTTAATAAATGAATTCAGTATAGTTTCAGGACTCAAAATTAGCATACAAAAGTCAGTAACATTTTTATACAGCAGTAGTGATCTAACTGAAAAACAAATCAAGAAGGCAATCCCACTTATAATAGCTGGAAAAAAATGAATACCCAAGAATAACCAAGGAGCTGAAAGATCTCTATAAGAAAAACTGCAAAACATTCATGAAATAAATTGAAGATGACACAAACAAATTGATAAACATCCCATGCTCATGGATCTAAAGAACTAATATCATTACAGTGACCATATTGCCCAAAGATATCTACAGATTCACTACAATCTGTATCAAACACGAATGTCATTCTGCACAGAATTAGAAAAAAAAATTCTAAAACTCATGGAACCAAAAAGAGCTTGAATAGCTGAAGCAATCTTGAGCAAAAGTAACAAAGCTAGAGGCATCACATTACCTGACTAGAAAACTGACTTGAAAACATGTTACAAAACCAAAACAGCCTGGTATTAGTATAAAACTAGACACATAGATCAATGGAACAAAATAGAGAACTCAGAAATAAAGCCATATATTTACAGCCAGCTGATCTTTGACAAAGCTGTAGGAGAAAGTATACCCTGTTCAGTAAATGGTGATAGGAAGATTGGATAGCCACACACAGAAGAATGAAACTGGACCCCTGTCTCTCTTCATATATAAAAATCAACTCAGTATGAATTAAGTTAAATGTGAGAGCTGAAACTATTAAAAAGGCTAGAAGAAAACTCTACCTTGGTTTAGGCAAATAATTTGTAACAAAGACCTCAAAAGTACAGTCAACAAACCCGAACATAAATAAATGGGAATTAAATTGAAAAGCTTCTGCACAGCAAAAGAAATAATCAATAGAGTGAATACACAACCTATTGAATGGGAGAAAATATTTAACAACTATTCAGCCGTAACGGAAAACAGTAAGAAGATTTCTTCAAACACTACAAATAGAATTACCATTCAATCCAGCAATATCCCTTCTAGATATCTACCTAATGAAAAGAAATTAGTATATCAAAGGGATACATGTACTGATATATTTATCACAGTGCTGTACACAATAGCAAAGATATGGAATCAACCTAAGTGTTCATCAACAGATAAATGGATAAGGAAAATGTATGTATATACATAATGAAATGTTATTTGACCTTAAGAAAGGATGAAATTGGCCAGGCGCGGTGGCTCATACCTGTAATCCCAGCACTTTGGGAGGCCGAAATGGGCAGATTACCTGAGGTCAGGATTTCGAGACCAGCCTGGCCAACAATGTGAAACCCCATCTCTACTAAATATACAAAAATTAGCCGGGCAAGGTAGCACACACCTGTAATCCCAGCTCCTTGGGAGGCTGAGGCAGGAGAACTGCTTGAGCCCGGGAGGTTGCAGTGAGTCAGCACTGCCCTCCAGCCTGGCTGACAGAGCAAGACTCGGTCTCAAAGAAAAAAAAAAAAAAAAAAAAAAAAGAAAGAAAGAAAGAAATAAAATGGAATCATGTCATTTGAAGTAATGTGGATGGAACTAGAGGTCGTTATCTTAATTGAAATAAGCTGGGCACATAAAGACAAATATTGTATGTTCTCACTTATATGTAGGAATTAAAAATTTTGATCATATGGAGGTTGAGTGGAAAGATAACAGAGACCAGGAAAGGTGACTGCGTTGGGGAGGAGAGAGGGTGAAGAGAAGTGAGTTAAAGGGTGCAAACATATAGTTGGAAGGAATAAATTCAGTGATTGCAGAATAAAGTGAGTATAGTTTAAAAAAATTGTACTCTGGTGCTGGACACGCGAAATGCCCTGACTTAAGGATATGCATTATATACTTGTAACAAAATTTCATGTCTGCCCCATAAACTTGTACAGAAACAACAACCCAAAAAATCTCTATGAGTGTCTAGAAGGAGAAATTATCACCAAGCATTGTATAGACTTTATATGAGAGAGAATTCGCGTGGGTGTCAGAAGCAGGCACACACTGGGGCAACGGAATTTAAGCACAGAGGAAGTAGATGTTTTTATGTGACAATTATGTGGAATAAAGGATTCAGCATTTGAACATCATGTAAAAAGAATAAAATTAAATGTTAAAAAATCAAGGGATAAAGCAGTTCTCACCAAGGAAATTTTCTTTTAAAAATTCTTTCTTACTCATTTTCTAATCTGTTTTATAATATTAAAGTAAATAAACTTCCCCATGAGGGCCCAAGAGTAATGAAACCTCTAGGCCTTGTATTTGAGAAAAATCACATTTTTATTTGGTATTTCTTTTACTATCAGATATCTGTCTCCTGAGGGTGTTGGCCTAAACCTAAGACCAAAGAATTCTTCCATTTAAAAAATTTGTTATATATTCATTTAATAAACCTTTACTAAGTCTTACTATTCTAAGGCAATTACAAAAGCTCTCTTCAGTTCTCACCTCTGTCCTGTCTTCAGTACTGCATACTTAGATCTTGCCACGTGAATGTCAACCTGATAATATCATCTTTTGTATAGGTTGTTGAATTTGGTTTGTACATACTTTGTTAATTTTCTTTTTTTTTTTTTTTTTTTTTTTTTTGAGGCGGAGTCTCGCTCTGTCGCCCAGACTGGAGTGCAGTGGCGCAATCTGGGCTCACAGCAAGCTCCGCCTCCCGGGTTCAGGCTATTCTCCTGCCTCAGCCTCCTGAGTAGCTGGGACTACAGGCGCCCGCCACCTCGCCCGGCTAGTTTTTTGTATTTTTAGTAGAGACGGGGTTTCACCATGTTAGCCAGGATGGTCTCGATCTCCTGACCTGGTGATCCGCCCGTCTCGGCCTCCCAAAGTGCTGGGATTACAGGCTTGAGCCACCGCGCCCGGCCGTTAATTTTCATTACTTTGTTTTATCCATGAGAAAGATTGGCCTTTAGATTTGTTGTTCTTGTTGTTTGAGATAGAGTCTTGCTCTGTCACCCAGGCTTGCATGCAGTGGTACAATCTTGGCTCGTCACTGAAACCTCCGCTCCCCAGACCCAAGCGATCCTCCCATCTCAGCCTCCTAAGTAGCTGGGACCACAGGCGCACACTACCGTGCCTGGCTATTTTTTTGTATTTTTGAAAGAGACAGGGTCTTGCCATGTTGCCCAGGATGGTCTCAAAGTCTTGGGCTCAAACAATGCTTCTGCCTCGGCCTCCCAAAGTGCTGGCATTGCAGGCATGAGCCACTGTGTCCGACTGACCTTTAGTTTATCATGTAATGTCTTTCTTGAATTTTGTGTCAGGGTTATGATGACCTGGTGAATTGTATTTTGATAATAGTGTAGCTCCACCATCTTTCCTTTGTTTAATATTTGCATGACATCTATTTCTGTCTTCTTACTTTCACCTCTTTTTGATACTAACATTTGAATTGTGTTATTTATAGGCAGTCTATAATTTGATTGCTAAAATTCAATCTGATACTCCTTTGTCTTTTAATTATTTACTTAAGTAATACTTGGTGTAATTTCTTATGTATTTGGGTTTAAATCTACCCACCATGTTTCTGTTTGTTCTCCATTTGTTCAAGCTATTCTATGTTCCTTTTTCTCTCCTCTATTGTCTTTTAAAAATTAGTCCATTTCGTCATCTGCTTTCTTATTTTGTTATACATTATTTTATTCATTTTGAGGTTTCTTTGGTGATCACAACCCACATGATTGTCTTAGGAAAGACTAACATGGCTAGGTGCAGGGGCTCATGCCTGTAATCTCAGCACTTTGGGAGGCCAAGGCAGGCGGATCACAAGGTCAGGGGTTCAAGACCAGCCTGGCCAACATGTTGAAATCCCATCTCTACTAAAGATACAAAAAAATTAGCTGGGCATCATGGTGCATGCCTATAATCCCAGCTGCTCGGGAAGCTGAGGCAGAGAATCGCTTGAACCCGGGAGACAGAGGTTGCAGTGAGCCGACATCACGCCATTGCACCCCAGCCTGGGCAACAGGGTGACACTCTGTCTCAAAAACAAAACAAAGCAAAACAAAACAAAAAAGGAAAGGCTAACATAAATTAGTAAATAGTAATTTTACGTCCTCCAGGACATTGTAATTGCAAGGACCTTGGATCATGTTAACTATATTAATTCTACTCTTTCCTTTTGTGCCACTACCATATATTTTAATTCTACATATGTATTGATCTCCCAAAAAAGTATTGTTTTGTACAGTCTGTATTAATCTGAAATTAGCATATATTTACACTTTTCATTGCTTTTTTTCCCGGTTATTCATTGCTTTGGTTGTATTTGTGATTATTTTCTTCTGCCGGAAGAAAACTGTTTTTAATATTTCTTTTAATATAGGTCTCTTGCAGGTGAACTAACTCAATTTCCTTTAGCTGAGAATATCTCTATCTGCCTTTAATTTTTGATGGAAATTTGATTGTTAGTCTTCTGGCTTCCATTATTTTAGTTCTGACTGTTGCTCCCTTGAGTGTAATGTATCTTTTTTCTTCTGGCTGTTCCTTAGTAATTTTATTTCCTGTTGTCTTTTCAAATTTTACTATGATGGTCCTAGTTTTGCATTTTTGCTTTTGTATGTATGTTTATCTTTTTTGTAGTTTATTGTATTTCTTTAATCTGTGGTTTGAAATCTTGAATCATTTTGGAAAGCTTGGCCATTGTTTTTAAATATTGCTTTTATTCCATTCTTTATTTCCTTTTTTTTTTTTTTGGAATTCCAGTCATATGTATGTTAAGTTCTCTCACCATGTCTCTTTTGCTCTTTTGTGTGTGTGTGTGTGTGTGTGTGTGTCTTCCAAATTATTTCCAATCTCTTCCTCAATCTGAATAGTTTCTAATGAACTGTCTTTCATGTTCCTAATTCTCTCTGGCTATTTGTAAGCCGCTCTTAAGCGCATCTATTGAATTCTTAATTTTGATTATTATACTTTTCTGTTTTCCATTTCATCTGATTTTTATTTTATTTAACTGTTTTCTATAGAGCCATTTCTGGGATAAAATTATCTGGTTTGTCCTCTGTTTCCTTGAGTATATTAACCAGTTATCTTATAGTCCATTTTGATAACTCTATTCTGTATTCTGTATGTCCTTTTCTATCATATATTCCTTAAGCTTGGTATGTGTTCTTATCCCTGTGTCTGTCTAGTAATTTTTATTTTATTTCACACATTGTTTTTAAAAAATTATGGAGATAATTTGAGAGTCTTGAAGGTGTCTTCCTCCAGATACCACTTAATGTTACTTCTGGCAGGCAATTCATCTAAGACTATGTTCCTCTAATGCAGTAAAGCTTGAGTTGATTGGAAACTGAATTTCAGTACTTGTATAATGATCTATTTTTTGTTGACCCTTCTACTAGTTTAATCCCAGTTTTAGCCCTTTAGCACCCCAACTGAAATTCTGGGGCTGTTGCCTGGTCATATCCACGTGGATGGGTCCTGAACTCTAATATTTATCTCCTGTATCCTATGAAGCCACCGAAAGTTCTCCTTGGTTTCTTCAGCTCTCAGCATCCACTTGCAAATAAGTAGGACATTAGTGGAATACCTGCTCCAATGTTGGGCTCACCTGTTTTCACTTTTCTTTTTTCCCTCAGGTCTTAGCTGTTTTTATAGCTCTCTGATTCCTTCAAATGGGTAATTATAATTGTCTTATCTAGCTTTTCTAGTTTTGTTCTGTTGAAGAGTTGGTCTGATCAAGTTAAACTGCTGTAAACAGAAATAGATGTTTCCAAATGTATTGATTTTTATTGTTTCCTGGAATATAAGTTCTACAATCATTGGTACTTTATTTTATTTGTATCTCAGGTGGCTAGAAAAGTGCCTGACATTTAGTAGTAGCTCAGTAAATATTTATTTGTTGTTTGTTTTTATAGTTGAGCACTGGACAGTCTTAACTCCTGAGCTGACTGTGTCTGTAACTCAGTGGCCATGGGACTATTACATATGAGTGAGTGGTAAAGGTTTGGGACCTGCTGGATTGTTATTCCAGAACAGGGAAAGATTACTTCACTGAATAAATTTTAAAAGGGTTACTGAGACAGAGAAATATAATTGTGTTTTATTATTTATAAAATATATTTTGTTAAAGTCAATGTGTGAGCTGCAAATGAATGACTAAATCAATTTTTAAAAAATGTTTCTTGAAGGGAAGGAAGGACAATGGTTAGTAAAGATAATGCTTTCAAAGTATTACTTGTTGCTAACATGACTAGGTCTATACACATTATCTTCTTATAGAACCCTTGCTGCTAACATACTGCTCTCTCCCAGATTATCACGTATTCGACTTTGACAGATCCCTTTGCCACAGACTTCTGTTTTGTTTCTACCCAGATTTATATTTCTGGCACTGGAACCTTGCCCTTAAGTCTACTTATGAGTTGTACTGTCAATCACCAACCAACACTGTATGTTTCTCTTAATGCTTTTAAAAAGAAGCTACCTTATAACAATAACAATAAAAAGTCTCAATCAGCAGAAGCGAATCTAGATTAGAGGAAAAAAAGTACACTTTCTCCTTCCTAATTACAAATTAACTGCTAAATATGAAAAGAGTATGATATATTGTTTACAAAAATGCTTCCTAGAATTTGTCTGTTTTCTGTATGCATTCCTTTCATGTTGTCCATCAATGCTTTCCATCAAGAGGTGAAGTTTGTTACTATAGCCCTTGAATCTAAACTGAGCTATTTGACTTGCCTTGGCTAATAGTATATTCGAAAACAGGGCACAGTCAGAAACTTTAGAAGTTCTTGTGCGTTGGAATTGCCCTGCATTGCTACTTTTGAAACAAGAACATTCTTTTTTTGGAAAAACTTGGGTTAACCTGCTAAATGCTGGAGACATATGGTCCAGTCATCATCTTTACCCCAACCAACTTCCCGATGTGTAAGTGAGGCCATGTGGAACCAACTAGACCTCAGTCAACTCACTGTCAAAAGAATCACCAAGCTGAGCCCAACTTAGATTGCTGACCCATAGAATCAGAAGCTACTAAATTTTAGGGTAGTTTGTTACATAGCAAAAATTAAGTGATCCAGAGAGAATCGTGACCATCATTATTAATTATTTTCATGGACCATTTTTATGTTTTTGTCAGTTGAGTATGTCTGCATTCTACATTTGTTTGCATATTATATTAGTATTCATTACTGTATGTGAGATTAAAGATATATAATTACTTAAAGCCTTTATTTAATACTATTGGTTAGGCTGGAAGAGTGTTACATCCTAGTAGGATAAACATAATAGATGTTTTTCTTCCTGTGCTCTCTCAGAAAGTTAGTACCAAATTCAAAGTTTTTCTTGAAAATTTGGGAACAGATTTTATATTTTTAAATTGCTTTATCCAGTAGCTCTGATTCTACATAAGTAAGTCTTCTGTCCGTGAAACAAAATTATTTATTCCTGGACAGCAAAAGTACCCTTTTATATCAAGCACCTTAGAAACCATGGGAATTTTGGATTTCTGTAGCCAAGATGGATGAGCACTTATTAACTAAAGGATGCTCAACCTTGTGAGTGGATTGACTTTATAATTTGTGAAGCTATTTGTTCTTAACTCCTCTTATTAGATTGTATGCCATTAGAAGAATGATGAAGTTCCATGTTCCATGTTCAATTCTAATAAGTACACAGTGAGTGGTAGCCATTCTTACATCACCAGTCTTAGATATATACTAGAGCACCTTAGTCATTTATAGCAAAAGAGATTCATAACTTGTACTACCAGTGGAAATGACTTGCCAGTGTCGGGATTAGCAATACTTATTATAGTCAGAGAACCTCAGAAATGGCTGCCTACAACCAAGATATTGTTTGCATTCTACTGCTGCGTCCCTTTACTTTTATTGGGGTTGGATTGAGAAAGCTTTCTCATTTAGCAGGTGTTCTGGATCACAAGCAACATTCTGCTTACATCCTGGAGAACATAGGATGATACTTTTCTGTTACTTTTAACACTTGTTAAATGCACGTGCAAAAATACTGAAAATTAAAGCTTGAAAGGAAAAATGAAGAATGGAGGAAAGGAAGAAGTAAAAGAAAGAAGAGAGCAATGGAAGGGGAGTGAGTGAGGGAAAAATGGGCATGTAATCTGCCTATCTAGGAAAATTAGCCTTAACATAATTGCATATATGAGATAAAGAGCAGAGTCTAAAGTTGTGGCTGACTTTTTAACAACTGGTCAGCAAACTTCATGGATGTTTCCTTTACTCTGAGAACAATTCAATTCTAGGAACACATAACTGATATAGCATCAGAAAACTGTCTTAAACACATTTATTTTGTGGTGGTACATAACTTTTTTTTATACTTTCGTACTTGTACATTATAATGTTGAGCTTTGTACCACAATGATTATTACAACTTCGTTATTTACTCATAGTGAGTTATGAAACTATATGAATATTTTCTGTTAAACAGCTAAGCTTGAGGACATCCAAGAATGCAAACATCCTCTATAAGATCTTATGTTTATTTTACAAGTACATTAGCTGTAAGCAGGATAATAGCTATAATGTCTAAGGAATTAAGACTGGACAGTAGTGATTTGTTATAGGCTTTTGCTGCAGTATGAAGAAGATTTTTGTAGTTGAAGATAATCTGTGAATCCTAAAAGGACTGTAGAAAATGCATAAGCCAAAAATTGTACTTACATTAAAAAAATAGCAAAACTGCCCAAGTACAGTATGGAGGAAATAGGCTTAGCAGCAGTGTACATGAAAAAGACTAAAGGGATTTAGGCAGTGTAAGTCAACAGTGTCAAATAAATTCTAAAACTAATTTCATCTTGAGCTCTATTAATATAACTAGAACAAGGGGAGCAAGAATTTACTTTATTCTTGCTGATCATTATGGAATTCAGATCTAGGGACATAGGCAGACTGGAACACATTCAGAAAAGAGCAGCCAGCATGGAGAAGATTTTTTTTTTACAGGGTATATCTAAAGAAACAAAATATACATGGTGATGTGGTTTGGCTCTATGTCCCCATCCAAATCTCACCTCAAATTGTAATCTCCATAATCTCCATTTGGCAAGGGCAGGACCAGGTGAAGGAATCCGGTCTTGTAGGCAGTTTCCCCCATGCTGTTCTGGTGATAGTGAGTGAGCTCTCACAAGATCTGATGGTTTTATAAGCATCTGGCATTTCCCTGGCTTGTACTCACTCCATCCTCCCTCCCACCCTGTGAAGAAGGTGCCTGCTTCCCCTTTGCCTTCCACCATAATTATAAGTTTCGTTACAATCAGGAGAACTGTGAGTCAACTAAATCTCTTTCCTTTATAAATTACCCAGGCTTGAGCAGTTCTTTATAGCAGTATGAGAATGGACTAACGCACGTGATGTAAATGACGAGTTGATGGGTGCTGACGAGTTGATGGGTGCAGCACACCAACATGGCACAAGTATACATATGTAACAAACCTGCACGTTATGCACATGTACCCTAGAACTTAAAGTATAATAAAAACAAAAACAAAAACAAAACAAAAAAAAGCAAACTTGTCCAACCTGCAGCCCAGGGGCCACATGCAGCCCAGGATGGCTTTGAATGTGGCCTAACACAAATTTATAAACTTTCTTAACACATTATGAGATTTTTTGTGATTTTTTTTTTAGCTCATGAATTATCCTTAGTCTTAGTGTATTGTATATGTGACCCAAGACAATTCTTCGTCTTCCAGTGGCCCAGGGAAGCCAAAAGATTGTACACCCCTGGTTTGGAGTAAAGAAGACTTAAAGAACTTGAGAGCTATAGTACTTAGCATGTTTTTAATTACAAGTAAAATAATAACCCATCAAACTGTTTTCAGCAACAAAGATAATTTATGGGTTCTTATGACTTAAAACTTCAGGAGTATGTTGTATTTTAGGTGAGGCTCAATTCAGTGGCCTGGTTAATCTTTCTCTCTACTTTGCTTTCTATAATGTTGGCCAAAATTGGCTGCCACTGTCTCCTTCCTTGGGGCAATTTAGCTGCTGGTTTACTCGCAGTCATCAGAGCTATGTGCTGCTTCTTTCATATCAAGTAAGTGTTAGAAAAACCTTCTTTCCCCAGTAGCTTGATGGAAAAAAGAAGAATCTTCTTTCCCCTGACCCCAGGAAGTATCTCTTATATCTCACTGGCCAGAGTTGTGACTTGTGCCAATTTCTGAACCAATTATAGTGGGCCATTCGGATAATGTACACAAAGTAGTGTAGCTAATAAAAAATCTACCTCTTGAGTAGAGATATTGTATCTGTCAGACTACTAGGAGAAACAGAATCAATAGGAAGTAGATAAATGCATATGTATCACACACACATATATATTATGATATCTTATTACATGAAGAAATTTATTTCAAGGAGTTGACTCACCTGATTGCAGAGTCTGACATATGTGAAATCTGTAGGACAGTCCAGCAGGCTGGAAACTATCTGGTAGAAGCTGATGTCGTGGTCTTCAGGCAGAATTTTCTTCTTCCTCTGGGAAACGTCAGGGCTTTCAGCTGATCGGATGAGGCATATCTACATTATTAAGGATAATTGCCTTTAATTAAAGTCGGCTGATTGTAGATATTACACATATTTACAAAATACCTTCACAGCAACACATAAATTAGGGTCTGATTAAATAACTGGGCATGAAAGCTTAGCCAAGTTGATGTATAAACTATCATGGATATGATCAATCTTTCTCAAAATATTTAACTGAAATTATGAGTTCCTTTTGGAATTGACAGATTGGAAACTAAGGTAGCTAACAAATATCCTTTACAGTAGCTAACAGTACATGTATGAACAGCTGCTCTGGGGAATAGGTTTTCAACTTGCTTGACATAGGGGAATACTAGGGACAAAAGTTATACAAGTAGCAATAAAATAGCTATCAAGTAAAAAAGAACTGTTTAACAAAACAGTAGTGAATTCCTGTTACTGAAAATGTTCAAATGTGAACTAAGGACTGTGGTGTAAGACCCCAGATTAAGGCCCAGTTATTATGTGTTCCTTAACTTTTGGGGAAAGTAGTGTTTTGCTTAAGTGGAGTTCACTAGAAAACAGGTATAATTTTATTTTACTCTTATATTAATATCAAATAGTACCTGAGATATTATGTCTATCAGTATTCTCCAGAACCAGCAGTATGTACGCACACACACACACACACACTATGTATATATGTGTGTGTGCATATATATGTACTCTCCACATTTTATATGTATATATATACACACACATATATGTGTATATGTATGTGTAAACATATATGTGTGTGTATATATATATAGAGAGAGAGACAATGCATGTGTGTGTGTGTGTGTGTGTTCATAAGGCATTTTATTTGTAAATATGTATTACATGTCTAGAAAAAGAATCCCAGGATTTTCCTCTGTTTTCTTCTTGCTTCATCATGGTCCATGAGGCCAGCTGAGGTTGTCATTACAATGGAACCAAACTGGCAGGATGGAAGCAGATTATTCTGCCATTTTTCTAGATCTTTGAGTTGTACATCAAATCTGTGGCTGATCACTCCACACTTGTTTAGTGATGAGGGATCACCTCACACTTGTTTAGCCTGCCTGTGAGGTTCACAACAATTTTCCCAGCATTGTGATCATCAGTGATTTCAAATTTGCCAATGTAATCATGCTTCATCATCACAGTGAGAAACCGGACAATAACTTTGGAACTCAGCCTAATAAGAACCTGGCATTTGCGTCTCTGTCTGGCATTGTTGATGCTCTTGAGAGCATCAGCCAGGACACCCATGTGCACCATTGTGATGGTGTGGAAGGAGCTATAATTTATGTTTTTAATATATATAAAGAAATTAATTTTTTCTCAAATAGCCTAGCCACAAGTTCCTCTCCCCACTATATTGTTGCAGATAAGGTTACCTAGCCAAACAATCCTTTCTATCAAAGGGATCAGGCATAATTTTTGCTTATCCCTCATTAGCAGGTTCAATTCCTGCCAGCTCAAGGGATTATCCAAACAAACCAATCACATTATTCTGGGAACCAGGGGGCAACCCAACCTCTTAAAATCTGCTTCTCACAGCCCCTGATTTTCCACTCTCTTCCTGAGTGCAACCCCTATGTGACCCTGTATGGCAAGTAATGGCTTCTTCCCTTTGGCTGGGAGGGGAATATATGTGATTAATAAACTTTTGACTCAGAAGACTTGCATGCAGCCAATAAACCGTGTGGAAAAAAACTCAACATCACTGATCGTTAGAGAAATGCAAATCAAAACCACAAGTGACATACCACCTCACACCATTCAGAATGGCTATTATTTAAAAGTCAAAGAATAACAGATGCTGGCGAGGTTGCAGAGAAAAAGGAATGCTTATACACTGTTAGTGGAAGTGTAAATTAGGTCAACTATTGTGGAAGACAGTGTAATGATTCCTCAAAGACCTAAAGTCAGAAATACCATTCAACCCAGCAATCCCACCACTGGGTATATACCCAAAGAAGTGTAACTTGTTGTATTATAAAAACACGTGTGCACGTATGTTCGTTGCAGCATTATTCACAATGACAAATACATGGAATCGACCTAAATGTCCATCAGTGGTAGACTGGATAAAGAAATGTGGTACATCTACACCATGCAATACTAAGCAGCCATAAAACAGAATGAGAACATGTCCTTTGCAGGAACATGGATGGAGCTGTAGGCCATTATCCTTAACAAACTCATGCAGGAACAGAAAACCAAATACCACATGCTCGTGGTTTTAAGTGAGAACTAAATGATGACCACACATGGACACATAGAGGGGAATAACACACACTGGTGCCTGCCAGAGTGGAGAGGGTGGGAGGAAGGAGAGGATCAGGAAAAATGACTAATGGATACTAGGCTTAATACCTGGGTAATGAAATAACCTGTACAACAAACCCCCATGATACAGGTTTACCTATATAACAAACTTGCACATGTACCCCTGAACTTAAAAGTTAAATAAAATTTTAAAAAAATAATAAAATAAAACAAACTTTTGTTTCATCTGGCCAGTGTTGGGTCAAATGAAATCCTGTGTTTGCCCCTCTTCACAAACTTAGAATGGGAAGCCCTCTCTCACTAATGGTATATGCAGGAGGTAGTTAAAACAATGACTTTCCTTTCTGTCCACTCACCCAGCAGTGATGTTGGATTGGGGAAAAATTCAAATATCAATTATGTGATAGTAATAATTGACTTGTGAGTTGCCTTTCAATAGCAAGATTCTGTTATTTCTGTGTTTCCAGTGCTAGTATTAGCATTTTTATTTTCCAAATAAGAACAGGGCAATTTGTTCATCATTCTGTTAGTGGCACCCATCAGAGTATTTTGTAAACTGTTTGTACATCTTTTCCTCTCAGCTCAAAGCACAGAAAGTCATGCTTTATTAATCTTTATGTACACTCCAAATAACATCATGCCTGACCCATAGCAGATATTCAGTTACTTTCTCCATTGGAATTTTATTTAAAAATTACTATTGAGCTGTGAAGTTCACCTTAAACAATATACATATAAGTAAATATCATAAATGTAAATTATCCAACATTGTTGAAATCCAAACTCACTCTACCCACCTTAAGACAGAGGGAATGACGTCTTGAGAGTATTGCCCAATTTTCTCTTCTCATTCACCTTCCAAAATTCATGCTAGTTGCCTTAAGGCTTCTAAAGAACCCTGAAGGCAGCATCTCACTATATGTAGGAAAAATTAGTATAGCTGCGAGGTGATCCCAACTCCTGCCTGTCTGTTGGTTCTGAATGCTCCATTCACTTCAGAATCCCTGCTGAGAGATAATCCCTTCTGCAAGAAGTCATTTATTTTAGTCATAGTTTCATTCTTCAAGTTTATAGCTGCATAGCACCATATTCTAAATTATAGGAAAAACATGGAGAAAGCTAAAATCATTGGTTTGAACATATTTGACATCTTTTTTATGATTTATATTATATTATTTACTGTATTTAAATTGGCTTACTTGTTATTTTTTTGATAGAATGACATATGCTTCTTTCTTTACCCATAGATGTAAGAATTTTTTAAGAAAATATGAAAGACCTGGTTTGACAAAGGAATTTTTCTAACTTATGAATATATTGTATCCCTTCACAAAGATATACAATAAATTGTGTTTATCAGCAGTAATAAAATTCCATTAAACCAGCTCTGGTGTTTGAGACCGAAGATGTATGGTTTCCATATCCATGTCTTTATACAACACTAAGCACTCGGTAAATATATATTAGTTAAATAATGTAATAATAGAATGTGCTCCCTTCCATTGATCATAGACTTTAGAAAGACTTTTATCTGACAGAAGTGTTTTCTCTATCTCCTGGGTTTACTCACAGTAAACAAATCCGAGCTATGCTGGGCCAGTTCAGCCAGGCAGAAGCCTTATTAATGAAAGCTGGGGTGCAGCCAGGAACTTTTGATGGAGTTCTTATGGATCTTGGGTGTTCCTCCATGCAACTTGATACTCCTGAAAGAGGTTTTTCCCTTCGGAAAGACGGCCCCTTGGACATGAGAATGGATGGTGGCAGGTGAGTATTCATAAAGCACTTCTTCTCACAACAAGAAATCAATTTGTCAAAAACACTCTGAATTTATTTTTTTTAAGACTACAGAATTTCCATTACATGCCTACACCTAAAACTACCAATACATAATAAATCAGTTTGTTTGATACTCATTATACACATCAGTATTTCTCTGGATTTAGGATTTTTAAAGAAAAACAATTACTGCATTTACACAAAATAGTGAAGAGTATAACTTTCATACTGATTATCTTTTTTACTTATGCAATATGGGTTTTAGAGTGTTAACCAGTATCAGTAAATAGCACGATACTGCAATAACGATTTCATTTTTATTTATGCCCAACTATGCCTCTTGTGAGAAGCAAAAAGAACTATATATATTTAAGGCATCCTCTTTTAGAATACAAAAAAAAAAAAGGCAAGATCTTAGAGTCAGTAAGTATGTTTTGTCTTGTCTTATACAATCACTTTGTTTGAACCTTCTCCAGAAAAACTGTAATTTATGATATGATATCAAACACAGTACTATAATAAGATATCCTCTACACCTCCTCTTCCTGGAAATACCAACATTTATTCTCCATTATTCAAATAGATTAAATAACACAAAAATGATCATATTCTAGGAAAATATAGAAAAAATTATTTTCTTTCTTTCTTTCTTTATTTTTTTTGAGACAGAGTCTCATTCTGTCACCCAGGCTGGAGTGCAGTGGCATGATCTCAACTCACTGCAACCTCCACCTCCCGAGTTTAAACCATTCTCATGCCTCAGCCTCCTGAGTAGCTGAGATTACAGACATGTACCACCATGCCTGGCTAATTATTTCTGTATTAGTAGAGACGGATTTTCATCATATTGTCCAGGTTGGTCTCGAACTCCTGACTTCATGTGATCCACCTGCCTCAGCCTCCCAAAGTGCTGGGATTATAGGCCTGAGCCACCATTACCGGCCAACAATTTCTTTATATTAATTGTCTAAATTAATGTTAAAAGCTTAGATTAGGACCTGTGTCTATTCTCAATACTGACCTAGGGAATGGACAGCCTATACCTGTAAAACTTAACTGTGGTTTTTCTCTCTCATATCATGCCCCACCACAAACTGCTTTGTTTTGTTGTAATTATTCACATATAGCCTTTTCCCCTATGTTGTGATACAACCTGTTAACTTGGCTTGTGACCTATATTTGTTGGGACTCTGTTGTTCCTAAATGTTATACCTTCTTTTGCACATGTTGTTGGCATTCACAGAATGAAGAATGTAATGATAAAAGAAAATAGTAAAAATCCTTTAAAAACAACTAACTAATAGTAAACGTGAAATATAGTCTCATGTGTGGAGATGGAGGTGGTTGTGCAGAGGTAATAAAACATCAAGCCAATTTCTGAAATACAATGAACCAAACTTCTAGTTACTAGTAGTAAATCCCATACTGTTAATTTAAAGACTTACCAGCAAATTGTAGTTTGTGAATCAGGGTCCCTGTGGTTTTCCCAAGAGCTTGAAAATAACGTTGACACTGAGAATTAAACTCTTAAATTAATACCTAATGGATGAAATTAGAATTGAGTAAATAGATCTTAAAATGTTGAATGGCTTTCGGGTAGATGGTATAGACTGTTAACTTAAAGATTTTAACAGCTCTAAGAAAGTAGTTAACATTTGAAAAGGGGGAGTTGATTCACATGAATTCATTGAAGAAGAAAAGTCATATATTCAAACACGTGCAATGCTAATCCAAGTGGTATATGTTTGCCTTGGCTAATCCAGGCCAAAAAATATGGCCTCTTAGTTCCTGAAGGGAGATTATCCCTGTGATGAAGATGGATGCAAGAGGCTTCCTTAACCAGTTGTCATTTAACACTGGAGTCTTAAAAAACATAATTTATTCTTTGCTGATTCTAATTTCAACAGCAGCTTTCAGATTATAGTAAGGTTTCTCATGTAGAAGCCATAGAAAGAAATTCATAGCTTCAAGAATTTGAGAGTCTAATTCTGTTGGCAGTTATAGTCTTCACTAGAAGGTAATTATCACTTGTGTTTATATTTTCTTTCTAAGTTTAGTCACTGTAAGTCAGTGAACTCTGGAGGACTGACAAGATCAAATCTATTAGTTGGGGGGCAGCTCTTGGGTCTTGACTCGTTTACCACCTGAATGCCTATTCTGAAGCTGCCTAGCAGCCTGCCAAACCTTCCAGTGTTGCACCTTTTGCACTGTAGCACTATGGAAACTTCTACACCATCAATCATTGTTAATATAAGAGTAAAATAAAATTATGTGTATTGAAATTACTTGTTTAAAGTAAAATTATGTGTGTTGAACAAAATGCTTTTTAATTTTCTTACTTAAAGATAGAAAAATGTCATTAAAAACTGCTAAGTACATCTATACTCATCATAAAATTCTCTTGATAAAACTGGACTGTATCCCATAGATAAATTTCTAAATTTCACGTCATTAACACAGTTCATTCAGATACTCATTCATTCATTCAGTGGTTTGAGCAGTTGAATTCACAAATAGGTCAGGTTTAGCAGGGATTTTGTCATTTAAGCCACAAATTATGCTTTGCAAATTTATGAATGGGGAAGATCTAAAGGACAGTGGCATGCATTGAGCATCTTTTATATTGTAGGCATTATATTTCTGTTTTACAATTGTGTGCACCAATAATTATCCAAACCATTCTGTGAGTTAATAATTGTTACTTTCATTTCACAGGTTAAAAATTGAGGCTCTAATAGATTAAAAATCTTACTCAATATGAGTAGAAAGGCCAGGATTCTAATCCAGATCAGTTGAACTCCAAAGACCAGATCTTCATCCTGAAAGCTGAAGAAGCAAAGCATACTGAGATAGAAATAGGGCTACCTTATAAGACATTCATTGTTCTGTGAGTTTAATGGCAGACTGACATAAAAACGATTATTGTAAGCTATTCAGGAGGCTGAGGCAGGAGAATCGCTTGAACCCAGGAAGCGGAAGTTGCAATGAGCCAAGATCCACCATTGCACTCCAGCCTGAGCAACAAGAGTGAAACTCCATCTCAAAAAAAAAAAAAAAAAAAAAAAAGAAAATCTGAAAAACAAGCTATGGATGAAAAAAAGAGACAAAGAGACATAAGAAGAGATGAAAGTCATGACAAATCTAGGGACAAGCCAAAGACAGCAAAAAGATTTTCTCCTGGAGGCACTAGGCATGTTAACAATGTATATTTTAGTATTTTTAAGGGGAGTTTCAGGTGTTTCTTGGCAACCCCACTCTGGTTGGACCCTCAGTTCTTAAAGCTACCATACTGTTGTTACTTACAGATCCTCACAGTATGTTACCAACAATCAATCCAACATCTTAACTGTAAGAGCAGTAACTGCACCATTAGCAAAGCTATTTTTCTAATATGTAAGGTCACAATTAGCTCATCACTTAGAATTCTTTGGCCCATTTCCCTAAGGTAAACAGGAATGGTCTGAACAGAGTAAATGCTGTTTCTGACTATAATTTATTCTATTTGACCAGAGGTTGGTAACTTTTATTCCTCCTCCACCTAAAATTACTATCTAGGCTTGTTCAATACTGCTTATTGATTACCTGATTTTGTCATGTGGTGACCTTTGTTATGGATGAATGACCAAATATTGTTAAACGTTTGAATAATATGCATTATTGCCATTAAGGTTGTATGAGTTTTTGTGAGGGAAACTGACCAGCAGTATCTTTTTTTTTAATAGATTTTCTAAGTTTAATTTGTGTCTCCACAGGTAATCAGATATTTTACAGCCTCAGATTTAGTCAAGTTATTGAGATTCAGACTTGTTTAAATATCATCAGCAAACCTTGTATCTTCTATACTGAAAAAAACATTCAAGCAGTAATTTAAATTTTGAACAACTTAAATCTAACCATTTTTCAGTGTTTTAGTTCGAGAAAAATACACACGAACAATAAACATTTCTTTGTGAATTACAAGTTTAAGGTTATTATAATATTTTAACTTCCTGCTGCCTTGACCTTGATGAATGTTACAAACCATCACCACTTGCCATAATGATGGGTATTTGAAATAGAAAGTCTATTTCATTTGTTTAGTGTTTCAGTCTCTGACTTTAAAACCTCAGTTCTCCTAGACCATGTGTATATGTCTGACTTTATGTCTCAGTACTCTGAAGTTTCACTTCTTCTCAATGAAAACTGATGTCAGTGAACTAATTGGCTCTTCTTGTGCGTAGGTACCCTGACATGCCCACTGCTGCTGATGTTGTGAATGCTTTAGATCAACCGGCACTTGCATCTATCCTAAGAACATATGGGGAGGAGAAGCATGCCAAGAAAATTGCTTCAGCCATTGTTCAGGCACGCAGCATCTACCCCATCACCAGAACCCAGCAGCTTGCCAGCATCGTTGCAGGTAGCCTCATTAATTCTCAACAGTGTCTAAGAGAAAAAATTATATTTACATGTGTGCATGTATTTGTGTGTGTGCACTCATGCACATGTATGTGTGCATTAATCCCCCAAACTCCCAGAGGGATTCATTTGTACTTGAAATCATGCAGGATAGAATCTTGCCTATCTTTATTTAATGTCAGCTTTCTTTTGCTTGTGCAAGCTTCTCCCCTTCAAAACCTCTCCCCCAAATACAATTTTTTAAAAAATATACTGTACTTTGCTAATTTGTATAATAGTAGATTTTTATTTTACACAAGATAATTTATCATTTGTGCCTACCAAGGTGAAACATGAAATGATGAGTGAAAGGATTTCTTGATCCATCACAATGTTGATAAGCACCCTGTATAAGATCTGACGTTACTTCTCTTAGTTTCACATTTCTGCGTTTTAATATTGTGGGCAAAAGGAGAATTGCATTGCCCAAATGCTAAAATAAAATCCAGTGACTCATATATCTATTCCAAACAACTTACTAACAAAGGGTATATGATGTATAGGTTATTCCACTTTGTGAATGCTAACTAAATCAGCCTGAGGGGCTTATTGAAACATTTCATCTTTTCTGCTATTTTGCTATTCACCACCATAAACCTCTTGAACCTAACTCTAGCTAGGAGGCGCTTTATTATAGCCTTTCTGTTTGAAGCCAAAGTTGTTTCACAGCTGTGTTCCATGATGAAAGTTTTCCGAGGCAAAAATATAACTCTTGCAGTTATTTAACAGAATTCCAATGATAAATTCTTCATCTTGTTGGACCATCTGAAACCCTGTATCATTTTTATTTACCAAATGTATTAAGATTTGTTTCCAGTGGTTCCTATTAAATTACTTAAGTAAATTTTAAGAAGTTTTTTAAAAAGGAATATTTGTGTAACTTATAAATAGAACCTGATATTGGCTGTCTCTTTCTTAATATTATCTATAGTTTAAAAAGTAAAACTTAATTATAAATTCATTTAGATCTTTAGTATTTACAGATCACATAGCAATTGTTTTATGATATAATTAAATAATACTATATTCTACCTAGTTATTATAATGAAATATAAAGAGTTGGCTAGCCTTTAATTTTTTAAGTCACATATCTCAGGGCCCTTCGAACTTATTATTGAGATTTCTTTATGCAAGTTTAAGAGGAGAATTCTTGTGGTTATATGAACATAAAATATTTCATTTCTTCCCCCCTGAAAAAGAGTTTATACCAGCATGCTGATATTAAAGTCATCTTCTGTCTGGTGTTCCTTTAACCACTCCGTACTCACTAACATGTCTCCACCATATCCTTTCTGTAATTCTTTACCTATGTATTATTTTCTGTCTCCCGTACTGGAAAGAGAAGCAGTGAGAAGCGATACTTTTTATTTATAAGCAAATCTAAAATTCGTGCTGAAAATGAGGGGTTGGGGCTGGAGAGCATCCTAGAAATTGTCTAGTCAGAAAACCTCTTCTGATTACTAAGGAAACTGAGGCTTGAGGAGTAGTTTGCAATAGTAATCTAGAATTTGAAAGCTCATGAATTTGAGGCATAACTGGGAATCTGCCTTTAAGCTACCTTTTCTGTCTGTGCATCCTACCTTGTAAACTTGCAGAAATAACACTTTGGCATTAAGTAGAAATTATGTGAAGGTGCACAATAGGAACAACTTAAGTACTTTCAGAAAGATTATGATATGAAAAGCATATTAGAGCTATGAGAAATGATACAGTAAAAGTGAAAATACTCATATATGGTAAATAAAACCTCATTTTAGTAAGTGCCATTAAAACACTGAGTTATCTGGAATTAGTCCATTTTTATATCATAAATATCAGTCTGTAATAATACAACTTTGTTAATGATAGTATGATTTTTTGGAAAAGGGAAAAACAAAAATGTGTTTTCGTTTTGTGCTCATTTATTCAAAAAATATTTTGAGAGAGGCTGCTTTATATAGGCACTATCCTAAACACTAAAGTTAAAATAGGAGCTAATCAGATATAACCTCTGTGTTTACAAAGTTTATAGACTAATAGATAATACAGTCAGGGAACTGAATTAAAACATCATGTAATAACCTGTACTTACAGTGAAAATTCTCTTTCCTTTTTATTGTAATCAAGAGTTGTGATAGTATGGTCAATAGAAAATTTGATAAAAGCAGAGATGTGTAGAACTTATACAAATCTACATATATTTGTATGCTTGGGTTTTAATTGCAGTTCCACAAAATTCATTCTTAACAAACCACACTCATGGCATGTGTCCTATAAGTTCTGGTTATAGTTTTAGTATAATGAAGTAAGATTTTAAAGGCATTTGCAAATCCATCTGAATGAGAAGTTTGTCTAGATTTTCATGATTTCATTTTAGTCTTTTACAATTGCCTCACTCATACCTAATTTGATTGAATTTTTTTAAGTGATTCACCTTTAACAAGAGTTTCCAAAGTTTCCAACTTAGTTTTCTTGGACACTGCAGCTGTCTTTCCTTTTGCATTCATATTTCCTCAGTTTATGTAATATATAATTAAATTACATAATGATAACAGTGAACATTCTGGGCTGTAAGTGCACAGCTCTTTTGATGGGACTAGAACTGTATAGAAGTACCAGAGAATCCAAGGAATAGAATCCAACCCTCACACAATTTGTTTAACAGAGAAAAGGGTTAAATCTGTCAAGTCCAGTAAATCAAGAGGTACTACATAAAGAAAATATGAGATGTAATTGGAAGGCACAGGTTCCTGTATGGGTTTCCTAGGGCTGCTGTTACTAAGTACTACAAACTTCATGCCTTAAAGCAACAGAAATTTATTCTTTTACAGTTTTGGATACTTGAAGTCTGAAATCAAGATGTTAGAAGGGAGCTAGGAGAGAATCCTTCCTTACTATTCCTAGCATCTGGCGGTTGCCAGCAATCCTTGGTGTTCCTTGGCTTGTCACTGTTTCTGCCTCCATAGTCGCTTGGCGTTCTCCCTGGGCATCTGTCTTTGTGCCCAGATTTCCCTCTTCTTATAAGGACACCAGTCATGTTGGATTTAGGGCCCACACTTGATCCAATATATCCTCATCTTAACTTGAAATCCTCTGCAAAGACCTTATTTCTAGGTCAGATCACATTTATAAGTTCTGGGTAGAAATGAATTGTGCTGGGTAGACATGAATTGTGGGGGACTCTATAAACCCAGTACAATTCCTAAGCAGTATCTTTGTTTAACAAATATGTATTTTGGCAAGCTATAATATGCAATGACTATATTTAAATGTGTTTTCTGATTCTGATAAATTCATACTAAATATGTTCAAAACTATCAAGCACTCTAGGAAATATGCAGCACAGTTCCTGACACATATTAAAATCCATATTGATGGAAATATAAATCACTTTCTTTGCTTTTCAAAAACTAATAATTCAGTAGGACAAGGAAGAACAACACACTTGGAATCACACCCTCAGTGGGATCCTGTCAGTCACATGATTAAGTTGTAAATTGTAACATCTAAAGTTTGGTGCCTTTTGCTGGTATAAATAACTACAGTTCCAGTACTCTTCCATATCATGGGAGTTCCAAAAGACAGGTTCAAGGCTCCAAGTTGGAACAGAGCACTTCCAAGCATTGTGAATTACTTTGCAAATTATCAAAGCAGTAATTTATAAGCAACTTACAAGAGAATTCCAAAAACAACCTGTAGGATTTCACTGTTCTTACTACCACACATGTTCATACATATACTATTCAGAACTACCAGCCATGAATCTTAATATAAATACTTAACACAAATGCAGTGTTAGATACAGTGTTCCCTCCAAAAGTGATTCATAAATAACAAATCCACATTTTATTAAGCATAATGTTTATTCTAATGTTCTAGCTAAAGAGTTGGAGTTGTAAAATCTAAGAGATGAAAATGGCCTAAAGGACTCATCTAATCCAGAACTAGATTCTTCATCACCTCTAATAAATGGTCATCTAGCTTTAGCCTCTTCATCTTCATCTCTCTTACTCCCCGTTGTATTCCAGTGAAGACGATGAGCACATTTCAGCCTGAAGTTGCCAGTTGCATAAATATAATACAGGCCTAGAGACTTTAGAAAGGATAGATTTCTTAGAATAAAAGCATAACTCCTTTACATGGTTTGCAACTTCCTCCATGAACTGACTCCTACCTGTCTTTTCATCTTCCCCTTTCCACATAATAGTCTTTGTTCCAGCCATATTGAAGTTCTTGTAGTCTTCCCAGCACACCATAGTCATTCACCTGCAGGCCTTGGATGTCCTTTTGCCTGGAATATTGACCTTCCTGTTCTCTCATCTCCCTGCCCTACCCCTACCCTTTTCTCTGTCTAATTTCAGCTCATCCTTTAGAGCTCAGTTGAAATGCCACTTCCTCACAAAGTTTTTTCCAACCCTACTCAGATTAGTTGAGATGGTCTCCTATGTGCTGCCATTGCACTACATTCCCTTGTCTGGCACTTATTGTGCTATATCTTATTGCTTGCTTACTATTTAAATATTCCCTTAGATTTATATTGTGCAACACCAATGCCAACAGCCACATTTGGCTATAAAGCACTTGAAGTGTAGTTACTCCATATTAAGAGGTTTCATGAATCTAAAATATGCACCAGATTTTGAAGACTTAGTTTGAAAAAAAAAATTACAAAAATAATTTTATCTTCATTACATGTTGAAATGGTAATATTTTAGATATATTGGGTCAAATATGGTATTAAAATTAATATTTTGCTTTTTAAGTGTGGCTATAGAAAATTTTAAATAACATGAATTACATTACATCTTTATTGGACAATACTGTTCCAGACTATAAGCACCAAGATTATAAGTGCTGCTGTGACTTTTGTATTAATCACTGTGTCCTAGCATTTAGCCTAATGTTTAACACTTGAAAGGTATTTAGTAAATACATTTTTAAAGATTTTTTTATTAAAAACCTTTTTTTCAAGTAACAGGGTTACCGTCTGCGCCCAGGCTGGAGTGCAGTGAGCAATCATAGTTGAAGGCTACAGTGAGCTGTGAGGCTCAAGCTGCCCTCCTGACTTCAGCCTCCTGAGTAGCTGGGACTACAGGTGCCCAACATCACAGCAGGCTAATTTTTTTTAACTTTTATTTTTAGAAATAGGGTCTCCCTGTGTTGCCCGTGCTTGTCTCGAACTCTTGGCTTCAAGTGATCCCCAACCCCCTAGCTCAACTTCCTGAGTAGCTGGGATTACAGGTGTAAGCAGTTGTTCCTGGGAATACTTTTTCAATGTTAATTTATACAGTTAACAAAATGCACATTCAGTCAGAAAAGCTCTGCTTTTAGAATGTTTGGATTCAGTAAAATAACTTCAACATTAATTTTAAAAATTGATGTTCAGTCTTGTAGGTCATAAAAAGCGAATGTCCTCTTATATGGTTTGGCTCTGTGTCTTCATCCAAACCTCATCTTGTAGTTCCCATAATTCCCATGTGTTGTGGGAGGGACCCACTGGGAGATGACTGAATCATGGGGACAGGTATTTCCTGTGCTGTTCTTGTGATAATGAATGGCTCTCAGGAGACCTGAGTCCCTAACACAAGCTCTCTTTGCCTGCTGCCATCCACATAAGGGTGACTTGCTCCTCCTTGCCTTCTGCAGTGATTGTGAGGCCTCCTCAGCCATTTGGAACTGTAAGTCCAATTAAACCTCTTTCTTTTGTAAATTGCTCAGTCTTGGGTATGTCTTTTTCAGCAGCATGAAAATGACTACTACGTCCCCCACAACATTAACACTAACATATGCAGGTAAGTTAGGAAAACTCCATTGCCCTCTAGTACTTTATTCATCTTTGTAAGTTGAAATGATAGCAATTCCTATCTTGTTCTTTAGGAATGCTGTGAAGAATAATGATGCTTTGATAGAAATTTTTATTAATTAAAAATCATTCATATGATGAATGACATATATAAAAATTCTTGATCTCTTCAGGAGAAAGAAAATTTATACACTTAATTTTGAAAAAATGGCCGTGGTCTGGATTTTGCAGAATTGATGTATTTGACGTATTGATGTTTTGCATAGTGTTAAAAATGAGGTGGATTCTAGACATCCCTTTGAATAAAGAAATATGGGTATTTTCCTCAAGAGGCTGGCTGCCCATATTTTATATTTGAGCTTTTTCATATTCTAGCGCTCTTTTCATTCTCCGGTTACATCAAGGAAATTACCAGTTAAATGCTAACTAGTTTAATGAAAACATCTTCGTTCAAGTCCTGATTCTTCAACTTGCTGTTTGTGTAAACTTGAATAATTCTAGACCTCATCTTTCTCATCTTAAAATGGAGACAAATAATAGTTATGATAATAATCATTATTTTTCTTTAATAAACATAACCATGCCATTTATGTTTTGCTTAAACCAATGTTGAAATTCACTTGTAGTCTCAGAGCTCACTCATGTTAAAAATCAAAGAAGTATACCAATCACTTTTCAGATCATTGAGATTTAGATTAAATAAAAATGAAATAATTGATAAAATAGATAATTGATCTCTAAACAATCAAAAAGTGACAGAAGGCTTATAATATAATTATTTGAATGAGAGAAAAAAGGGGGAGACACTTTTTAGATATTTGTGGCTTATGTTGATTAAATGTATAGATTGATTCCTTTCCCGAAACTTCTGTGTAACCTTTATTCTGACTCATGAACTGGGTACATAGCCAAAGCTCAATGAATGCTTGCTGAAAAAATAAATCAATAAAAAGATGCGTACATTCCCAGCCAAAGTAAAAATGAAAATTCAAGGGAACAAACATATAAGTTCTTAGGTGTTACTGAGGATAAACTGTACTTTTTCCTTCACGTTGAGGAGGGAGACAACCTGAGCATCAAAGTCTTCAGTATAAATTAAAACAGCTTGAGGAATAGGTGACACTCTCCAGGACATGGAATCAAAAATTCTGAAGTTTTGTTTCTGGTTGTGCCACTTACTTGTTCTGTGAACTTGAGTAAGTTCACTTATCTTCTCTGACCCTCAATTTCCTCATCTGGAAAATAGGAATAACAAATCTTGCTATGACTAATAAATGAGATGGTATATAGGAATGTTATCTGTGAAATTTAAAATGCAAATGTTCTTGTAAGCATTTTTTTTTTGCTCCTCTGTATTCAGAACTAAGGTAATTCAGACAGTAAAGGAATGCGGTAGTTGGAACTCTGAGTGTGGACTTCCATTTCCAATTCTGTTTTCCTGTCCATAACCAAATAGTGTGATTTGTGATAGATTGATCATTTCATTCCAAGATGCTTTTCCCTTAGGAGTTATGTTACTTGTAGGAAGGAGAAGAATAATTATCTTTTTCTGCACTGGGACATGTAAGGTATATCTTTCCACAGGGGCATTGATGGCTCATGCCTCAACCTGTATCTGAAACCATCATCTGTTTTCAGCATAATTTTGTTAATCCAGAGAGAACCTTCAAAATAAAAGATAATGATAAGATAAAATTTATGCCAGGTGCAGTGGCTCACTGTATACCCCAAGCACTTTGGGAGGCCAAAGCAAACTGATCTTGAGTCCAGGAGTTCGAAACCGGCCTGTTCAACATGGTGAAACCCTGACTCTACTAAAAATGCAAAAATTAGCCAGGTGTGGTGGCGCATGCCTGCAGTCCTAGCTACTCAGGAGGCTGAGGCAGGAGAATCACTTGAACCCGGGAGCTGGATATTACAGTGAGCTGAGATTGTGTCACAGCTCTCCAGCCTGGGTGACAGAGTAAAACTCTGTCTCAAAAATAAGAAAATAAAATAATAAAATTTATTAAGAAATAGTCATTGTCATTTTAGTTGGAACATAAACTTATTCCTGATCAAGATAATTTGACATCCTTTTATTGTTTAATAACCTACATGTTGCTTCCTTCATTTTTCTCAAAAAGTACTCTTTACACTAACATTGCTTTGATTAAGAAGTGGAAGGAAAAGTGTTAGTGTTCAGTTATCACTCTGATGGAAAATGGTATGGTCAAACCTACAGTTGGATTTGGATGGCTCGCCATCGCCAATATATCATAGTTGTCATTGCCGCTGCTATGAAAATTACACTTATTCTTCTGTCATTTCAAATTTCTCAAATTCAGTCTATTACACACTGTGTATATAGTGACATGCCAACTAAATTAGCAAATGGCATTTCTTAAGTAAACTCATGTTTTATTTCTTATTTTAATAAGTAATGCTTTCAAAAGACATTCTGTACGTGAACTCAGAAGGGAATGGAATGTGGAAAAAAAAAAAAGAAAACCTGAATAAGTTTTCCTAAAAAAGTCTAGCTGTTCTTAGTTTGTAGCACCAGATAGGGAGCAGGGAATGTTCTAATCGCAACTGACTGTAGCCCAACCCTAATTTAATGATAATAATAATGATAAATACTAATGCTAGCTACCACTTACTGAGCAAATACTAGGTACTATGTGAAATTATTTTCCTGTATTAACTCACTTAATCTTCACAGTAACCCATGAGGCTGGTACTGGTTTTATCCCCATGTTACAGATGAGGTAACTGAAGTATAAAAAGCTTAGGTTACTTTCCTCTTCTCAACTAGAGCTGGGATTAGAAGCTAGTAATCTCATTTTACACTTTGTGCTTTTGATTATAACTTTGTTCTAGATCCCTTTCTTATGATTAAGGTATGGCAGTGTTGCTGGAGAATGCTGACAGCTCAGTCTTCAAGGATATCACATACTTCCAGCACTTTGTATCTTGTGATAAATGCCATAAAAAATGGAATCATGAACAAAAAGGTATGGAAACCCACAAAAAAGAGAAATTTATTTTAATATAGTGAGAGGACTTAATGAGGAGAGGGGTCAAGTAGAAGTTATAGACAAGGAGACCTTTGAGTTAGGCCTTTTAGGGGCAGAAGTGATGCCTATTTTTGGAAGAGTTCCTGGTAACTAATAGAAACTCATGAATTGCAGACATGAAAAGATGAATGAACAAATAAATGAAGAAATAGGTGGGATTTCAGGGGGCTGAGGAGAGTAGAAGACAGGCAGTTCAGAGTCCGATTTTAGGACCTATTATAATTCCAAATTACTGAAATTCCTCATTATCTTAGAATCCCTTTTTCTAAATGTCACCTTGAGCTGGATCAGATTTTTGGGACAGTAACCACGTACTGTAGATCTTCTGATTCTGGATGAATTTCAGACTGCTTCTAGGGAAAAAGAGACAAGAAAATGCATCCTGTTACCTCATTCCTCCATTTCTTGTTATTTTATACTTTTAGTACTTCTGCAAGTGAAAATTAGAGGGACCTGCTGGCATTGTATGTTTGACACATCAGCAGTTTTCACATTGATATTAATTTTGTGAAGATATATATGACTAGCCAGGCCATCTTTTTTTCCTTTTCATTTGCTAAAAATGAAGAAAGATTATTTGTTCCTATAACTAGTTATTCAGAAGGCTTAACAAGTTGGTGGCAGATATTTATCTGAGCTCTCCATTTGAGAATTTAGATCAGGCAGCCTTATATGTTATTTGTACTATCTTGTTTTTGATATTTACATGGATTCAGATCTTGTCTAGGTGGTAGATACAATAACATGTTCTCTTCACTCAAAAATACTGAGAGAATCAACAGTATGCAGCTCCACTCCTTAAAGTAGTAGTGTCACGCATCAGCTATTATATTTGTATGTTTCAGAATGTTCTTTGAAGACAAGCATATGCTTTCATTTTTAAAGTTTAAAATGTTCAAGTTATTTTAAAAGAATGTCAAAGAGAGAGAATTCCCAATTTTAATGGATTGACAAAGATCAAAGATTATATTTTTGGGGCTGGGAGGGGAATAATGGAAGAAAGATTAGTTTTGGTGTTTAAACTTTGTTACTAAAAATTAAGAATAGTACTTCCAAATTATTATATATTGTATCTTTTGCTTTGTGACTGAATTTGAAAAATTATGGAATATCTAGGAAATGTGTTTCTTAGAATTTTTAAAATAGGAATTTGTTAACTTTTAATATATTTTATCTCTTCTAACTCTTCACTTTTGTCAAAAATATTAGCAGTTTCATAATTTCCCAATTTATTTTATCACTGTAATCTTCAGATGACTGTATATTGCCTCAAATATTTACAATCACTTAGAGTCACTTCTGCTGTATTATAAACTGTAGAATAGATCACCTCTCTTTACATTTTTTGTGTGCGATAGCATATAGAACACAGTAAACAACAAGAAATATTTGCTGACTTCCTAATACATAATTATTTATTTAATGACTTTCTTATCAATTGGACTACAAGACTATATGAGGGGAAGGATTAGATGTGTCTTCTTCATTGGTGCGTCATCAAAACTTGATATATTATTTGTCTTAAAATAGATGCTCAATCAATATTTCTTGAATGAATAAATGAATGGCCTTTTTTTCATAGTTTTGATGTTTATACAATGAGCTCAACTAGGGACAACTAGTAAAGAAGGCCTTTTAATCAACTAGTTTCTGCAGCATATATAGGCTCTTACTATGAGGTAGACTCATATCTACAAAAGGAAGACAAAATGTAATAATTGTCTTTGCACTTGTAGTATCTTTCCTGTTCTCTTAAAGGGCAAATCAGGCTAAATATGTCATAAAATACAGGATCAATCTTCTGTAATTTCAGTTTTCTCATTAGCAACATAGTGAATTTGACGTAGAAACACCTATTTCATAGACACATTATGTATCCATTTAACCATCATGTATTTATTCTAAGTCTACTTTGTACTGGGCACTGATGAAGATGAAGACAAAGGTTTTACTTTCTAAGAGTTAGCAAAAAATGATCTTTCCTAGTTACGTAGCAGACGTCATAGTATTTATTTGGCTACATATATATGTTTACTGATTTCTTAGCTTATAATATTTTCATGAATCCCATTAATTTCTGGAATTAATTTTCCTCATACCCAAATACTTATTTTAAGATATTTTCAATGAAGATAAAGATACAGACAGATTATGAGAGTATGTTGCTACATTTGTCTAACTGTATTTTTATTTTCTCTCACTTTTGAATGATGCTTAGTTGGGTATAGAATTGATAGGTTTATGATTATTTTCACTTAGCACTTTGCAGATACCATTTCATTATCTTTTGACGTCTATTATGGCTAATGAAAAGTCTGCTTGTCTTTATTTTATAGTTATTCTTTCTGTTTTTCTGGTTACCTTTAAAATTTTCCTGTCATTCATATTTAATTGTGATGTGCTTGGCTGTGACTTTGTTTTTATTTGTCCTTCATGAAACAGAATGAGCTTCTTTAATATTTCTATATTCCTGAAAATGTCAGACTTTATTTCTAGCCATATTTTTTCCTCCCATTCTCTCTACTCTTTTGCAATACTTAGTTTCTTGTATTTCCCATGTCTTTCTATCTCTGTGTTATAATCTAGGTAAGATAATTTACTGGTTCACTCTTAAGATGTATCTAATCTACTGTTTAACCCATTTGTTAATTTGTTTAATTGATACAGTTCCACTCAGAATGGACTCCTCCCCAGGGTTGTAATTGTTTATGTAGTGCTTCAAAGAAGAGATAGTTCTTGAAATTAGCTATAACTGATCATAAAGTTCTTATTCTCCTTTAAAATAATTCAGCTTTCTTATATGAGCCAGATACACCCTATAATTTATGTCTTTTTTAGGAATCTTTTATTGACAGAGCTTTTTAAATGACAGTTGTTATGATATATCACCAAAGCATGATAACATTTAGTTTCCTCAAATCTCCAGGGGCAAAAAACCACTCTCTTTCCCCACTATTTACCATATATGAGGCTGCATTGAAACTTCTTCATCACTGAAGTGTCTCCCTTACCAGGTTCATCAGATAGAAAGAAAGATTAGATGGATGGATGGATGGATGGATGGATGGATGGATGGATGGATGGATGGATAGATAGATAGATAGAATGTCTCCCTTAGCCAGGTTCATCAGATAGAAAGATTAGATAGATAGATAGATAGATAGATAGATAGATAGATAGATAGATAGATAGTCTCCCTTAGCCAGGTTCATCAAATAGAAAGAAAGATTAGATAGATAGATAAATAGATAAATAGATAGATAGATAGATAGATAGATAGATAGATAGATAGATAGATAGATAGATAGATAGATAGAATGTCTCCCTTAGCAGGTTCACCAGAAAGAAAGATTAGATAGATAGATAGACAGACAGCCATGGATAGCAAGATGGATAGCCATTCTATATCAATCAGCCAGTAGATAGATTAATCATAGGTAGATCGATAGATAAATGACTCTGGTTCAGACTTACATTTCCAAGCTGTACTCCCTCATTTGTAGTGGCCTGCTCTATATGTCTGCCGAAATTCCATGTCAACACTTCAATCTCAAAATATATAATGTTGAAATTTTCATTATCTTCTCCACCAAAATAATCTCTTCCTGGGTTTGGTGTCTTACAGTAATATCTGGCTTCCATTTGATTGCTGCCACCTGCCTGGCTGATAACACACATCTCTCTTTTGACTCATCACAAATCTCACTTTTGATTCACCCCACCATTGTTGACTGGCAAACCTCCTCTTTAAACTGTTCTTGGGCCGGGCGCGGTGGCTCAAGCCTGTAATCCCAGCACTTTGGGAGGCCGAGATGGGCGGATCACGAGGTCAGGAGATCGAGACCATCCTGGCTAACACGGTGAAACCCCGTCTCTACTAAAAAATACAAAAAACTAGCCGGGCGAGGTGGCGGGCGCCTGTAGTCCCAGCTACTCGGGAGGCAGAGGCAGGAGAATGGCGTAAACCCGGGAGGCGGAGCTTGCAGTGAGCTGAGATCCGGCCACTGCACTCCAGCCTGGGCGACAGAGCGAGACTCCGTCTCCAAAAAAATAAAAAATAAAAAATAAACTGTTCTTGGTTCCCAGCTAACTTGTTTTTTCTCTTGTTCTATACCTGCCCAACTGTGACTATCTCTAGTCCTGACCAACTTCTACTTCATCTCTTATTATGTAGTGCCTAATCCTATTACCTTTCATCTTTGCTTTACTAACATGGGTACCTTTCACTTTGCATTTTAAATTATTCCCATTGAGTAGTATTCTTTTCCATTGCTTTGGGGATCTTGAAGCACAACCCACAACTGGTGGTCCAGATTTTTTATCACCATTTTCTAGCCAAGTCCAGTTTCCCTAAGTCTGATTCCTCTTTTGCCAATAATTAACTATTACTCAAGACAAATAACTTTTTCTCTCTGGTTCTCATTTAATTTTCTTTCTTGTAAGGTGTAAGTGTGTTATTAGACCATTCAATCACCTGTGTTTTATGATGCTACAACAGCATTTTCCTAGTCTCTGGGATGGAAACCAGAGATATCCCTGAGTCATTTTTTTCTGTGCCCCGCCCCCCCCCCCCCCATTTTTCATTTGATCACTTAAGTTCTGTCCTGTTGGTGACTTCAGTCTTCTCTTGTCCATATCCACCATTACCATTGTTTATCTGTTATTTAGACTATTACAATAGACTTCTTAGAGGCCTATTCACGTCCACTTTTTCCTCTCAGATCTATCTGCATTACACATATTTCAGAGTTTCTACCAAACCCATATCTTCTTCCCATTGAATTTCATAGACCACCCCCCATCAACTCCTGCTACCTGATAAAGAAACCTAGGCACCTATGTTTATACCAGTTTACTCCAGAAGCAACCAATTGGAGAGTCATGTAAATTAGATACTTCTCTCAAAATGTGAGCCAGGAAACTTAGAAACTATAAGTTGATGATACTGAAAATACAGATTTGGAGACAGAATTGCCTCATTTTCAGTCCAAAGTAAGGTGAAAGTCAGAGTTAGGAAAAGTGGGACAAGAGCAGAATGAAGGAAATTAGTTTAAGGAAAGAATGAATGTCTAGAAAATGGAGGAAATGTTCAGATACACACACACACACACACACACACACACATGCACCCATGAATATATAACCAAACACAGGCATGGAAAGAGTGCTTGTCTGATTGCTTCTCAGTTCCCTAAAGGCCTAGTAATATTTCCTGCAGTTGGCTTTTTGTGATTCCTATACCTCCTTTTAATAATTTTTTTAGAATCTTAACTTAATTTGAGTGGGCTTTATTCCATTCCTTAATATCCAACCAATTCCCTAAGATATCACAGCTTTACTAATCATATCATTTACTTGCTCAAAACTTCCAATGACTCCAGTTACAGATGCATTTGATCCCAGACTCCTGAGCTTGATGTTTGAAGGCCTATTTTCTAGTCTGATCTATTCTTGTTTCAAAGTTTCTGTTATTATTCTCCTACATTCTGGCTTAACTGTTCTGTCCTTTTCCCCTAAACATGTCTTACATTGTATTTCATGTATCTTTGATTGTGATATATCTTCCACCTGGAAAAAAATATCTTCCTGTCTCCACCACTGAAAACATTTTCATCTTTAAGACCTTGCTGAAATGCTGCTACTGCTACTGCTGCTGCTAGTGGTGGTGATGGTAGTGGTGTGTGTGTGTGTGTGTGTGAGAGAGAGAGAGAGAGAGAGATTCCATCCATTATTTCCCAAGTTGGGCATGGTCTTTGATTTAAACTAGCACAGCAGTTGGTTCATCTTTTATCTTTCTCTTGGCAATGTGGCATGGCAGGCTTTATACAATCAGAAAGAGCAGCAATTAAATCTTTGTTTTGCTACTTAATGGTTATGCGACTTTGGAAAGTTATTTAATCCTTTCTCAGTGAGAGAAACAAGCAGTAAACATTCAAATCATCATTCAAATAAATGTATAATTATCAGTTGTGGAAATGTCATGAACAAAAAGTACAGGGTAAATGAGAAATTCATACTCACTTTCAAGATTCAGTTCATATATTATTACTTTAGATCTTGGCCTGAACTTTTCCTTCTTGCCATCCTTCTGAAGTTGCTTACTTTTTCTTTATGTGTTCATATGCCTAACTAGCCTTTGCTTCATTGTACTTTGTCTACCTTATAAACTGTGTGAGCTCTTCAAGGATAGAGCAATCATATGTAATTTACTTGAATACTTTACATCTCTTAGAACACGTGTTAAAGGAATCAATAGACTGCCCTAGAAAAAGCAAGAATTGTTGAGTCACATAGATTTGAGCTGACTCTGTAATTTACTAGCTTTGTAAATTTATCTTCTCTGAATCTGTTTCTTTATGTGCAAAATATGGATAGTAATAGCTACCTCAAATGATTCTTGGATAACTAAATCTGATAACATATTTTAGATGTCTACAGATATCTTTTTATTTTTAACCTTTGTCAAATGAACACATAAGAATGAGTGAGTTAGTGGGTAATTGAGTGAATTGGATAGTGCTATACAAATTTCATTAATGGATTCATCAGAAAAGACTTCCTATACCACTAGCAGCTACATTGCTCTTTGAAGGGATGGTTATGATGTCAGCAGGCAGAGGTATCAGTGGCAGTCAAGGGACTGGGAACCTAAATCTTAAGAAGCGGTGTAAGAAAACTAAGACAGAGGAAAGCATTCCTTTTTTTGTTGTTGAAGTTGTTATTCCCAGCTGCTACTTTATCCTCCCCACCCTTTTCTTCATCACATTAAAGAACTCAGGATGGGCTGCCAACTCATTTGAGGTACACCGGCAGCTCATTACCCAGGTAACATGTTAAATCTCACACAATAAGCTGTAAGCTTGGAATTTGACAAGATAATGTGGTTTATTATTAATTATAATTTAAGTTATGATTGTTGAATGGAGATTTCTGTTGCCCAATTATTATTATTCATTAAACTGTTTTAGAGACAGCATATATATAACAATGATATTGAAGCTACTACATTTGTTTCCTAAAAAGAAGAAAAAATGTTGACAGTTACGCATAGTCTTCTGGAAAACATTAGTCTAGAGCCCTGTGGGCTTCAGGTGTCTATCTCAGAAGTTAAAGCTGTGAATGATAATCTACCAGGTAGGACCTAAAAGTTGTTGACTTCATCAGTATACTCCTTTGATGAAAAATGAACTTTTCCTTCAAACTACCAAGCCAATATGCTGTATTGTTTTATTGCTTTGTTCTTTTCTCTTGTTGTCTTAGTCAATTTTGTGCTGCTATAGCAGTATACCTGACAATGGACAATTTATAATCTACAGAAATGTATTTGGCTCATGGTTCTGGAGGCTGGGAAGTCCAAAATCAAAGAGCAGCATCCAGTGAGTGCCTTCTAGCTATGTCAGCTCGTGGCAGAAAGGCAGAAGGTCAAAAGAGCATGCATGCCCGAGAGAAAAGGGGACCAAACTCATCCTCTTATCAGGAGTTCACTTCCTCAAAAACTAACCCACTCCTGAGATAGTGGCATTCATGAGGACAGAGTCTCATGACCTGATCATGTCTTAAAGGTTTCATCTCTCAGTACTGTTGCATTGGGCATTAAGTTTCAACACATGAACTTTGGGGAACACATTCCAACCATAGGATTTGTCTTTGTTTTTTTCTTTTTTTTAAAGCCCCTTCAGTCTCGTATTATTAGTCAAAGTTCAAGTCCCTGTTTCCTATTATATATACTGAGTAATGGAAAAATAAGTTAGTTTTGGAGTCATACAAAAACCTAGGTTCAGATTCCATCTCAACCATTTACTAGCTTTGTGAACTTGAACAAATGACATAACTATTCTAAGCCTCTCTAAAATAGGATAATGGTTTCTAATTTACAAGATTATTGTAATGCTTAGAGATTACCTTTTAAAACTACCTATGTTAGTTCTGGGCATGTGATAGGTACTTGACAAAAGAAAAACAATATGAAGAATTTACCTTGTCTAGTTGTTGATAAAATCTATATCACAAACACATCCAAAAATAATTAATACTCATGATCATTGAGATCACGAATTCATAATCATAAAGATCATGAATTCATAAATATGAATTCATTATTAATAATTAATGAGTAATGAATATGATTTGGTAATTAAAATTCAAGATTATAAAGTACAGGAGTTTTATTTTTCTATTATAAAAGTATCTTTGTTTATATGTCATAGAAAATTGTTAGGGAATTAAAAAAAAAAAAAACTTCAAAACCTGTAATACCATTCTACCACCAAAACGTAAATATGCTGTTGCATTTTACTTTTTTTTAATTTTTTATTTTTTTAATTTTTTTAATTTTTTTTTATTTTTTTATTATACTTTAAGTTCTAGGGTACATGTGCATAACGTGCAGGTTTGTTACATATGCATACTTATGCCATGTTGGTGTGCTGCACCCATCAACTCGTCAGCACCCATCAATTCATCATTTATATCATGTATAACTCCCCAATGCAATCCCTCCCTCCTCCCCCCTCCCCATGATAGGCCCCGGTGTGTGATGTTCCCCTTCCCGCGTCCAAGTGATCTCATTGTTCAGTTCCCACCTATGAGTGAGAACATGCGGTGTTTGGTTTTTTCTTCTTGTGATAGTTTGCTAAGAATGATGGTTTCCAGCTGCATCCATGTCCCTACAAAGGACGCAAACTCATCCTTTTTTATGGCTGCATAGTATTCCATGGTGTATATGTGCCACATTTTCTTAATCCAGTCTGTCACAGATGGACATTTGGGTTGATTCCAAGTCTTTGCTATTGTGAATAGTGCCGCAATAAACATACGTGTGCATGTGTCTTTGTAGTCGAATAATTTATAATCCTTTGGGTATATACCCAGTAGTGGGATGGCTGGGTCATATGGTACATCTAGTTCTAGATCCTTGAGGAATTGCCATACTGTTTTCCATAATGGTTGAACTAGTTTACAATCCCACCAACAGTGTAAAAGTGTTCCTATTTCTCCACATCCTCTCCAACACCTGTTGTTTCCTGACTTCTTAATGATTGCCATTCTAACTGGTGTGAGATGGTATCTCATTGTGGTTTTGATTTGCATTTCTCTGATGGCGAGTGATGATGAGCATTTTTTCATGTGTCTGTTGGCTGTATGAATGTCTTCTTTTGAGAAATGTCTGTTCATATCCTTTGCCCACTTTTTGATGGGGTTGTTTGTGTTTTTCTTGTATATTTGTTTGAGTTCTTTGTAGATTCTGGATATTAGCCCTTTGTCAGATGAGTAGGTTGCAAAAATTTTCTCCCATTCTGTAGGTTGCCTGTTCACTCTGATGGTAGTTTCTTTTGCTGTGCAAAAGCTCTTTAGTTTAATTAGATCCCATTTGTCAATTTTGGCTTTTGCTGCCGTTGCTTTTGGTGTTTTAGACACGAAGTCCCTGCCCATGCCTATGTCCTGAATGGTACTACCTAGATTTTCTTCTAGGGTTTTTATGGTATTAGGTCTAACATTTAAGTCTCTAATCCATCTTGAATTAATCTTCGTATAAGGGGTAAGGAAAGGATCCAGTTTCAGCTTTCCACTTATGGCTAGCCAATTTTCCCAGCACCATTTATTAAATAGGGAATCCTTTCCCCATTTCTTGTTTCTCTCAGATTTGTCAAAGATCAGATGGCTGTAGATGTGCGGTATTATTTCTGAGGACTCTGTTCTGTTCCATTGGTCTATCTCTCTGTTTTGGTACCAGTACCATGCTGTTTTGGTTACTGTAGCCTTGTAGTACAGTTTGAAGTCAGGTAGCGTGACGCCTCCAGCTTTGGCCTTTTGACTTAGGATTGTCGTGGCAATGCGGGCTCTTTTTTGGTTCCATATGAACTTTAAAGCAGTTTTTTCCAATTCTGTGAAGAAAGTCATTGGTAGCTTGATGGGGATGGCATTGAATCTATAAATAACCTTGGGCAGTATGGCCATTTTCACGATATTGATTCTTCCTATCCATGAGCATGGTATGTTCTTCCATTTGTTTGTGTCCTCTTTGATTTCACTGAGCAGTGGTTTGTAGTTCTCCTTGAAGAGGTCCTTTACTTCCCTTGTAAGCTGGATTCCTAGGTATTTTATTCTCTTTGAAGCAATTGTGAATGGAAGTTCATTCCTGATTTGGCTCTCTGCTTGTCTGTTACTGGTGTATAAGAATGCTTGTGATTTTTGCACATTAATTTTGTATCCTGAGACTTTGCTGAAGTTTCTTATCAGCTTAAGGAGATTTTGGGCTGAGACGATGGGGTTTTCTAAATATACAATCATGTCATCTGCAAACAGGGACAATTTGACTTCTTCTTTTCCTAACTGGATACCCTTTATTTCTTTCTCTTGCCTGATTGCCCTAGCCAGTACTTCCAACACTATGTTGAATGGGAGTGGTGAGAGAGGGCATCCCTGTCTTGTGCCAGTTTTCAAAGGGAATTTTTCCAGTTTTTGCCCATTCAGTATGATATTAGCTGTGGGTTTGTCATAAATAGCTCTTATTATTTTGAGGTACGTTCCATCAATACCGAATTTATTGAGCGTTTTTAGCATAAAGGGCTGTTGAATTTTGTCAAAAGCCTTTTCTGCATCTATTGAGATAATCGTGTGGTCAGTTTTGGAATAAGTGCCGAGAAGAATGTATATTCTGTTGATTTGGGGTGGAGAGTTCTATAGATGTCTATTAGGTCCGCTTGGTGCAGAGATGAGTTCAATTCCTGGATATCCTTGTTAACTTTCTGTCTCGTTGATCTGTCTAATGTTGACAGTGGAGTGTTGAAGTCTCCCATTATTATTGTATGGGAGTCTAAGTCTCTTTGTAAGTCTCTAAGGACTTGCTTTATGAATCTGGGTGCTCCTGTATTGGGTGCATATATATTTAGGAGAGTTAGCTCTTCCTGTTGAATTGATCCCTTTACCATTATGTAATGGCCTTCTTTGTCTCTTTTGATCTTTGATGGTTTAAAGTCTGTTTTATCAGAGACTAGTATTGCAACCCCTGCTTTCTTTTGTTCTCCATTTGCTTGGTAGATCTTCCTCCATCCCTTTATTTTGAGCCTATGTATGTCTCTGCATGTGAGATGGGTCTCCTGAATACAGCAGACTGATGGGTCTTGGCTCTTTATCCAGTTTGCCAGTCTGTGTCTTTTAATTGGAGCATTTAGTCCATTTACATTTAAGGTTAATATTGTTATGTGTGAACTTGATCCTGCCATTATGATATTAACTGGTTATTTTGCTCGTTAGTTGATGCAGTTTCTTCCTAGCCTCGATGGTCTTTACAATTTTGCATGTTTTTGCAATGGCTGGTACCGGTTGTTCCTTTCCATGTTTAGGGCTCCCTTCAGGGTCTCTTGTAAGGCAGGCCTGGTGGTGACAAAATCTCTAAGCTTTTGCTTATCTGTAAAGGATTTTATTTCTCCTTCACTTATGAAACTTAGTTTGGCTGGATATGAAATTCTGGGTTGAAAATTCTTTTCTTTAAGAACGTTGAATATTGGCCCCCACTCTCTTCTGGCTTGTAGAGTTTCTGCCAAGAGATCTGCTGTTAGTCTGATGGGCTTCCCTTTGTGGGTAACCCGACCTTTCTCTCTGGCTGCCCTTAAGATTTTTTCCTTCATTTCAACTTTGGTGAATCTGGCAATTATGTGTCTTGGAGTTGCTCTTCTCGAGGAGTATCTTTGTGGCGTTCTCTCTATTTCCTGAATTTGAATGTTGGCCTGCCCTACTAGGTTAGGGAAGTTCTCCTGGATGATATCCTGAAGAGTGTTTTCCAACTTGGTTCCATTTTCCCCCTCACTTTCAGGCACCCCAATCAGACGTAGATTTGGTCTTTTTACATAATCCCATACTTCTTGCAGGCTTTGTTCATTTCTTTTTCTTCTTTTTTCTTTTTGTTTCTCTTCTCGCTTCATTTCATTCACTTGATCTTCAATCGCTGATACTCTTTCTTCCAGTTGATCGAGTCGGTTACTGAAGCTTGTGCATTTGTCCCGTATTTCTCGTGTCATGGTTTTCATCTCTGTCATTTCATTTACGATCTTCTCTGCATTAATTCATCTAGCTGTCAATTCTTCCACTCTTTTTTCAAGATTTTTAGTTTCTTTGCTCTGGGTACGTAATTCCTCCTTTAGCTCTGAGAAGTTTGATGGACTGAAGCCTTCTTCTCTCATCTCGTCAAAGTCATTCTCTGACCAGCTTTGATCCGTTGCTGGCGATGGGCTGCGCTCCTTTGCAGGGGGAGATGCGCTTTTATTTTTTGAATTTCCAGCTTTTCTGCCCTGCTTCTTCCCCATCTTTGTGGTTTTATCTGTCTCTGGTCTTTGATGATGGTGACGTACTGATGGGGTTTTGGTATAGGTGTCCTTCCTGTTTGATAGTTTTCCTTCTGACAGTCAGAAGGACTGTCTGTTGGCCTGTTGGAGATTGCTTGAGGTCCACTCCAGACCCTGTTTGCCTGGGTATCAGCAGCAGAGGTTGCCGAAGATAGAATATTGCTGAACAGCGAGTGTACCTGTCTGATTCTTCCTTTGGAAGTTTCCTCTCAGGGGTGTACTCCACCCTGTGAGGTGTGGGGTGTCAGACTGCCCCTAGTGGGGGATGTCTCCCAGCTAGGCTACTCGGGTCAGGGACCCACCTGAGCAGGCAGTCTGTCCGTTCTCAGATCTCAACCTCCGCGTTGGGACATCCACGGCTCTCCCCAAAGCTGTCAGACAGAGTCGTTGGCGTCTGCACCGGTCCCTGCTGCTTCCCCTGTTGGTCTTCAGCTGTGCGCTGTCCCCAGAGGTGGAGTCTCAGTTGAAAATGCAGAAATCACCGGTCTGCTGTGTGGCTCGCGCTGGGAGTTGGAGACTGGAGCTGTTCCTATTTGGCCATCTTGCTCCGCCCCCCTGCATTTTACTTTTATCTCTTTATTTATTCTCACATTTTTTGTGTTGGAATGATTGGATGTATATAATTTTAGACTTTTTTACTTACTATTTTATTGTATTACTTAAATTTTATGCTAATATACCAGATATCAGTAGAGATACCATAATTTATTCATTTACTTATCGTTAGATAGTTGGCCCCCAAGTGGGAGCTATTATTAAAAGCCATATAATAAATAATTTGGGCATATTTAAGGCATTTTTGTGGGAACTAGGATATTTTCTAAGCTAAATTCCCAAAGTGCAATTAATAGCTCATACATGCCTTTAGCCGTTGAAACATGGTTTTCAAAATGTATACATGTCCTCTAGAAACCAAAAGCCTTTACTGGGCACTATTTCTAGAGCAATTTAGTGGTATAGAGCAGGTAGGAAAATAAAAATTGGAGGAGGAAATTCAGCATTGCATTTGGATGTGAGTGAAAAACTATATTTATAATTTATGATTTAATTAAAATCCATATGCTATTGGATGTCGGAGAATTTTATATGTAATCTTTAATTCAGTCAGATAGTCTATTGGTATTTCAACAAGCCTATTATGAGAAAAATGATGAAAACCTATGACCTCTACCTTCTGGAAGCTTACATGTCAGTAGGAGAGATAAATACTTTTTGAAGAACTTTTGTAATACAATTGAGAAGTGTTCTATTGCAGGTAAGTATGCTACAGAAAGGCAGACAACTTTATCTTTGAGTGCAAGGATTGATTATGATTATGTGCTAACCTCAAGAAAAAGGCAGCACTGTTAATTACCTGTGTGTTACCATCTTCCACTCTGGGAATTGGAAATGGCCCAACTCTGGGAGCAATAATGCATGCCCTGTAGAATATTCATAAAAGGTGCAAATAAAATATTTTGTAATGAGTCTCAAATATGCTAGAATCTCCTGCTTCGACTTCTGCATCTGGCAAATAGACCTCAATCACTCCTTAAATATCCAGTAATTAAATATAATGGTGACCACCTAAATAGGTAATAGGAATCATGATTCAATTTGAGGTATCCTATCTATGTTGAGCAAATTAAGACACATGTAGTTGATATGGTTTGGCTCTGTGTCCCTACTCAGATCTCATCTTGTAGCTCCCATAATTCCCATATATTGTGGGAGGTAACTCAGTGGGAGATGATTCAATTATGGGGGCAGATCTTTTCCATGCTGTTGTTGTGATAGTGAATGGGTCTCACAAGATCTGATGGTTTTAAAAAACAGGAGTTGCCCTTCAGCTCTCATTTTGCCTGCTGCAATCCATGTAAAATGTGACTTGCTCCTCATTGCCTTCTACTATGGTTGTGAGGCTTCCGCAGCCATGTGGAAGTGTAAGTCCAGTTAAACCTCTTTCTTCTGTAATTGACCCAGTCTCAGGTGTGTCTTTATCAGCAGCATGAAAATGGACTAATACAATAAATTGGTACTGGGAATGGGGCATTGCTGAAAAGATACCCAAAAATGTGGAAGCAACTTTAGAACTGGGTAACAGGCAGAGGTTGGAACAGTTTAGAGAGCTCAGAAGAAGACAGGAATATGTGGGAAAGTTTGGAACTTCCTAGAGCCTTGTTGAATGGCTTTGCCCAAAATGCTGATTGTGATATGGACAATAAAGTCCAGGCCGATGTAGTCTCAGTTGGAAATGAGGAACTTGTTGGGAACTGGAGCAAAGGTGACTCTGTTATGCTTTAGCAAAGAGACTGGCAGCATTTTGCCTCTGTCTTAGAGATTTGTGGAACTTCAAACTTGAGAGATGATTTAGGGTACCTGGGGGAAGAAATTTCTAAGCAGCAAAGCATTCAAGAGGTGACTTGGATGCTGTTAGAGGCATTCAGTTTTAGAAGCAGAACATTAAAGTTTGGAAAATTTGCAGCCTGACAATGTGATAGAAAATAAAATCCCATTTTCTGAGGAGAAATCCAAGCTGACTGCAGAAATTTGTGTAAGTAACGAGAAGTCAATCCCCAAGACAATGGGGAAAATGTCTCCAGGGCATGTCAGATGTCTTCACAGCAGCCCCTTCCATTGCTGGCCCAGAAGCCTAGGAGGAAAAGATGGATTCATGGGCCAGGCCCAAGGCCCCCTTGCTCTGTGCAGCCTGGGGACTTGGTACCCTGCATTCCAGCCACTCCAGCCATGGCTGAAAGGGGCCAAGTTATAGCTCAGGCTGTTGCTTCAGACGGTGGAAGCCCCAAGCTTTGGCAGCTTCTATGTGGTGTTGAGCCTGTGGGTGCACAGAAGTCAAGAATTCGGGTTTGGGGACCTCTGCCTAGATTTCAGAAGATGTATGGAAACACCTGAATGCCCAGGTAGATGTTTGCTGCAGGTCTGGGGCCCCCATGGAGAACCTCTGCTAGACCAGTGCAGCAGAGAAATGTGGGGCCCCCACACAGAGTTCCCACTGAGGCACCACCTAGTTGAGCTGTGAGAAGAGGGCCACCATCCTCCAACCCCAGAATGGTAGATCCACCTGACAGCTTGCATCATGCACCTGGAAAAGCCACGGACACTCAACACTAGCCTGTGAAAGCAGTCAGGAGTAAGGCTATACCCTGCAAAGCCACAGGAATGGAGCTGCCAAAGACCATGGGAACCCATCTCTTGCATCAGCGTGACCTGGATGTGAGACATGGATTCAAAGGAGATCATTTTGGAGCTTTAACATTTGACTGCCCTACTGGATTTTGGATTTTCATGGGGACTGTAGCCCATTTGTTTTGGCCAATTTATTCCATTTGGAATTGCTGTATTCACCCATTGCCTGTACTCCCATTGTATCTAGGAAGTAACTAATTTACTTTTGATTTTACAGTCTCATAAACAGAAGGGACTTACTTGCCTTGTCTCAGATGAGACGTTGAACTGTGGACTTTTGAGTTACTGCTGAAATAGGTTAAGACTTTGGCGTACTGTTGGGAAGGCATGATTAATTTTGCATTGTGAAGATATGGTATTTGGCAGGGGCCAGGGTGGAATGATATGGTTTGGCTCTTGTGTCCCCACCGAAATCTCATTTAATAACTCACATGATTCCCATGTGTTGTGGAGGGACCTCGTGGGAGATGACTGAATTATGGGGGTGGGTCTTTCCCGTTTGTTCTCCTGATAGTGTATGGATCTCATGAGATCTGATGGTTTTATAAAATGAGAGTTGTCCTGCACAAGCTCTCATTTTACCTCCTGCAATCCTTGTAAGACATGACTTACTCCTTCTTGCCTTCCACCGTGATTGTGAAGCTTCCTCAGCCACGTGGAACTGTAAGTCCAATTAAACCTTTTTCTTTTGTACATTGCCCGGACTTGGTTAATGTTCCTCATTACCTTTCTGTTCAAACTTATGACTTTATTTTTTTCCCTATTGTATGAGGATTTGTAAATCTCAACCACCCATAGTGAGATCATGTTGTCATCAGACTTAACCTGGTAAGATTTGGGGATTAGATGAGACTCTGAAGAAGTTTAAAAAGAACCTCACTGAGTAAAGCCAGTTTTATCCAGAACCATTTAAGTTCACAAATTTTAATTAACAGTTTGAAATTTATAATGTTACTTGAATTTCAGATGGGTGAGAATTTAACACTATATTAAAGGAGCCTAGGCAAAAGGACATGAGTTGCGTCACCAAGACTTATTAAATGTGATGGAAATTCAACAGCTGAATGCCAGCAAACAGGTGCAAGAGCTGAATTCATATTTAAACTGTACCACTCAGGGAAAATTGCAATGCATCACGTTGACAGCCACAGCACGTTGCTAATTTCATTCACAAGCTTAAAAATCTCAATACATTTAAACACGTGAATGTATTAAATTTTAAAAAGTGTAAGTAGCATAAGGGTATCCCAGAACTAAAAATTACAATTTCTCTCTGGGACTTCAAATCATTTATCTAGCCAGAAGCATAGTGCTTTTTATGAATGAAATATATCTTACTACTTTCACATACTAATTGTGTTCTATTATTATATGTAGTGCAGACTGTTACTAAGCAATTTTCTCTTACTTTATGTGAAATTCTTTGTGAGTCATAAGAAAGCCAAGGAATCACTGATAAGAGTTTCCAACTTCTGATATCATACATGAAACAGGGTTTTCAATCAGTGCTTCCAGTGATGCTAACTGGTAGAATATTTCTGGAGGTAAAGAAAAACAAAACTAAACAAATACAGAAGGTTTTTAGGTGATATCATTAGAAGTGGTAAGTTGTAAGCTAAAAACTCAGCTAACTCCCAATTTGCATTTACCAGAAATTTACCTACTGTGGGTCATTTAAGAATTTGATAGAAGCAGCAGAGCATCTCCACATAAAATTGCATGTACATGCAAAATCTTACGAAGATTTCAGGGAGTTCATGAATTTCCACATTCAGAATATTTTATAATACATCTTGATCTTTGTCTGGGACTGGAAGGGTATCCCTTTTGAGAGGACTTTTTTCTTTGCCACCTACTGTGCACCAGGCCTTAAAACTGGGATTGGGGAAGTAAAGGAAAATAAGAAAAGATCTCTGGACCTTTTACAGCCTAGTGGACGTTGGTAGACAAGTAGTACAGGGTGCTAAATAATTTGATTATATATATATATATATATATATATAATATATATTATATATTATATGTAAAATGTATATAATATAATATATAAGTATATATAATATATATTATATATATAAAAAATTGCAAATTGGAGAAGACAGCACATTAGTGAGTATTAAGTGATGTAAAGTACAAGAAGAGAAACATTCTAGGCTGAAGGAACAGTATGTGCAGAAGCACAGAAATGAGAACAAGAAGCACTGTTCTTTCATTGCTAAAATACTGTATAAGAAATGTATAACAACAAATGTATTTTAAAAGTCTTCTCTATCAACATTTCTTAAGAAGCTTTAAATAAAACAAAAATATAAGAAGCTGGGCCTAATTTTTTAAGGTTTTAACCATCTCAGCCTTTTATTACACTTCTATACAAGCTTGTTCTCCTCATCTTGCTTAACTGGGGAATATTAAGCACTCAATTTTCAAATATAAAAACAGCTGTAAAAGGCTCCCTTCCTAGTAAGTGAGTCAAGAAAAGCCCATATGTACTGCACTGGATGAGTCTAGATTCTTAGTCAAATACATGTAATCACTACCTGCCCAAAAATCTTGACAATGGCAGCAGTAGCAGCTGATTCTTTTTTAAACCCACTATCAAGAAAGCAGACGAAAAAGAGACAAATGTACAGTCAATAACCTGAGCTAACAATAAGTTGTTTTCAATAGAGCAAAAAGGACAAAAGCCAAAGGTATTCATTACCATTCCCAGAATGAGAGACCAGGGCACTTGCCGCCTTCACCAGATGCGCTGTCTTTAGGTCTGACAATGCACATCTCCCCAAGGGAAATGTAGGGAGAAAGCAAAACTCTTGCAATTCGATGCATAGTGATTTGGCTTCCATTAAAACATCTCTCAGTAAAAGCCTATTCAGGTTTAAAGATTCCACACTCATTTTCTCCTAGAAAATGAGATCACTGTGTAAAACAGCAGACATGGAATTAGAGCTTCTGGAAATCACTCTAAGCCATGTGGTCTCATCTTAACTTCCTTAAATTCTGATCAGGAAAAAGATGAGATGGCTTGGTGAACATATCATCTTAAAATTGTTGCTTTGTTTTGAGCACCTATAAACAGAAAGAAGCTCGACAACATTCTTAGGACACTGAAAAAAAATATATATATATATTATATATATATATATATGTATGTATAAAATAAATAAGAGTTTTTTGGTGAGAAAACTCATACTGATCTAGACTTCCTAGAATGTATCTGAGATGAACTAGTCAAATAAGACTACTTACAATCCCTGCGAAGTTGAGAAGAGACATTTAACCCCTCAGTTTGGTACCTTTGAATGAAAATTAGAACATCTATTTCATACCTCTTAGAATTTTTGTGAGAATTAAATACGTGGAACGTGATTAAAACAAAGTCTACCTCCAGTATTTTCCCAAGTGTGTTATCCAGAAAATAAATACTATGGAATGGTTATTAAAATTAAAGCAATTTCTTATCAAAAAGTTGGGAAATTCTGGGTAAACAAAGTTATACAGTTATCTTAAGAACTCTACCATGTTAATGGGCATTATGAATCCTGGAAAAAGGAGTGTAACATGTTTCATTTCCCAAACTTACTTGACAACAGATACACTGGTATTTGGTTGGGGATTGAAGTTTGGAAAATGCTGTGCGATACAGGGTCAATGTTCTTCTCTCTTTCTTCTTCATTCTCATAAGAGCATGTATAATTCTTTATAGCACTTATCACAATATTTACATATCATTCTCTTCATTAGGTTTGAATTTCATGAGAGCAAGGACTGTGTATTCAGAAATGTTTTAATCCCCAGTGTTTAGTACATTGCGGGTAATACATTTTTTTAGTCTATACAATTTCTGGTAACCTCAGACGCAATTCAGTTGATAGGCAGACTAAATAAATAGTTTTTTTTTTTTTTTTTTAGCTGTGAAAACAAAGGGGGTGGTTTAAAATCACTCCAATATATTTTAGCCTTGTAGAACGTGCTTAAAAAGTAAGGCTAGGCATGGTGGCTCCCTCCTATAATCACAGCACTTTGGGCAGCCAAGGTAGGAGGAATAGCACTTGAGCTCAGGAGCTCAAGACAAGCCTAGGCAACATAGAGAGACCCTATCTCTACATAAAAATTTAAAAATTAGCTGGGTGTGGTGGTGCTCACCTATAGTCCCAGCTATTCAGGGGGCTAAAATGGAGGATCCCTTGATCCCAGGGTTCAAGGCTGCAGTGTGAGCTATGTCATGCCATAGCACTTCAGCTTGGGTGATAGTGAGACCCTATTTCTTAGTATAAAAAAAAAATTCCTGTGCAGAAAGGTGCTCTATGAAAACTAGGCACAGGAGTAAAAAAAAGAATAGAGAAAAAAACAAAAATACATTCTTAAAATGCCCAAATACAAGTTGTATAACTCAGGTGGCAAGAGAAATCTAGAAGTTTAATTATGGAAAATAAACTGAGTAGATGGTTTAAATACAGCCTGGAAGGTTTAGGCTGATGAAATTTGGTCTGTTAAAATCCTTAGCATCAGTTACTAAATAGGGTAAAACTAAATTTTTTTTTTTTTTTTTTTTTTTTTTTTTTTGAGACGGAGTGTCGCTCTCACCCAGGCTGGAGTGCAGTGGCCTGGAGTGCAGTGGCGTGATCTCCGCTCACTGCAAGCTCCACCTCCTGGGTTCACACCGTTCTCCTGCCTCAGCCTCCCTAGTAGCTGGGACCACAGGCGCCCACCACCATGCCCTGCTAATTTTTTGTATTTTTAGTAGAGACGGGTTTCACCGGGTTAGCCAGGACGGTCTAGATCTCCTGACCTCGTGATCCGCCCGCCTCGGCCTCCCAAAGTGCTGGGATTACAGGCGTGAGCCACCACGCCCGACCTACATTTTTTTTTTAAAGACAATTTTTTTCATACTTAAGTCGTTCTAAGTCTTTATATTTTTAGAACCTAAGTACTACTTTGTAAATTCGAGAATATTCCATTAATGTATACATTAGGAAAATTTTATACTTCATTTTGGATGCTGAAATCTTTTAGTCCAGTACCTAACTTGAATAAACATTACTCAGATGCTTCAGGGATTTTCAATGACCCTTTATCTTACCCACTGTCTTTAGTCCAGGCTGAAAGTGGATTAAGCGTGGCAGAACCTTTAAGTTAACATATCAAATCCCCTTCCTACCTACTCCATTTTACAACTGAGAAGAGTAAGTAACTGTATTATGCCATTCATAAAATGACTACTTTATGCCAAGTATGCACTAAATGCTTCTGAACATTTTTTACCTGATTTTCACAATAATCCTGTGAGAAGTGTTATGATTTCATCCTAGAATGGAGAAACTGAGAAGTAAAGTGTTTTACCCCACATCAAATAGCCATAGAAAAAGTGAGTGATCTGAAAATTGAACTTAGAGCCCTTTCTCTGAAGGTCAGCGACATTTCCTTTACACAATGTTTTATTAGCAGAAGTATTGTCATTTTTTATGCTTTTTCATAGGAGTGATTAAAATGTATATGCATAAACATAGTGCTTGCACATAACATGACCAAGACTTAAGTGAAGACAACTATTTAATAACAGACATATAAAATATTAATGGAAATACTATGTTCCCTGGATGCATTGCTTCAACATTATAATTAAATTTTACACAAATAAATTTACCCACTTACTATAATTCCAATCAAAATTTTTATTTTTATATACTTTGATTCTGAATTTAATTTGAAGCAATAAATATATTGGAATACCCAAGATAATTTTGAAAAGAATGTTGAAAGATGATTGTGGGCTGGTGACGGAGAAGAGAAGGTTGTCCCACCTGATAGCAAAACTTACTGGAAAAAATATTTAATAATAATTAAAATAACCTGGTATTTGCAGAAAAATAGGAGAAATGCATCAATGGAATGCAATTGAAAATCCAGAAGCAGATCCATCTATGTATAGAAATGTAGTATATGATCAAGAGGGTACTTCAAATCAGTACAAAAGGAATGTACTGCTTAATAAATAGGATAGTTGACTATGTCTTTTTTTAAAAAAAAAAAAAAAAAAGTTAGATTTGAACCTCATATACTAAAAAACAAATTTTGTGTGGATTAAATATTCAAATGTAAGAAATAAAACCAGAAATACATAAAAAAATAGAGTTGATTATATCTGTAATCTTAGAGTGGGGAAAGCCTTCCTAAATTTAATAAAACCTAAAACTACTATAAAAAAAAAGTCTATAAAAATGTTTAATTTTTGAATGGCAGAAACTCTACAAAATTAAAAGACATTCACAGTTCAGGAAAAAATATTTTCAACTATATAAATAGTTGACAAAGGGTTAATATCCTTATTTTATAAACAGCTCTTCTAAATCAATAAAGCAGAGACCAACATCACATCAAGAAAATGGACAAAGGATTTGTTCAAGCAATTTCTAGCTGGAATCAACTGGCTATTAGATTTGAAAAGATGTCCAACCTTACTAATTACCAAAGAAATGAAAATTAAAACAGTAGTAAGCTAAGACTTACCTACTATCAGACTATCTATCTGATAGTCTATCTATCTGATAGACCTACTGTCAGAGTTAAAGAGTGATAGCTTCTAGTACTGGTAAGGATGTGAGGAGAAGGACTCTCATATACTATTGAAGGAAGTAAATTGGCATAATCTATTTAGAGAGTATATTTAGAAATATTGATCCAAATTTAAGTTGACCTAACAGCTCCAAGAGACGTACAAGATTCACATACAGTTGCGAATATTTTTCCCATACTGTGACTGTCATTTTACTTTGTAGAGTTTTTCTGCTATGTAGAATTTTAAAATGTACAGTTCACCTGTTTATTACATCATTTTTTGTGTGTGATGGAAAAAATAAAAACCATCCTAAATGTTCCTGCTGTGGTGACAATGTGAGCTCCACCAGAGACCACTTCTATCTTATTTACTATTGTGTTTCCAGTTGGCTGGTACTTGACACTACAAACATTTGTTAAATGAACAAACGAAATGAATTATAATGCATTTATACAACTGAAATTATTTGTAAAGATAAGTAAACTAAGTTTGTAGATTATTTTACAGATGATTCTCTTCTTATAAATATATGTGTATATATTTTTATATATGCACATATACTCATATATATATATTTTTTCACACATGTGTATGAAGAAAAAAGGAAGTATGCCTTTTGGTTGACTCTTGAGGTAGAATGCAAAAAGTAGTGACATTAACTGTTGACTTCATATACAAATGATAATATTTCCTTTGGCTTTCTTTTTTTTTTTCTTTTTTCATTTTTTTAACAAATGACTATGTTTATAACTTGGAAGTACAAATGTAGTCATTCTTTCAATCCACCAACTGTTCTTGGTGCAAAGGTTTTATAGCAGTGAATACAGTCTCTATTTTCCCTGAGTCTGTATTCTAGTAGAGGAAGACAGATGGCAAAGAAAGAAATGTTTATTTCTGATAAGGTGTTATGAAGAAAATTAAACCAAAGTAGAGGGACTAGTGACATGGTGCTGTTTTTCATAAGCATAGTTAGAGACTGCCTTTTGAATTATGTGGTATTTGAAAAGATACTTGAATAAAGTAGGAAGTAAGCTACCCAGGGCTATGAAGGTAGATCTTCTAAGTACAGGTCAAAGGACTAAGGCGGGACCGTGCCAAATTTCAGTTAAGAGCAAGGTCAGGGGATGTTGGAGTTGTTGACATGATTAATTTTTGTATTTAAAAGGATCAGTCTGGTGGTGGATGTGTGGAAAAGATGACAATGGCTTGGACTAGGGTCATAGTGGTAGAGCTGGTAAGAAGTGGTGAGGTTCTGGATATATCCCAGATATAGAGGCATCAGAATTTGCTGATGTGAGACAAAGAAAACAGAAAGGATATCAAACTGTCAAGAGTCTTAAAATGCACCACCATCAACAAACCTGATCTGCAATGTGAGAATGGAGTGCCTCTAATAAGGCAGAACTCTTTAACAATTTTCTTTCACAGCTAGGGTCAATCCCTTATGTCATGAATTTTCCCAGCATTACTGTGAGAGAAGTAAGTGCCAAATAATGTCTCAAAATTGTATTGAAATTAGAACTTGTTCCCATGCTGGGTTTAGTGTATGCTTTCTTTTAAAAGTGTATTTAACATGAAAACATCTTCCCATTAAATGTAGCTTAGCCTTTAATTTCCTTTTGTAGTCAGTTTTACTAACAAATTTTTCTATTTTAAAGCATAAGGAGGAAAACAGTTCTGCTCTTTTGAAGAATTTAGAAAATTTGTGGTTTAGGATTTTATAGTTGTTAAGTGAAAAAAGTTTACATAAAATCTTAACAATATTGTACATTAATCTTTGGGGAAAAACTTGAACTTAAATCACTGAAGATATTGAGGACTTTTTAAAACTTAAATTTCCAAATTTTCACATTATATTATCATGTCTCATTTTATTCTGCAAAAGAAATATGCAAAACTAAAGTTCACCTTGGACATTTCCTCTATGTCAGGTAATAAAGGCTTCCACGCTTGGATTTTCTGAGGTTAAAATTATTTGGGGGTGCTCCGTTGCATGTACAAATAATTGATTAATCAAGGATGTTCTCAATCATTATCAGGTATAATTAAGTGCATGCAATCAGTTATATTGAGATGGTGAAATTGCTGGCAAATTTGAGAGTTCACTTGCTCCAACAAAAATCATACATTGCTTCCCATGATCACGTTTAGCCAAAAAGTAGCATAGGGGACTGGACCTATATCATGACATTTAAAAAGTATTTTCATAATGCTTTTAGTGACTAAAATTATGATGCTGCTCACTTAGTCACTTACTGATATGACTGAATATTATGCTCTTTATAGACCCACCCTGTCGGATTCACGACTACACCAAATGTCATGTTGAGGTCTGAAGGGAGTGGGTGGATAAGCAGAAAGAACACTCGGGGCCGTAGGCAGGTAAAAGATGATTTTATTTAGCAGCAGCTCTCATCGATAGCTTTCTTATACTTGCACTCTACACTGTTCGCCTTTATTTCAGCTGTTTGCTCCAGCTCTGTGGCTCCTGCTGCCCCCATGCCTGCAGCTGCATGGCTGACTCTCCCTTGGCTTCAGGGTCAGCAGCTTAACTCTTTCTCTCCCTGGGCACGAGCGAGCCGAGCTTTGTACCGGCTCCCCTCCGTCCGTCTGCAAAGATGGATAGCTCTGACTCTCTCTATCTTTCTCTGGGTGCCTACACCTGCACAGTATCAGCAGGGCAATTATACCTTTTACAGACAATATTGGCATAGAACCAAGTGATGGCCTTCCAATGTTATGGCTACATGGCTGTGATAACAAGTGGAGTTATACGCGTTTTCCCTGAACTCACTGAGTAATGCAGGATGTAAACATCCTTCCTTGGCCTATCCTTGACCAAAGCACAGCCATGTTCCTTGAACTCCACCCTCTAGGCTGAGGTAGACATAGGTCTTGGATACGCAGGTTATATATATAAGCTTTGAGTACATGGGTGCGAAAGACACACACAGGCTTTATACATAAGTTTTGGGCACATAGGTTTAATATACAGACTTGGCACACAGGGCGTACACACCCGATGATGTGAATGAAACTGCACTAATGATCCTGGATTTTTATCCATTTTTTAAATTTATTATCTATTCATTATCTTCTCAACAAACATTTATTGAGTGTTTTCTAAAGTAGTTTTTAATCTTGGCTGCATGTCAAAATCCTCTGTGAAGCTTTTTAAAAGTAGTGATTCCTGAATAATAAACCCCTGAAACTGATTCAGTAGATCTAGAGTGCAGCCAGGCATTTTTGTCAAAAGCACCACAGGTGACTGTGATGTACAGTCAGAATTAAGAATCACAAGCTTCTCTGTCAAGTACTAAGGTTATAAGAGTAAACATGAAATAGTTCTTATTCACAAGGAGATCAGAGTCAAATGAGTGAGATAAACAAGTAAATGAGTAATTACAGAAGAGTATGATAAGTACTCTACTAGGGGTAAGCACACCTATTCTCATATACATTGGTACTAGGTTAACTAAGTCTATTCATGGACTATAACACACAAAAAGGAGATTTTCTCTCATCATCAAACCTAATGACACAAATTGTGATTTTCCACCTTACCTACTCTATTCCTTAATCAGATGAATTAGCCATACTAGACTCTGTGGTGAAACTCAGCAGACGAAAAAGCAGAACGACAAGTTTCTATTTCTGATAGCAGTATATGGGAGATGAGAAGGAGGTGAAGAAGAATTGCAAAACAGTGAGCTCCTCGAAGGCAGGGACCATTTTTCTGTCTTACTAATATTTTTCTCCCTGTGGCCTCATTCGGAGTCCAGCATAAGAGTAGGCATTGAATCTGTTAGTTTTTTTTTTAATCTTGTTTTCTTGATTAAATCAGGAGCCAGCTGTTCTTGCCTAGCTTGTGCATTCCTAAGATAACTGTTTCTTGCTCTCTGAACAGTGACTTTCACAAGAAAACCATTTTTGCTTCTTCAGAGGCACAGGACTTTTATTGTCTTTAAGCTTAATAATTCATAGAACCTTGCTAATCCTTCGTGGTTGGATTGTTTTTTCTTATCCATGTGTCCCATTGCCAGTTGATGTTTTGTTCTTACTACTGTAATTTCGATTATCACATGTCATTTTATTTTTATTTTTATGTATTTTGAGACAGGGTCTCACTCTGTTGCCCAGGCTAGAATGCAGTGGTGCAATCATGGCTCACTGTAGTCTCAACCTCGCCAGACTCAGATGATCCTCCCGCCTCAGCCTCTGGAGTAGCTGGGACTACAGGCATGCACCACCATGCCTGGCTAAATTGTAGGTGTTTTTATTGTTTATTTTGTTTTTTGTTTTGTTTTGTTTTGTTTTGTTTTTTGAGAGACAGGGTTTCACCATGTTGCCCAAGATTGGTCTTGAACTCCTGGTGTCAAGCCATCTGCCTGCGTTAGCCTCCCAAAGTGCTCCCAAATCCCTCCCTCCTAAAGGGATTACAAGCATGAGCCATCGTGCCCGGCATCACATGCTGTTTATATTCTTTTGTTTCTTTTTAATTTCATTTTACATGATCTGCTTTGATAACCTTTCTTCCTAAAAATTACAGACACGAGGTACCAGTGTAAAGGAAGGATGGAACTGGAAATTTAACCTATCTAAAATAAGGGAAGATATGTGCCTTTGATCCCCTCCAGAGAAGTACCGAAAAAGCTCCACAAAACACATTGCTCATTGCAGACCTCTTGTCATCTCTTGGTCCCTAAAGATGAGACAACGAGGTTGACAAGACCACATCTAGAAATATCTTCCAGGAAATCCATCAGGCATAATCCAGGTCAGAATTCCCCAAACAAGAGTAAGAAGTCCCCAGAAGGAAAGCTTCATAAATTAAGGTTCCCCTATTATCTTGAAGACCATCTATTCCCAAATATAGCTGAGAGTTGTTATGTCCATTCTGCATGACTTTATGACATTGGCAAGGCCAAATTAGATCTTATAAAGAAAAGCTTGTCTGATTGCAGTGGTTTTGTCAGCTGCAGATTCATATATATTAGGGGATATACTTAATGTGAACATGATTTATATAAACTTGAAATTGTGTAATATAAAATACTAGTAAAATCTCACTTTGGGTGAATGCTTTGAAAATCGATTTCATCAAATGAAAGGAATTAGGAATGTCATAGTTTCACAGCTAGCTAACTAAATGAATTATAAATTATGTCCATCCTTCTGCCACAAGAAGGTGCTATTTTAGCTAGTAAGCCAAAATGTCTAACAAACTTTAATGTCAAATTAACCAATGCTGTTGTTTATATTAGAACTACGTGGTGATTTCAGACATTTTTTGTTGTTTTTTTGGTTTTGTTTGTGAAACATTCCATTTTCATTAATTTTAAAAAACATATTTACTGACAATAGTATGCAAACATTTATTGAGCTTTCTGCCTTTCTATTATTTTATGAATTAAGAAATTCTGCATTAAAATGTCAAGAAAGTTAAGCAGTTATGTTGAACCATGCTTTTAATTTCTGGAAAATGTTAGAGATAATGCTAAGAAATTTAAAAAGTATGTATATAGCAAAAATATCCTACAGTACTTATTGATTTATGTGCTCCATGAATGTTTACTTCCTATTTTACATGAAAATATATGTACATTAAAATGTATTTTATATTATATTTCTTCTTTGAGAAAAGTAGTTTTGAATTATGCAAAATTTGAATCATGCAAGGTCTTCAAGAATGCAGCTGGTACCAAGACAGAGATATAGACCAATGGAACAGAACAGAGTCCTCAGAAATAATACCACACATCTACAACAATCTGATCTTTGACAAACCTGACAAAAACAAGAAATGGGGAAAGGATTCCCTATTTAATAAATGGTGCTGGGAAAACTGGCTAGCTATATGTAGAAAGCTGAAACTGGATCCCTTCCTTACACCTTATATGAAAATTAATTCAAGATGGATTAGAGACTAAAATGTTAGACCTAAAACCATAAAAACCCTAGAGGAAAACCTAGGCAATACCATTCAGGACATAGGCATGGGCAAGGACTTCATGTCTAAAACACCAAAAGCAATGGCAACAAAAGCCACAATTAACAAATGGGATCTAATTAAACTAAAGAGGTTCTGTGCAGCAAAAGAAACTACTATCAGAGTGAACAGGCAACCTACAGAATGGGAGAAAAGTTTTGCAATCTGCTTATCTGACAGAGGGCTAATATCCAGAACCTACAAAGAACTCAAACAAATTTACAAGAAAAAGACAACCTCCTCAAAAAGTGGGCGAAGGATATGAACAGACACTTCTCAAAAGAAGACATTTATGCAACCAACAGACACATGAAAAAATGCTCATCATCACTGGCCATCAGAGAAATGCAAATCAAAACCACAATGAGATACCACCTCACACCAGTTAGAATGGCGATCATTAAAAAGTCAGGAAACAACAGGTGCTGGAGAGGATGTGGAGGAATAGGAACACTTTTACACTATTGGTGGGACTGTAAACTAGTTCAACTGTTGGGGAAGACGGTGTGGCAATTCCTCAAGGATCTAGAACTAGAAATACCATTTGACCCAGCCATCCCATTACTGGGTATATACCCGAAGGATTATGTATCATGCTGCTGTAAAGACACATGCACAGGTATGTTTATTGCGGTACTAATCCCAATAGCAAAGACTTGGAACCAACGCAAATGTCCATCAATGACAGACTGGATTAAGAAAATGTGGCATGTATACACCACGGAATACTATGCAGCCATAGAAAAGGATGCGTTCATGTCCTTTGTAGGGACATGGATGCTGCTGGCAACCATCATTCTCAGCCAACTATCGCAAGAACAGAAAACCAAACACCGCATGTTCTCACTCATAGGTGGGAATTGAACAATGAGAACATTTGGACACAGGAAGGGGAACATCACACACCAGGGCCTCTCATGGGGTGCGGAGATGGGGGAGGGATAGTATTAGGAGATATACCTAATGTAAATGATGAGTTAATGGGTGCAGCACACCAACATGGCACATATATACATATGTAACAAACCTGCACATTATGCACATGTACCCTAGAACTTAAAGTATAATAAAAATAACAATAAATAAATAAAAATAAGAATGCAACCTTTCTGACACTTCCTCTGAGTCCAGGCTTCAAAATATAAATAGTTGCATGTTTGTTCAGATTCTTAGAATACTCTGAAACACATTTCCCAGTGACCCAGACTCTTATCAGGAAAATGGAGGAATTGAATAGCAAGTGGTAAGAAGCTGACCTTCCTCTTCAGTTTTGATGTTGACATCATGTTCCTGAGAGACCTCGTTGTTGGAAGATAAATCCCCTAGTGTCTAACATTCTCTACACTTTTGGCAAAGTAATTTTTGTAGAGGAAAGAGAGAATCATCACACCAATTTGGTTTACTTTAAACCACCAGGTTCTCAGTTCTCTGATACGTGCAAGATTTCTCTCCTTCTCTGATTTAGTTCCCATAGAAGATTAATCTACTATGCCTGAACTTTACTACTAGGTGTTCAGATTACTGAAATGTGAACTAAGGTGCCAGCCTTGTATAATTAACTTTTCCTTAAGAAACACGCTAAGGAGATTAAAATGCCAAGATTGCAGTTATCTTCTGAGATCTTCATTAAGAACAAATTTGTACTAGAAACATTGCTTCTCTACGGGATAATGCTCTCCAGGAACATGGTTCAAAATCAAGGAAAAATTTTTGTATAAATCTATTGAACATTATACTTTAATATCTTGTTTGTGTGCCAGTGGTTATAAGCTTAAGGAAAATTATATTTATGGGTTTATTTAGAAATTAGTAATTTTTGCTTATCTCAATTATTGAAGTAGATGAAACGTATCTGTTTTGATATGCATGTTTTAAAATATGATATAAATAATATACATGTATTCTGCAGTTTACTTCTTTTATGTATTCTAGATATATGTCCCTTATTAGACTTATGATTTGCAAATATTTTCCCATTCTCTGACTTGTCTTTCATTTCTTGATGGTGTCATTTGAATGAGAAAGGTTTTTAATTTTGATCAAGTCCAATTTATCTATGTTTTTCTTTTGTTGTTCACAATTTTGGTGTCATATGTAAGAATCTTTTGCAACATTCAAAGTCATGAAGATTTAGCCTTATGTTTTATTCTAAGATTTTTATAGTTTGTACTTTTACAGTTAAGTCTTTGATCTATTTTGAGTTTGTTTTTGTATGTGATGTAAGAGCCTAGTTACATTCTTTTACATGTGGCTATCCAATTTTCTCAGCATTGTTTGTTCAAAAGGCTTTTCCCAGTTGAATGGTCTTGGCACTCTTGTCAAAAATTAGTTGACTGTATAGGTATGGGTTTATTTCTTCACTCTCAGTTACGTTCTATTTTTCTCTATATCTACTGCTTTGCCAGTACCACACTGTCTTATCATTGCTTTGTGGTAAGCTTTCAAATTCATAAATGTAAGTCCTGCTACTTTATTCTTTTTTTTCCAAGATTATTTGGGCTGTTCTGGATGCCTTGTAATTTTGTATGAATTTTAAAATCAGCTTATTAATTTGTACAAAGAAGTCAGCTGGAATTCTGATAGGGATTACATTGAATCTTAGATCAGTTTGGGTAGTATTGCCATCTTCCAATCTTTGAACATACAGTAGTTAAGTGTTCCAATATTTGAACATTCAGTAGTTTTCCATTTATATAAGTCTTTGTTTCAAAAATGTTTTACACCTATGGCCTTACCACTTCATTCTCATCTGTATATCCAAATGATCACCTGCCCTCATTTTATTTCAGCTTAACGTATTTCCTTTCAATGTTTTGAATGCAGACCTGTTCACAGTGGATTGTCTCACTTTTTATTTCTTTTAAAATGTCTTCGAACCTTTATTTTTGAATAAATATCTTAGTAGACTTAGCCTTCATGGTAAATAGTTTTCTTCTCAACGCTGTTTATGTTATTCCACTATCTTCTGGCCTCCAGTGTGCTCATAAAAACTTAGCTGTTAATAATATTTTTGTTCTTCTTTATGTAATGAATTTTCTTTTCTGTTGGCATGATTTTTTTTGTTGTTATCTTTGGCTGTAGTAGTTTTATGATGTGCCTATGTGCAGCCTTTTTTTGTTTATTGTATTTGTGGTTCATTGAGCCATCTTTGAGTTAATGTTTTTCACTAAATTTGAGAAGGATTTTGTTATCATTTCTTTATATATGTGTCCACCATTTCTCTTTCTGTGCTCCTTATTAAATTTCAATTATCCTTATGAGTTATGAAAGGTTTTTTTTGCCACATAGTTTTAAACCTTGGAAGAATGCTTGGGAATAAGAGGGGAAAGTATAAATGAAATGCCACCACTATTTTCTAAGAAAACTTAGTTCACTAAATATGCACACAACTACACAATTCATTAGATTTACAGTGAAAAATATTAATATTACTGGTCTTCTTTTCCTATCTTTACAAAATGTGTTCCTAGGTGCATTTCCTCCCTCTGCTATTTATGCACGGAAAGACTTACTACAGCGATCTACCCATATTGCCACCAAGACTTTCCAGGCTCTTCGCATATTTGTGAACAATGAGCTCAATGAACTCTACACAGGACTGAAGACAGCTCAGAAGTTTCTGAGACCTGGTGGTCGTCTTGTTGCCCTCTCCTTCCATTCACTAGAGGATCGCATCGTCAAAAGATTTTTGCTTGGAATAAGCATGACAGAAAGATTTAACCTAAGTGTTAGACAGCAAGTGATGAAAACATCACAGTTGGGTTCTGGTCACGAAAACATGGAAGATGTCTCTATGAGAAGAGCTCCTTTAATGTGGGAATTGATACACAAGAAGGTTCTTAGTCCGCAAGATCAGGATGTACAAGATAATCCCAGAGGGCGCTCAGCCAAGCTTAGAGCAGCTATCAAATTATAAGTTACAATCATCTTATTCTTCAAATTTTTCTCACGATTTCTCTAATCTTTACTCATGTTGTGTTCCTGAATGTCTTGATATAGGTTTAAGTGTGGGACAGTCTGAAAATTGATAGCATTTAGCATTTTTTTTCCCTCAAAAAGAAACTGTAGGAAATACATGACAGAGAAAGTTACACTCAGGGAGCAGCAGCACCTCAAGACTGGAAAAATGTGTTAATCTTTGCATCATATTGGATTCTTGAAATGCAATCCTTCCTCTGGCCAGGAACATTTTTTAAAAATAATAGTTGGGTTTATCTAAATATGTAAACTCAAGCTGCCAAAGAGAAAGATATTATAATCATATCTGCATGTCCTAAATTTTGAATTTAGATATTCCAATTTGCATCAGTCTTTCTCTGGCTCAAATAATGATGATTATGGAATGAATTTTAATGTCCCTACTTGTGAATAATTACTATAGCTTTCTCAAATGTACGCTTTTTACAAATTTTAAATTTTAAAATATTAGTTTAAATACATGTTATACTGATAAAATTTCATCTTTCAAATTTTAGTCTATTATTTTAAAGGGATTTTTCCATATGATATGGGCCATTTTGTTTGTATATCTCAAGGTAAACATGTAAAATCCTTACAAAGAATTGTTTCACAAAACTTATATTTCATGTCAATTGTATTTATTTTAATAATAGCTCACAATGCCTTTTGTAAGTAATAAAGTCTCTTATTACAATCTTGTATTTTTTAATTGAGCCAATCAAAATAATTCAGCCAAGTCTATTTGAAATAGAAAACTATCTATTTAATATAGTAAAATCAATGCTCCCTTAATGTTGTTACAAAGATATTGTAACTGTAATAAGGGTATAAGTTTATTCAAGAAAAGAGTACTTGGTAGAAGATTCTTTAACAAATTGATGAGATTGATTCATAATTCACATGTCAACTTTTTATAGTAATATGTACTTCTGATTTATCCAGTAATTCAGCAAGTACTGAACTTGTCATTAGAAAAACAAAGGTAAGTACAATATACATGGCTCACAATACATGTCCTATAGAGTTTATTAGAGGAAAATTATGTTAGTTATAACCACAAAAATCAATATAAAATGGACACAGTGGTAAATACTACAAACAGGTCGTATATGGTACTGTAAGAGCATCTAGTAAGGATTTTATCCATTGTCAGAAATGAGGTATGAGAACATGATACTTGAATTGTGACCTGAAAGATGAGTTGGAGATAATTAGTCAAAGAGCACATGGGGGTATGGAAGGGGGCATGTTGATTAACCATACATAGAATTAAATATTCTCTTAAATAGTTATCCTTGAAATCATATTTATACTATTAATTTGCTCAGTGCACTTTTTTCAAATACAGAAAAAAGATTTTCCACTATAGTTACAAATGTTTGGTTGGTGAATCCAAGTGAATGAAATATCAACATAACTGCAGGGGCAAAATAGATAAGAATTAAATACATGAATTTTCCTCAGACTTATTTTATCTACCTCTGTAATATTTAACTTTAGTACCCAGGCTTGTTTACTACTTCTGCTTTAGAGGCTTTATTTAAATCTGAACAATCCTACAGGGAAATCAGAATTCGAAAAAAAGTCTGGAGAACAATATGGTTGAAAGAGAAACAAGAGAATGCACCTAGGTGAATTCCCTGAATCCTACTTGAACAATATATAAATTTCTCTTTGCATATAATACATGTTTGTGAATGAGACATATTCCCAAAAAATTCTTATCTCTGTATGTGATTGGAAAATAAAAGATCATATTTGTATATTCAACAATCTTTCACCTATTTCTTAAGTCATTTTTTTCATCCAGTATAATATGAGAATTACTTTTATGTTAAATAGAAACTGAAGGTACTGGGTTGAACAGTGTCATCCCCAAAATTCATCTACTTCCTGGAGCCTCAGAATGTGACCTTATTTGGAAATACTGTGATTGTGCTTGCAAGTAGCTAAGATGAGGTCATATTGGAGCAGGGCAAGCCCTTAATCCAACATGACTCATGTCCCTTATAAGAGAAGATAGGTCGGGCATGGTGGCTCACGCCTGTAATCCCAGCACTTTGGGAGGCCAAGCCAGGCAAATTGCTTGAGGCTTAGGAGTTCTAGAGCAGCCAGGCCAACATGGCGAAAACCCATCTCTACTAAAAATGTAATTAGCCAGGCGTGGTGGTGTGTGCCTGTAATCTCAGCTACCCAGCAGTCTGAGGCACAAGAATCACTGGAACCCGGGAGGTGGAGGTTGCAAGGTCACACAACTGCACTCCACTCTGAGCAACGGAACGAGACTCTGTCTCAAAAAAACAAAAAAACAAAAAAAGAATGAAAGAGAAGATAGAGACACGGGAGAATGCCACATGATGCTGGAGGCAGAGATTGGAGTGATACATTGTGGGAACCCTCAGAAGATAGGAAAAAGGCGTGGAATAGATTCTCCCTCAAAGTTCCAGTAGTTGCCAACCCTACTAACATGATGTTGCACTTCTAGCATCCAAAACAGTGAGAGAATATATTTCTGCTCTTTTAAGGAACCCAGTTTGTGGTAATTTGTTATAGCAATCCTAGGAAGCTAATACTCTGACAGAAAAAAATCTTGAATAATGTGCATGAAAAAAAATCCTTTAATAAACACAAAATTGGTTTCAAAATGTTTTCATGTAAAAATAAATTAACTTTTCTGTAATTAGACTGTGTTTTATAGTAATTCTTGCCTGCTTCTTAGTCTTTGTTGTTGGATACATAATAAAATACATGAATGAGTTTTAAATGGTTAGCTTTGGAGAATGGTTTTAGGAAGTTCATACAGTACACAGAAATAAAAGCTAACGTTGCTATGAATGCGCATTACTTTTCTAATAGTTCTGAATCTCTGTCTTGACTGCCTTCTATGAATCATTTTAACATAGTATCAATGTCATTGTGTAGTACATCAGTTCTTAACAGTTTTTAGTTCATTATTTAAGAAATAAAATTTAATAACTACAGTTCTAGATAATATACCTATTTTTATTTTATTTTTAAAATTGTTTATTAATTACTATGTTCTTTGAAGTTTGTAGGGGTGTTCTTGAAAGACACTAATTATATCTATATGTCTTTTCTATTTCATGTAGTATATGATATATTATTTGTGCTTAAATTCATTTGTAGTAAACTATTTGTTGTGCTACAAGCAGTAGTTTATAAGAGAATACAGTATGCCTAATTAGATTTTTTAAATGAACTAATATTTCTTAAAATTCACTTGCAAATATTTGAAAATCGTATTTTCTTTAGTCTTTGCAGAGTATTACGTACCAGAGGTTTTTAAAATGTTTGTTTCTAATTTTTGTTTTTAAGAAGTAGAGATAATGAGTCTGTACTGCAGACTTTTAAAAAATAATTTTACTTTCATTTGAAATCTCTCATTCAAAAAGTATGGGACAGTTCTTAATGGTACTTAATAGCTAAAACAGAGAAAAATATATGTATATACTCAACCATATATTAGAAGCTAACTATTTAGGAAGAAATTTAAAAAAAACCTTTCTAACCACTCTCCCTCATTTTATATACCATCCCTTCTCCTTCTCTGTTCACATTGGTATGTAAATGTGAGGTGACATTAATTATGTTTCAATTTATCTCTGGAAAAAGAAATATTAGGTAATTTTGGCACATACCATGACAAACTAAGCCTTACATGTTAGAATCTTTTTAATAGATTAAAAACAATTAAAAATTGCTTCTGGTTAACATTTCGTAAAATTTATTGTATTGCAATTATTTTTCTATTTAGTTTTCATAACTGCTTCAGTATTCTAATTGATATTTTTGTGTAGCAGCATTCTATAATAGAGAGGGATAAGCATTTAAACATAAAGAGAGTTTTGTGAGGTGCTTGATAAATATAAATTTGAAACTGATCAATCATATATTTTTCTCATAACCACAATGTCATATTTTTGATGTAGATTGAAGCATGGTTTGTAAAAATCAACACTATTCTAAAGATGCTGGGTTGTATAATAAACACAACTATTTTTATATTATTTTCTCAAATTTTATGTTTATAACTACTCTCTCCAGCTAATGTTTGGTAACACAGGATGATCTGCAGGAATGCTAAGAGAAAGTTTACATATAAATTATTTTTTTAAAGTCTAGTTACAGCATAAATTTTAAAAAACATTTAAAATGCAGAATTGCACAACATACAATGGTCATAGTTTATAAAGTTTTCACTGACTTTTTGACCACCTCACTTCCTTCTCTTATAATCTGCCCAAATTATTAGGCAAGGAAAATTTAATATTTCAATATTCACAGCAGAGATTGTCTCTTTGGTAATGTTACCTTAAATACTGAACAAGTTTTCTACCATTGGCAGTTGTCTTATCAAATATATCATTGCTCAAATGTTAGACTACAAAGCTGAAATCAAGCAAGAGGACATGCTCCATTTCTAATTCTTGAATAATTATTTCTGTTCATTAAACCCCATCTTTATGCTTTGACCAATAATACTTGTCTGCCTTGCACAGGTGAAGTTTTGTATTATTACACCATCAAATGATATGATTCCTCATAATTTCACAAGGAAAAGTATTATTATTCAAGTCTTATAGGTGCTAAGTTGAGAAGAATGTATAGTATTGTGAATAACACTATTGACTGGAGACTCAGAAAACAGGGTTTGAATTTGGGTCTGCATATAATAGCTGAATGTATGAACTTGGACATCCTATTTAATCTCTTGAATTCTCATTTGTTTCATTTTAAGATGTGGATATTATTGGTACTTTCTCATGTTTCTGTGAATCAAATAGAAGATAAATATGAACTGAAACTTGTAAGAATGAAATGAGATAATGCACTGCTGTATTTTGGAGATGGTTTATTTGACCCCTCCAAATCTCATGTTGAAATTTAACCTCCAGTGTTAGATATGGGACCTAATAAAAGATGTCCTAAATAGGAGTGAAATTCCCAAATAATAAAACAGACTATAACCCTATCAATTGCTGCTAGTGATGCAGAGGCTGCAGGAGAAATAGGAACACTTTTACACTGTTGGTGGGATTGTAAACTAGTTCAACCATTATGGAAAACAGTATGGCAATTTCTCAAGGATCTAGAACTAGATGTACCATATGACCCAGCCATCCCACTACTGGGTATATACCCAAAGGATTATAAATTATTCGACTACAAAGACACATGCACACGTATGTTTATTGCGGCACTATTCACAATAGCAAAGACTTGGAATCAACCCAAATGTCCATCTGTGACAGACTGGATTAAGAAAATGTGGCACATATACACCATGGAATACTATGCAGCCATAAAAAAGGATGAGTTTGTGTCCTTTGTAGGGACATGGATGCAGCTGGAAACCATCATTCTTAGCAAACTATCACAAGAAGAGAAAACCAAACACCGCATGTTCTCACTCATAGGTGGGAACTGAACAATGAGATCACTTGGACTCAGGAAGGGGAACATCACACACTGGGGCCTATCATGGGGAGGGGGGAGGGGGGAGGGATTGCATTGGGGAGTTATACATGATATAAATGATGAATTGATGGGTGCTGACGAGTTGATGGGTGCAGCACACCAACATGGCACAAATATACATATGTAACAAACCTGCACGTTATGCACATGTACCCTAGAACTTAAAGTATAATAAAAAAAAAAGTTTTTCTGTTTTAAAATGTTTGTAGTGAACATATATCCATTTTACAAAAGCAGTCTAATTTCAGTATTATTTTGAAAGCACAGATTTTGGAATCAGTCTCTCAGGTATGTGGCACCAGGCTGGACTAATTTTTTTTTTTTTTTTTTTTTTTTAATTTTTTGTAGGGACAGGGTTTCTCTGTGTTGCCCAGGCTGGTCTTAAATTCCTGGGCTCAAGTGATCCTGCCACCTTGTCCTCCCAAAGTGCTGTAACTACAGGCATGAGCCACCACACCTGGCCCTATTCTTGGATTTTATAAGCTACGAAATTCCTCTGTCCTCTCTCCCCCTTTTTAGAAAATGGAATAAGTTCAGACTGGATTTCTGTTATTTATAACCAAATGAATAGCAGGTTTAGAATAGATGACTTTAAAGGCTTCTTTCATCTGAATATTAAGTTAAAGTATGTTCTTCACCTTTACTTGGTAACTGATTCACCTAAAGGGAATTTTTCAGTATCCTAATAAAGCTTTGTGAAATTGTTTTGTAGGCACAGGTGTACAATTCATATCCTAGTATGTAAGTAATACAGTATGCTCCGTGACATATCTTTGTCATTAGCCTTACTAACCAACATTTGATAATGTGCTTTTGAAAGAGATTAGTTGACTCATACAACTTTCACTTAATCATGGCAAACATCTTACATTCCTGTGGAGTGCTGCTTTGGTAAGAAATAGAGAAGATGTCCTCTTCCTGAATTTATATATATTCTTTATGATTCTGCTTTTCTCTTTTGGATGAAAATGTACTTCTAACTGTAAAATTGTTGATGAAGAAAACCATGTTTAAATGCCAGCCAGATGTTGTTTTCATTTCGCATTGTAAACATATATATATAATATTTTTTCATGGGGTGGGGAAGTCAGGGAGAAGAAAAAAAAAAACAAAAATTTATGGTGAATATTGAGCCTATCTAGTTATTCTAGAATCTATTTTTATTCCTTAGAAGAAATTCAACATTTGCCTTACAACCAGAGAATAAACATCAACTGCTAGAGAAAGCTATTGAATTTCAAAATCCCTTTGAAATGTCATATTAACCTGTTTAACTTTCAGTCAGTTCTTTTTTTTTTTTTTTTTTTTTTTTTTTTTTTTTTTTTTTTTTTTTATTATACTTTAAGTTCTAGGGTACATGTGCATAACGTGCAGGTTTGTTACATATGTATACTTATGCCATGTTGGTGTGCTGCACCCATCAACTCGTCAGCACCCATCAATTCATCATTTATATCATGTATAACTCCCCAATGCAATCCCTCCCTCCTCCCCCCTCCCCCCTCCCCATGATTCTTTAAAGTAGCAAACATTTCCTGATGACTCCCAGATCTGCGACTGCTTATACTTCTCTAATTTAAACGTTTGTTTCCTGGCCGGGCACAGTGGCTCACGCCTGTAATCCCAGCACTTTGGGAGGCCGAGGTAGGCGGATCACGAGGTCAGGAGATCGAGACCATCCTGGCTAACACGGTGAAAACCCGTCTCTACTAAAAATACAAAAAAATTAGCCAGGCGTGGTGGCGGGTGTCTGTAGTCCCAGCTACTCGGGAGGCTGAGGCAGGAGAATGGCATGAACCCGGGAGGCTGCGGTGAGCCGAGATTGTGCCACTGCACTCCAGCCTGGGCGACAGAGCTAGACTCCGTCTTAAAAAAAAAAAAAAAAAAAAAAAAAAAAAAAAGGTTTGTTTCCTTCCCTCACAAACTAACTGTGGTGAATGACTCAACGCTGTTTGGGCCTGGGAGAAGTGTATCGCAGCTGCAGTCCTGCGTGCAATCTTTCTTCAGATCAGTTCAATTTTTGAGCATTGAACAGGGTCAAATGCTAAATCTAGTCAGTTTGACTAAAACTCTATACAGCTCTAGCCTTTTATTTAGCCTTCCAAATAAATTGTAATATTTAAAGTTGTGTTTGTTCATAGGTTGTCTTTTATTTTGAAATGTATAGAAATCAAGCAACAACCATTATTTTATTATTTTACTCAACTTCTATTGAGTGTCTATTTGCAAGGCATTGGGGACAATAGAGTAAAAAAGTGCTTCTTGTTCCCTGTTTAGTATAGGGTGAGACAGATATGTCAATTTTGAAAAGGTAGTATGTAAACAGGGAAAATTCTGTAATAGAAGGTAAGTACTATGACAGCCCAAATAAAGAAATGAATGACGTTTTCTTCCAGAAAGAGCTGGGTTTATAACATTCGTTTAGGGTGAGAACTGTAAGAGTTTTTTTTTTTTTGCTGAATCATCAATAGCTTAGTTTCCTGGGACATAATTCAATGAGGTGGCCTTTTCTTGTAATGCCATTGGTAGTCTACTTGTCTCACTCTTACTGTTAGTTATTCTTGTTCACCAATAGCCATGCACTTTGACTTCCATGACATAGTTTTCTCCAAATGCTGTCTGTAGGAAGACAAAGCACCGTTTAGGTCTCCATGACATATGAATGCATATATTCACATTATTAAGAATACTAATATTCAGAGACGTGGATGACTATATAACAGTAATTATGAGTTAGTAACCTGTCTGAATGAGCCATATCTTCCTGGAAGTAGGATTCTTAATACTTTTGAAGCCATGGTTCCTGAACCTTTGAAAAATCTAATTGAAAGGACAGGCTCACTAATGAAAACAGCACATGCACACTAATTTTGTTTATAATATCAAGAGGTTTATGAAAACTCTTCAGTTCTATCATGGGCTCCAGTCCAATAACTCCTGTACTAGAGAAACTTCTCTCAATTCAAGTCACATTTCCCACATGTGACTCAGTGATATGTCAACGAGCAAAGGCTACGATTTCTGCCTTTTAACCTCATCTGGTTCTTTCATACCTGGGTGCTTCAAGCTCCATACGCTGTCTTAGAGGATTTCAATTTTGTCATCAATTAACATGGCCAGTGTCCCTGCAAAGCTAAGCTGGACCCTCCCAGAAATTTTGTGCTGGGCACAAAGAATGGAAGAGATTAAGTGATGTCAGGATTTGAATAGACTGAATATTCTAGACTAATGCTGTCTAATGTAAATATAATGCACGCCACAAATTTTAGCCATGTTGTAATTTTACATGTTTGAGAAGCTACATTGAGAAAAGTAAAATGAAACAGGTGAAATAAATTTTAATAGTATAGTCTGTTTAATATATTCAAAATTTTTTTCAGCATGTAATCAATATAAAAATGGAATGTTTTATATTCTTTTTTTGTTCAAGGGTTCAATATCCAGTGTTTATTTTACACTTACAGCACATCTTATTTTGGACTACATTTTAATAACTCAATCACTACAGGTATATCTGGCTTTCTTAAAGAAATAATCCATTTTTTACTTTTTGAAAATAATTCCACTTCCCCACCATAAGTATCTGGCAATAAATGAATAGTTTATGTTTTCTTTTTGTTGTTGTTGTCATTGTTATAGTTGAGACAGGGTCTCACTCTGTCACCCAGGCTGGAGTGCAGTGACATGATCTCAACCTAATGCAACCTCCACCTCCCAGGTTCAAACGATTCTTTTGTCTCAGCCTCCTGAGTAGCTGGGACTACAGATGTGCACCACTACACCCAGCTAAATTTTTGTATTTTCGTAGAGATGGGGTTTCACCATGTTGGCCAGGCTGGTCTCGAACTCCTGACCTCAGGTGATCCCCCCGCCTCCATCTCCTAAATTGCTGGGATTACAGATGTGAGCCACTGCACCCTGCCTAGTTTATCTTTTCTAACTCAGCATAGTCATATGTAATTTTGGGAAATACGATTCTAGCTTGAAGAAAAAGGAGTATAATACTTTGCTGCATCACACATGGAATAAGATGGAATCTGTGTTCTCTGAACTGCAATGCAGCAACCCTGACCTATGAAGAAGCTGCATCTTTTCATTCTTTTTCTCTAAAGGACAAGTGGATTTGGTGTACCTACAAGACAGCCTTTAAAATAAAATGACCAAAGCAGACCTTTGTACCCACATCCAAAATCAAGAAAACTCATAGCAACATCCTCTAAAAATTGCTTCAGGCCGATCATACCAGGATTGCTTTTCAGATTCGAATTAAAAGATGAGTGTCTATTCTGCATAAATCAGTGCATTCCTGACCAGGAACAAGTAACCACAGCATATATGAGGCCAGGAATGACATTTATAATGAAAGCTATTAAATGATTATTTTCTAAAACATAGAAATTCTTCACTGCCTTCATCACACAAAAAATATTGCTGCACTATTCAGATATAGTAGAGCATTTAACAGAGTAGTCTTGAAGACCAAATATCAAAGCTATCACTCATATGCAGCAGGTATTTTAAAGACACATCTTTAGCATGATTCCTCAGTTAAACTGCCTCCTATATGCATCTCATTTTTGGAATAACAATTTTCTTGCCATTGAATGAAAATATGTTCTGAAATTTAGACACCAGTTTTTTACCCAAATAAATGCTCTGTTGCATTTTTAAATTGAATCATTTGGAACAGACACATTATCTTTTGAGGAAAGGGCACATTGTTAAGTTTTTTTTAATCTACTCTGGGCATCTTCAATCTGTTTCTCAGAGTTAAAAAAAGTTCCCAACTCTAGCAGTTAATAAATGTAAATAAAAATTTTTTAAATGTGGCTACCATATTACAGTGTTAATTGCATTACTCACCAAAAATGCAATGAGTCATTTTATGGGTGTTTTTATGCAATTTGAAGGACTTTTTAGACACTTGATAAAGAAGGAAGATACTCCAAACCTGATAAAATGAGTCTAGCAAGACCATTTCTTTAATGGGGTTTAGAAAATTTGCTATTAAGAATAAGTTAAAGCAACTTGAAATTTTGTTTTGGATTTATAGTCTTTTCAAATTCATCAGAATCACAACAAAATTTGTTGATTTCAATTTTCCCAACCTTTTCAAAATCAAAAATACTTTTCTCTGCAACAATAACAACGTTTAAGAAGAAATGTGTCTTCCTACTAAATAGAAGTCAAATTTATTTTCCTATTTTTATTTAAGGCATATGTAGTTACTAACCAGCATGTGTTTTGTGTACAACTTGTGTTCCATAATACATCAAGTAACTCCAGAGAAAAGAGAATTATGTATTATTGAAGTTAGCCTCCACAGGTGCACCAAAGACTAAAAACAGAAGACTAACCATATTAAGCAAAGCAAAATGATAGACTCTCCCAGATTAGATGTCCCTGTTTACTAACCACAGATTGACAAATGTAGTCACGGCTCAACTCAAAAATGTCTATGACTCTTGTAACTAAGAGGAAATTGATACTTAAATAAGAACAAAGGTGAAATACCAAATATTTGCATTTAAACTCTTTCACACATTTCCCTGAAATTTCCTTCACCTCTTCTAAAAGATGTGGTGGTGTACCCAGTAGTCATTTAGGAGCAGGTTGTTCAGTTTCCATGTAGTTGAGCAGTTTTGAGTGTGTTTCTTAATCCTGAGTTCTAGTTTGATTGCACTGTGGTCTGAGAGACAGTTTGTTATAATTTCTGTTCTTTTACATTTGCTGAGGAGTGCTTAACTTCCAACTATGTGGTCAATTTTTGAGCAAATGTGAAGTGGTGCTGAGAAGAATGTACATTCTGTTGATTTGGGGTGGAGAGTTCTGTAGATGTCTATTAGGTCTACTTGGTGCAGAGTTGAGTTCAATTCCTGGATATCCTTGTTAACTTTCTGTCTCGTTGATCTGTCTAATGTTGACAGTGGGGTGTTAAAGTCTCCCATTATTTTTTTTTTTGACTTTTTTTTTTTATTATTATACTTTAAGTTCTAGGGTACATGTGCATAACGTGCAGGTTTGTTACATATGTATATTTTTGCCATGTTGGTGTGCTGCACCCATCAACTCGTCAGCACCCATCAATTCATCATTTATATCATGTATAACTCCCCAATGCAATCCCTCCCCCCTCCCCACTCCCCATGATAGGCCCCAGTGTGTGATGTTCCCCTTCCCGAGTCCAAGTGATCTCATTGTTCAGTTCCCACCTATGAGTGAGAACATGCGGTGTTTGGTTTTCTCTTCTTGTGATAGTTTGCTAAGAATGATGGTTTCCAGCTGCATCCATGTCCCTACAAAGGACACAAACTCATCCTTTTTTATGGCTGCATAGTATTCCATGGTGTATATGTGCCACATTTTCTTAATCCAGTCTGTCACAGATGGACATTTGGGTTGATTCCAAGTCTTTGCTATTGTGAATAGTGCTGCAATAAACATACGTGTGCATGTGTCTTTGAACAGAGTCCTCAGAAATGCAAGTCTCCCATTATTATGGTGTGGGAGTCTAAGTCTCTTTGTAGGTCTGTAAGGACTTGCTTTATGAATCTTGGTACTCCTGTATTTGGTGCATGTATATTTAGGATAGTTAGGTCTTCTTGTTGTATTGATCCCTTTACCGTTATGTAATGGCCTTCTTTGTCTCTTTTGATCTTTGTTGATATGAAGTCTGTTTTATCAGAGACTAAGATTGCAACCCCTGCCTTTTTTTTGTTTTCCATTGGATTGGTAACTCTTCCTTCATCCCTTTATTTTGAGCCTATGTGTGTCTATGCACGTGAAATGGTTTTCCTGAATACAGCACACTGATGGGTCTTGACTCTTTATCCACTTTGCCAGTCTGTGTCTTTTAATTAGAGCATTTAGCCCATTTACATTTAAGGTTAATTTTGCTATGTGTGAATTTGATCCTGCCATTATGATGTTAGCTGGTTATTTTGCTCGTTAGTTGATGCAGTTTCTTCCTAGCATCAATGGTCTTTACAATTTGGCATGTTTTTGCAGTGGCTGGTACCAGTTGTCCATTTCCACGTTTAGTGCTTCCTTCAGGAGCTCTTGTGCGGCAGGCCTGGTGGTAACAAAATCTCGCAGCTATTGCTTGTCTGTAATGAAATGAAGGCAGAAATAAAGATGTTCTTTGAAACCAATGACAACAAAGACACAACATACTAGAATCTCTGGGACACATTTAAAGCTGTGTGTAGAGGGAAATTTATGACTCTAAATGCCCACAAGAGAAAGCAGGAAGATCTAAAATTGACACCCTAACATCACAATTAAAAGAACCGGAGAAGCAAGACCAAAGACATTCAAAAACTAGCACAAGGGAAGGAATAACTAAGATCAGAGCAGAACTGAAGGAGATAGAGACACAAAAACCCTTCAAAAAATCAATGAATCCAGGAGATGGTGTTTTGAAAAGATCAACAAAATTGATAGACCCCTAGCAAGACTCTAATAAAGAAGACAGAGAGAAGAGTCAAATAGATGCAATAAAAAATGATAAAGGGGATATCACCACCGATCCTCCAGAAATACAAACTACCATCAGAGAATACTATAAACACCTCTATGCAAATGAACTAGAAAACCTAGAAGAAATAGATGAATTCCTGGACACATACACTCTCCCAAGACTAAACCAGGAAGAAGTTGAGTCCCCGAATAGACCAATAACAGGCTCTGAAATTGAGGCAATAATTAATAGCCTACCAACCAAAAAAAGTCCAGGACCGGACGGATTCACACCCTAATTCTACCGGAGGTACAAGGAGAAGCTGGTACCATTCCTTCTGAAACTATTCCAATCAATAGAAAAAGAGGGAATCCTCCCTAACTCATTTTATGAGGCCAACATCATCCTAATACCAAAGCCTGGCAGAGACACAACAAAAAAAAAGAGAATTTTAGGCCAATATCCCTGATGAACATTGATGCAAAAATCCTCCATAAAATACTGGCAAAGCAAATCCAGTAGCACATCAAAAAGCTTATCCACCATGATCAAGTGGGCTTCATCCCTGGGATGCAAGGCTGGTTCAACATATGCAAATCAATAAATGTAATCCAGCATATAAACAGAACCAAAGACAAAAACCACATGATTATCTCAATAGATTCAGAGAAGGCCATTGACAAAATTCAACATCCCTTCATGCTAAAAACTCAATAAATTTGGTATTGATGGGACATATCTCAAAATAATAAGAATTGTTTATGACAAACCCATAGCCAATATCATACTAAATGGGCAAAAACTGGAAGCATTCCCATTGAAAACTGGCACAAGACAGGGATACCCTCTCTCACCACTCCTATTCAACATAGTGTTGGAAGTTCTGGCCAGGGCAATCAGGGAGGAGAAAGAAATAAAGGGTATTTGATTAGGAAAAGAGGAAGTCAAATTGTCCCTGTTTGCAGATGACATGATTGTATATTTAGAAAACCCCATCGTCTCAGCCCCAAATCTCCTTAGACTAATGAGCAACTTCAGCAAAGTCTCAGGATACAAAATCAATGTGCAAAAATCACAAGCATTCTTACACACCAATAACAGACAAATAGAGATACAACTTATGAGTGAACTCCCATTCACAATTGCTTCAAAGAGAATAAAATACCTAGGAATCCAACTTACAAGGGATGTGAAGGACCTCTTCAAGGAGAACTAGAAACCACTGCTCAACGAAATAAAAGAAGAAACAAAGAAATGGAAGAACATTCCATGCTTATGGATAGGAAGAATCAATATTGTGAAAATGGTCATACTGCCCAAGATAATTTATAGGTTCAATGCCATCCCCATCAAGCTACCAATTACTTTCTTCACAGAATTTAAAAAAAAAAAAAAAAAAAAAAAAAAAAAAAAAACTACTTTAAAGTTCATATGGAACCAAAAAAGAGCCCACATTGCCAAGACAATCCTAAGCCAAAAGAACAAAGCTGGAGGCATCATGCTACCTGACTGCAAACTATACTACAAGGCTGCGGTAACAAAATCAGCATGGTACTGCTTCCAAAGCAGAGATATAGACCAATGGAACAGAACAGAGCCCTCAGAAATAATATCACACATCTACAACCATCTGATCTTTGACAGACCTGACAAAAACAACAAATGGGGAAAGGATTCCCTATTTAATAAATGGTACTGGGAAAACTGGCTAGCCATATCTAGAAAGCTGAAACTGGATCACTTCCTTACACCTTATACAAAAATTAATTCAAGATGGATTAAAGACTGAAATATTAGACCTAAACCCATGAAAACCCTGGAAGAAAACCTAGGCAATACTATTCAGGACATAGGCATGGGCAAGGACTTCATGTCTAAAACATCCAAAGCAATGGCAACAAAAGCGAAAATTGACAAATAGGATCTAATTAAACTAAAGAGCTTCTGCACAGCAAAAGAAACTCCCATTAGAGTGGAACAGGCAACCTACAGAATGGGAGAAAAGTTTTGCAATCTACTCATCTGACAAAAGGCTAATATCCAGAACCTACAAAGAACTCAAACATACTCATCTGACAAAAGGCTAATATCCAGAACCTACAAAGAACTCAAACAACTTTAGGAGAAAAAAAAAAAAAAAAAAAAAAAAAAAAAAAAACCTTCAAAAAGTGGGCAAAGGATATGAACAGACACTTCTCAAAAGAAGACATTTATGCAACCAACAGACACATGTTCAACCACTGTGGAAGACAGTGTGGCGATGCCTCAAGGATCTAGAACTAGAAATACCATTTGACCCAGTCATCCCATTGCTGGATATATACCCAAAGGATTATAAATCATGCTGCTATAAAGACACATGCACACGTATGTTTATTGTGGCACTGTTCAAAATAGCAAAGACTTGGAACCAACCCAAATGTCCATCAATGATAGACTGGATTAAGAAAATGTGGCACATATACACCATGGAATACTATGCAGCCATAAAAAAGGATGAGTTCATGTCCTTTGTAGGGACATGGATGCTACTGGCAACCATCATTTTCAGCAAACTATCGCAAGAAGAGAAAACTAAACACCGCATGTTCTTGCTCAGATGTGAATTGAACAATGAGAACACTCGAACATAGGATGGGGAACATCACACACCGGGGCCTCTCATGGGGTGAGGAGAGTGGGGAGGGGTAGAATTAGGAGATATACCTAATGTAAATGACGAGTTAATGGGTGCAGCACACCAAGATGGCACATGTATACATATGTAACAAAACTGCACATTGTGCACATGTACCCTAGAACTTAAAGTGTAATAAATAAATAAATAAATAAATAAGTAAAATAAGTGGTGGTAATGAGAATGTGCTTTGTTTCCCTTCTATTGCAGACAGCATAATGGACCAACGTTACCTGCTACTGCACTTTGAAGTCCAGTCTTTTGTTGCCACTGAGGCCTACCAAGGAGTAGTTCCTACCAATGATAAAGTGAGGTAGGAATAGTAAGGCAGCCTGATTCTTGGGAGAGAAGGGGACCACTCTGTCATTTACTTTGGCTGAAGGATTCATGAATGGTTTTGCTGAACATACGACCCAACCATCTTTACGTCTCATCTTCACTTGGGGTCAGACTTACATTACAATCTCATGACTCTTCCAGCCCTCTCCAGCTCCTACCATATATTCTTTCATGCATGCATTTCTCTTAATAAACTGCTTCTGTATTCAATCCTGACTGGGCGTCTGCTTCTCAGACATGGACTCACCCATCAACTCTAATGTCTTTTCCAACTCCTCCAGGATTAATCACTCAATTTCTGTGTACTCATTTTACTGTGCAAAATACAGAGGAAAGTGATCCTTCATAATTTGGCCCCAGCCCATCTCCCTGGCTGCAGCTACCATCTTTCTATGCTTTCTAGGCACCCAACTCACTATAGTACCCAGAATTCCACACCTTTGAAAATGCTGTCTCCTGTGCCTAGAATGACTTCCTCTCTAAGTTATATGACAACTGCTTCATTTTATATATCTAAGTTATCTCCTTTAGTAAGCCTTTCCTAACATCTCTAAGCAGAATTTAGACAGTGTTCTCTTCTTGAACCGATACTTCAGCATTTTTGAAGATCGGCCAGTTGTGTTTCAACATATCCTTCAATTTGAGTTTGTCAGTGGTTCCTCATAATTAGACCCAGGTTATGAGGTTTTGGTCAGACTGTCACACTTGCTATTTTATTTTCATTACCATCCTATCAGATTGCACATGATATGTGTCCCATTACTGATGATGTTTGTTTCGATCACTTGATTAAGATTACGTCCACCAGGTTTCTCTACTTCTTGTTCCCTTTGTAATTAACAAATATTTTGAATGGAGATACTTTGAGACTATGTAAAACTCTCTTTCTTTACCTCATTTTGACCTACTAGTTTTAGTATCTGTTGAAGTTTTTTGCTTGCGTTAATTATTATTATGTTTATTGCCAAATGGTGAATTTTTAAAACAATATTCCTTCCACATCTTATTGGAAGCTTTCTGCTGTGAGGAAGAGCTTACTCTTCTACCCATTTATTTAATTTCTTCTTCTTATTTTAAGACAGGGTCTCACCCTGTCACTCAGGCTGGAGTGCAGTGGTGCAATCATGGCTTATTGCAGCCTCAGCCTCCTGGGCTCAAGCGATCTTCTCACCTCAGCCTCCCAAGTAGCAGGGACTACAGGTGCACGCCGCCATGCTCGGCTAGTTACTTTATTTTTTGTAGATTCCGGAGTCTCATTATGTTGCCCAGGCTAGTCTTGAACTTCTGGACTCAAGTTACATTCCCTCCTCAGCCTCCAAAAGTTCTGGAATTACAGGCATGAGCCACCACTGCACCTGGTCTATCCATTTATGTATGTATGTATGTATGTATTTGTTTCTTTATATCAATGGGGTACTAGATTATTCAATGGGTTATAATTTGTTCTTTTAGCATTATTTTAATGTTTCATTTGTACTTTGGTCACTGGGAGCCAGTTCCTTCAAGCTTGCTTCTGTGTTCCTTTAATATGTCTGCATTCTTTGAGTATTTCCTTTCTTTCTATTATGAAAGGTGTTCCAGGCTCATCACATTCTCAGCCTCAGCCTTGGATTCAGTCATTTCTTCAAGGAATCTTTGTTCATTTAAGTATTTCAAACGAAGATATGAGCATTAGGTGATCATTACTACTGGAGTACCATTACTCTTAGGCTTTTTCTGCAGATAGCTAGGAACCACACACATTTGTATTTATATTTATCTCCATATACATCTACAACTAAAACTAATAGCTCACTCTGGTACCTTCAGTTTTAATCTAGTATTGGTTGGGTTTATTATTGCTTTATCTTTTCCTTAATTGTAACTCCCTTTCCAATAGTGAAAAATCTTGTTCTCATTATTCGCAATATATTTATTATCTGCTCAATCTCCTTGGGTGTGGCCAATCTTCTGATAGTGCTGGGCCACCACACTCCTGGCAAGTGGACTTGCCCTGTGTTCAGATTAGCCTCCTCTGCACAGGTCTGCCTTCCTTATCTGAGCAGCCTACCTTTTCTGGTCTCACATAGGGCTATTTGACAATGCAAGGCAGGATACTGGTATATTGCCTAAACAAAGGAAAGGGTAGAAGAAGATATAGAGCTACTAACATGTCTTTATTCTTTTTTACTTGCTTACTAATTTGTTTTAAAAAGAGAAAGCAGGTATCAGGTTTAGAGCCTTCTATAAGGAGTAGTATCTAGAATTTAATAACACTATTCGCTTTAGTTGTGAGTATGTTTAGTTACTTGATCTGTTTATTTACCTTAAATATATTTTAATTGCAGAAAAAATTAAATTATTTAATCAGCCCAGTTCTTAAGCATGTAATTCAGTGAGTTTTAACAAGTATATTTTCCATATTGAGATTTAGAACATTTTCATCTCCCCAGAAAGTCCTGGTCAATCTCCATCTTTTGTGGGCAACTGCTGTTCTGATTTGTATCAGAATTGCTTTTGCTTCCTTTGTAAATATTTTTAGAATATTTACAATTTTTATTGTAATTTAGAATATTTAGAATTTTTTTTAGAAAAAAGTTAATAAAAAAATTAAATAAAATTACAAATGGTAACAATGATGTAAGGAGTATAGAATTGCACAGAAGGTATTGCATAAATGATGAGAGTTGGGCACAATGACTTGTTTTATGGGTGTCTTACAGAGTTTTTCTCTTTCCCTTAAAAATATTTCTGTTGCTAAAGTGGAGATAGCCACCCATAGTAGACATGCTATTAGATAAAAGCTCTGGCCTTTCCTCTCTACTCTTTCCGTATATACTTTTCTTTTAAGCACTATTTATATACCTTCTATATGCTATGTGCTCTAGGGCCTGTAGACAAATAAGAAACAGTTCCTTTATCCAAAAGAGAGATGACCACCATAATCTGATCCATGGAAATATTTACAAATCTGGGCCACAAATCCTTGTTGCTTCCTTATGGATGATGGCCAAAATTCACAAATCCATTGATTTGCAAGAGGATAGTTTTAGAGGAATTTGAAGGAAATGAGAAAAAGGAAGAGCAAAGAGGGTAGAATTCTTATTTCACAATTTGAATGTGGTTTTTAAATAAACAAAAATAGTTTTATTACAAAATTACATCTGACATTAACAAAACAAAAAGGCCACCCATACTCTACAATTTGAGCACATTAACTACTGAATCAATGCAAGTAAACTAAAACAATTGTTCCTCTAATGGAAAAATCAAGTTATAAACAAAATTACTTTGGGTTGAGGACTTTTGGATAAGAGCTTGGTCTTTCTAAATTTTAATACACTCCTTTTTCTCTGCTTGTTTTTGACTTCTTGTCTTTTTATGGGCAAGCACCTGACCCCAAATAGGGAATTCATTTTGGACTGCAGTTGGCAGATTGTGAAAAGGGATAAATATAATTCAAAAATTGATGCTATCAATAGGTATTCACTGACTGAGAACTATAAGGCAAAAATCTCTGTCCCCAAGAGCTTCTGCTGTATTGGGGCAAATAAATTACACGTAAACATTTGAATTTTGTGAAGCAGAAATGACAAACTCCCACATAGACATTCTTTGCCTTAACTATTAAAATATATTTATGCTATGTCACTGGTTACCAAGCAACTTTTCAGAGCAAGGATCTCTCACTCTCCCATATCGTACCCGGATTTGAGAAGTTTATCCAGTGGGAAAGTAGAATGCGCTCCATTAATTTCTCCCTAGAGTGTAGGGCAATAGCAGCAGGGTCTACTTTACTTGTAAACTAAATGGAATTTGAGATAGACTGCTTAAAGCTATGAATTTTTAAAAATTATTATTATTATTTTTTTAAGACGGAATCTTCTCCATTGTCAGGCTGCAGTGAAGTGGCTCAATCTCAGCTCACTACAGCCTTCACTTCCCAGGTTCAAGCTATTCTCCTGCCTCAGCCTCCTGAGTAGCTGGGACTATAGGCATGCGCCACCATGCCCGGCTAATTTTTGTGTTTTTAGTAGATGCGGAATTTCACCATGTTGCCCAGGCTGGTCTCAAACTCCTGAGCTCAGGCAATCCAATCCGCCCACCTCAGTCTCTCAAAGTGCTAGGATTATAGGCGTGAGCCACTGCACCTGGCCCAAAACTATGAATTTAGAAACAATTATTTATCAACAGAATCAAGGAGCATAAACTTCTGGAATCTTCTTTTTAGCTCCCTGCCCCACATCTGTATACCAATATCTGCTTCACTGGGAAGTCAATGAGTTAATTCATGTGAGAAAGTGTTTTATAAACCTTGCCATACTATCCAAGTGAAAGGTTGTACACAACTCCATGAGTCTGAACAGCTTGCTGCCCATGCCCTAGTATGATACATGTGTCTTTGCATTTGAGTATAAATTAAGTGTAAACTTAAGGCAATTTAAGCATGACAAGAACAACATTCACCAGTCATACGTAATGATGAAATAAGTTGTGGCAGGAAATTTACAACTGAGCAAAATCATAGGCAGTATTGACAGGTCTTAAAGAAAGAAAGCTTATGGCTAGGAAGGCTTTAAAGCCAAAGCTTGCAAGTTTAAGTTTTGCAGCTTGACTGTTTAAGTTTTATAAACTTAGCTAGGAGGTTCACTTTGCCTGAAACTATGAAGCAAATCATTTACCCATTCTGCCTTAATTTCCTCCAATAAGGTATCATAGTTACAAAGGTGAAAACAGGCACTGTAGAAAAAAAATTGTGAGGCAAGTGTATATAGTATAGGTATTGTGATTCTGGGTAATGTAACTTATTATTCTGTTTACCTTAAATCTACTTACTTTCTTTGCAGGTTGCACTGGAGAATCTAAACTCTTTTGGAGATGTCCCAAGGCTTAACCTGCACCTCTTCACACCATAGGCAAGAAAATTCTGTCTGACCTTTCTGCTGGGAAGAGGGTATGTTTAGGCAAAAATGAGTGACCCATGAAATCAGCCACCAACATGGCTGTGTCACTTTGGTGCTCCCACAACAACTTGAAGCATTTTTCATATTAAACTTAATAGCCGACCTGTCTACCCCCTAGTCTGTGAGATCCTTCAGGGAAAGACTTTCCCTCATGTTTTACTCACCTCTATCACTCTAACAACTAGGGCAGGAGAGTAGGGGAGCCACTCAGTAAATATTTGTGAACCTGAATATGAATAGAGGGCACTCAAGGAACAGCAAAGGCTTAGAAGTATCATAAACTTCATGTATTCAGGATGGAAAGAACAAAATTTAGTGCAGACATTTTTACATATTGAGTCAAATGTGAAACATTTTTCAACCACAAAATATTATATACATTCTTCTTCCTCTTCCCATCCCGAAGTTTCACCTTATTCCTGCTGCTTGCCCTATCTTTGAACTCTTCTATCTCAGAATCTGATTTCTCCCAGTACTTCAGCCCTTCCTTCCCCTCACCCCAGTCTTCACCCTACCACCAAGGGTCATGGATGTATTGAGGTCAAGATGAGGTGAAGCTCATTGAGGGAGGAAAGATAATTGGGCATCCAGGCAACAGCAAAAACTGACAGCTCAACGGTTCAATGTTTATAGTAAAATATCCTAGAATCAAAATGGTCACATCAAAATATGTATTCATAGAACAATGGCCTAGTTTATAATATCAGTTGCATGATATGGAAAAGCAGGAGAAAAGGTTAAAGTGTTAAGAGACAGTCGGATATGAGTCTAGAAATTTTGTCAGGCATCAGTAGGAAAACAGGCTTTTGAGCAGTAAAATTAGAACATCACTATGAAAGCAGGATTTAAGTGTCATACAGCCATATTCAGCCTAACTTAGAAAAGAAAAGCCCAAATTCTGGGGCTCCAGTTAAAAGATTACTGCAGCTCTTCAGAGTGAGGTAATGTGAGGCCTAAAGGAGAAGAGCCCCAGAAGTATGAATGGGGGTGATGACCAACTGCGCTTGGCAGATAGCAAAAGGCTCAAAAAGTTGACCGTTTTTGATCATAAATGCCTGGAAGAATATCTTACCTATTGACACGGAGCCATTTTGAAGGGAAGAATGTTGTTTTACTTTGAGAATATTAAGTTTGAAGTGATAAGAGATATCCAAGTGGAAATATACAGGAGGGCAGGAGTGCATCAAAATTTTGAAGGGTGTGCCACCAGACCTTGATTAATGTGTAAAATTTACTTAGCTCTAACAGAGGCTCATATGATTATGTCTGAGGAAGTATCAAAATAAGAGTGCCTACCATGTGATAGACAGCAGGTAGCCACTGAATTAGGGAAAGATGAGGTAAGAGGTATATAATCTTTGTGTAAAAATGGGGGGCTTAACTGGGATGCAAGAGATCTTTTCCTCATAAGTATGTAAGTTTAATAAGATGTCAAGCGAGACTTTTTCTATCTTGCAATTGCAATTGCAATTAAAGACAATGACTGAGAAAAACCCTATATTCTAAGAGAGAAGCTGGACGTATCTCAAGACTTTCCAAAAGGCAGCAAAGAAATGAGACTACGGAATGTACCATTGGCACAGGAGCTGAGAGGGAAATAGAGAGAGTAGGTTAACAGAGCATCTATGGGGCTAGGAAACGTCCCAGCAGAACTCTGAAGGACCCACAAAAGCACTCCCATAGAGCACAAAATATCTGCAGAGCACACCAGTACCGGATAACAATAGCACTCTCCATGGATGAAACCTTTCTCCCCTTTGCCTCTTCATCTTTTCCCTGTCCCAACCTAGTGTTACCAAGAGTAACATACTGGGGGAGAGAAGAATAGTATGTTGGAGCAGTGGAAAAGTGGGCTTTGCCAATTTTTTAACTGCTAATCTATAGAATTTTTGGGTCATGCCACACTAAGAGAGGAACCTAACATTGTGTGAGAGATTGGATGTCATTTTAGATTTATTTTTAATATCTGAAATGATTCTATTCTGTTATTATTCAGATATGGCTAAAAGAGCTTATTGAATTGGTCTGAGAGGACAGAAAATAGAGATCTGGCAGAATGGCTTGAGGGCAGCAGTGGATGAAAAAAAACCTGACTTTATTGTATCCTACTTAGTTCAGCTCAGTCAACAACAGAAGCAAGAAAGGTCAGGGCAGTGAATATTTCTACTCACATAGTGACATAAAGCTTAAGGGAAATTGGTGAGTGGTGTAATAATTGGGTAAATTTATGTTTTCAATTTACAAAACTTATTTTAAATCCAGTATTGAACTTTTAATCCCTTCGTGTATGTTTTAAATTATGTCAAAGTATGTTGCCAACAAAAATGTGTAGAGAATCACTGTGGAAGGGAGTAGGAGACATGGAACTAGAAATGGGTGGGATACTGAGGCTGAGCAGATTTTTAAAATCATCAGTACAGAGGTGAGTGAGAGGACCTTTCCCTTAACAAAGAAATAATGAGAGAGCAGGTGAAGAGAGCATCTCTGGGAGTAGGAAAGGTCCATACAGGGGAACTCTGAAGGACCCACAAAAGCACTCCCACAGGGCACAAAGTGTCCACATGTTCCTGGGTCACCCCTAAAGTACTTGCCTGCTACTACACAAAGACAAGGCTCAATGGCACCTTCTCCCTTTATCCCAACTTGTGTTAACTGTTTTCAGCTACTATCTTTAGGTAGAAGTTAATCATATAACCTTATCCCTAGGTCACTGTTCTAAAGGTGGCTCTTTTGAAAAACTGCAAAAATTAATACATTTCAATAAATGTTGAGGTTTTTCTAGGCCCACTCAATCCAAGAGCCTGGGGGAAAAATTTTATTTAAAGTGTGTCAGTTTGGAAATTTTTGTAGGTTACTAGTAGTTCCGCAAAGGCCAGGTCTTCTAGGTCTTTGGAGAAAATTCACCATTACATTAAATTCCCCACACCTCTGTTTTTTCATTGAAAGAAAAGATATATTAATACAATTGGCTCTGTGTATCCATGAGTTCCATAACCATGTATTTAACCAAACACAGATTGAAAATATTTGGGAAATAAACAATAAGATATACAAATTAAAAACAATGCAGTATAACAAACATTTACATAGCCTTTGCATTGTACTAGGCATTATAAGTAATCTAGAGATTTAAAGTATAGAGGAAGATTTGCATAACTTATATGCAGTACTACATTATTTAATATAAGGGACTTTAGCATTGTTGGATTTTGGTATTTGCTGGGGGAGGGGGTGGTAGTACTTGAACCAGTCCCCCAAGGATACCAAGGGACAACTGTACTTAACAAGTTTGCTACAGGGCTTCAGATGATTTGGAGTCCCCATACCTTTCCAACTTTATCTTATACCATCTTTTTCCTTTGCTCATTATCCTCCTGGAACTTTAGCTGTCTTCTCTTACTCAAACGTACAAAGCTATTTTCCACCTCAGGGCTGTTGCATGTGTTGTCTCTGCATGTAATTTTTTATTCCTAACCACTAGGCTGCTAGGGAACATATAATTTTGTGACTTCAGCTCTTTGCTCCCTCTTGTCTCTCAGCTCAAATGTTACCCTCTCAAAGAGGTCTTCCCTGGCCTTCTACCTAAAGTTGCCTTTGCTGGATATTTGATATCTCATAACCTTTCTTATATCTCTCCTAGCATTGTTTTACAATCTAATTATTTTGTCCATTTATGTATTTGCTCCATTTATGTATTTTTTATGTATTATGTATTTGCTCCATTATGTAATTATTTTGTCCATTTATGTATTTTTGGTCTCCCCCCACTGGATTTCAAGATCTTTGAGATAAAAACTTTGTTGATCTTGTTTACCTACTGCTCAAGGTAGCTAGCACAATGCCTAGCATGCAGTAGACACTCAATATTTGTCAAATGAGTGGCATGAGTCTTCTCTGTATGCAAGTATATGGGACGGTTAGATTGAACATTTCAAAATAGTCAACAAATTAAGAAATATGGGAGAAAAATTGTTCAAGAGTATTTATATGGAGGCACAAAGTAGAGGCAAAAGAAAACTCTCTGCAGGAAAGGTTTCAAAGGCCAGAATTTGTTTAGAAAGAAAGCCAAGCCAGCCGTTCTAATTGGGGCAGACAATAGCCTGGCATTCTCTGACCCCAAAGGTGACTCTATCAAGGCAGTGGCATGAATTCTCATTTGGCAAAACATTTTCAGACCAGATGAACCATGCCAAACCAGAGGCCTAGAAACAAAACACCATTTGAATTATGTCATTTCATAGGACAAGCTGAAATTATTTCACAGGTTAATACCATCATTTCTTGGTATTTGGAGCTAAAACATCTTCAAGTCATAATTTTTCATTTTCAAATTAATCAGAGACCCATATGGCATCCTGACTGAACCAGGATGTGCTCCTGGGAAGAAGAGGCATTATCTGGCTTGGCCCTGGCTGACACAGGCCCAGGTGTGCTGGCCTCAGGACTCATTTCTCGAGGAGACTGGGCACAGTTAGCCACACACTTGGGCCTGACTCCGTAGGCATATCCAGAACCTCACAGTTGCCATTAACATCCTGGCTCAGTACACACAGAACAGTTCTTTGCATTTTATTTCCTGCTCTTGGTAGGCAGAACCTTTGCTTTTTACTTTGGAAGGGGTGTGTCACTTATAAGGCTGAGAGAGTAGACTGGAAGGATGATATATACTTTCGGTTTACAAAGTTCTTTGGCTTTACCACATATGAATTCCAGAGTCTTGGCAAAATCACTTAATCTTACTGAGTATCAGTTTTCTCCTCAATAAATGGAGAAGATATTACCAAATAGAATACTTCGAAGATCCAATGAGATAGTACATGTGAATGTGCTTGACACATAAATATTTCCTTCTCCTCTCCCTTTCTTCTTTCTTTTCCACCTAGTTTTCACATAAAAGAAAGTTCCTTTCTGATTACCAGGAGACAGCATTGGGTAGTGGTCAGAAACTTTGGCTCTCAAGCCAAGTAGACTTTGGTTTATATCCCAAAGTTTTCTGTCCTAGCTTACACACTTGAACAAGCCATTTAAACTCTTTGTACCTTCATTGTTTTCTCGGTCAAATAACCACAGTGATAATCCTACTTTATAAGCGTATTCTAAGAATCTCATGATTTGAGGTGCCTGACTCATGGTAAGTGCTCAATAAATATCAGTCATCTCAGTCCCCAACCTGTACCTTCACTGACTACCCAAAGACATGGAGGGAGACTTTAATGAAGGCAAACTACAAATTAGGAGTAAGTGGCTTTGATTTTCTGATCTGGTGCACAGAAATCTTCATTTCTTTAGGCATTGCGTTGGATTTAGTATATAGTCTCTCCAAGGCCCTGATCTTTTTTTTTTCATGTAGTGGTTCAAAAGAAATGAAAGAGCAAAGAGAGAATAACAATGTAATATGTCAAGTGTTATAGGCAGAATTTGGGCCCCCATGACCTTTTCTCTATCTAGTGTTACACTCATGCAAATGTTAACATTATGTGGGAAAAGAGACTTCACAGATTTAAATAAGGTTACTAATCAGTAGATATTAAGATAGAGAGATTGAATAATTCCTTTCAAGCAGAGGGGGAAATCTGTGATATTAAAAACATGAGAAGGATTCTATCTACTGTTCTTAGCTTGAAGATGAAGGAGACCATGTTTCACAGACATAGAGACCTCAATTCTACAACCACAAGGAACTAAATTCTGTCACACCCAAAAAGCCTCTAAGAGGATTCTGGTCCTGGAGAGACTGAGAACCACAGCCCCGGCTGACACATTGATTTTACCCCTGTGGTACCCTAAGTAGAGACTCCAGTCATACTATGCTGGACTTCTACTGAAACTGCAAAGTAATAAAGGCTCTTGTTTTTAAGCCAGTAAGTTGATGATAATCTGGTATTGAATCAATAGAAAACCAAATACACCACATTTGTAACTCCCCAAAGCATAAAATATAACTGTGAAAAATTAAACAGAACAGAGAAGTGTCCCATGATGAATGTAGTACTTTGGATCTGAGGTGGACAGTGGAACACTTCTACCCAGATTCCCAGAGATCAGGACTTTGAAACCTTCCCATTACTCTTTGCTACCGCCTCCTCTGAACTCCCTCAATACCATTATGTAGTTTCAATGTAGTACTTTTCAGTCTCTTGTAATTATTTATATGATCATCTTCACAATGTATGAATGTCTTAAGGGGAGACACTATGTGATATCCTTTTGTCTCTCCAAAATCTGTCACGGAATCTCACACAGTAAAGATACTCAAGATGTGTTTGTCAAATGAAACAATGAATGAATATGTGAAAGGATAAATACACTATAGAAACCAAGACCCTAAAAGCTAAAGTATTTGTAGCATGTGTTAGGGTCACAGAGAAAATGTTAGTTTTAAATTTACATGCATAAAAATTATTGGTTGTTGTTTTTTTTTTCAACTTTTATTTTAGATTCAGAGGGTACATATGTAGGTTTGTGACAAGTATATTGCAGGATGCTGAGGTTTGGAGTATGAAATGATCCTGTCACCCAGGTAGTGAGCATAGTAACCAATAGGTAGTTTTCAACCCTTGCCCTCTTCACCCTCTCCCTACTCTAGTAATCCCCAGTGTCTCTTGTTCCCATCTTTATGTCCATATATACCTACTCTCACTTATTTTTTTTATTCCTAAGATCACCTTTATTATTATTATTATTATACTTTATGTTCTAGGGTACATCTGCACAACGTGCAGGTTTGTTACAAATGTATACTTGTGCCATGTTGGTGTGCTGCACCAACTAACTCGTCATTTACATTAGCTATATCTCCTAATGCTATACTTCCCTCCTCCCCACACCCCACAACAGACCCTGAGGTGTGATGTTCCCCTTCTTGTGTCCAGGTGTTCTTATTGTTCAGTTCCCACCTATGAGTGAGAACATGTGGTGTTTGGTTTTCTGTTCTTGAGATAGTTGGCTGAGAATGATGGTTTCCAGCTTCATCTATGTCCCTACAAAGGACATGAATTCATCCTTTTTTATGGCTGCATAGTATTCCATGGTGTATATATGCCACGTTTTCTTAATCCAGTCTATCATTGATGGACATTTAGGTTGGTTCCAAGTCTTTGCTATTGTGAATACTGCCACAGTAAACATACGTGTGCGTATGTCTTTATAGCAGCATGATTTATAATCCTTTGGGTGTATACCCAGTAATGTGATGACTGGGTCAAATGGTATTTCTAGTTCTAGATCCTTGAGGAATCGCCACACTGTTTTCCACAATGGTTGAACTATTTTACACTCTCACCAATAGTGTAAAAGTGTTCCTATTTCTCCACATCCTCTTGAGCACCTGTTATTTCCTGACTTTTTAATAATTGCCATTCTAACTGGTGTGAGATGGTATCTCATTGTGGTTTGATTTGCATTTCTCTGATGGCCAGTGATGATGAGCATTTTTTCATGTGTCTGTTGGCTGCATAAATGTCTTCTTTTGAGAAGTGTCTGTTCATATCCTTTGCCCACTTTTTGAAGGGGTTGTTTTTTTCTTGTAAATTTGTTTGAGTTCTTCGTAGGTTCTGGATATTAGCTCTTTGTCAGATGGATAGATTGCAAAGATTTTCTCCCATTCTGTAGGTTGCCTGTTCACTCTGATGGTAATTTCTTTTGCTGTACAGAGGCTCTTTGGTTTAATTAGATCCCATTTGTCAATTTTGGCTTTTGTTGCCATTGCTTTGGATGTTTTAGACATGAAGTCCTTGCCCATGCCTGTGTCCTGAATGTTATTGCCTAGGTTTTCTCCTAGGGTTTTTATGGTTTTAGGTCTAACATTTAAGTCTCGAATCCATCTTGAATTAGTTTTCATATAAAGTGTAAGGAAGGGATCCAGTTTCAGCTTTCTACATATGATTAGCCAGTTTTCCCAGCACCATTTATTAAATAGGGAATCCTTTCCCCATTTGTTGTTATTTTTTTCAGGTTTGTCAAAGATCAGATGGTTGTAGATGTGTGGTATTATTTCTGAGGGCTCTGTTCTGTCCCATTAGTCTATATCTCTGTTTTGGTAGTAGTACCATGCTGTTTTTGTTACTGTAGCCTTGTAGTATAGTTTGAAGTCAGGTAGTGTGATGCGTCCAGCTTTGTTCTTTTGGCTTAGGATTGTCTTGGCAATGCGGGCTCTTTTTTGATTCCATAGGAACTTTAAAGTAGTTTTTTCCAATTCTGTGAAGAAAGTCATTGGTAGCTTAATGGTGATGGCACTGAATCTATCAATTACCTTGGGCGGTATGGTCATTTTCACAATATTGATTTTTCCTATCTATCAGCATGGAATGTTCTTCCATTTGTTTGTGTCCTCTTTTATTTCATTGAGCAGTGGTTTGTAGTTCTCCTTGAAGAGGTCCTTCACATCCCTTGTAAGTTGGATTCCTAGGTATTTGATTCTCTTTGAAGTGATTATGAATGGGACTTCATTCATGATTTGGCTCTCTGTCTGTTATTGGTGCATAAGAATGCTTGTGATTTTTGCACATTGATTTTGTATCCTGAGACTTTGCTGAAGTTGCTTATCAGCTTAAGGAGCTTTTGGGCTGAGATGATGGGGTTTCCTAAATATACAATCATGTCATCTGCAAACAGGGACAATTTGACTTCTTCTTTTCCTAATTGAATACCCTTCATTTCTTTCTCTTTCCTGATTGCCCTGTCCAGAACTTCCAACACTATGTTGAATAGGAGTGGTGAGAGAGGGCATCCCTGTCTTGTGCTAGTTTTCAAAGGGAATTCCTCCAGTCTTTGCATATTCAGTATGATATTGGCTGTGGGTTTGTCATAAATAGCTCTTATTATTTTGAGATACATTCCATCAGTACTGAATTTATTGAGAGTTTTTAGCATGAAGGCTGTTGAATTTTGTCAAAGGCCTTTCCTGCATCTATTGAGATAATCATGTGGTTTTTATCTTTGGTTCTGTTTGTATGCTGGATTATGTTTATTGATTTGCATATGTTGAACCAGCCTTGCATCCCAGGGATGAAGCCCACTTGATCATGGTGGATAAGCTTTTTGATGTGCTGCTGGATTTGGTTTGCCAGTGTTTTATGGAGGATTTTTGCATCGATGTTCATCAGGGATATTGGTCTAAAATTCTCTTTTTTTGTTGTGTCTCCACCAGGCTTTGGTAGCACGATGATGTTGGCCTCATAAAATGAATTGAGGAGGAGTCTCTCTTTTTCTGTGGATTGGAATAGTTTCAGAAGGAATGGTACCAGTCCTCCTTATGCCTCTGGTAGAATTCGGCTGTGAATCCGACTGGTCCTGGACTTTTTTGGTTGGTAGGCTATTAATTATTGCCTCAATTTCAGAGCTTGTTATTGGTCTATTCAGGGATTCAACTTCTTCCTGGTTTAGTCTTGGGAGAGTGTAAGTGTCCAGGAAATTATCCATTTCTTCTAGGTTTTCTAGTACTTTTGCGTAGAGGTGTTTATACGATTCTTTGATGGTAGTTTGTAGTTCTGTGGAGTTGGTGCTGATATCCTCTTTATCATTTTTTATTGCGTCTATTTGATTCTTCTCTCTTTTCTTCTTTATTAGTCTTGCTAGGGGTCTATCAATTTTGTTGATCTTTACAAAACATCTCTTGTATTCATTGATTTTTTGAAGAGCTTTTTGTGTCTCTATCTCCTTCAGTTCTGCTCTAATCTTATTTATTTCTTGCCTTCTGCTAGCTTTTGAAGGTGTTTGCTCTTGCTTCTCTAGTTCTTTTAATTGTGATGTTAGGGTATCAATTTTAGATCTTTCCAGCTTTCTCTTGTGGGCATTTAGTGCTATAAATTTCCCTCTACACACTGCTTTAAATGTGTCCCAGAGATTCTGGTATGTTGTATCTTTGTTCTCATTGGTTTCAAAGAACATCTTTATTTCTGCCTTCATTTCGTTATGTACCCAGTAGTCATTCAGGAGCAGGTTGTTCAGTTTCCATGTAGTTGAGCAGTTTTGAGTGAGTTTCTTAATCCTGAGTTCTAGTTTGATTGCACTGTGGTCTGAGAGACAGTTATAATTTCTGTTCTTTTACATTTGCTGAGGAGTGCATTACTTCCAACTATTTGGTCAATTTTGGAATAAGTGCGATGTGGTGCTGAGTAGAATGTATATTCTGTTTATTTGTGGTGGAGAGTTCTGTAGATGTCTATTAGGTCTGCTTGGTGCAGAGTTGAGTTCAATTCCTGGATATCCTTGTTAACTTTCTGTCTCGTTGATCTGTCTAATGTTGACAGTGGGGTGTTACAGTCTCCCATTATTATTGTGTAGAGTCTAAGTCTCTTTTTATGTCTCTAAGGACTTGCTTTATGAATCTGGGTGCTCCTGTATTGGGTGCATATATATTTAGGATAGTTAGGTCTTCTTGTTGAATTGATCCTTTACCATTATGTAATGGCCTTCTTTGTCTCTTTTGATCTTTGTTGGTTTAAAGTCTGGTTTAATCAGAGACTAGGATTGCAACCTCTGCCTTTTATTGTTTTCCATTTGCTTGGTAGATCTTCCTCTAACCCTTTATTTTGAGCCTATGTATGTCTCTGCATGTGTGATGGGTCTCCTGAATACAGCAGACTGATGGGTCTTGACTCTTTATCCAGTTTGCCAGTCTGTGTCTTTTAATTGGAGCATTTAGTCCATTTACGTTTAAGGTTAATATTGTTATGTGTGAACTTGATCCTGTCATTATGTTAGCTGGTTATTTTGCTCGTTAGTTGATGCTGTTTCTTCCTAGCATCAATAGTCTTTACAATTTGGCATGTTTTTGCAATGGCTGGTACTGGTTGTTCCTTTCCATGTTTAGTGCTTCCTTCAGGATCTCTTGTAGGGCAGGCCTGGTGGTGACAAAATCTCTCAGCATTTGCTTGTCTGTGAAAAGTTTTATTTCTCCTTTACTTATGAAACTTAGTTTGGCTGGATATGCAATTCTGGGTTGAAAATTCTTTTCTTTAAGAATGTTGAATATTGGCCCCCACTCTCTTCTGGCTTGTAGAGTTTCTGCCAAGAGATCCACTATTAGTCTGATGGGCTTCCCTTTGTGGGTAACCCGACCTTTCTCTCTGGCTGCCCTTGACATTTTTTCCTTCATTTCAACTCCAGTGAATCTGACAATTATGTGTCTTGGAGTTGCTCTTCTCGAGGAATATCTTTGTGGCGTTCTCTGTATTTCCTGAAGTTGAATGTTGGCCTGCCTTGCTAGGTTGGGGAAGTTCTCCTGGATAATATCCTGTAGAGTGTTTTCCAACTTGGTTCCATTCTCCCTGTCACTTTCAGGTACGCCAATCTGATGTAGACTGCGTCTTTTCACATAGTCCCATATTTCTTGGAGGCTTTATTCATTTCTTTTCACTCTTTTTTCTCTAAACTTCTCTTCTCTCCTCATTTCATTCATTTGATCTTCAATCACTGATACCCTTTCTTCTAGTTGATCGAGTCGGTTACTAAATATTGTGCATTTGTCATGTAGTTCTCGTGTCATGATTTTCATCTCTATCAGGTTGGTTAGGGACTTGTCTACTTTGGTTATTCTAGTTAGCCATTTGTCAAATCTTTTTTCAAGGTTTTTAGTTTCTTTGTGCTGGGTGTGTACTTCCTCCTTTAGCTCTGAGAAGTTTGATCGTCTGAAGCCTTCTTCTCTCAACTTTTCAAAGTCATTCTCCATCCAGCTTTGTTCTGTTGCTGGCGAGGAGCTGCGTTCCTTTGGAGGGCAAGAGGCGCTCTGATATTTAGAATTTGCAGCTCTTCTGCACTACTTTTTCCCCATCTTTGTGGTTTTATCTACCTTTGGTCTTTGATGTTGGTGACGTACAGATGGAGTTTTCATGTGGATGTCCTTTCTGTTTGTTAGTTTTCCTTCTAACAGTCAGGACCCTCAGCTGCAGGTCTGTCTGAGTTTGCTTGAGGTCCATTCCAGACCCTGTTTGTCTGGGTATCAGCAGCAGAGGCTGCAGAACAGTGAATATTGCTGATCAGCAAACATGGCTGTCTGATCGTTCCTCTGGAAGCTTTGTCACAGATGTGTACCTGGCCATGTGAATTGTGAGGTGTCAGTTTGCCCCTAGTGGGTGATGTCTCCCAGTTACGCTACGCGAAGGTCAGGGACCCACTTGAGCAGGCTGTCTGTCCGTTCTCAGATCTCAAACACCATGCTGGAAGAAGCACTACTCTCTTCAAAGCTGTCAGACAGAGACATTTACATCTGCAGAGGTTTCTGCTGCCTTTTATTTGGCTATGCTCTATCCCCAGAGGTGGAGTCTACAGAGGCAGGCAGGCCTCCTTGAGGTATGGTGAGCTCCATCCAGTTCGAGCTTCCAGGCTGCTTTGTTTACTTACTTAAGCCTCAGCAATGGCGGGTTCCCCTCCCGCAGCCTCACTGCCGCCTTGGAGTTAGATCTCAGACTGCTGTGCTAGCAATGAGGGAGGCTCCATGGGTGTGGGACCCTCCAAGCCAGGCGCGGGATATAATCTCCTGGTGTGCCCTTTGCTAAGACCCTTGGTAAAGTGCAGTATTAGGGTTGGAGTAACCTGATTTTCCAAGTGTGTGTCACGGTTTCCCTTGCCTATGAAAGGGAATTCCCTTCCCCCTTGTGCTTCCCGGGTGAGGCGATGCCTCGCCCTGCCTTGGCTTTCACTCGTTGGGCTGCACCCACTGTCTGCACCCACTGTCTGACATGCCCCAGTGAGATGAACCCGGTACCTCAGTTGGAAATGCAGAAATTGCCCATCTTCTCTGTCGCTCACGCAGGGAGGTGGAGGCTGGAGCTCTTCCTATTCGGCCATCTTGGTGCCACCTCTCTACCTCTCGCTTATAAGTGAGAACATGTGGTATTTGGTTTTCTGTTTCTGCATTAATTAGCTTAGGATAATGGTCTCCAGCCATACCCATGTTGCTGCAAATGGCATAATGTTATTATTTTTTATAGCTATTTCATGATGTATATGTACCATATTTTCTTTATCCAATATACCATTGATTGGCACCTAGGTTAATACCATGTCTAAATAGTTCTGCAATGAACATATGAGTGCATGTGTTTTTTTGGTAGAACGTTTTATTTTCCTTTGGGTATATACCTAGTAATGGGGTTGCTGAGTTGAATAGTAGTTGTAATTTTAATTTTTTGAGAAATCTCCAAACTGCTTTTCACAGTGACTGAACTTATTTTCATTCCCACCAACAGTATATAATTGTTCCCTTTTGTCTACAGCCTTGCCAACATCTGTTATTTTTTGACTTTTTATGATAGTCATTCTGACTGGTATGAGATGGTGTCTTATGGCAGTTTTTATTTATATTTCTGTGATGATTAGTGATGATGAGCAGTTTTTCATACACTTGTGTGTCCTTGTACAAGAAATTCTTAAATGCTGTGTTCTGTTTTGCAGCTCATCAGAAACATGCCCAAGTATGTTTTCTGTAATATAATAACTCTGGTAGGGTTACCAGATCATTTGCACTGTGATCTGAAGTAACTTTAATTATATGAATTGTTTATATAGATATTAACTTCTAAGCTGCATTAATATCATTTCACTTGAGTGGTTTTTGAGAGGTTCAAAACTGTTACTCTGATGCCTGCATCCGTTTACCTGCTGAGTACAAAACATTTAATTCTGGGTATGTTGTTAAAGGACTTACAAAACAGCCCAACCCCTCAGGAGAGAGAATGCAGGATTCTTGAAATCATGGAGCTGGAAGGGGCCTTAAGAGAGTGTTTTGCCTTTAAGGAAGTAACTAAACTACATGATCAGACTTCTTTAAAATCTCCGGGGATACAGACAGTATAACATTCCTTCCTAGCTCATCTACAGTGGTCCATTCATTCTTTCACTTGCTATTTGCCTTCTCTTAAAAGTGTTTTCCCAATACACAAGTGTAAGATGGGCCTACCATCCATATTTGCACTGCATAATTCTGCCACCTCACCTCCCATCCCACTCCACTCCCCAGCCATGGCAGATTGGAACAGGTTTAAAAACAGGGCCCAAGAGATGCCAAGCAGATTGTTCTTCCTAATCCTTCTGATAAGAATTGATATTTGGAACTGGGAGGCAGCTCCTTAGTTTGTCTTATAACCATACAATGTAAACCAAGCATCTATGAGATAGTCACTTCCCCTTGGAAGACAATTAGTGGAGAAAGCTAGTCTGCAGAGAAATGGAATTAGTCAGAGCTACAGAAAGAAACTCAGGCTTGATTTAGAGAAGGAACACTGCCTGGGTTCCAGAGGCTCTCTAGAATCTAGGAAGCCTGATTTCATGGTGCTTTCAGGAAATGTAAAGTGTCTCTTTATCCTTAGAAAATATCGCCAAACTGTCATGTCAGTTATTTGAGAACATCCTGCCTAATTTTCTGATACATCGCAGAAATTTTATTTAAAATAAAGTGAACTTTGATTTCTCAAAAAAAAAAAAAAAAGAAAGAAAGAAAGAAAGAAAATATCTCCCTCTGCCTTTTACTCTTACTTTAGCTAGATTTGGTTTCTGTTAGCTCTTAATGAGGAGTTCTAATAAATACACTACCTGAAATTTCTCCTTTTAATCACATAATTCTTTTCTGCGTAGGGGGAGGGGTATAAAAGCCCCATAGTACTGCTATTTATTTAATAAATATTTATTTAATACTTATTATATATCAGTAAAGACTACCAAACCATTCATGGCTCTCAAGAGTTTGGGGTCCTGGAGGCTACACATTTCCCCTGAACACAGGACTCCTCTAATGAGTAGTCTTCACTCTAGAGCTCCTCACTGGGTTAGACAAGCTTTGTAAGACTGGCCTTAGTATCAGAGGCTCTCCCTGTGCAGTTCTGCTTCTTTCTTATATTTCTTACGTTTTAAAGGCATTTTCCCCCAATAAACTACTTATTCTCCCAACTTCATCTCAGTGTCACCTTCCTAGAAGACCCAAACAACGTGGATGGCCTTCAAAGAAAAGTGGAGGGAGCATTTTCATTTATTTGCTAAATACATATTGGCCGTCGATAATGGTTGGGCACTATCCTAAACACCAGTTGTATCAGCAAACAAAATGTACTTCCTTTCCTTATGAAGCTTACAGCCAAATAGAAATAGCATGAGACAAATAATTACACAAATTGCAATTAAACAACAGTACTGATTGTGATATTAAGAAAAACAGAAGGCAAAAGTAGAAGGAAAGGTATATCAGGAAGATCACATATCATAGTGCACTGGGTATCAGTGAAACATTAAAACCTACTGCTTTTTTAAAAAATTTCAACTTTTAGTATAGATTAAAGAGTACACATAGAGATTTGTTACGTGGGTAAATTGTGTGATATTGAGGCTTTGGGTCCTAATGATCCCATCACCCAGGTCATAAGCATAGTACCCAAAAGGTGGTTCTTCAGCTCATGCCCCAAGCCCTTTTTCCCCCACCTAGTGGACCCCAGTGTTTATCATTCCCATCTTTATGATCACGTGTATTCAATGTTTAACTCCCACTTATAAGTGACAACATGTGATATTTGGCTCTCTGTTTTTGCATTAGGTCACTTAGAATAATGAATGGTCTTCAGCTTTATTCATATTGCACAATGGTCTCTAGCTTTATCCATATTGCACAAGGTGCATGATTTTGTTCTTTTTTATGGCTGCATAGTGTTCCATGGTGTATATATACCACATTTTCTTTATCCAATCCACTGTTGTTGGGCACTTAGGTTGATTCCATGTCTTTGCTATTGTGAACAGTGCTGCAACAAACATATGGGTGCATATATGGGTGCATGATAAAATGAATTCTTTTTTTTGGAGTATATATACCCACAAATGAACAGAGGTTCTATTTTAAGTTCTTTGAGAGATTTTCAAACTGTTTTCCACAGTGGCTGAACTAGTTTGCATTCTCACCAATGTAGTATAAACTTTCCCTTTTCTTTGCAGTCTCACCAATATCTATTGTTTGACTTTTAATAATTGCCATTCTGACTGATGTGAGACAGTATCTAATCGTGATTTTATTTCCAGCTCTCTGACGAGTAGTGATGTTGTGCATTTTTTAAATATGTTTGTTGGCAACTTGCATGTCTTTTTTTTTTTTTTTTTTTTTTGAGACAGAGTCTCACCCTGTCACCAAGGCTGGAGTGCAATGATGTGATCTCGGCTCACTGCAACCTCCGCCTCCTGGGTTCAAGCCATTATCCTGCCTCAGCCTCCTGAGTAGCTGGGATTACAGGCTTGTGCCACCAGGCCCAGCTAATTTTTTGTATCTTTAGTAGAGACAGGGTTTCACCATGTTTGCCAGGCTGGTCTCAAACTCCTGATCTTGTGATCTGCCCACCTTGGCTTCCCAAAGTGCTGGGATTGCAGTCATGAGCCACCGCACCCAGCCATCACTTGTATGTCTTCTTTTGAGAAGAATCTGTTCATGTCTTTTGCCCAGTTTTTAATTTGATTGTTTGTTTTACCTTGTTGCTTTAAGTTCTTTTGTAGACTGTGGATATTAGATCTTCTTCAGATGCATAGTTTGCAAATATTTTCTTCCATTCTCTAGGTTGTCTGTTTTCTCTGTTGGTAATTTCTATTGCTGTACAGAAGCTCTTTAATTTAATTAGGTTCCATTTATCAACTTTTGTTTTTGTTGCAATTGCTTTTGGGGGCTTAGACATAAATTATTTGCCAAAAGCCAAGGTCAAGAAGTATATTTCCTAGGTTTTCTTCTATGATATTTATAGTTTGAGGTTATAGATTTAAAGCTGTAATCCATTTTGAGTTAATTTTCATATAGTGAGAGGTAGGAGTCCAGTTTTATTCTGCATATGTCTAGCCAGTTATCCCAGTGCCATTTATTGAATGTTAAGTCCTTTCCACATTGCTTATTTTTGTTGATTTTTGTCAAAGATCCAATGGTTTTAGGTTTGCGAGTTTACTTCTGGGTTCTCTATTCTGTTCCACTGGTCTATGTGCCTGTTTTTGTGTTAATACCATGCTGTTTTGATTACTGTAGGCTTCTAATATAGCTTGCAGTCAGGCAATGTGATGCCTCCATCTTTGTTCTTTTTGCTTATGATCGCTTTGGCTATTCGGGCTCTATTTTGGTTACATATAAACTTTGCAATATATTTTTCTAATTCTGTGAAAAATGATATTGGTATTTTGATAGGAATAGTGTTGAATCTGTAAATTGCTTTGGATAGTGTGGCCATGTTAATTATATTGATTCTTCCAATCCCTGAGCATGAACTATTTTTCTATTTATTTCTGTCACTTCTGATTTCTTTCAGCAGTGTTTTGTAGTTCTCCTTGTAGAGGTTTTTTACTTCCTTGGTTAGATGGATTCCTAGATATTTCATTTTCCTCATAGCTATTGTAAATAGGATTGTTTTCTTGATTTGACCCTCAGATAGAACATTATTGGTGTATAAAAATGCTACTGATTTTGGTACATTGATTTTGTATCCTGAACTTTTACTCAATTCATTTATCAGATCCAGGAGCATTTTAGCAGAGTCTTTAGAATTTTCTAGGTATGGAATCATATCATCAGCAAAGAGGGATATTTTGGCTTATTCTTTTTCTACTTGGATGCCTTTTATTTCTTTCTCTTGCCTGATTCCCCTGGCTAGGATTTCCAGTACTATGTTGAATAGGAGTGGTAAGAGTAGGCATCTTTGTCTTGTTCCAGTTCTCAAGGCAAATGGTTCCAGATTTTGCCCAGTCAGTATGATGTTGGACTTTGTCATAGATGGCTCTTATTTTGAGGTATATTCCTTCAGTACCTAATCTGTTGAGGGTTTTGATCATGAAGGAAAGTTGGATTTTAAAGAAGGTTTTTTTCTATGTCTGTTGAGATGATCTTAAGGTTTTTGTTTTTGATGAGCTTTTGTGGTGAATCACATTTATTGATTTGTGTTTATTGAACCAACTTTGCATCCCAGAAATAAAGCCTACCTGATCATGGTGAATTAACTTTTTGATGTGCTGCTGGATTTGACTTGCTAGTATTTTGTTGAGGATTTTTATACATCTATTTTCATCAGGGATATTGGCCTGAAGTTTTCTTTTTTCATTGTGTCTCTGCCATGTTGTGGTATTAGGATGATGCTGGCTTCATAGAATGAGTTAGAGAGAAACCCTTTTTCCTTGAGTTTTTGGAATAGTTTCAATAGGATTGGTATCAGTTCTTTGTACATCTGGCAGAATTCAGCTGTAAATCCATCTGGTCCAGGGCTTTTTCTTATTGGTAGGTTTTTTATTACTGATTCAATTTCTGAACTTACTATTGGCCTGTTCAGGTTTTCAGCTTCTTCCTGATTCAATCTTAGGAGGTTATGTTTCTAAGAATGTAGGTATGTCCTCTAGATTTTCTAATTTGTGTGCATAAAGGTGTTTATAATAGTCTCTGAAGATCATTTGTATTTCTGTGGGATTGGCTGAAATATCATCTTTGTCATATCTGATTGCACTTATTTGAATCTTCTCTTTTTTTTTTTTCTTTAAACCTGCTTTCTATGTTAATTACATTCCTCATTTTGGATATTGGGTCTGGAAATTGTGGGAATCCATTCATAAGTATAGGATGAGGAAGACTTGAATTGGCATAATTGTATGTGAAAAAAATGTATTAGGGATTTTTGAAAAAGCAGATTTAACTTGAGCTAACTGCTTTGAAATAATAAAAAATGGGCCTGGTGCGGTGGCTTACGCCTGTAACCCCAGCACTTTGGGAGGCCGAGGTGAGCGAATCATGAGGTCAGGAAATCGAGACCATCCTGACTAACGTGATGAAACCCTGCCTCTACTGAAAATACAAAAAATTAGCCAGGCATGGTGGCGGGTGCCTGTATTCCTAGCTACTTGGGAGGGTGAGGCAGGAGAACAGCATGAACCTGGGAGGCGGAGCTTGCAGTGAGCCGAGATTGTGCCACTGCACTACAGCTTGGGCAACAGAGCCAGACTCCATCTCAATAAATAAATAAATAAATAAAGACTCCATCTCAATAAATAAATAAATAAACAAACAAACAAACAAATAAAGATCCCATTGTCAGGAGCACAATGAGTTAATTTCAGACAGTAATTGTTCCTTTCCACCTTACAGTGGTCATACATCATCTGGAATCTTGGGTTTAGCTCAGGGATTCTTTTGTTAAAAAAAAAATTATTAAGAACAGGAGCAAATTTGACTCAGTGGAGAGGCAAAGAATGGAGAGAAGGCCTTGAATCCATATGGCAGAAGAGCTTATGAATGTTAATACAAAAACAGAACAGAGTATGGTGAGGCATTATATCCATCTTTAAATAAAATACTGCCCTGTGTAATTCACAATAAAAATAAAACCTCAAATAAGTTTCATTCTCATTTCTACTAAGAGTAGAACTACAAGCAATGAGTAGAAACTATAAAGATCCAGATTACAGCTCAATAAAGAAGAAAAAAAATTCATTTTCTGAAGACTACAACTGCCATCAATTGAATGAGCTCATTCATGAAGCAGTGAGTCCCTTCACCCATAAGAAAAGAGGAGCCCACCTAGTAGGGCTTCCTGCAAGTAGTATTTAATACTGTATTTTCAAAGACTAAAAAGTGTGGATATAAAATATCTGTAGAAGCCTGTAAGAATTTTCTGTATCATTTGAGGCTATATATAAGACAAGAGGAGGAATGAAGGTGGGGCTAAATTGGCACAGCATGCTCTGCCAACCCATATTTAAATAGAGTTTATCTTAAAGCTCTATGTCAGAGCAAGATGGCAGAATAAAATGCCCCAGCCTTCATTCCTCCCCAGAGACCCTGACAACAATATATAGTCCAAAAGGTCTTTATGATAACTCCACAAATCAGTTAAGAAGTTACAGTACCCCAAGCAAACATAAAGCCAAGAATAGCTGTATTTAAATGGATAATAAAAGCCATTGCATTTCACCCATGATAACCCTTCCTTCCAAGTTACCACAGCTAAGTGCTTAGTGTAATCAGGAAAAAAAAAATGTCCAAATTGTGGCTTCTGTCTCAGGAAAGAGAAGACTGAAATGTAGTCCAATGTTTCAACTTTTCAGGGGACTATGTGAGGGATTGGTTTCTGTCTCATCTGACTCAGAGTGTTGACAGGGAACTGGTGTACTTTACATGTCTTAGAGCCACTGAGAAAAAAAAGAAAAAGGGAGACAGAGCTAGGCAGCTTGTTGCTACATCTTACAAACCTGCAGTACACAGACAGATACCATGGAAAAATATATGTATTATGGGCATCTAAAAAAGAAACCAGAAAACCTCTCTAATTAGGAAAGTAAATGCACAAGATAAGAGAAAACACATTCATGAAAAATGTTTGAGAGGACTCTAGAATCTCTAGCCAGACTGATTGGTGAATATCTTCCTCTTACAAGGAATGTGAAGGACCTTTTCAAGGAGAACGACAAACCACTGCTCAAGGAAATAAGAGAGGATACAAACAAATAGAAAAACATTCCATGCTCATAGATAGTAATACATAGATTCAGTGCTATCCCCATCAAGCTACACGGACTTTCTTCATAGAAATGGAAAAAACTACTTTAAACTTCATATGGAGCCAAAAAAGATCCCGCATAGCCAAAACAATCCTGGGCAAGAAGAACAAAGTTGGAGGCAACATGCTACCTGACTTCAAACTATACTACAAGGCTACAGTAACCAAAATAGCATGGTACTGGTACCAAAATAGATATATAGACCAATGGAACAGAATAGAGGCCTAAGAAATAACACCATACATCTACCGCTATCTGATCTTTGACTAACCTGATACAAACAAGCAATGGGGAAGAGATTACCTATTTAATAAATGGTGTTGGGAAAGCTGGCTAACCATATGTGGAAAACTGAAACTGGACCCCTTCCTTACAACTTATACAAAAATCAACTCAAGATGGATCAAAGACTTAAACGTAATACCTAGGACCATAAAAGTCCTAGAAGAAAACCTGGGCAATACCATGCAGGACATAGGCATGGGCAAAGATTTCATGTCTAAAACCACCAAAAGCAATGGCAACAGAAGCCAAAATTGACAAATGGGATCTAATTAAACTAAAGAGCTTCTGCACAGCAAAAGAACCTAAAATCAGGGTGAACAGGCAGCCTACAGAATGGGAGAAAAGTTTTGCAATCTATCCATCTGACAAAGGGCTAATATCCAGAATCTACAAAGAACTTAAACAAATTTTCAAAAAAAAAAAAAAAAAAAAAAAAAAAAAAAAAAAAAAAAAAAAAAAAAAACAACCCCATCAAAAAGTGGGCAAAGAATATGAACAGACACTTCTCAAAAGAAGACATTTATGCAACCAATAGACACATGAATAAATGCTCATCATCACTTCATTAGAGAAATACAAGTCAAAACCACAATGAGATACCATCTCATGCCAGTTAGAATGGTGATAATTAAAAAGTCAGGAAGCAACAGATCCTGGAGAGGATGTGGAGAAATAGGAGCGCTTTTATACTGTTGGTGGGAGTGTATATTAGTTCAACCATTGTGGAAGACAGTGTGGCGATGCCTCAAGGATCTAGAACTAGAAATGCCATTTGACCCAGCAATCCCATTACTGGGTATATACCCAAAGAACTATAAATCATTCTGCTATAAAGACGCATGCACATGTATGTTTTATTGAGGCACTATTCACAATGACAAAGACTTGGAACTAACCCAAATGTCCATCAATAATAGACTGGATAAAGAAAATGTGGCACATATACACGATGGAATACTATGCAGCCATAAAAAGGATGAGTTCATGTCCTTTGCAGAGACGTGGATGAAGCTGGAAACCATCATTCTCAGCAAACTATCACAAGAACAGAAAACCAAACACTGTATGTTCTCACTCATAAGTGGTAGTTTAGCAATGACAGCACATGGCCATAAGGAAGCGAACATCACACACCAGGGCCTGTCAGGGGGTGGGGAGCTAGGGGAGGGATAACATTAGGAGAAATACCTAATGTAAGTGACTGGTTGATGGGTAACCAGTAACACCTGTAACACCTGTATACATATGTAACAAAACTGCACATTCTGCACATGTACCCCAGAACTTAAAACGTAATTTAAAATAAATAAAAATAAATAAAAATTTATTAGTGGGGTCCAACAGAAAATTTAATCAAGCAGAAGAAAGAATCAACAAACTCAGAAAACAGGTACTTTGTCATTATTAAGTCAAAAGCACAAAAAGAAAAAAGGATAAAGAAGAAAAAGCAAAGGGACTTGTGGGACACTATCAAGTGAATAAGTATTGCATTATAGAACTTATACATTGAGAAAAGAGAGAGAATAGTGAGCTTATGTGAGGAAATAATGGTTGTAAACTTCCCAAATATGCAAATACACACACACACACACACACACACACACACACACACACACATATATATATATATAGACATCCAAATTCAAGGAGTTCAAAGGACCTGATTAGGATAAATTGAAAGAGGTCCACAATAAGATACATTATAATCAAACTGTCCAAAGGCAAAGACAATGAGAATCTTGAAAACAGAAAGAGAAGATTGACTTGTCATATACAAGGTTACTCTGTAAATTATTAGTAGATTTTTCAGCAGAGGCATTAGGGAGTGGGGTTATATAATCAAGGTGCCGAAAGAAAACAACCTGCCAAATAAGAATACTATAACTGGAAAAAGTGTCTTTCAAAGATGAAGGAGAAATAAAGACCTTCCAAGATAAACAAAAGCTGAGGGAGTTCATCAAAACTAGACCTGCCTTGCAAGAAGTGCTAGAGTCCTTCAAGTTGAAAGAAAAAGACATGAGACAGCAACACCAAGGCATAAGAGAAAAATAAAGATCTCTGGTAAAGGTAAATATATCAACAAATACAGAATCCTGTAATACCATAATGGTAGTGCATAAATCACTTTGGAAAATTTTATTCCCTTATTAATACTTAATAGGTATACATATGTTGGAGGTACATGTAACAATTTAATAGATTCACTTAACTTACAAAGATCAAATCAGTGAAATTGGGATATTCATCACCTTAAATATTTGTCTTTATGCTAGAAACACCTGAATTATTTTCTTCTACCTATTTTAAAATATAGAATAAGTTATTACAAACTGTAATTATATACTGATCTATCAAACACTATGTCTTGGTTATCAAACTGTATGTTTCTACCCATTAATCAACCACACTTCATCCCCCCATCTCTCCTACCTTTCCTGGCCTTTGGTAACCACCAATCTATAGTAAAGCTTCAGGAGATCTGCTTAGCTCTCACATAGGAGTGAGAACATACAATATTTGTCTTTATCTGCTTGGCTTATTTTAACTAGCATAATTACCTACATTCCCATTCATGTCGCTGCAAATGACAGGATTTTATTCTTTTTATGGCTGAATGATATTCCATGATGTCTATATATCATATTTACTTTATTCTTCCATTGATGGACACTTACTTTGATTCTGTATTTTGGCTATTATGAATAGTGCTGCAATAAATGTATGAGTACGGATATCTTTTTGATACATTGGTTTCTTTTCTTTGAGGTATATACCAAATAGTAGAATTACTGTATCATACAGTAGTTCTATTTTTGTTTTTTTGAGAAATATTCATACATTTTCCATAATGACTGTTAATTTGCATACCCACCAATGGTGTACTAGGGTTCCCCTTTCTCCACATGTTCATCAGCATACATTATTCCCTGTCTTTTTTATAGAAGCTATTTTAACTAGTGTGAAATGAGATGTAATTGTCATTTTTATTTGCATTTCTCTGATAGTAAGTGATGCTGAACATTTTTATATACCTGTTGGTCATTGATATGTCTTCTTTTGAAAAATATCTATTCAATGTCTTTTGCCCATTTTTAAATTAGATTATTTGTTTTCATGCTGTTGAGTTGTTTGAGCTCCTTATGTATTCTGGTTATTAATCCCTTGTCAGATGGATAATTTGCAGTTTTTTTTCTCCTACTCTTTGGGTTGTCTCTTCACTTTATTCATTGTTTTCTTTGCTCTACAGAAGCTTTTAACTTGATGTAATCCTATTTATTTTTGATTTAGCTGCCTGTGCTTTTTAGGTCATACATGAAAAATCTTTGCTCAGACCAATAAGGGAAGCACCTATTCCCCAATGTTTTATTTTAATAGTTTCATAGTTGTGAGTCTTTAATCCATTTTGATTTGATTTTTGAGAAATAGGGGTCTTGTTTTATTCTTCTGCATATTGTTAACCAGTTTTCATAGCATCATTTGTTAAAGAGATTATCTTTCACTATTGTATGTTCTTGGCACCTTTGTGAAAAATAAGTTGGCTGTAAATGTATGGACTTACATCTGGGTTACTTATTATATTCCTTTGGTCGCTGTGTCTGTATTTATTCCAGTACCATGCTTATTTGTTTACCATAGCTTTGTAGCATATTTGGAAGTCAAGTAACATGATGCCTCCAGCTTTGTTATTTTTGATCAGTATTGCTTTGGCTATTTGTGCTCTTTTGTGGTTCTGTATACTTTTTAGGAATGTTTTCTTCTATTTCTGTGAATGACATTGATATTTGGAAAGCTATTGCATTGAATCTGTATTAATTCTTCTAATTCATGAACGTGGAATATCTTTCCATTGTATTGTGTCTTCCTCAATTTCCTTCATGAGTCATTTATAATTTACTTTGTATAGAACTTTCACTTCTTTGCTTAAATTAATTTCTAGGTAATTTATATTATTTGAAGCCATTGTTGGTGTATACAAATGCTACTGATTTTTGTATGTTGATTTTGTTTACTGCAACTTTACTGAATTTATCAGTTCTAACAATATTTTGTTAGAGACGTTAGGTTTTTCTAATTATAAAACTATGTTATTCTCATATAAGGATACTGTAACTTCCTCTTTTCCATTTGGATTCCTTTTTTTCTTTCTCTTGCCTAACTTTTCTGGTGAGAACTTCCAGTACTATCTTGAATAAAAATGGTGAAGGTAGGCATTCTTATCTTATTCTGGATCTCAATGAAACTGCTTTCAAGATTTCCCTGTTCAGTACAATGTTAGTTGTGAATTTGCCACATATGGCCTTTATTATTTTGAGGTATGTTCCTTTTCTGAGATTTTTATCATAAAGAGATGTTGAATTTTATCAAATACTTTTCCAGCACCTATTGAAATGATCATATGGTTTTTGTTCCTGGTTATGTTAATGTGATGTATTATGTTAATTGATTTGCCTATGTTGAACCCTCCTTGCATCCCTGGGAAGAATCTCACTTGATCATGGTGAATGGTCTTTTCAATCTATTGTTGAATTCAATTTGATTGGTTTTGTTGAGGATTTTTGCTTCTGTGTTCATTAGTACATTGGCTAATAGTTTTCTTTTTTTGTTGTGTTCTTATCTGGTGTTGATATCAGGGTAATGCTAGTGTCTTAGAATGAGTTTGAAGTATTCCCTCCTCTTCAGTTTTTGTTGTTGTTGTTGTTTGTTTGTTTGTTTGAAGATTTTGAATAGAATTAGTATTAGTTCTTCTTTAAATGTTTAGTAGAATTCAGGTGAAGCCATCAGGTCCTGGGCTTTTCTTTAATAAGTGACTTTTTATTACAACTTTTATCTCATTACTAGTTATTGGTTTGGTGAGGTTTCCTATTTGTTCATAGGTCAATCCTGGTAAGTTGTATGTGTCCAGGATTTTTCCATTTCTTTTAGGTTTTCTAATTTGTTACCATGTAATTTTTCATAATAGTCTCTAATGATACCTTATATTTCTGTGGTTCCAGTGGTTATGTCTTCGTTTTGTTTCTGATTTTATTTATTTTTGTTGTACTCTTTTTTTCTCCCTAAATGTTTGTTGATTTTATCTTTTCAGAACACCACCTTTAATTTTATTGATCTTCTGTATTGTTCACTTAGTCTGAATTATGTTTATTTCTGCTTTGATTTTTATTATTTATTTTTGTCCACTAATTTTGGGTTCAGTTCTTTTTTTATTTCCTAGTTTCTTAAGGTGCATAAGCTACTTATTTGAAGTCTTTCTGCTTTTTTGATATAGGTGTTTATTGCTATAAATGTCCCTCTTAGTACATCGTTTGCTCTATACCATAGATTTTGATCTGTTGTATTTCAATTTTCATTTGTTTTAAGAAATATTTTAATTTTCTACTTAATTTCTTCATTGAGCCATCGATCAATCAGGAGCATGTTGTTTTATTTTCATGTGTTTGTGTAGTTTCCAAGATTCTTCTTGTTATTAAATTCTAGTTTTATTCCATTGTTATCAGAAAAGATACTTGATATTATTACTACTTTTTATAACTTATTTGAACTTGTTTTGAAGCCTACCATGTGTTCTATTCGAAGGAAAATGTTTCATGTGCTGATGAAACTCTTGTTATTCTATTGCAGTTGGGTGCAATATTCTGTAAATATTTCAGTTACATTCTGTAAATATGTCAGTTAGGATTTCTTTGTTCTGGTGTGTAGTTTAACTCCAATATTTCTTTGTTGATGTTTTCTGTCTGGATGACCTGTCCCTTACTGAGATTGGATTGTTGAACATCCTACTATTATTGTATTGCAGTCTATCTCTTTCTTTATATGTATTAATATTTGTCTTATGCATTTGGGTGCTCTGGTGATGGTTGTGTAGATATTTATAATTGTCATATTATCTTGCTGAATTGTCTTTTTCATTATATGGTAACCTTTGTCTCTTTTTACAGTCTTTAACTTCTAGTATTTTTAATCTGATATAAATATAGCTATTCCTGCTCTTTTTTGGTTTATTTGCATAGAATATTTGTTCCCACTCTTCATTTTTAGTCGATGTGTATCTGTACTAGTGAAATAGGTTTCTTGTAGGCAACATATAGAACATATAGTTAGATCTTATTCTTTATCCATTCAGCCACTTTATGCCTTTTTTTTGTTTTGTTTTGTTTTTTTGAGACGGAGTCTCACTCTGTCATTGAGGCTAGAGGGCAGTGGCGTGATCTCAGCTCACTGCAAGCTTCACCTCCTGGGTTCACGCCATTCTTCTGCCTCAGCCTGAGTAGCTGGGACTACAGGCACCCACCACCGTGTCTGGCTAAGTTTTTTGTATTTTTAGTAGAGACGAGATTTCACTGTGTTAGCCAAGATGGTCTTGATCTCCTGACCTCATGATCCGCCCACCTTGGCCTCCCAACAGTTGATGCCTTTTAATGGGAGAATTGAGTCAATTTAGATTCAGTGTTATTATTGATAATTAAGAACTTATTACTGCTATTTTGATGCTTGCTTTCTGGATGTTTTGTAACTCATATCTTCTTTTCTTTCTTTCTTTCTTACTGTTTTCATCTGTGGATAAGTATTTTCTCTAGCAGCATGTTTTAATTTGTTAATTAGTTGCTTTTTATGTTTAGTAAATCTATTATAGGTTTCTGCATTGTAATTGTGATGAGTCTTATTTAAAACATCTTATTGGTATAAAAATTATTTTTAAAAGATGACAGCGCATCTTGGATTAAAAAGAATGGAAATATACAAAGAAAAAACAAAAATACAACTCTACACTTTAACTGTATTTCTCCATATTTTGACTTTCTGACATCTTGAATTACATATTTTTAATTTGCCTCTTTCTTAATAGGTTCCTGTAGATGTAATTATTGACAGATTTGCCTTTTGTGCTTCATACTATACTAGGGCTATGAGTGGATTGCATACCTACTCCAATTACAGTATTAGAGTATTTTGGTTTTGTCCATTGACTTAATTTTACCTGTAGGTTTTGTACCTACACGTTTTCATTTTGTATGTTAGCATTTTTTTTATTTCACATTGAATAATTCCATTTAGCCTTTCTTGTTAGACAGGTCTGTTGGTGAATTATCTCAGCTTTTGTCCATCTAGGAGAAACTTTCTGTCTCCTTCACATTTGAAAGAAAGCTTTGCTAGACATAGTATTATTAGATGAAAGATTTTTTTTTCATTTCAATACTTTAAAAATGTATTCCACTACCTTCTGACCTGTATGGTTTCAGTTGAGAAGTCTGTTGTCATACAAATTGGAGTTCCATCATATCTCATTCACTTCTTTTCTCTTGTTACTCTTAGTGTCCCTTTTGTCTTTGATCTTTTTTGTTTTGAGATGAAGTCTTGGTCTGACATCCAGGCAGAATTCCAGTGGCATGTTCATAGCTCACGGAAGCCTTGAACTCCTAGCCTAAAGAAGTTAGCCTGGAGATCCTCCTTCCTCAGCCTCCCAAGTAGCTATGACTACAGGATGTGCTTGGCTAATTTTTATTTTTTATTTTTGTAGGGATGGGGTCTTGTTATGCTGACCAGGTTGATCTTGAACTCCTGGCCTCAAGTGATCCTCCCATCCTTGCCTCCCAAGGTGCTGGGGTTACAAATATGAGCCACTGTGCTCAGTCCTTGTCTTTGTCATTTGAGAGTTGTATTATTATATGACAGGATACTCTTATTTGGTTGATTCTCTTTGGTGTTCTCTGACTTTCTTGTACCTGGATATTTATCTCTTTTGCAAGTTTTGTAGTCTTCCTAATTATTTTTTTGAATAAGCTTTCTATTACTTGCTCTTGCTCAGCTCTTTCTTGTACACAAATAATTCTTAGCATTGGTCTTTCAAGGTGATTTTCTATATCTTATAGGCAATCTTTGTTCTTTTTCATTCTTTTTTCTTTTTTTCTCCTCTGACTATATTTTCAAATAGGCTGTCTTTGAGCTCACTGATTCTTTCCTCTGCTTAGTTCATTCTTCTGTTGAGAGCCTCTAATGAATGTTTAAGTTCAGCAAATGTATTTCTCTATTGGGGGAAACAGCCCCCAATATTTCAACGTAGGTTCTTTCTATTTTCCCTAAGTGTCGACCAGTCTGAGAAATAAAGAAAAAGAATACAAAGAGAGAAATTTTACAACTGGGCCTCCAGGGGTGCCATCACTTATTGGTAGGACCATGATGGCGACCCCGAGCTGCAAAACCAGCAAGTTTTTATTAGGGATTTTAGAAGGGGAGGGGATGTACGAACAGGCAATAGGTCACAAGGATCACATGCTTCAAAGGGCAATAAAAGATCACAAGACAAGAGCAAAATTAGAATTACTGATGAGGGTCTGTGACCCACTGTGCACGCACTGTATTGATAAACATCTTAACAGGAAACAGGGTTCAAGAGCAGACAACCGGTCTGACTAGAATTCACCAGGGTGGAATTTCCCAATCCTAGCAAGCCTGAGGGCACTGCAGGAGACCAGGGCGTATTTCATCCCTTATCTCAACTGCGTAAGACAGACACTCCCAGAGCAGCCATTTGTCGACCTCCCCTAAGGAATGCATTCCTTCCCCAGGGTTATTTCTTACTGGGAAAAGAATTCAGCAAAATTTCTCCTACTCGCTTTCTGCAAGAAGAAAAATATGGCTGTATTCTGCCCGACCCTGCAGGCAGTCAGACCTTATGGTTTTCTTTCCTTGTTCCCTGAAAATCGCTGTTATTCTGTTCTTTTTGAGGGTGCATTGATTTCATACAGTTCAAACACACATGTTTCACAAAGAGTTTGTGCAGTTAACACAATCATCACAGGGTCCTGAGGTGACATACATCCTCAGCTTATGAAGATGATAGGATTAAGAGATTAAAGTAAACACAGGCATGAGAAATTATAAGAGTATTGCTTTGGGAAGTGATAAACGTCCATGAAATCTTCACATTTTATGTTCAGAGATTGCAGTAAAGACAAGCATAAGAAATTATAAAAGTATTAATTTGGGGAACTGATAAATGTCCATTAAATCATCACAATTTATGTTCTTCTGCCGCAGCTTCAGCCAGTCTCTCCGTTCCGGGTCCCTGACTTCCTGTGACATTTCTCAGTTCTAAGATTTGTGTTTAATTTTTTAAATTGTTTTAATCTCTTTGTTAAAATTTTCTAGTAAATTTCTGAATCACTTTTCTGTGTTATCTTGGAAATCACTGACCTTGCTTAAAACTGGTATTTTGAATTCTTGGTCAGATAATTCACATATCACTATCTCATTAGGCCAATCACCGTTTCTTTGCTTTGGCCACTTGAGAAGGTCAAATTTTATGATTTCCTGTTTCCTTTTGTTTTTTGTCATTGTACATTTATGTCTTTGCATTGGAGGATTATTTATTCAAGTCTTCTCTGTCTGACTTGCTTTGATTTTTATTGGATATGTTTGCTTAGAGATTCTTTGCAGTTTACCTTTGGATCTTCTTGCTTTTGTTTATTTGGTGTTTTCCCCAATAGATCACTACCTCTTTAAGCCCAGGTTTACTTCAGTTATAGTAAACAATCAGAGTGTTACCCATTCCAAAAGGTTGGCTAGGGGTTCTTGCTGAGGGAACATGTCGAGCAAACTGCTTACAGTGTGGTGCCACTGAACAGCCACTCTGATTTGGCATGCCTTTGGACAAGTTACAGAGCAGAGTTTCCAAGTCTGGGGATGATAGTCTTGTGTCCACACTTTGTCTCTGGCTGTCCTCGAGGATATTTCTCCATTTAGGCACTTGCGATGCTTCCTGTAGGTGAGGTGAGGCAGGTATCCTATGAGAAAACCCAAAATGGCTGGGATAGATGGTTGTCATCCATGTTCTCACTTTTTCCATGTAGAAACTGTAAGTCAGAGGGAAATTTACCATGTGCTTGGAGCCAGCAGATTGAGGGGAAGGGTATTGTGAATGTGAAAGTTCAGTTCTCTGACACAGTGGCTTACACCTGTAATCCCACCACTTTGGGAGGCTGAGCTGGGCAGATCACCTGAGACTGGGAGTTTGAGACCAGCCTGATCAACGTGGAAAAACCCCATCTCTTCTAAAAATACAAAAACTTAGCCAGGCATGGTGGCACATGCCTGTAAGCCCAGCTACTTGGGAGGCTGAGGCAGGAGAATCTCTTGAACCCGGGAGGCAGAGGTTGCAGTGAGCCAAGATCACGACACTGCACTCCAGCCTGGGCAACAAGAGTGAAACTCCATCAAAAGAAAAAAGAAAGTTCAATTATCTTATGCTTTTTTGGAGTTTTTATACTTCTCTGTGGCCCTGGGTCCTGTCTCATCCTCACATTTGAATTCTGGTATATTGATGATAGTGACAATTTTTTTTTTTTAACTTTTATTTTAGTTTCAGGGATACATGTGCAAGTTTGTTATATAGATAAACTGCATGTCATGGGGGTTTGGTGTACAGATTATTTTATCACTCAGGTAATAAGCTGATAATAAAAACTCAAAAGGTAGTTTTTGATCCTCTCCCTCCTCCCACCCTTATCCCTCAAGTAGGCCCCAGTATCTATTGTTGCCTTCTTTGTGTTCATGCGTTCTTATTGTTTAGCTCCAACTTGTGAGTGAGAACATGCAGTATTTTGTTTTCTATTACTGTGTTAGTTTGCTCAGAATGATAGCCTTCAGCTCCATCCATGTTGCTGCAAAGGAATTGATCTCATTATTTTTATGGTTGTGTAATGTTCCATGTTGTATATACACTTTAGTGTCTTTATTCAGTTTACCATTGATGGGCATTTAGGTTGATTCTACATCTTTGGTATTGTGAATAGTGCTGGAATAAACATATGTGTGTTATGTGTCTTTTTGGTAGAATAGTTTATATTCCTTTGGGTATATAACCAATAATAGTATTGCTGGGTTGAATGGTAATTCCTTGTCATTCACTAATGGCAAAGTGAAGAATTGCCACACTGCTTTTCACAATGGTTGAACTAATTTACCTTCCCACCAGCGTGTATAAGCATTCCTTTTTCTCCACAACTTCACCAGCATCTGTTATTTTTGACTTTTTAATAATAGCTATTCTGACTAGTATGAAATAGTATCTCATTATAGTTTTGATTTGCATTTCTCTAATGTTTAGTGATGTTGAGCATTTTTTCTTATGCTTTTTAGCCACGTGTATGTCTTCTTTTCAAAAGTGTCTGTTCATGTCCTTTGACCACTTTTACTTTTATTATTTTTTGAACTTTTATTTTAAGTTCAGGGATGCAAATGCAGGTTTGTTAGATAGGTAAACTCATGTCATGGGGATTGGTTGTACAGATTATTTGGTCACCCAGTTACTAAGCTTAGTATCCATTAGTATTTTTCCTGATTCTCTCTCTTCTCCCTCCACCCTCAAGTAGGCCCCAATGTCTGTTATTCCCTTCTGTGTGTGCATTTGTTCTCATTGTTTAGCTTCCACTTACAAGTGAGAACATGTGTTATTTGGTTTTCTATCACTGTTTTAGTTTGCTAAGGATAATGACCTCCAGCTCCATCCATGTACCTGCAATGGATAAGATATTGTTCATTTTTATGGCTGCAAAGTATTCCATGGTATATATGTACCCCATTTTCTTTATTCAGTCCACCATTAATGGGTATTTTGGTTGATTCAATGTCTTTGCTATTGTGTATAGTGTGTTAATAGTGCTACACTAAACATATGCATACAGATGTTTTTGTTTTTCTTTCTTTTTCTTTTTCTTTTTCTTTTTTCTTTTTGAGACAAAGTGTCACTCTGTCACCCATGCTGGAGTGCAGTGGCATGATGTTGCCTCACTGCAACCTCTGCCTCCCAGGTTCAAGCAATTCTCATGCTTCAGCTTCCCAAGTAGCTGGGATTATAGGCATGCATCACCACACCCAGCTACTTTTTGTATTTTTAGTAGAGATGGGGTTTCACCATGTTGGCCAGGCTAGTCTGAAATTCCTGACCTCAGGTGATGCGTTTACCTTGGCCTTCCAAAGTGCTGTGGTTACAGGCATGAGCCACCACACCCAGCCACATGTGTCTTTATGATAGAATGATTTACATTCCTTTGGCATATACTCAGTAATGGGACTGCTGGATCAACTGGTAGTTCTGTTTTTAGGTCTTTGAGGAGTTGCCACACTGATTTACACAATGGTTGAACTAATTTATACTCCCAACAGTGTATGAGCACTCCTTTTTCATCATAACCTTGCCAGCATCTGTTATTTTTTGATTTTTTAATAATTGCCATTTTCACAGGTGTGAGATGTTATGTCATTGTGGTCTTGATTTGCATTTCTTTAATGATTAGTAATGTTGAGCTTCGTTTCATATGCTTGCTGGCCACATATATGTCTTCTTTTGAAAAGTATCTATTCATGTCCTTTGTTCACTTTTTTTTTTTTTTTTTTTTTTTTTTTTTGAGGCGGAGTCTCGCTCTGTCGCCCGGGCTGGAGTACTGTGGCCGGATCTCAGCTCACTGCAAGCTCCGCCTCCCGGGTTCACGCCATTCTCCTGCCTCAGCCTCCCGAGTAGCTGGGACTACAGGCGCCTGCCACCTCGCCCGGCTAGTTTTTGTATTTTTTAGTAGAGACGGGGTTTCACCGTGTTCACCAGGATGGTCTCGATCTCCTGACCTCGTGATCCGCCCGTCTCGGCCTCCCAAAGTGCTGGGATTACAGGCTTGAGCCACTGCGCCCGGCCTTTTGTTCACTTTTTAATGGAATTGTTTGATTGTTTCTTGTACATTTGTTTGGAGCCACCGCGCCCGGCCTTTTGTTCACTTTTTAATGGAATTGTTTGATTGTTTCTTGTACATTTGTTTAAGTTCCTTAAAGAAACTGAATATTAGGCTTTTGTCAGGTTTATAGTTTGCAAATATTTTCTTCCATTATGTAGGTTGTCTGTTTACTCTGTTGATAGTTTCTTTTGCTGTATAGAAGCTCTTTAGTTTAATTAGAGTCCACTTGTCAATTTTTGCTTTTGTTGCAATTGTGTTTGACATGTTTGTTATGAAATCTTTGCTCATTCCTATGTCCTGAATGGTATTGCCTAGATTGTCTTCCAGGGTTGTATTGTTTTGGGTTTACATTTAAGTCCATAATGCATCTTGAGTCGGTTTTTGTATATGGTGTAAGAAGGGATCCAGTTTCAACCTTCTGCATTTGGGTAGCTCGTTATCCCAGCACAATTTGTTGAATAAAGAGTCTTTTTTCCATTGCTTGTTTTTTTCAGCTTTGTCAAAGATTAGATGGTTGTAGATATGCAACCTTATTTCTGAGCTCTTTATTTTGTTCTATCGGTCTATGTGTTTGTTTTTGTACTAGTACCATGCTGTTTTGGTTACTGTAGCCTTGTAGTATAGTTTCAAGTTGAGTAGCATGATACCTGCAGCTTTGTTGTCTTTGCTTAGGATTGTCTTGGCTTTTTTAACCTTTTTAGAAAAGATTCCATGTGAATTTTAAAATCCTTGTGCCTAATTCTGCAAAGAATGTTATTGGTAGTTTGATAGAAATAGCATCTGTAAATTTCTTCAGGCAGTATGGCCATTTTAACAATATTCATTCTTTCTAGGTGATGATACTCTTTGCAGTATATATTTGTTTTTAATTTTCCACGTGTGTGTGAGGGGATAGGAAATGAGGCCAGTACTTCTATGCTGCCATTTTGGAACCAGAAGTCTCATAAATCGCTTTTGATTTGGGTATAGAATTTAAAAGATAAAAGCATAACAAATACCTGTAATTGCAAAATTATGTTAATGGATACAAAATATATATAAAAAACAAAGTATGGGGGAAATAAATGACTAGAGTTTTTGTATCTGATTGAAGTTGTTACCAGTTCTAAATAGGTTATTGTAACTATGAAATGTTTTATATAATCTCCATGGTGACCATAAAATAAATACCTATAGAAGATGTACACAGAAAAAAAGAAAAGAATCAAGCATGTCACTACAAGAAATCAACAAAACACAAAGAAAGGCAGTAAGAGAGTAAAGAATCACAAAATAACAAGTTATACAAAAAGCAGTTTAAAATGGCAGTTTTAAATCTTTCCCTATCAGTAATTACTTTAAATGTAAATAAATTAAATGCCCCAGGCTGAATGGATAAAAACAAAAATAAAAATAAAATCCAACTATAAGGTGTCTACAAGAGACTCACTATAAACATTGACAAAAGGGTGAAAAATGATATTCCATGACAATGGTAATTAAAAGAGAATGGGGTGATCATAGTTACATCAGAAAAAAATAGACTTTAAGATAAAAATTGTTGCATGAGACAAAGAAAAACATTATATAATGATATAAAAATAAATTCACCAAGAAGATATAACAATGATAAATACGTACATATCTGACATCAGAGCACCCATATATATGAGCAAATATTGACAGAATGGAAAGGAGAAATAAATGGGAATAATTAATATTAGGATACTCTACTTTCAGTAGTAGAAAGACCAACCAGACAGATGCTTAATAAGGAAACAGAGGACCTGGACAACATTATAGACCAATTGCACCTAACAGACACATATATAACATTGTACCCAATAGCAACACATTGTAGATTCTTCTGTAATACACACAGAACATTCTCCAAAATAGATTACATGTTAGATCACAAGATAAGTCTTAAGAAATTTAACAAGATTGAAGTCATGCCAAATATCTTTTCCAACTATAGTGAAATAATACTAAAAATTAATAGCAGAAGAAAACCATGAAATTTACCAGTATGTGAAAATTAAGAACACAGTTGAAGAATCACTGGATCAAAGAACATATACCAAGGGAATTTGAAAATATCTTGAGAAAAATGAAAATTAAAACAGAGCATACCAAAACTTATAGGATGCAGCAAATGTGGTACTAAGAGCTCTGGAAGGCTATAGTCATAAACACTTACGTTAAAAAAGAGAAAGATCTTAAATCAACAGCTTAACTTTATGCCTCAGAGAAAGAGAAAAATAACAAAATAAGCCCAAAGGTAGCAGAAGAAATGAGCTAATAAATATTAGAGTAGAAATAAATAAAATAGACAATATAAAAACAAGAGATAAAAATCAATGAAACTAAGTGCTGTTTTGTTGAAAAGAGCAGCAAAGTTAACAAAGTCTTAGTTCGACAAAAGAAGATCAAATAACAAACACCAGAATGAAAGAGGAGATATTACAACTAATGCCACAGAAATTAAAAAAAAAAAAAGATCATGATATAATACTATGAATAATTGTAAACCAAAAATTGGATAACCTGGAAGAAATGGATGTATTTATGGAACCATACAAACTACCAAAACTGAATTATATATATAAAAAAAAAGCCTGAACAGACCTATAACTAGTAGGGAGATTAAATCAGTAATTAAAAGTATCCCAGCAAAGAAAAGCCCAGGACAAGATGGCTTTACTGGAGAATTCTAGAAAACATGTAAAGAAAAATTAACACCAGTCTTGCTGAAACTCTTTCAAAAAACTGAAGAGGAAAGAATGCTTTAAACTCATTTTTTGATGCCCTCATTACTCTGACACTAGAATCAGACAAAGATGCTACAAGAGAAGAAAACTACCTACCAATAACCCTGAGGAATATTGGGACAAATTTCCTCAACAAAAAACTAGCAAATATTTTAAAAGGATTCTACACCATAACCAAGTGGGATTTAGTCCTGCAATGCAAATATGGTTCAACAAATGAAAGTCAATTCAGTGTAACATACTGCGTTAATAGAACAAAGGGCAAAATTTACATGATCATCTCAATTAATGCAGAAAAAGCATTTGAGAAAACCCAACACACTTTTGTGATAAAAATACTCAGCAAACTAGAAATAGAAATTACCTCAACATAATAAATGCCATATATAAACAACTCATAGCTAACGTAATAGTTAGTGGTGAAAAACTATCATCCTTTCCTCTAGTGATCTTTTTCCCTAAGATCAGGAAAAAGGTAAAGATGCCCACTCTCACTGCTTCTGTTCAATATAATATTGGAAGTCTTAGCCACAGCAGTTAACCAGGAAAAAGGAATAAAACTTATGCGAGTTGAAAAGGAAGAAGTAAAATTATCTGTATTTACAAATGATGTAATCTTATATGTAGAAAACACTAAAGATTCCACACAAGAAAACCTGTTAGAACTAATCAATGAATTCAAGAAAGTTGCATGATATAGAATCAACACAAAAAATCTATTGCATTTCTATACACAGAACAAGGCAAAAGGAAAAATAAGAAAATAATCCTACTTATAATACCATCAAAAGAATAAAACACTTAGGAATAAATTTAACCAAGGAAGCAAAATATTTTACACTGAAAACTACAAAACATTGCTGAAAGAAATAATAAAAGAAACATGTAAACGTAAATACATTCTGTGTTCATGGATTACAAGAAAATATTGTTAAAATGTTCATACCTACCCAAAGTATTCTACAGATTCAATGCAATCTCTATCAAAATCACAATGACACTTTTCAAAGAAATAAAAAATTCTAAAATTCATATGGAATCACAAATACCCTGAAAAGCCAAAGCAATTCTGAGAAAGAAAAAGCTGAATGCCTCACACTCCTGATTTCACAACAAGTTATAAGGCTAAAGTAATTAAAATAGTGTAGAATTGGCACAGGGACAGACATATAGACTCATGGAACGGAGTAGAAAGCCCAGAAATAGAGCCGTTGGTATATGGTCGAATGATCTTCAACAAGGGTGCCAAGGCTCTATAATGCAGAAAGGACAGTCTTGTCAACAAATGATATGGGAAACAGGTTAAAGATTTGACGTAAGATGTGAAACTATGCCAGAAGAAAATATCAGGGAAATCTTCATGATATTGGATTTGGGAGTGATTTATTGGATATGACACCAAAAGTAAAAGCAAAAAAAGCAAAAGCAGACAAATGGTACTACATCAAACTTAAAAACTTTTGCACATCAAAGGAAACAACAGAATGAAAAGGCAAACTATGTAATGGAAGAAAATATTTGCAAACCACATTGTTTCCAAAGGGATCAATATCCAGAATATATAAAGATCTACAACTCAACAACAAAAAACAAATAACCAATTAAAAACTGGAAAAAGTACTTGAATAGACATTTCTCCAAAGAAGATAGACAAATGACTAACAGGCTTATGAAAAGATGTTCAACATCACTAATCATTAGAGAGATACAAATCAAAATCATGGTAAGATATCACCTCACAATCATTAGAATGACAACTGAAAAAACAAAAAACAAACAAACAACAACAAAAAAAAAGCAGAAAATAACCAGGCAAGGATGTGGAGAAATTGGAATGCCTGTGCACTTTTTATGGGAATGTAAAATGGTGCAGTCATTATGGAAAACAGCCTGGAAGTTTCTCAAAAAATTAAAAATAAAATTGCCATATGATCCTTCAATCTTACTTTTGAGTATATATTTAAAGGAATTGAAAACAGTATTTTGAAGAGGTATTTACACACTCTTGCTCTTTGCAGCATTATTCAAAAAAGTTTCAAGAGGTGGAAGTAGCTTAAATGTCCATTTATAAATGAATGGATAAAGAAAATGTGGTATATATATATATATATATATATATATATATACAATGAAATATTTAACCTTTAAAAATGGAAATCCTGAAAAACAAATCACCCCCAAACTTAGTGGTTTAAAGAAATGATAATCATTTATTGTTGTTCACAGTATCTATAGATCGGGAATTTGGAAGTGACTCAGTTAGGCATTTTTGGCTTGATGTTGATGTTAGATGCCAACTGGAGCTATCTGAAGGCTTAGCTGGCTGGAAGATCTAGCTCCAAAATGATAATATGACCCATGGCTGGCAAACTGGGGCTGGCTGTTGGCAGAAAGCCTCTCTACCTGGGCCTACCCACAGGGTTACTCAAGAGTTTTCACAACATGGAGGCTGCCTTCTCTCAGAACAAGTGATCTCAGAGACCAAGGCAGAAGCCGTAATGCCTTTTGTGATCTACCCTTGGAAATTACACATCATTACTTCTTCAGTATACTTCTGGTCACTTAGCTATGCCCTGGGTAGGAAGAGACTATAAAAGGATGTGAACACCAGAAGATGAAGATCATTGGAAGTCATCTTGAAGGTTTGCTACAGCCACATTATTCTTTATCACTTAAGTGTTATTCCTCTGGGAAGCCTTCCTTTAAATTATCTCCCAAATTGTACAACTGCTTCTCCTCCATCCATACTCCTGATTTAAAAATTTTTGTGTGTGTGTGTTTGTGTTTGTATGTGTAGTTTTAAATGTATATACAGTGTGCTATAATTACCTTTTTATGTGTCTGACTTTTCCATTAGGCTGAGCACCTTCTAAGTAGGGTTTGTGCCTTATTATTTTTGTGTGTCATGTTTTGCCCAAAGATTAATGAAAGAAGTGGCAGGGCAGAGAGAGGGGAGAAGAGAAGGCAGTAAGGGAAGGAAGGAACAATCTTGAGCAATTACATTTCATTGTCACAGGGTCTATGACATATAAGAGTTCCATTTCTGTTAATTAACAGGTGGTTAACAAAGAAAAATATCTCCATAAGGGAAGTTAAGAAGGAGCAGGAAGAGTTAGAAAAGCTTTCATTCACAACACAAATGTTGAGGAATGTGTGTGAACTTTGGCGTCATTCAATTTGCACAGCCTAGCAGTCTAGATTTAGGCCTAATTTTCTTTTCTGTCCTCTTTTTGTTATTTCACTCACACACTCTGGCTCACAAGCTGGGGGGAATTGAAGTTGTAAAAAGGAGTGTGGTCTTGGAGGTGGCAGAGAATGAAAGTTCTCAATACTAAAAAAATCTTAAAATGTTTCACGGACATTTTCAGTTCAAATCTTCCTCTGCTGGGAGGTCCACATGCACTGAAGATATTAGATTTATCTTATGACAAGATTCTCCACTGAAAAAGAGTTGTATACATAAAGACACTAATGATTCTTCATCTTTTTAAAGACATTATTGCTGCTCTCTACTGGAAGTGGCTCCTATGACTTTTTCAACAAAATCCTTACCTTTCCTTTAATTCCTTTTCTGTAATTCTTAGTTTGTGCTGGTCTCTATGCTGGGCTATGAAAGAGTCATGTATTACTTACCTTTATTTACACACCATGATGTCTGATACATAGTAGACACTTATTAAGTATAAGCTTAATGAATTAAACCATTCATTCAAAACAATCATATTTAAGATCCCACAATAACTGATTTCTCCCTACTATACACAACAGTTTTTGAAATCGGAAGTAATGATGAACTGATCCTTACTAATCAGTCATAATTACAATAAAAATTAATGAAATCAATTTTTGGAGGGTTTCTTCCACAAGTTTATTGTATTTGCAGAATTCTCTGCCATCAATTGACAATTATCTTTTGCCCACAATTTCCTTTTGCTCCAAAAGGGACTTGATTTTGCTTTCAGAATTTGGGGACTCAGTATTTTTTTTCTTTTGTGTTTAGTGTTAGGTGAAGCACAAGAGACTAGATTCTGATTTTCAGAGGTGTGCCAGTAAGCAAACTTTTCTTGAGCACCTCTTTGGAGTCAGGCACTATGTTAAGGGATAGGGATGGCCAGATAATTAATACTGTGTCTACTTTCTGAGGGACGGTGAGTTCCTGTATAATCCTTGGAGACTGAACAGAGATTACTGTGGTAGACATTGTAGTGCATTGCCCAGGTTCTTCACTCCACCTATGTCAGGAGTAAAGCAATAATTCCCACATCTATTGAGTGCTGGTGACTAATAGCTTGTGACGGAGGCCCCTTGGGAGATTGGCCTAATCTTAAAGGGAGCTGCCTCATCCAAGGTTATGTCGCCTTTCCTGGGGAAGCCAATGTTTCTAGACTGGTCAATATAGAAATATAAAGGTCTGCCCCCTAGGTCGTGATGTGGGACAACTCTGCAGTGTCATTCCTGCTGTAGAATGACCCTCAGTGGGATCAACTGGGCCTTTGTTGTGACTGCTTTGGTGTTCGACATCTCCCTCTGCTATATTGTGCTTTCTTAACTCACTCGTAAGTGTTGACCTTGAGAGCATTCCCCAATAAATCACGTTTTCTGCCTCTTAGTGAACATTACCTATAAAAGTCAGTACAGTTAGTGTTCCTGCAATGGGATTAAACCATGAAAATATATATTAATTTTATGCTTCATTTAAAATCTTTTTATATATATTTCAAAGGAAGAACCTAAGTTTAGCCAAGAACTTTGGGTAACACTAATAAAACATAATCTAATTGAAGAGTAGAAATATAATTTATTTGCTTTAATAATGTATTACACTTGCCTAGGTCTCAGTACTAGAACTCAGTACTGAAGGTATACCTAATACTGCTTTAGTATTAGAGTTCAGTACTTATGGCTTGAGTGTGAATTTTTTCTTATTATTATACTTTAAGCTCTGGGATACATGTGCAGAACGTGCAGGTTTGTTACATAGGTATACATGCACCATAGTGGTTTGCTGCACCCATCAACCTGTCATCTACATTAAGTATTTTTCCTAATGCTATCCCTCCCCTAGCCCCCCACCCCCTGACAGGCCCCGGTGTGTGATGTTCCCCTCCCTGTGTCCATATGTTCTCATTGTTCAAGTCCCACTTATGAGTGAGAACGTGTGGTGTTTGGTTTACTATTCCTGTGTTATTTTGCTGAGAATGATGGTTTCCAGTTTCATCCATGTCCCTGCAAAGGACATGAACTCATCCTTTTTTATGGCTGCATGATATTCCATGGTGTATATGTGCCATATTTTCTTTATCCAGTCTATCATTGATGGGCATTTGGGTTGGTTCTAAGTCTTTGCTACTGTGAATAGTGCTGCAATAAACATATGTGTGCATGTGTCTTTATAGTAGAATGATTTATAATCCTTTGGGTATGTACCCAGTAAGGGGATTGCTGGGTCAAATGGTATTTCTGGTTCTCGATCCTTGAGGAATCACCACATTGTCTTCTACAAGGGTTGAACTAATTTACGCTCTTACGCTCCAACAAACAGTGTAAAAGTGTTCCTATTTCACCACATCCTCTTCTGCATCTGTTGTTTCCTGACTTTTTAATGATCACCATTCTAGCTGGCATGAGATGATATCTCATTGTGGTTTTGATTTACTTTTCTCTAATGGCCAGTGATGATGAGCTTTTTTTCATATGTCCATTGGCTGCATGAATGTCTTCTTTTGAGGAGTGTCTGTTCATATCCTTTGCCCACTTTTTGATGGGTTTGTTTTTTCTTGAAAATTTGTTTGAGTTCTTTGTAGATTCTGGATATTAGCCCTCTTTTCAGATGGATAGATTGCAAAAATTTTCTCCCATTCTGTAGGTTGCCTGTTCACTCTGATGATAGTTTCTTTTGCTGTGCAGAAGCTCTTTAGTTTAATTAGATGCCATTGTCAGTTTTGGCTTTTGTTGACATTGCTTTTGGTGTTTTAGTCATGAATTCTTTGCCCATGCCTATGTCTTGAATGGTACTGCCTATGTTTTCTTCTAGAGTTTTCATGGCAGACACAAGGAAATGGAAAAACATTCCATGCTCATATATAGGAAGAATCAATATCGTGAAAATGGACATACTGCTCAAAGTAATTTATAGATTCAATGCTATTCCCCTCAAGCTACCACTGACTTTCTTCACAGAATTAGAAAAAACTACTTTAAATTTCATATGGAACCAAGACAATCCCAAGCAAAAAGAACAAAGCTGAAGGCATCACACTACCTGACTTCAAACTATACTACAAGGTGACAGTAACCAAAACAGCATGATACTGGTACCAAAGCAGATATATAGATCAATGGAACAGAACAGAGCTTTCAGAAGTAATGCAACACATCTACAGCCATCTGATCTTTGACAAACCTGACAAAAACAAGCAATGGGGAAAGGATTCCCTATTTAATAAATGGTGTTGGGAAAACTGGCTAGCCATATGCAAAAACTGAAACTGGACCCCTTCCTTACACCTTATACAAAAATTAACTCAAGGTGGATTAAAGACTTGTATGTAAAACCTAAAACCATAAAAACCCTAGAATTATTTTTCATACATCAAGGCTAAGGAAATTTCAGTCTCTTTTACCTGTAGTGGCTATTAGGGAAAATGAAACTCTCCTTTCATCTCTCTGCAGAAAACTTCTATATAAAACATGTGGCACATATACACCATGGAATACTATGCAGCCATAAAAAAGGATGAGTTTGCGTCCTCTGTAGGACATGGATGCAGCTGGAAACCATCATTCTTAGCAAACTATCACAAGAAGAGAAAACCAAACACCGCATGTTCTCACTCATAGGTGGGAACTGAACAATGAGATCACTTGGACTCGGGAAGGGGAACATCACACACTGGGGCCTATCATGGGGAGGGGGGAGGGGGGAGGGATTGCATTGGGGAGTTATACATGATATAAATGATGAATTGATGGGTGCTGACGAGTTGATGGGTGCAGCACACCAACATGGCACAAATACACATATGTAACAAACCTGCACGTTATGCACATGTACCCTAGAACTTAAAGTATAATAAAACATATATATATATATATAAAAGACACACTCATATTTGCATAAGGTGTGATCATAAAGCAATGTGTCTAATTTTCAAGAGGGTTTTTAAACAATCATTTATCTTCATAGCACATATATTAGAATATTAGCTAATTTTTATAACCTCTAATTCTACAGTATAGTAGTGACATATACACACCTTATACACACATAAGTGGTTAATACACATTTATTTGTCACATGCCTTTCTCCCTTAATATACAATTCCATATTTTAAGATATAAAATCTTTCTAATCTACTATCAAAATGCATTTCCTTATTGATAATGAAATGCCAAAAACAAAATTTAAAAAAATCTTTATACATAATTTGCACAAATATAGGGATGTATAAATTCAAGTTAGGTATTTAGTCATTCCCAAAGTCCTTTTCTAAACTTTTCTTGGGTTAACGTAATCAGGGAGAATAACAGTTTGTCATGCTTCTCATACTATTTAGGAAGGGAATACCTGAAGCCATAAAATAAATGTTCATATACCTCAACATAGTATGTAATATTTGTATGAACTTTTAAGATAATAATACTTTAAAGCAATTCTTGCAATTAGCTGGATTTGCCTTATCTTAGATCACCCTTTCTTTCTCCCCCTTCTCACATTCTTCACTGTACTTAGGTAGTAAAGAAAGAGAAATCTTGCCATACAGGTTTGATTTGGGATCATAGATTTGGCCTTTTGTTTAAATGGTTACAATTTATTTATTCAGCCATCATTTATTGATCATCTACTATGTGTAGCATTTTATAAAGCAAATTTTCTTTTTTTTTCTCTATAGCAGTCATATACCACACAAGGCAGCTTCCATTCGACTTCAGTCAGCCATGCTTAATTTTAAGCTTACACATTTTTTAAGCCTTTAAGAAAGCATGACTGCACTCAAAGTTATTAACATAGAGGGGAGATATGACACCTTGGACTGACCTCCCACTCAGATGTTAGCCATAGAGATTGCTGAGTCCAGCACCTCAGATAAACATCAAGCTGGCTTCCCTTAATTAGTCATCCTTCCAGCTGCTTTCTGAGCAAACAAAGGAGATCTGATGTGGATAAGTTGAGAAACAGTTTAAAACCAACTTGAATTTGTCAATGGGGTCTCTGTTCCCCCCATCCCTCACCCCTTTTTAGGTCCAAAGGTTACATATTTTCCTGACGTTTCTGCATTCAGCTTTCTTGCTCAGTGGGCTATGCAGAACCTGAGGGGTTTACATTACCCACATGAGTGTGGATAAAATCAAAGTTTCATCCAGTACTGTGGGTGGGCTTGGTCAAGGGATTGAAAATGTTTGCTAAATTTAGATAGGTCTTGTAATGCTTCCTAACCACAACAGTGTGTTTTCATAACATTGAAATTGGAAAAACAAGCAATTTCCCCCTAACCAGCCTCAATCACCATTGAATTGAACAGAATTGAAAACACTGAAGAGCAGTGACTTATTTGTCTTGTTAATCACAAGATTTCCATTGGACAAAGAACATTAAGTCTATGTGGTATACAAAAATTTGTACATGTGAACAGCTGTCAAGAAGTCATTATCAATCTCTGTTTTAAAAATAGCCAGCAAGTTTTCATTAGAGCAAAAGATAGATTTGTACTTGGCATAATTCTTCCTAAAATAAATGACATGCCAGTGGCAAATGTTGTCATTTTAATTTTGTCAAAAATCTACTGATTTCAGTGTATGTGAGAGTACTGTTTGTGGTTTCAATTTAATAAAATGCATAAGTTAGGGAATTGATTATCTTCACTGCAATCATTATGACTTGCCTGGAGAAAGAATCAGCTGCCTATGGCTACTGTCCACAAATACCTGCCTGGGGTAATCATTTGGAGGGGACTTTACCCATAGACTTCCATTAAGAAGTAATCCCTTAATCTGTTTTTTAGTAATTATTACTGAGAATTTGTTTCATCATTTTAATTTTTTTCAAATTTAGAGAACTTTCTGGTCCTCTCTCATATGTGTGTGATTTATGTTTGTTTCCTTTTATAGACCATACTGTTTTTATCTCCGTGCTTTTAGTGAGTAATCGTTTTAATGATTTCTATCTCATGTATTTAACTTTTCTAATCCTTCTTCTTTTCAATGAGGATTGTAAGTAGCAATACCAGTGAAGCCCATAGAAGCCCACACACAGGGATAAATAACTGAATGCCTTCAGAGTGCACAGCAGGCCTGCATTTGGCCCTTGCTGAACTCCAGAGGGAAGCACTTATTTGGCTTTGATGAAAATCTCAATCCTCATTTGGCTAGTTAAGAGTAACTAAAAAAAGAAACCACTACTCCTTTGTACTTCGTAAGCTCTTGAGGCCAAATTACTTCGATAGCAAGATACTTCAAAGATAGCTCAGACAAGTCACTCCTGCAACAACTTTATTTTACTTTCATTGTAATTCAAGGTCTCTATGAAAAAAATTATAATTTTAAGCTACAAAAGTATACTTTAATAAATGTACTTAGTGACTTATTTTTTTCCTTGTTAGTGTATATAAAATTAACATAAAAACTCACCTAAAGCAAGCATTCAGTTCATTGTGCATGAAACCTTCTAAAACCTATCCAAGAGTGTTTTGGTAGTTTCTAGAACTTTTATGAAATATTCTAGATAGGTCAAAAACATTGTGAACAGTTGTTTCTGTTACTCAGGTCTCTGTGTTAGGGAATGTCACCATTATACAATAGCCAACTAAGCCAGAACCTGGAATGTCATTCTGCCTCCTTCCTTTCCCTCACCAGTGGCAACAAGTCAATCCAGCCTGTGGATTCTGCCTTCTAAATATCTCTCCAGTACATTTCCTTTCCTTAGCCTAGATTGCTGAAACAGTCTCCCAGCTGATCCCCTTGCTATCATTCAGCTTTGGCTCTGTCTCATTCCTTCTCTGCTCTGTAGCCAAGCTAAGTCCAATCACTACTCCCTGGACCCAATTTATAGTTTCCAGTGCTTCTCTGACTTCAGGATAAAGTTTAAATCCTAAAATGTCACCCCAAATCCTTCTGGATCTACACCCTACTTACTACTTTTTCATTGTCTCTCACTACCACTCCCATCTTGAAATCTAGTGACCCTTATCACTGCGAATTTCCCAAATATGGCTCTTCCTTCTGGACCCTTGCATCTGTCACTTTCAGAGGCAGAGCCATATTTAAATGCTTAATTTTTTTAATTTTAATTTTTAAAAATTTTAAAATTTCTAACCTTCTAAAATTTCAATTTGTAGTCTAATTTTAGACTTAAGGGATACAGATGCAGTTTTGTTACCTGAATATGTTGCATAGTGATGATGTCTGGGCTTTCAGTGTAGCCATAGCCAAATAGTGTGCATTGTACCCATTAAGTAACTTCCTATCCCTCACGCCCTCCCACCTTCTCAGCCTCCTGAGTCTCCAGTGTCTTTCATTCCACTCTCTATGTCTTTATGTACATATTTTTTAGCTACCACTTATAAGTGAAACATGATATTTTACTTTCTGTTTCTGAGTTATTTCACTCGGAAACAGAGTGGCCTGCAGTCCCATCCACCCAAAGGAAAAGAAATCATTGTTTCTGCCTGGAGCATTCTTGCTCATTGCTCATCCATGTTCTGTTCATAGTTCAGGAGTCAATTTAAATGTTACTGCAAGATCTTTGCTTTCAGTCATTCGACATTTCCGACAGCAGATGTATGGGGGGTTTTCCCGACATACCAAGCAATTCTCCAGTGGATTCTCCAGTGGACACTGGCTTGGGTGTTCTTTAATTCAATTCAAGTCTGACACTACCGGCCTGGGCCAAATAGCATGATAAGTGCTGGAATATGACTAAGTGTGAGTCCTGCTTTGGCCACTTGCTAGCTCTGTGCTCCAGGATAAGTTACCTAACTGTTCTACAGTTTAGTCTCCTTGTCTGTAAACTTTTTAATAATAGTAATGACCTCAAAAGCTTTCTGAGGCACATATTAAATACTAAGTCAGTATTAGCTATCATTGTCATCCACATTTTATCATCATCAGTGTCACACAATGATGTTCAGAGGTGCATGTATATGTGGGATTTGAATTTGGAATAGGGGTTAATAACTTGGGTCTTGGAGCTCAGGAGTGTACAGAAAACAATATATGACCAAAATTAGTCAGGATTAGGTGGAATATTGCCCAATGATCCCATGCATAGGTTTTCCCAGAAATCTTCTCCATAAAAAAACACACACAATAAACCATGTCATAGATGCTCTCATGACACAAGACAATTTCACAGAACTGTTTCTCTTTAAGGACTTCAGGAACATGACTAAGAAATGGGTTAATGTTGTTATCTCATTTTTTACCAATAATGGCAAAGCTGTTTTATAACATATCATTAGGACATTTTTCTTGCAAGTTTTCTTTTTCTTCATGCTTGGGGAAGCAAAGAGGAGTAAAAATGACTCTAAATCGCTGCTGCTTCTTTTTTTTTTTAAACCATGCTGATTTCTGTATCCTATGATTTCTGCTCTTATACATTCTGATGATGGGTAAATTACTGTAGCAATAACTTAGACCACTGTGTTAAACATAAGCTTTAGTTTGTGGCTTTTTTGTTCTTCATGTATTCCCTCAAAAACCCTAGAAAACATGACCACAGAGAAGGTCTGCAGGAAAAAAAAAAAAAAAACTTAAATAAAACCTATAAGCAATATTTTTTAGTTTTTTGAGAGATTAAAGATACCTTTTGGAAATTTATTAAAAGCTATGGAGTCTCTCTCCAGAAAAATAAATGTGCCCATATAAAAAGAAATTACTACACACAGTTCCGTGGGGTCCAAGGATCCTGCCGTACTTCATTCTGTCTACTATAACAGAAAATTACCATAAATTGTTATTACTACTATAACAAAGTATACCCTAAATTGAATAGCTTATAAATAATAGATATTTGTTACTCACAGTTGTAGAGGCTGGGAAAGCCAAGATCTAGGATCCAGCAGATTTGTTGTCTGGTTAGGGCTTACTTCCTGGTTTACAGATGGCATCTTATTGCTATATGTTCACATGGTGGAAAGGGCAAGGCAGCTCTCTGGGGCCGATTTTATAAGGGCATTCATCCCATTCATTAGAGTGGAGTTGTCATGGCCTAATCATCTCCCAGTGGCCCCCACCTCCTAGCACCATCACATTGGTGATTAGGTTTCAACATATACATTTTGAGGGGACACAAACATTCAGATTGTAACAGACCCTTTGAAGCTTAGTATCCCCAGGTTAAACATCTATATTGTGGAAGACAAATAAGCCATAGGCCAATGTGGCACTGCAAAGATAATGCAGAAAATGTAGATGAGCAAGGCCCCTGATCCTTGGAGTGCAAATGTCTGTCCAGGCAAAAGACAGGACAGAGGCACATTTATTTTGTATTGTTAATAAGAAGTTGAATAATGATCTGTCTTCCTCTTGATAGCATCATTATTAAAGATACTGTGAATCTTAAGTAGAGATATCAGAGCTTAATATTTGTAAGACCAGTCATAGAAAGGCTGATTAGATCTTTTTCAAGCCCATAAATGATACCAAATAAGAATGATTTAACAGTTTCTGAACATCTAGTTTAAATCATTCATTGAACAAACACTTATTGTACAGCTACAGTGTGCCAACAAAAGCTCATGGAGCTTGGGCTAATATTCTAAGCTCACAAAACTAGCTAATGGCCACTTTGTCCTAACTCCTAGTCCAGGACTTTTTCACTATATTATGTGCCCTCCTCAAAAGCATGTCATGATGAGACTAAGTTCACAGTCTGACAAATATTACTTTTATTTAGAGCCATGCACTAACAGGAATATAGATCAATCAGTGTTTTTAAAGAGATAAATAAGGAATTCAAATTAAAAGCAAGATTTCAGGACATGCAATGCTTGCCATATGATCGTTAAACTTGATCTAACTTATTTTGACATGGTTTTCCCATTTGGCCTTAACTATAATTTCCTTTTTCTCTGGTCCATTCAGAGTAATTTTGCTCAATCCTCTGTTCCACAGAACACTTTTTTCTCAGGGTGCTTAATGCACAGAAGTTTTTGTGGTCAAATCTGGAACATGTTCCATATAATATTCTCCTTTTGGTGTGTTCAAAAGTATGTAAGAACATTAAGGGCTCTGGGAAGAACTTCAGTAAACCATAATAGCAACAAATTCTGTTTGACTCTAAAATCACTATACCTCAGAACACTTTTGAAATGTTAACATCTATGAAAATCTCACATGATGAATATTCTGCAGCACATGCTATGTAGAACTCTGCCGTAGCTTTACAAGTCTTTAGTCTAAGCTCCCATTTCAAATGATTGTTGGAAATACATAGCCACTATTTTATGAAGGATTATTGCTTTGGCATACCCACCTCTCAAATTCAATTATGAAAACCATGCTAGCTTTTGTCAGGTTTGTTGAAGAAAGTTCAGATAGTTGTAGGTGTGCAATCTTACTTCTGAGATCTCTACTCTGTTCCGTTGGTCTCTGTGTCTGTTTTTGTACTAGTACCATGCTGTTTTAATTAACATAGCCTTGTAGTATTGTTTGGAGTCAGGTAGCACAATGCCTCCAGCTTTGTCTTTTTGCTTGGGATTGTCTTGGCTAGCTGGGCTCTTTTTAGGTCCATATGAATTTTAAGATAGTTTTTTTTTTTCTAATCATGTGAAGAATGTCAATGGTAGTTTAATGGGAATAGGATTGAATCTATAAATTACTTTGGGCAGTATGGCCATTTTCACAGTATTTTCCATTTGTTTTTGTCCTCTCTTATTTCCTTGAGCAGTGGTTTGTAGTTCTTTTTGAAGAGGTTATTCATTTCCCTTGTTAGCTGTATTCCTACATATTTTATTCTCTTTGTAGCATTTGTGAATGGGAGTTTATTCATGATTTGCCTCTCTGCTTGCCTATTGTTGGTGTAAAGGAATGCTTGTGATTTTTGCACGTTGATTCTGTATCCTGAGTCTGCTAAAGTTATCAGCTTAAGAAGCTTTTCATGTATATGTGCCACATTTTCTTAATCCAGTATACATATGTAACAAACCTGCAGGTTGTGCACATGTACCCTAGAACTTAAAGTATAATAATAATAATAAAAATAATAATAATAATAAAAGAAGCTTTTGGGCTGAGACGATGGGATCTTCTAATTATAGGATTATGTCATCTGCAAACAGAGACAGTTTGACTTCGTCTCTTCCTATTTGAATATGGTTTCTTTCTTTCTCTTGTCTGATTGCCCTGGCCAGAACTTCCAATACTATGTTGAATAGGAATAGTGAGAGAGGGCATCCTTGTCTTGTGCCAGTTTCCAAGGGGAATGGTTCCAACTTTTGCCCATTCAGAATGATATTGGCTGCGGGTTTGTCATAAGTGGCTCTTATTATTTTGAGGTATGTCCCATCAATACCTAATTTATTGAGAGTTTTTAACGTGAAGGAAAGTTTAATTTTATCAAAGGCCTTTTCTGTGTCTATTGAAATAATCAGGTAGCTTTTTGTCTTTAGTACTGTCTATGTGATGCATTGTGTTTATTGATTTGCATATGTTGAACCAGCCTTACCTTCTGGGCCACCTTGATCGTGGAGGATAAGCTTTTGATGTGGTTCTGGATTCGGTTTGCCAGTATTATATTGAGGATTTTTACAATGATGTTCATCAGGGAAACTGGACTCCTTCCTTACACTTTATACAAAAAATAACTCAAGATGGATTAAAGACTTAAAAGTAAAACCCAAAACTATAAAAACCCTGGAAGAAAATCTAGGCAATACCATTCAGGACATAGGCATGGACAGATATCATGACGAAAACGTCAAAAGTATTTGCAGTAAAAGCAAAAACCGACAAATGGGATATAATTAAACCAAAGAGCTTCTGCACAGCAAAAGAAACTATCATCAGAGTGAACGGACAACCTGTGGAATGGGGGAAAATTTTTGCAATTTATCCTTCTGACAAAGGTCTAATATCCAGCATCTATAAGGAGCTTAAACAAATTTGCAAGAAAAAATACCCCTTTAAAAAGTGGGCAAAGGACATGAACAGAAACTTATCAAACGAAGACATTTATGCAACCAACAAGAATATGAATAAAAGCTCAACATCACTAATCATTGTAGAAATGCATATCAAAACCACAATGATATACCCATGCCAGTCAGAATGGCAATTATTAAAAAGTCAAGAAACAACAGATGTCAGTGAGGCTGTGCAGAAATAGGAAACTTTTACACTGTTGGTGGGAATTAAATTAGTTCTACCTTTGTGTAAGACAGTGTGTTGATTCCTGAAAGACCTAGAAGCAGAAATATCATCTGACCCAGTGATCCCATTACTGGATATACATCCAAAAGAATATAAATCATCCTATTATAAACATAAATGCATGCATATGTTCACTGCCGCACTATTTACAATAGCAAAGACGTGAAATCACACAAATGCCCATATATGATAGACTAGATAAAGAAAATGGGGCACATATACACCATGGAATACTATGCAGCCATAAGAAAGAACAAGATTGTGTCCTTTGCAGGGACGTGGATGGAGCTTGGAAACCATTATCTTCAGCAAACTAATTCAGGAACAGAACACTAAACACCACATTTTCTCACTTATAAGTGGGAGCTGAACTATGAGAACACATCGACACAGGTAGGGGAAAAATACATACTGGGGCCTGTTGATGCTGGGAGTGGGGTGGGGGGAACATCATGATAAATAACCAATGCATGCAGGGCTTAATACTTCGATGTTGAGTTGATAGGTACAACACACTACCATGGCACACGTTTACCTAAGTAACAAACCTGCGTGTCCTGTACATGAATCCCAGAATGTAAAATATAAATATATTACATTTAAAAAAAATGACAAGAAAACCATGCTAGCTAAAATCACCTCTATTTCTGTTTCAAGCTTTTCTCTCTCTATTAAACTGGCTTGATGTCTTGTCAGGTTAACTCTATTCACAAACCTTCACTCTACCATTTCCACTTCAGAAATCATTATAAGAAAATAATCACGTATAAGACCAATTTTTAAATGTATTAATTATAAAAAATAGTTAATAAAAATGGAAAAAACATAATATTTAATAATGGGGGAATGGATAAATGATCATACAATAAAATGTCATATAGCTATCAAAATCACATTTTTCAAAGACTACTTAATGATGTGGAAAAGCCCATGTAATATTTTACTGACATATGTAATATACAATATTATATTGATGGCATCATTTCAATTTTATAATATAAATATGGTTTTCAAGCACATGCACAAACACAAACACACATATACATAATATATCAAATCTTGAAGTAAATACCTTAAGATGATCAGGTATGTATCTCTGAGCAAACTGAATTTTTCCTTTATGTTTTTAAATATTTTTAAAGAAAACTTTACCACACCCTCTTTCAACAATGACACAAAATTAACATGGAAATGCTGGACTTGAATTACACTTTAGACCAAATGAGTCTAACAAACATACGGAATTTTTCATCCAGCAGCGGCAGAATATACATTCTTTTTTAGTACATATGGAACATTCTCCAGGATAGATCATGTGTTAGGCCACAAAACAATTTTTATTTTAAGAATATTTAAATCATATCTAATATGGTTTCTGATTACAGTGTTATCAACTAGAAATTAATAACAAGAGGAATATTGGAAAATTCACAAATATGTGGAAATTAAGCAACATGCCCTTGAACAACAAATGGATCAAAGCAGAAACCAAAAGGCAAATTTTAAAGTGTCTTAAGACAGATGACAATGGAAACACAACATATCAAAATCTATGGGATGCAGCAAAAGCAGTCTAAGAGGGAAGTTTATAGCAATACATTCCTACATTAAAAAAGAAGAAAGACCTCAAATAAATAGCCTTATGTTATACCTCATTATAGAGGCACTAGAAAAAGAAAGACAGACTTAGCCCAAAGTTAGCAGAAGGAAGGAAATAATAAAAATCAGAATAGAAATAATTAGAAAATAGAAAAATAATAGAAAAAAATTAACAAAACCAACAGTTGGTTTTTTGAAAAAATGAAATCAACAAAACCCTAGCTAGACTAAGGAAAAGCGACAACACTCAATAAAATCGGAAATGAAAGTAAATCATAAAAGAATCAGAAAATAATCATAAAGGACTATTATGAAACACTCTATGCCAATAAATTAGATAACCTAGAGACAATGTATAAATTCCTCAAAAATGTAACTTCTCGAGATTCAATCAGGAAGAAATAGAAAGCTTGAGCAGATCAATAACAAAGAAAGAGATTGAAGCGGTAACTAAAAACCTTCCAACAAAGAAAAGCCCAGGACCAGATGGATTCACTACTGATTTCTGCCACACATATAAAAAAGAATGATTACCAATAATTTCAAAACTCCTTCAAAAAATAGAGTTAGAAGTAATACCTCATACTTCTAAACACATTTTGACGAGGCCAGCATCACTTTGATACCTAAGTAGACAGACATTGCAAGAAAAGAAAAACACATGACCAATATCTCTAATGAACATTGATGCAAAAATCCTGAATAAAATAGTAGCAAACTGAATTCAACAACACATCAAAGAGACTATACATCATGACCATGTGGGATTTATCCCTAGCCTGCAAGACTGATTTAATGTATGCAAATCAATCAGTGTGATATATCACACCAACAGAATAAAAAGTAAAAACACTTGATCATCTCAATTGACTCAGAAAAAACATTAATATTTGACAACGTTCAGCATTCTCTCTTGATAAAAACTCAACAGTTTAGGTATAGAAGGAATATTTCTAACATAGTAAGGGCCATTTAAGAAAAACTAACAGCTAACATGATAATCAACTGGGAAAAATGGAAAGCTTTTCCACTAACATCAGGTACAAGACAGGGCTGTCTGCTTTCAACCACTTCCATTCAACATAGCACTGGAAATACTAGCAAGAAAAATTATACAGGAAAAATAAATAAAAGGTATGCAAATTGGAAAAGCAGAAGTAAAATTGTCTTTATTTTCAGATGACATGATTCTATAGGTAGAAAACCCCAAAGATTCCATAAAAAACTGTAAGAACTAATAAATGATTTTAGTAAAGTTACAGGATACAAAATCAACATACAAATATCAGTAGCAATAGATACAAACAAACTTGCTAAAGAAAAACATTTTTTAATTCCATTTATAATAGCTTCAAAAAATAGCCAGGAATACATTTAACCAAGGAGGTGAAAGATTTGTACAGTGAACACTATAAAACACTAATGAAAGAAATTGAACACAAATAAATGGATACGTATATCAATGTTCATGAATAAGAATAATTAATATTGTTAATATATTCATACTACCCAAAGCAATGTACAGATTTAACATAATCCCCATCAAAATTCTAATTGTGTTCTTCATAGAAACAAAAAAAAAATTCTAAAATTCATATGGGACTGCAAAAAATCGCCAATAGCAAAATAAATAAATAAATAAATAAGTTGGAGGCATCACGTCTTGATTTAAAATTATATTACAAAGCTATAGTAATCAAAATAGCATAGTACTGGCATTAAAAGCAGAAATATAGACCAAGGCAACAGAATAGAAAGCCCAGAAATAAATTCAAACATATGTGGACAACTAATTTTCAACAAGGGCATCAAGAGGTCACAAAGGGGAAACAATAGTCTCTTTAATAAATAATGTTGGGAAAACTGTACTTCTGCATGTAAAAGAATGAAATTCAACCCTTATATCATACACAGAAATCAATTCAAAATGGATGGATAAAAGACCTAAATAACGTTAAGACTTGAAGCTCTAAAATTCCTAGAAGAAAACATAGGAGAAAAGCTCCTTGACCTTGGCCTTCACAATGATTTTTTCTTTAATATCATACTAAAAGCTCAGGTACCAAGTAAATAAGTAAATAAATAATGGGACTACATTAAACTAAAAATCTGCATGGCAGAGACAACAATCAACAAAATGAAAAGGCAACTTTCTGAACTGGAAAATAATAATTGCAAACTACCTATCTGATGAGGGGTTAATATCCAAAATTTATAAAGAACTCTTACAACTCAACTGCAGGAAAACAACTAACCTGATTTTAAAATGGCCAAAGGACCTGAACAGACATTTCCCTAAAGAAGACATAAAGATGGCCAGCAGGTATATGAAAAGGTACTCTGCAGCACTAGTCAGGAGGGAAATGCAGATTAAAACCACTATGAGATACCACCTCACACCTGTAAGGGTGGCTATTATTAAAAAGATTAGGGATAAGAAATGTTAATGAGGGTATGGAGAAAGGGGAACTGGAGTATATTGCTGGTAGTAATGTATATTGGTATAGCCATTATGTAGGGAATGTACATTATGTAGCCATTATATAGCCAAAATTGTAGGGAATTTTCCAAAGAAATTAGAAATAAAACTACCTTATGACCCAGCAGTCTGTCTTCTGGGTATATACCCAAAGGAGATGAAATAACACCTCATAAGAATGTCTGCATGCCCATGATTATTGCTGCATTATGTACAATAGTCAAAATATGGAAATGAATGCCTAGAACAGATGAATGGATAAAGATAATGTTATATATATATATGAGAGAGAGACAGAGAGAGAGAGAGAGTCCAAACGAGAGAGAGAGAAAGCTCACATTTTCTGTTGTGGTGATATATAATTAAGGTGATACATATATCACTTTCCATATCAGAATATATATGAAATAATGGAAGATTATTCAGCCTTAAAAAAGGAGATTCTGACATTTGCCACGACATGGCTGGAACTGGCAGTCATTATGCTAAGTGAAATAAATCAAACACAGAAAGAAAAATATTGCATGATTTCACTGACATGTGAAATATATTAAAAAGATTGCTTAGAAGCACAGGGACGGAGAATGAAACATTGGTCCCATGGGTGGAGGTCAGAGGGGAGGTAATGGGGAGATTTAGGTCAAAGAATACACAATAGCTGATGCATAGAATGAACAAGTCTGGAGAGCTAAAGTACAACATGAGGACTCAAGGTAAAAAAATTGTATTGTATTCTAGATCTTGTTAAATTAGTAAATTTTAACTGCTCTTGTCACATATATGATAGTAACTATGTGAAATGATATATATGTTAATAGGCTTCACTATAGTAACCATTATACTATCTATATGTATCTTTGTATCTATGCATAAAATATAATACATCCCATAATATCATTTGTAAGCTTTAACTACACACAATAAAATTCATTAAAATTTTTTTGGAACAAATATGTTTTCCTTTTAAGACAAAAAACTACTACTAAATAAGTGGTTTTCCATCTCTGTCTCAAACTGACATACCCATTTATACCCATTTAATACCATTTATATATGAGCTCAGTTACCCATCATATCTATTTCATTAAAACAGATATTTAGTAGTTTTTCTTCTTTGCCTCCTAATTACCATTCTTACTTCCTCATTTAGTTTTAGCTTCCCTGAAAGTGATAGTATTCCTTCCCTAAAATTGTTTAAAATTCCTTTTTACAAACTAAACGTTTGGACTAAGATGTTTTATAAACTGATTTTGGAAAGACATCTTTCCACCTAAACAAAGATTTTATTCGTTTCCTGCAAGGTATAATTTTTACAGGTAAAGCAAAATAACATGTATGCAAATCTGCACAGTGGTTTCCCTACATAGAAAACACTCTTATTGAAATAAAAGGATGTTCTAATGAACATCTTAATGTGGTTCATACTAGACAATAAACCTACTGGCCTAATATCAGAATTTAAAATAGCTAGTGACTATCAGTGCACCCAGTACTTACTTAGATATTGTTTCACCTAGAGAGGAAAAAAAAAAAAAAAAGACAATCAAATCTCTAGATTCGTTTTCTTTTCCGTGGTCCCTCTGATCTAGTCCTCTTGCTGTGGCAGATTTTCTAAAATTTATGTTCCATATCATATTGTGCAGAGTTTCTTAACATTCCTATTTATGCACTAATAGTTATATGCATTGTTTCAAAGTTCAAGGCATTATGTTATCCATCAGTCTAACCAAGAAAGTGGAAATCACTTTAAGACTTTTCAACAGGGTGAATTTTATTCAGAGAAATTATTATACAGGTGATGAAGTTGGTGAGGACCAAAGAGGGAGTGTTAAAGGAAACCAAAGTTAAACAGCAGAAACCACATGTATATGCTGGAAAGATAAAAGATGTAGGCAGTGTTACTGCTCAGGAGCAGGGGTCACCTGATGGAACCTGGAGCTAAGACAAACTTGCCAACCAACGAAAGCAAGGAGCAGGAAACATACAGGGGAAGCAACTTCTGAGAAGGTACTTAATGCAAGCAAACAGAAAGAGAAATACCCTAACTTCTCTTTTCCAACCTGTTCAATCTCCTGCCAGTGCCTCCCTTTGTTAAAACTCAATTAGAAGACAGCTTATCTAGGATGCTGGGAAATATAGACTGCAGGGCTCAGTTCTCCCCCACCCTATGATAGAGACCAGATCTGAAGAGGGGCAAGGAATAGAGCCAACACACCCAAGCTCCCAGCCACAGCACCTATGGCAATATTAATTGTTTCAAAGTTTAAAGCATTTTCTCAGAGGTTCTATGTAGTTTCAACTATTTGATGCCATGTTTCAATGGTTCTACAATTTCAATTTTTTGTTTAATCATTTACTTTTTGTTTTTGAGAACTTTACAGAACTATCTGGTGAGGAAAATTGGAAACCAGACAAATCTTTTGAAAATAGAAATTATCTAATGCAGTTCTTGCTGATATCATAGACACTTAGGCATTTAATTAAAAGATGCCATCAAAATGACTTTTGAAGTGTTTCCTTTTCCAAGATTATAAGCCACAGAAAACTCATCTTCCTGCTAGCATAGACTATTATTGTAGTAGATTCTATACATTATGTTGTGAAAGCTGTTTGAAGCTTGCATTGCTGTAGGACTAACTGCAGAAGATTCCTTGAGATTCAGAAAACCAAGAAAACCCAAGAGGAACTTAAATGCTTGAATCCTTATCTCTGCTATTGTGGATCATGTCATTGGGCATTCCAGAAAATGAATATGTTTTGAAGTAGATGAAGTACATGATTAAATCCCAGAGTAGGGTGAGTATAACATAATAATGCTTGACAAGTTCTTGAAGACTTTAAATAGCAAGCACGGGAGAAATGGTTTTCTGTAGTATATAGAGTTAGAACTTGCAGTACCAAAATGGAATTGGCGAATGGAAACATCGGAATGACTTTCTAGAAATATTTTCTAATGGAGTCATAGTTAGGACAGTAGATTTGGTTTTCTAGGGGAAAGTAGCTAGAGCAGTTTTTGAAGGAAATAAAAGAAAAGGTATCTGAGAACACACCACAGGGCATATACCTACGAATCCAGCTATTATTAGCTATTTTCTTAGTTCCAGCATTAGAAATGGAAATGTTACATTTTCACAGTGCTTTTCAATGAAGAATATGTATACACATTATCTTATTCAATCCTCAGGTGAGAAAATAGTTTCAGAGAGGTTAAAAATGACTTGTCCAAAGTGGCACTACTGGTGTTGGAGCTAGGTTTCCAACCCACGCTCTCATTCAACCTTCAGTACTCTTTCTACTACAGTACAGAGCCTTGGGAATGGGAAGAGTCACTCACAACAAATAGAAGCTACAGTTGATACTGGAAGAGTTGATTTGATGAAATCTACATCAATTCCTTGAGCTGATATAGACTTAGGTATGGGAAAAGGACAATAGCATCTCCTTTTAAACACCTCGGGAGCTGTAGTAGCAAGGATTCTTGGTGTTAGAAAATAGAATCCATGTTAGGTAGCTTAGGCAGAACGGGGTTTATTATAGGGTACAAGGTAGCTTACAGAATTTACAGGAGGGAGAAAGAACTAAGCAGTCTTACTTGTAAAATTTGTGGGGCCTGCGATATAAGTAGAGACCCACATAACATACTTCTAAATACTTAAAAGTTAAATCGAATCTTCAAATAATTAAATAAAATATCTACTATTCTCCTTTGAGAAAGGTACCTCTGAAATGACCTGGAAAGTCCAGATTCACTTTACAATAGACTTCTCTGGGTTTCTCACCAAAGCGTAGTGCCTTGGGGAAATCATAGCCTCAGCTCCCAACCCAGGTTCCCAGCCCTTCTCTGCCCATCTCTGACTTCATTCTGTGCTGCAAGCACCTTGTGTGCCTGTGTGTAGAGACTACAGCTCACGTGTCCAAGCTCTATCTATATGCCTGGTGACAAGTTGCCCTGTCGTCACTGTCAGATCTAAAGCTGCCCACACTGGTGGAGTGGGACACTCCGAGAAAAATGGTCCCAGGAAAGAGATCCACACAGACCCTGGAAGCAAGCTCAGGGCCATTTGGGTAAACAGTATGGGTCCATGTTTCCCGGGGCACCATCTGGGGCTAGAGCTCCAGTTAAGTATGTCCCCTTAGTCTCACATACTCCTCACTCCATGTAAAGGGTCAAGTCAGTGAGGAACCTCTAACATGTTGGGACCAGAACAGGAGCCTCTCTTGCCTGTATCTAAGAGTGAAACCAAGTATAGGTGAATTCCTCATTCAGAAATAATGCAGCCCGATGAATTGCCCAAGCACCATAAGGGACTTGTTAAAAATAAATCTGGCTGCCACAGATATTTTGCTCTTTTGTAGCTTTGATACCAGGGACTGGACTGTCAAACTTTGCTCCCAGCTGCCTCAGGAGAAACAACCTCTTCTGACCCTGTGTTTGCCAGGAGTTTCAATCTCTTCCTGCAAGGCCACCATCTCTTGATGGAACCGAAAACAGGGTGGAAACTTAGCTGAAAATGCAGTTTGGGCTTTACAGCTTCTATTACTTAGGAAGACACATTAGATATAGATTGAAATGTGTGACCACAGGAAACCCAAACCTCTGTAACATCTTTGGAAAGAATCATTTATTGAGATAAAAATAGAAACAACTGGGATACTACTGCTTTACCTCCCAACCCATGCCATCTGTAATAAAACCACCACTGTGGATTTATTAATCACAGCTATTTGAAGAACTCTGTTGTAAAGGATTCTGAGGCTATGTCTGGACTTAGTGAGAAAAAGCACTTTCTTGATTTTTTTTATATCTTCCGTGGTTATGGGAGAGAGCAGGAGTGTTGCACATGCCATCTCTGGAGGCAGAACTATGTCTTAGACATATGTAACAGGCATAAAAAGCATTCTGTCCAGCAAAATTCTTGTCTCAAGTTTGCTCTGATTTTAGTGACCCTGATTTCTCCATTGTTAGTATTTGCAAAAAGAATAATGCAAAATAAAATATTACTTATGATAGTCTTTGCTCCATATTTTAAGTCCCAATCTATTGTCTTTGTCTTTCAGGTTCAAGAGTTCAGGAATATGGAATGGCAATTATTTGATTTCTTGAGAATCTAGCTCAAGGGACTCAAAGATAAATTGAATCACAAAAAGCTCAGATTGTTAGATTAGAAGAATGTCTTCTTAAGTGGTCAGCTGAAATCTGATTTAAACTTGGTCAGCACACATGCTAACATACTTTACATATCATTGGCAGCAGGCAGTAGCATAGATAACTCTGGAGTCATATGTTTGAGGTTGGAGTGGCAGTGTGTAATTTTTCTTGGAGGGAGTGGCAGATTTACCTACCTCATTTTGTTAAACTTAGGATAGTATTAGCATACTGCCTTTGTGTTTCCTGAGTGTGGCTCCCTGGCCATTGAGGGGCAGGTGGCTCAGGATTAAAATTGGAATGTGACCAATGTACAGTCAAATGTCAACTATCTATCTGGAACATTAAGGAAATGAGTTGTTCTGGTTGCAAAGTTCATCTGTATAAAAATAGGTTCATCTACACTATTTTTGGTGAACATCTTTGAAAATATATATATACTTCCCTGCTTTATTAAATAGAACATTCTAATTTGATCTTGTCTTGATGACTCAATCATAAATTATTCTAACAGGCTTTAATAGAGCCTATTGAGTGCAGGGCTCTGTGTTTGAACCTGTGGGGGATCCGGTTTGGAGTTCTGGTATCAACTTTTCAGAGTTTTTCTGTCCTCTTCATCAACTCTCAGGCTGCCAGCTGTCAGTCTTTGATACTGCCAGCTGTCACTCTTTGATACTGCCAGTGTGTGTCTCTCTGATGACCTGCTGCCTCAGGGATTCCTTGAACTGGGAAACCAGACAATCACGCTCGTTAAACTTGTGCCTAAAATACAAGCAAATTGACTCCAACTGTTACCTCCAGGAGCGTTCCTGTGAGAAAAGTCCACGAGCTTTATTATAGCACCTTTGCCTGATCAGTGGCCCATTTTGCTTTCTTTCTTTATGTCTCAGTAAAATGGGATTGCTGGATTACTGAGTTTCATGTAGGTGAAGTGCTTCTTTTCAGTGGGTCTATTTTGAAGATGGATGATAGAATATTGACTAGAGGTTGGATGCCATAGTTAGATGGGGCTAATGAAAAACCTAGCCAGAGACAGAGGAAGATGGCTCAATAGAAGCCTCTGCCAATCGTCCTCTCTGCAGGAACACCAAATTTAACAACTGTCTATATAAAACAGCACCTTCATAAGCACTAAAAATCAGGTGAGCAATCACAGTACCTGGTTTTAGCTTTATATTGCTGAAAGAGGCATTGAAAAGGTTAGAAAAGACAGTTTTGAATTGTCAACACCACCCCTCCCCCATCCTCCTGCAGTGGCTACATGGTGCAGAAAGAGAATCTGTGGCAATTAGGGCAGGGAAAGTGCGGTAAATGTGGGACTTTGCATTGGCACTCAGTGCTGCCAATATCATGCAGAACTCAGCCGAGACTTATGGAAAGAACATTTAGACCCACCCTAGCCAGAGGGAAATCACCCACCCTAGTGGTCAGAACTTAAGTTTCAGCAAGCCTTGCCACTGTGGGCTAAAGTGTTCTGGTGTTCTAAATAAACTTGAAAGGCAGTTTAGGCCAAAAAGGACTGCAACTCCTAGGCAAGTCCTAGTGCTGTGCTTTGCCTGGAGCAAATGGACTTGGGGCAGGGGGGCATGCGACCTAGTGAGACACCAGCCAAGGTAGCTAAAGGACTGCTTGTATCACACCTCTCTGAACCTGAGGCAGTACAGCTCACAGCTTCAAAAGATACCCCTTCCTTTCATGTCAGAAGAGGAGAGGGAAGAGTAAAGAGGACCTTGTCTTATAACTTGGATACCCATTTAGTCACAATAGGACAGGGCACCAGGCAGAGACATGAGGCCCCCTTTCCAGGCCCTAGGTCCAGAACAGCATTTCTAGATATATCCTGGATCAGAAGGGAACCTGCTGCCATGAAGGGAAGAACCCAGTTCTGGCAGGATTCATCACTTGCTGACTAAAAAACTCTTGGGCCCTGAATAATCAATAGTGGTTACAGGTAGTACATACTAAGGGCCTTGGGTGAGAATCTGAGTTGTGCTGGCTTCAGGTGTGACCCAGCATATTCAGAGCTGTGGTGGCTACAAGAAGAGACTGCTTCAGATTGACAAAAGAAGACGGGAGACTAAAAAGACTTTGTGTTACAGCTTAGCTACCAGCTTGGTCTTAGTGGGGTAGAGTACCAGATGGGCTCTTGGGGTCACAAATTCCAGGCCTTGGCTCTTGGATCACATTTCTGGACATACCCTGGGCCAGACGAGAGACAATTGCCCTGAAGGGTAGGACACAAGACTGGCTGGCTTCATCACCTGTTGATTGCAGAGCCCTAGAGCCTTCAGTGATTACAGCAAGCTTTGGGCAGTACCCAGTGCTATGCCAGTTTTAGGTCTGACCCAGTGCAGTCCCAGCGGTGGTGACCACAGGAGTGGTCACCTGTGTGACCTCTCCCCCAGCTCCAGGCAGCTCAGCACAGAGAGAAAGAGAGAGACTGTTTGGGAAAAAGTAAGGGAAGAGAACAAGAGTCTCTGCCTGGTAATCTATAAAATTCTTAAAGATTTTGTCCAAGACCACCAAGGAAGTACCTCTACAAGTCTACAAGAACCACAGTGCTACTGAGTGTAGGTTGCCCCCTAAAACAGATATGGCTGCAGTCACGAAAAACATAGATCACAACACCCAAGTCCCTTTGAATACCTGGAAAGCCTTCCCAAGAAGGACAGATACAAACAATTCCAGACTATAAAGACTACCATAAATACACAACTCCTCAATGCCCAGATACTAACAAACATCCACAAGCATCAATATCATCCAGGAAAACATAATCTCACCAAATGAACTAAATGAAGTGTGAGAGGCCAATCCTGGAGAGATAGAGATATGTGAACTTTCAGACAGAGAATTCAAAATCACTATGTTGAAGAAACTCAAAGAAACCCCAGATAACACAGAGAAGGAATTCAGAATATTATCAGACAAATTTAACAAATAAATTGAAATAATTAAAAGGAATCAAGCAGAAATTCTGGAATTTAAAATGCAATTGGCATACTGAAGAATGTATCAAAGTCTTAATAGAATTGATCAAACAGAAGAGAGAATTAGTGAGCATGAAGATAGGCTATTCAAAAATACACAGAAGAGACAAGGAAAAAAGAATAAAAGAGAATGAAGCCCGTCTACAAGATCTAGAAAATATAGCCTAAAATGGATAAATCTAAGAGTTATTGGCCTTAAAGAAAAGATAGAGAAAGACACAAAGGTAGAAAGTTTATTTAAAGAGACACTAACAGAGACTTTTCCAAACCTAAAGAAATATATTAATATTCAAGTACAAGAAAGTGAAAATATATACACACCAATACTGGAACACCCAGATATATAAAACAAGTACCATTAGAGCTAAAGAGAGAGATTACCCCCAATACAGTAATAACTACACAATTCATCACCCTACTTTCAGCACTGGACAGATCTTCCAGACAGAAAATCAACAAAGCAACATTGGACTTAATCTGCGATGTCAATCAAATGATCTAATAGTTATTTACAGAACATTTTATCCAATGACTGCAGAATACGCATTCTTTCCCTTAACAAATGGAACATTCTCAAGGATGGACCATATGTTAGTCCACAAAACAAGTCTTAAAACATTCAAAAACATTAAAATAATATTAAGTATCTTCTCTGACCACAATGGAATAAAATTAGAAATCAATAATGATGAATTTTGGAAATTATACAAATAAATGGACATTAAATAATGTACTTCTGAATAACCAGTAGATCAATGAAGAGATTAATAAGAAAACTGAAAATTTTTTTGAAACAAATTGTAATGGAAGCACAACATTCCGAAAGCTGTGGGATATAACAAAAGCAGGCCTAACAGTGAAGTTTATAGCTGTAAGTGCCTACATCAAAAAAGAAGAAAAACTTCAAATAAACAACACAGCAATGCATCCTAAAGAACTAGAAAAGCAAGAGCAAACCAAATCCAAAGTTAGTAGAAGAAATAACAAAGATCAGAGCAGAAATAAATTAAATTGAAATGTAAAACAGTAGAAAAGATAAGTGAAACTAAAAGTTGGGTTTTTTGAAAAAGATTAACAAAATTTTTTTAGCCAGATTAGCTAAGAAACAAAGAGAGATGACCCCAAAAAAATCAGAGATGAAAAAGGAGACATTCAACCTATACTGCAGAAACTCAAATTAGTGGTCAAATTAGAGACTACTTGAGCAACTATATGTGAATAAATTGGAAAACCTAGAAGAAATGAATAAATTTCTAGGTACACACAGCCTACCAAGATTGAACCGTGAAGAAATTCAACACCGGAACAGAGCAATAGCAAGTAATAAGATCAAGACCATAATAAAAAACATCTCCCAGCAGAAAAAAACCCTAGATCTTGGTGGCTTCACTGTTGAATTTTACTGAACATTTAAAGAACCAATACCAATCCTATTCAAACTATTACGAAAAATAGAGGTGGAAGTAATACTTCCAAACTCATTCTGTGAGGCCAGTATTACCCTGCTACCAAAACCAAAGAGACACCAAAAAAAGAAAACTACAGGTCAATATCTCTGATGCATATTAATACAAAAATCATCAACAATATACAAGCAAACTGAATTCAGCAACACATTAAAAAGATCATTCATCATGACCAAGTGGGATTTATCCCAGGGATGCAAGAATCATTCAGCATATGCAAATGTGTCAGTGTCATACGGCATATCAACAGAATGGAGGATGAAAACCATATGATCATTTCAGTTGATTCTGACAAAGCATTTGAAAAAAATTCCACATCTTCATGATAAAAACCCTAAAAAAATGGCATAGACATAATAAAACCATATATGACACACTCACAACTAATATCATAACAAATGGGAAACAAAGAGAAACCCTTTCCTTTAAGATCTTGAACATGACAAGGATGCCCACTTTCACTACTATTATTCAACATGGTACTGGAAGACCTAGCTAGGCCAATCAGACAAGAGAAATAAATAAAGGGCATCCAAACTGGAAAGGAAGAAGTCCAGTTATCCTTTTTTGCTGATGATATGATCTTATATTTGGAATACCCTATAGACCCAACCAAAAAACTACTATTACTAATAAACACATTCAGTAAAGTTGCAGGATACAAAATCAGCATACAAAAATCAGTAGCATTTTTATATGCCAACAGCAAACAATCTGAAATCAGGAAAGTAATTCCATTTACAATAGCTGTATATCAAATTAAATAACTAGGAATCCATTTAACAAAAGTGAAATATTTCTACAATGAAAACTATAAAACATTGATAAAAGAAATGGAAGGGGATACAAAAAATGGAAAGTATTACATGTTTATGGTTTGGAAGAATTAATATTGTTAAAATGTCCATACTACCCAAAGCAATATATAGATTTACTACAATCTCTATCAAAGTATCAATGACATTCTTCACAGAAATAAAAAAAAAAAATTCTAAAATTTATGTAGAACTACAAAAGACCAGATATTCAAAACTATCCTGAGCAAAAAGAACAATACTGGAGGAGTTATGTTACTTCACTTCAAATTACACTACAGAGCTATAGTAACAAAAAGAGCATGGTACTAGCATAAACACAGACACATAGACCGATGAAATGAACAGAATAGAGAACTCAGAAACAAAGCCATACATACATCTACAGTGAACTCATTTTCCACAAAGGTGCCAAGAGCAAACATTGGGAAAAGGACAGTCTGTGTGATACATGATGCTGTGAAAACTGGATATTTATATGCAGAAGAATCAAATTAAACCTCTATCCCTTGCCATATACAAAAATAAAATCAAAATGGATTAAAAACTTAAATCTAAGACCACAAGCTATGAAACTGCTAATAGAAAATATTGGAGAAACTCTTCGGAACATTGACTAGGTGAGGATTTCTTGAGTAATACCCCCACAAGTACAGGCAACCAAAGCAAAAATGGACAAATGGGATCATATCAAGCTAAAATGTTTCTTCATAGCAAAGGAAACCATCAACCAAGTAAAGAAAACAGCCCACAGAATGGGAGAAAATGTTTGCAACTACCCATCCAACAAGGGATTAATAAATGGAGTATATAAGGAGCTCAAACAAACTCTATAGGAAAAAAACAATAATCCAATTTTTAAAATGAGCAGAAGATATGAATAGACATTTCTTAAAAGAAGACATACAAATGGCAAAGAGGCATAAAAATGTTCAGCATCACTTATCAGAGAAATGCAAATCAAAATGATAATGACATCTCAATTCATCTCAGTTAAAATAACTTTTATCCAAAACACAATCAATAACAAATGCTTTCAAGGATGAAGAGAAAAGAGAACCCTCATACACTGTTGTTGAAATGTAAATTAGTACAACCACTATGGAGAACATTTTGGAAGTTCCTCAAAGAACTAAAAACAGAGCTATCATATGATCCATCAATCCCACTGTTAGGTAGATACCCACCCCCCAAGAAAAAGAAAATCAATGTATTGAATGAAGAGATACCTGCACCCCCAAAGTTACTGCAATAGCCAAGATTTGGAAACAACCTAAGTGTCCATCAACAGACAAATGAATAAAGAAAATACAGTATATTTACACAATGGAGTATTATTCAACCATAAAAAATAATGAGACCCTGTCATTTGCAACAACATGGATAAAACTGGAGGTTATTATGTTAAGTGATATAATCCAAGAACGGAAAGACAAACTTCACATGTTCTCACTTATTTTGGGGAGCTAAGAATTAAAACAGTTGAACTCATGGAGATAGAGAGTAGAAGGATGGTTACCAAAGGCTGGGAAGTGTACCAGGGGAATGGAGAGTAGTGGGGATAAAGAGGCCAAAAAAATAGTTAGAAAGAATGAGTAAGATCTAGTATTTGATAGCACAACAGGATGACTGTAGGCAGTAATTTAACTGTACATTTTAATATAACTAAAAGTGTAATTGGATTGCTTGTAACACAAAAGATGAATGTGCGAGGTGATTGATACCTCATGTACCCTGATGTGATTATTACACATTGCATGCTTATATCAAAATATCCCATATACCCCATAAACATATACTCCTACTATGTACTCATAAGATATTTTTTAAGAAAACCCAAAGAAACAAACAAAAAAAAACCCCATAAAACCTAGCCATAATGCTTTGCATTTTTAGAGCCCTTTATACTGTTTAATATGTTCTCCCTACTGACATCTGCATCTGTCATTTTGGTATGATGTTAATATTGCATCATTTTTATAGACGTAATGACTGAAGAATTTTCTTAAACTAGTCTTGCTAATAAGTAAAAATGTCTTAACTTCATCTTACACAAAAGTAAAAATGTCTAGCATGTTTCTTGTTTTCTTTTTTCTGATCTTTTGCCCTTTCCGTTTCTAGACTGCACATTTTCTTGTGAAAGAGATCTAAAATAATCACCTTTTGCTTTGTCTGTTGGTGCTTAAGGTGAGTCAGTATTATAGGCCCCTCTCTCCCACTTAGTTTTCTGCGTGTAGGACAACCTGAGGTAAAAGGGTAGAGAAGGCACGTACATATGACAAAGACAGGTAGGAGGGAAGCAAAGAGGGGCATAGGTTCAGTGCAACAATTAGAGTTGTCTACACATAATCCCTTCAGAAAAGCATTAGCATAGGCTCTTCAAAGCTGTTTGATTCTTTACAGTTACAGAACTTTTATGTTCTATGAGCACCTGGATTGTTAAAACATGTGTGATGGTGAAGGTGACCCCTGCCAGCCTGTGCTTTAAATGGACTTGTTTAGTGTTGGAAGAGAACCATTAGGCTACACACAGAAGAGATGGGCCGTCTTTCAATTCTCTCACCAACAGATGTGGAAGGTATGATTTATCACATAAGGCCAAGACCTTTTGCATGGCTGGTATGACACCAGACATTCCAGACTTCCTCTGTGCCCCTTTTTCTCTGCATTGAGCTTCAACCTGTGGTACAGGTTGTGGTACATGTGGGAAAAGCAGAAAACATATGTTTACAGTTACTGCAATAGCAGTGGTTGGTTGTAGAAGACTTGTTGGAACTGTAGCAAATTCCTTGCTGGGATGGGAGCATAAGAGTCCATACAGAGCATGGAAATAACCCACCATTAAGTGAAAACCATTCATTTTTTTGTAAGATCATTTTCCTGTGGTAGACTTGGCCTCTGGTGATATCTTCTGGGCTCTAGTTTCTATCAGAAGACTGAGAGGCAGATGGGCTGTAGGAACAATGAAACCTACTTAAATCTGTTTCATGAAGTAGGAAGAGCAAGAATTGGTTTTCTGTCCATCAGTCCATCCCTCCATCTATTCACTCATCCATCTATTCATTCTTTCCACACAGAAGTCAAAGTAATTTTTCCAAAATACACATCTGGTAACATTACTGCCTTCTTTAAATCCTTTCCTAGTTTTTCCCTCAATGTGAAGTCCAGACTCCTGAATGTCACCTCCTTGGCCCTGCATAATCATAATTGGGCCTCTGTCCACTTCTCTAGTGACATCTCTTGTTTGATTTCTCTCATCGTTTTATATACTCTTAACTTCTGTCATGCAGAGTGACCTTCAGTAACTTGAAAGAATTATGCTCCTTTTTGCCTTTGGAGCTTTGAACAAGTTGTTCTTTCCCCTTCCTCTTCATCCTTTGCTTTTATGACCTCTAATCATTCATCACTTCACCTAAGTGACCTCACCTTTGGGGAGTATTCGGTTCCTGTGCTAAGTGCTCTCATAGCACCCTCTAGCCTCCTATCAGAGTGCTGTAGTAAGTATTTCTACCTTTAATGCATCGTATATGCATTATACTTTAAGCTCCTTACAGGCATAGATGTTACCTATATACATTTTTTGTTGTTGAGACACTAATAGCTAGCACAGAGTCTGCCACGTAAAGCTTCAGCAATTTTTTTTTGTATAAAATTGTATCACCAAGATTGGCAATATAGCTTTAAGACTGGGTTTTGTTGACAAGCTATTTGAATCTGTATTCCAGCTTCACTATTTGCACAATGCATTACTTTGGGCAATTTATTCATTTATTTTTAATTTTAAGTTCGGGGATACATGCGCAGGATGTGCAGGTTTGCTACATAGATTATGTGTGCCATGGTGGTTTGCTGCACAATTCATCCCATCACTTAGATATTCAGCCCAGCATTAGCTATTCTTCCTAATGCTCTCTCTCCTCCCCACCCACACTCTCACAGGCCCCCAGTGTGTGTTATTCCCCCTCGCATTTCCGTGTGTTCTCATAGTTCAGCTCCCACTTATAAGTGAGAACATGCGGTGTTTGGTTTTCTGTCCTGTGTTAGTTTGCTGAGGTTAATGGCTTCCAGCTCCATCCATGTCCCTTCGAAGGACATGGTCTCATTCCTTCTTATGGTTACATAGTATTCCATGGTGTATATGTACCACATTTTCTTTATCTAGTCTATCACTGATGGGTGTTTAGTTTGATTCCATCTCTTTGCTATTGTGAATAGTGCTGCATGTATCTTTATAATAGAATGATTTATATTCCTTCCAGTATATACCCAGTAATGAGATTGCTGGGTCAAATGGTATTTCTGCCTCTCTGTCTTTGAGGAATCGCCACACTGTCTTCCATAATGGTTGAACTAATTTGCATTCCCACCAAAAGTGCAAAAGCATTATTTTTTCTCTGTAACCTTGCCAGCATCTGTTTTTTTGTTGTTGTTCTTGTTGTTTGTTTTTTTGACTTGGTAGTAATAGCCATTTTGACTGGCATGAGATGGTATTTCATTGTAGTTTTCATTTGCATTTCTCTAATGATCAGTGCTTTTGAGCTTTTTTTCATATGTTTATTTGCTGCATGTATGTCCTCTTTTGAGAAGTGTCTGTTCGTGTCCTTTGCCCACTTTTTAATGGCATTATTTATTTATTTTTCCTTGTAGATGCTGAATATTAGACCCTTGTCAGATGGATAGATTGCAAATTTTTTTTCCCATTCTGTAGGTTGACAGTTCACTCTGATAATAGGTTTTTTTTTTGCTGTGCAGAAGTTCTTTAATTAGATCCCATTTGTCAGTTTTTGCTTTTATTGAAATTGCTTTTGATGTTTTCGTCATAAAGTCTTTGCCCATGCCAATGTCCTGAATGGTATTGCCTAGATTTTCTTCCACAGCTTTTATAGTTTCCAGTTTTATGTTTAAGTCTTTAATCCATCTTGAGTTGATTTTTGTATGTGGTATAAGGAAGTAGTCCAATTTCAATTTTCTTCATGTGGCCAGCCAATTCTCCCAGCACCATTTATTAAATAGAGAATTATTTCCCCATTGTTTGTTTTTGTCAGGTTGTCAAAATCAGATGGTTGTAGGTGTGTCATCTTATTTCTGGGTTCTCTATTCTGTTCCGTTGGTCTATGTGTCTATTCTTGAACCAGTACCATGCTGTTTTGATTACTGTAGCCTTGTAGTATAGTTTGAAATCAGATAGTGTGATGCCTCCAACTTTGTTCTTTTTGCTTAGGATTGTCTTGGCTCTCTGGGCTTTTTTTTTTTTTTTTTGGTTCTATATGAATATTAAAATAGTTTTTTCTAATTCTGTGAAGAATGTCGATGGTAGTTTAATGAGAATAGCACTGAATCTACAAATTACTTTGGGCAATATGGCCATTGTCACGATATTGATTCTTCTTATCCATGAGCATGGAATGTTTTTCCATTTGTTCGTGTCCTCTCTGACTTCTTTGAGCAGTGGTTTGTAGTTCCTCTTGAAGAGGTCCTTCACTTCCCTTGTTAACTGTATTCCTAGGTATTATATTCTTTTTGTGGCAATTGTGAATGGGAGTTCATTCATGATTTGGCTCTCAGTTTGCCTGTTGTTGGTGTATAGGAATGCTAGCCATTTTCGCATGCTGATTTTGTATCCTGAGACTTTGCTGAAGTTGCTTATTGGCTTAAGAAGCTTTTGGGCTGAGAAGATGGGATCATGTCATCGTCAAACAAAGATAGTTTGACTTCCTCTCTTCCTATTCGAATACCTTTATTTCTTTCTCTTGCCTGATTGCCCTGGCCAGAACTTCCAATACTACATTGTACAGGTGTGGTGAGAGAGGACATCTTTGTCTTGTGCTGGTTTTCAAGCGGAGTGCTTCCAGCTCTTGGGCAATTTATTTCATCTGCTTGGGCCTTGGCTTTCTTTCTATTAAATAAGAATAATAGTACAATAATTAATTGCTTAATGACAGGGATACATTTCTAGAAATGTGTCATTAGGTAATTTTGTACAAACGTTATAGAGTGTACTTACACAAACCTAGATAGTGTAGCCTACTACATTCTCAGGCTATATAGTGTAGCCTATTGCTCCTAAGCTATAAACCTGTATAGCAGGTTACTGTACTGAGTACTGTAAGCAATTATAACACAATGGTAAGTATATGTGTATCTACACATGGCTAGGCATAGAAAAGGTACAGTAAAAATATGATGTTATGGTCTTTTAGGACCACTGTCATATATGATCTATTGTCGACCAAAATGTTATTTGGCACATAATTGTATATATAATCTTAGGATGTGGTTAAATGTGATAACTCATGTCAAGCACTTAGACTAGTGTCTAGCACATATAATACACTTAGTTCTATGTGATTATAATCAAGTGTCTTCTACATGCAAAGCTCTAGATGTAAACCCATGGTGGAATTTAAAAATATGTAATCTACAGTCATTTCGGGGACTAGCTTAATTTCTATAAACCTCATAAATGGCTCCCTGAGACAAGCTGGGTACTATGGCTTAATTTCTATAAACCTCATCAATGGCTCCGTGAGACAATCTGGGTACTAACACTAACATGGGAGGCACTTTGCTCTATATCTGGCATAGGGGCTCAAGACTATCATTCTGACTGCTGATATGGCATATTCTCCTTGACCTCGTCCAACTTCTCCAAGTTCCTGAGCTTAAATAACTTCTAGAGTGTCTGTCTTGTTCTCTCCTGTCTTTATTTGTTTTCCAGGACTCTGATGCTTCTGGAGACTGCATCTGTCACCGGCAGATCCCCTTCCTATAACGTGATACCTGGCGTCCTGTTCATAAAGCCCAGGCCCTGCTGGAGCCATTCTTATCCTCTGGTGCTAACCACCTATTCATATTACCTTTATCTAGAAGGCTCATCACCATGTTCTCCCTGCCTGACTTTTTATTTATTTATTTTTTTATTTTTATTTTTTTGTCAAAGAACAAAGTTCTTTTTTTTTTCTCTCTCTCTCTCTTTCCAGGTCTACTTTATTTCACTTAGCATAATGTTTTTTTTTCTTTCCATATATCTTTTATTATTATTATTATTATTATTATACTTTAAGTTCTAGGGTACATATGCATAACGTGCAGGTTTGTTACATATGTATACTTGTGCCATGTTGGTGTGCTGCACCCATCAACTCGTCAGCACCCATCAATTCATCATTTATATCAGGTATAACTCCCATTGCAGTCCCTCCCCCCTCCCCCCTCCCCATGATAGGCCCCGGTGTGTGATGTTCCCCTTCCCGAGTCCAAGTGATCTCATTGTTCAGTTCCCACCTATGAGTGAGAACATGCGGTGTTTGGTTTTCTGTTCTTGTGATAGTTTGCTAAGAATGATGGTTTCCAGCTGCATCCATGTCCCTACAAAGGATGCAAACTCATCCTTTTTTATGGCTGCATAGTATTCCATGGTGTATATGTACCATGTTTTCTTAATCCAGTCTGTCACAGATGGACATCTGGGTTGATTCCAAGTCTTTGCTATTCTGAATAGTGCCACAATAAACATACGTGTGCATGTGTCTTTATAGCAGCATGATTTATAATCCTTTGGGTATATACCCAGTAGTGGGATGACTGGGTCATGTGGCACATCTAGTTCTAGATCCTTGAGGGATCACCATACTGTTTTCCATAATGGTTGAACTAGTTTACAATCCCACCAACAGTGTAAAAGTGTTCCTATTTCTCCACATCCTCTCCAGCACCTGTTGTTTCCTGACTTTTGAATAATTGCCATTCTAACTGGTGTGAGATGGTATCTCATTGTGGTTTTGATTTGCATTTCTCTGATGGCCAGTGATGATGAGCATTTTTTCATGTGTCTGTTGGCTGTATGAATGTCTTCTTTGAGAAATGTCTCTTCATATCCTTTGCCCACTTTTTGATGGGGTTGTTTGTTTTTTTCTTGTATATTTGTTTGAGCTCTTTGTAGGTTCTGGATATTAGCCCTTTGTCAGATGAGTAGATTGCAAAAATTTTCTCCCATTCTGTAGGTTGCCTGGACACTCTGATGGTAGTTACTTTTGCTGTGCAGAAGCTCTTTAGTGTAATTAGATCCCATGTGTCAATTTTGGCTTTTGCTGCCATTGCTTTTGGTGTTTTAGACATGAAGTCCTTGCCCATGCCTATGTCCTGAATGCTACTACCTAGGTTTTCTTCTAGGGTTTTGATGGTATTAGGTCTAACATTTAAGTCTCTAATCCATCTTGAATTAATTTTCATATAAGGAGTAAGGACAGGATCCACTTTCAGCTTTCTACTTATAGCTAGCCAATTTTCCCAGCACCATTTATTAAATAGGGAATCCTTTCCCCATTTCTTGTTTCTCTCAGGTTTGTCAAAGATCAGATGGCTGTAGATGTGTGGTATTATTTCTGAGGACTCTGTTCTGTTCCATTGGTCTATATCTCTCTTTTGGTACCAGTACCATGCTGTTTTGGTTACTGTAGCCTTGTAGTATAGTTTGAAGTCAGGTAGCGTGATGCCTCCAGCTTTGTTCTTTTGACTTAAGATTGTCTTGGCAATGCAGGCTCTTTTTTGGTTCCATATGAACTTTAAAGCGGTTTTTTTCCAATTCTGTGAAGAAACTCATTGGTAGCTTGATGGGGATGGCATTGAATCTATAAATAACCTTGGGCAGTATGGCCATTTTCACGATATTGATTCTTCCTATCCATGAGCATGGTATGTTCTTCCATTTGTTTGTGTCCTCTTTTATTTCACTGAGCAGTGGTTTGTAGTTCTCCTTGAAGAGGTCCTTTACATCCCTTGTAAGTTGGATTCCTAGGTATTTTATTCTCTTTGAAGCAATTGTGAATGGAAGTTCATTCATGATTTGGCTCTCTGTTTGTCTGTTACTGGTATATAAGAATGCTTGTGATTTTTGCACATTAATTTGGTATCCTGAGACTTTGCTGAAGTTGCTTATCAGCTTAAGGAGATTTTGGGCTGAGACAATGAGGTTTTCTAAACATACAATCATGTCATCTGCAAACAGGGACAATTTGACTTCTTCTTTTCCTAACTGGATACCCTTGATTTCTTTCTCTTGCCTGATTGCCCTAGCCAGAACTTCCAACACTATGTTGAATAGGAGTCGTGAGAGAGGGCATCCCTGTCTTGTGCCAGTTTTCAAAGGGAATGTTTCCAGTTTTTGCCCATTCAGTATGATATTGGCTGTGGGTTTGTCATAAATACCTCTTATTATTTTGAGGTACATTCCAACAATACCGAATTTATTGAACGTCTTTAGCATGAAGGGCTGTTGAATTTTGTCAAAAGCCTTTTCTGCATCTATTGAGATAATCATGTGGTTCTTGTCTTTGGTTCTGTTTATATGCTGGATTACGTTTATTGATTTGCGAATGTTGAACCAGCCTTGCATCCCAGGGATGAAGCCCACTTGATCATGGTGGATAAGCTTTTGGATGTGCTGCTGAATCCGGTTTGCCAGTATTTTATTGAGGATTTTTGCATCAATGTTCATCAGGGATATTGGTCTAAAATTTTCTTTTTTTGTTGTGTCTCTGCCAGGCTTTGGTATCAGGATGATGTTGGCCTCATAAAATGAGTTAGGGAGGATTCCCTCTTTTTCAGTTGATGGGAATTGTTTCAGAAGGAATGGTACCAGCTCCTCCTTGTACCTCTGTTAGAATTCAGCTGTGAATCCATCTGGTCCTGGACTTTTTTTGGTTGGTAGGCCATTAGTTGTTGCCTCAATTTCAGAGCCTGCTATTGGTCTATTCAGGGATTCAACTTCTTCCTGGTTTAGTCTTGGAAGAGAGTAAGTGTCCAGGAAATTATCCATTTCTTCTAGATTTTCTAGTTGATTTGCGTAGAGGTGTTTATAGTATTCTCTGATGGTAGTTTGTATTTCTGTGGGGTCCGTGGTGATATCCCCTTTATCATTTTTTATTGCGTCTATTTGATTCTTCTCTCTTTTCTTCATTAGTCTTGCTAGCGGTCTGTCAATTTTGTTGATCTTTTCAAAAAACCAACTCCTGGATTCATTGATTTTTTGGAGGGTTTTTTGTGTCTCTATCTCCTTCAGTTCTGCTCTGATCTTAGTTATTTCTTGCCTTCTGCTAGCTTTTGAATGTGCTTGCTCCTGCTTCTCCAGTTCTTTTAATTGTGATGTTAGAGTGTCCATTTTAGATCTTTCCTGCTTTCTCTTGTGGGCATTTAGTGCTATAAATTTCCCTCTACACACTGCTTTAAATGTGTCCCAGAGATTCTGATATGTTGTATCTTTGTTCTCATTGGTTTCAAAGAACATCTTTATTTCTGCCTTCATTTCGTTATGTACCCAGTAGTCATTCAGGAGCAGGTTGTTCAGTTTCCATGTAGTTGAGCGGTTTTGATTGAGTTTCTTAGTCCTGAGTTCTAGTTTGATTGCACTGTGGTCTGAGAGACAGTTTGTTATAATTTCTGTTCTTTTACATTTGCTAAGGAGTGCTTTACTTCCAATTATGTGGTCGATTTTGGAATAAGTGTGATGTGGTGCTGAGAAGAATGTATATTCTGTAGATTTGGGGTGGAGAGTTCTGTAGATGTCTATTAGGTCCGCTTGGTGCAGAGATGAGTTCAATTCCTGGATATCCTTGTTAACTTTCTGTCTCATTGATCTGTCTAATGTAGACAGTGGAGTGTTGAAGTCTCCCATTATTATTGTGTAGAGTCTAAGTCTCTTTGTAAGTCTCTAAGGACTTGCTTTATGAATCTGGGTGCTCCTGTATTGGGTGCATATATATTTAGGAGAGTTAGCTCTTCCTGTTGAATTGATCCCTTTACCATTATGTAATGGCCTTCTTTGTCTCTTTTGATCTTTGATGGTTTAAAGTCTATTTTATCAGAGACTAGGATTGCAACCCCTGCTTTTTTTTGTTCTCCATTTGCTTGGTAGATCTTCCTCCATCCCTTTATTTTGAGCCTATATGTCTCTGCATGTGAGATGGGTCTCCTGAATACAGCAGACTGATGGGTCTTGACTCTTTATCCAGTTTGCCAGTCTGTGTCTTTTAATTGGAGCATTTAGTCCATTAACATTTAAAGTTAATATTGTTATGTGTGAACATGATCCTGCCATTATGATATTAACTGGTTATTTTGCTCGTTAGTTGATGCAGTTTCTTCCTAGCCTCGATGGTCTTTACATTTTGGCATGTTTTTGCAATGGCTGGTACCGGTTGTTCCTTTCCATGTTTAGGGCTTCCTTCAGGGTCTGTTGTAAGGCAGGCCTGGTGGTGACAAAATCTCTAAGCATTTGCTTATCTGTAAAGGATTTTATTTCTCCTTCACTGATGAAACTTAGTTTGGCTGGATATGAAATTCTGGGTTGAAAATTCTTTTCTTTAAGATGTTGAATATTGGCCCCCACTCTCTTCTGGCTTGTAGAATTTCTGCCGAGAGGTCTGCTGTTAGTCTGATGGGCTTCCCTTTGTGGGTAACCCGACCTTTCTCTCTGGCTGCCCTTAAGATTTTTTCCTTCATTTCAACTTTGGTGAATCTGGCAATTATGTGTCTTGGAGTTGCTCTTCTCGAGGAGTATCTTTGTGGTGTTCTCTGTATTTCCTGAATTTGAATGTTGGCCTGCCCTACTAGGTTGGGGAAGTTCTCCTGGATGATATCCTGAAGAGTGTTTTCCAACTTGGTTCCATTTTCCCCCTCACTTTCAGGCACCCCAATCAGACGTAGATTTGGTCTTTTTACATAATCCCATACTTCTTTCAGGCTTTATTCATTTCTTTTTCTTCTTTTTTCTTTTGGTTTCTCTTCTCGCTTCATTTCATTCATTTCATCCTCAATCGCTGATACTCTTTCTTCCAGTTGATCGAGTCGGTTACTGAAGCTTGTGCATTTGTCACGTATTTCTCGTGTCATGGTTTTCATCTCTGTCATTTCGTTTATGACCTTCTCTGCATTAATTAGTCTAGCTGTCAATTCTTCCACTCTTTTTTCAAGATTTTTAGTTTCTTTGCGCTGGGTACGTAATTCCTCCTTTAGCTCTGAGAAGTTTGATGGACTGAAGCCTTCTTCTCTCATCTCATCAAAGTCATTCTCTGACCAGCTTTGATCCATTGCTGGCGATGGGCTGCGCTCCTTTGCAGGGGGAGATGTGCTCTTATTTTTTGAATTTCCAGCTTTTCTGCCCTGCTTCTTCCCCATCTTTGTGGTTTTATCTGCCTCTGGTCTTTGATGATGGTGACGTACTGATGGGGTTTTGGTATAGGTGTTCTTCCTGTTTGATAGTTTTCCTTCTAATAGTCAGGACCTTCAGCTGTAGGTCTGTTGGAGATTGCTTGAGGTCCACTCCGGACCCTGTTTGCCTGGGTATCAGCAGCAGAGGTTGCAGAAAGAATGTTGCTGAACAGCGAGTGTACCTGTCTGATTCTTCCTTTGGAAGTTTCCTCTCAGGGGTGTACTCCACCCTGTGAGGTGTGGGGTGTCAGACTGCCCCTAGTGGGGGATGTCTCCCAGTTAGGCTACTCAGGGGTCAGGGACCCACTTGAGCAGGCAGTCTGTCCGTTCTCAGATCTCAACCTCTGTGTTGGGAGATCCACTGCTGTCTTCAAAGCTGTCAGACAGAGTCGTTCGCATCTGCACAGGCCTCTTCTGCTTCCCCTATTGTTGTTTAGCTGTGCCCTGTCCCCAGAGGTGGAGTCTACAGAGACAGGCAGGTTTCCTTGAGCTGCTGTGAGCTCCACCCAGTTCGAGCTTCCCAGCGGCTTTGTTTACCTACTTAAGCCTCAGCAATTGTGGGCGCCCCTCCCCCAGCCTCCCTGCTGCCTTGCGGTTAGATTGCAGACTGCTGTGCTAGCAATGAGGGAGGCTCCGTGGCCATGGGACCCTCCCAGCCAGTTGTGGGTATAATCTCCTGGTGTGCCCGTTTGCTTAAAGCGCAGTATTGGGGTGTGAATTACCCGATTTTTCAGGTGTTGTGTGTCTCAGTTCCCCTGGCTAGGAAAAGGGATTCCCTTCCCCCTTGCACTTCCCAGGTGAGGCGATGCCTCGCCCTCCTTCAGCTCTGGCTGGTCGGGCTACAGCAGTTGACCAGCACCGATTGTCTGGCACTCCCCAGTGAGATGACCCCAGTACCTCAGTTGAAAATGCAGAAATCACCGGTCTTCTGTGTCGCTCGCGCTGGGAGTTGGAGACTGGAGCTGTTCCTATTTGGACATCTTGCTCCGCCCCCCCCCCGCCCCCACCGCCTGACTTTTTAACCCCCTGTTATACTGCCTGCCTGACTGGACTGCTGCTACCTCTTTCCTGCATGGTTACCAAGCTCTGCTGGCGCATTTAGAGTATAGCTGGGTCAGCCTCCTACCTCCTATTACTTATCCTACCCTATTTTGTGTAATAAGTTTCTCAGTCTGAGTCTCTCTTCTCAATTTTATTTTGCCATCACCCAAACTCGTGTTTAGGGCATCCCTGCTTACAAGAAACTGCAATGTCTTGGGGGAGATAATGCATGTCCTTAGATGACAATTAAAGAAGATCAAAAGTCAGGAGTAACTTGAAATATTAGTAAAAAGTGCCTGCTTATAAAACCTTAAAGAGTAAACGGAAATTAGGGGAAAGATAATACTTTTGTTTGGTGAAATCTATACTCACACTCCAGGAAAGAGGTAGACTAACAGCTAGTTGGACAACAAGCAAATTGTGTCTCCACATGGTGCCCATCATAGGATTCTTAACTCTCTCCCAGATTCTATTAGGAATGGAAGAATCCTTCCATTAACACTAGAGTATGTAACTAAGGGTGAAGAAAAGGCTCCAACTTTCCACTGCAAAACCTTCTGTGATTTGGACTCCATCTCATGGAGAATACCTTTGTGTGCCGTGCAAGGAGTTATAATGGGGCTGACCAAATTCTTATTCAAACCTTATAGTCTGACATGGACAAAAATGGTATAGATAGTTATTGAGGATGGAAAAGAATAAAGACACTGAGCTGGAAAAGAAAAGGCAACTTACTGCTGTTTTAACTGTTTTATATTGTCTTCATGATATTATGGTAGTTCAATTAAAGTTAGGTATATCTCTTTCTTTTTAAGGAATTAAATAAAAGAATCAATAATTATTGCTATAATCATTCAACTAAGTCTACTTACGTACACATAATTGGAAATGGTCATTCATGTTTATTACTCTTTTCTCTCCTTGGAAAAATGTATTGGAGGAAAAAGAAGTTTCTTCTTCGATATTGTCCATTGAAGGCAAGAGGGGTGAATGCTCTCTTTCAGTCAGTGGTCTGGCAGTTCTGTTTGTCCGATATAGAAAAACGAGTGAGAGTTTTAGTGTTAGACAGATCTAAGTTTGTACCTCTCCACCATTTTTAGCAGAAGGATCTTTCTCTCACTGAACTTCATCTGTAAAATGCAAATAATAATATCAAACTCAGAGTGTTTCCATGAAGATTAAATTATGAATTCCATTATCAAGGGTCTGGCAGAGTGAGTAATACACATAGGAACATAATCAATGAATTCTCAGCTGTTCTTGTTAATTAGGGGAGGTAATATAGAAGCAGGTGTGCCCTGGGAAGAATGCTTTATAGCATGGCCTTGTTTGACCATAACCTAGTGAAGCCTTCTTTCTTAGCAACGAACTCCCAGAGCACTGGCTCATTTTGGTAACCTCCTTTTTTTCCACATTTTTTTCTTCCTTTTTTTTTTTTTTTTTTTTTTTTGCCTTTTGCTTCTAGATATACAAAGGTCATTCTTACCTATATAAATAACCTATTTTCCTTTATTTCAAAGATGCCAAAAACCTGTGTTCACTTAATTTCTTTTTCAAATGTCATCTTGCTAATTTCTTCCTGAACACATGGAGGAACTGTCATTCTATTATTGCCATAATAAAATGCAAAGTTTCCTTGCCTTCGCCTTGCAGGACTTCTCTCAGTTTTTTTTTGTTTTTTTGTTTTTTGTTTTTGTTTTTGTTTTTGTTTTTGGTTCTGTCATTAGTACTATTATTCTCTTACTCATTTGGGGTCAATTTATCCTTTTATTCATTTATTTTCTTCTCATTTCTTCATTCATTAACTCAACAAATATGTATCGTATATACCATAACAAACCTGAGTTGACACTGGGGAGCTAGCAACTATCCCAATAAGAGAGGAAGAATAGGATAATATTTAAGAATGAATGCTTTCAAGTCAGAGGACGACCTCTGTTTGAACTTTGACTCCGTTGCATTTTAACTGCCTGACCATGGGCAAATCACTTCAAGTTCCCTAGACTTCAGCTTCTCATGTGTAAAATGGGGATAATATCAGTTTCTATTTTCCAAGGGTATTGTAAAAAGTAAGCAAGATAATTAATGAAGGCAAATTTCTTAGTACACTGCCTGACATGTAATAAGAATACACAGTCAATAAGTGTTAGATTTGATGATGGTGATGATGATGACGATTATCTTTAATTATTTGGTTCTTCACAGAACTTAGACTTTAGTAGAGACATCACGTAAGTTTCCATGGAGCTATTGAACGTTTTTAAGTAGATTAATGACTAGGTTGTGATGACCTTTGATGCCTCCTTTTTCACATTTCCCCATCTACAACTAGACGCTACAACTAGTTGGGTTGTCTTTGATGCATCTCATAGATCAATCCTTTCTTCTCAATACCAATGAGAATCCCCCCATTCATCCATCTAACGTGTAATTTTTAATTGCAGCGTTATCTAATTATCAAATGTAATTAAACTAGACTCCTTCCTAAGTGAAGGATGGTCTCCTTGAGCATCATTCTGCATTTAAGAGGCTGAGCTGGTCTATGATGGTGATCTGCTTTGATTGTTTCCCCACCCAAATCTCATCTTGAATTGTAGTTTCCATAATCCCCACATGTTGTGGGGAGGAACTAGGTGGAGATAATTGAATCATGGGAGCAGTTTTTTCCATCCTGTTCTTGTGATAGTGAGTTAGTTCTCATGAGATCTGATGGTTTTATAAGGGGCTTCTCCCTTCACTTGGCTCTCATTCTTCTCCTTCCTGCCATCACATGAAGAAGGACATGTTTGCTTCCCCTTCCACCATGACTGTGAATTTCCTAAGGCCTGCCCAGATATGCTGAACTGTGAGTCAATTAAACCTCTTTCCTCTATAAATTACCTAGTCTCAGTTATGTCATTATTAGCCGTGTAAGAATAGACTAAGGCAGATGGCATAATCACATCTCTGACCAAGGCTGTTTTCAATGATTCAGACACTGACTTGAATTCTCATATTGGTATCACCTCACTGCTATTCTTTCTATCTGTTTGTCAATTTAGAGATGTCCATCGAGCTGAGATTTTATGAATATCACTAAAAAGACAAATCTATTAATGAGGGAATATCCTTCAAATTTGCCTCCAACTTCTTTAAAAGGGACTCTACTACTGAGATAGTAAATAGATTTCATCACACATGCTGTCTGTATCAGTTCACTCTTGCTGTGTAACATAAACTTAGTGGTCATTATTTCTTGTGGGTCTACTGTCTGGCTGAAAGATTCTGCTGATCTAGGATAGGCTCAGCTCATTTTGCCATCTTGGGCATCTGCAGTCAGCTGGTAAGTTGACTGGGGATGGTTTAGTCTAGTATAAGTTCAGCTAGAACAACTTGGCTCTCTTCTATGTGTCTTTCATTCGCTTCAGCAGGCTAGCCTGGTAGGTTCTCATGGTAGTGGCAGGAATCAAAGACAAAAGGCAGAAATGCACAAGCAAATTTTCAAGCCTCTGCTGGTTTCAAGTTTTTCTCACTCATCCAAACAGTCACTTGGTTAAACCTAGAGTTAGAGTGTGACAGTACTACCAAAGGGGAAAGATATAGCAGTTATGAAAACCTGGGTCCCCTAATTCGCTCAATCTGGCATATTCTGCCTTCTGGGCACGATTACTAACATGCTTCCCCTTGTGAAATATATTCCTCGTATCCCAGGACCTTCCAAAATCTCTTCAAGTTGGGGCATCCTACCTGAAGTCCAGGGCATTGTGATCTATATCAGGTTCGTTACATGCTCCTCTTGATCAAAAAAGTTAAGTTCTGGCAAAAAACATAACAAAATTTGCTGGCAAAAATTTGCTCTAAACATACTCAACATAGAATGGCGAAATGAGGACAGAATAACTTATATAAGTATTCTCATTTAGAAAGGAGATGAATTGAAACTATATAGCAGTCACTGGTCTGTGGAAACTCTGAACTCTTTCTGGGCAGATGCTTTCCATTTCCCCTACTCTGGAGATGGGAAATGTTATTTGATTCATTCTGCTTTCTGGAAATGCTCCTCAGTTCATTGTTTTCCATGGCTGTTGGCATGTGTCTTCCACTTTTCTTGCCCACTTCAGAAAAGAATATTGGAAGATTTTCCTGCTTCCTGCCTATAGGAAATTAGGGGCAGAGATGTCTTTCTACAAGTGTGAGACACCTCTATAGAGTCTCAATTCTTTTTTCCTCCAGGCTGGCAAAATGTTGCCAATCTAGATGAATTAAAAATATTCTGAATTCCTATGAATATGGTTGGATTCGACTTCATGAGATAAAAGTCACACCTTTACTAATATTCTCATCTCTTTTGTATAGTAGAGAAGCTCTACTAGACTTTGCCTGAATTCCTTCACAGATCTTCAAAAAAGATCTTATAGCCATGCTTGTGATTTTGTCTTTGTCCCCAAGCTTAAATTTGTTTTGAGAGTTATATTGCTCCCTAGAGGGGCTAGAGATAAAAAATAGTTTTATGTCCCTCCCAGAAAATCATGAACTCCATATTTTCTCTATGTTCTCCTTGTAGAATAGCTAGTCTTTTCTTTAGAATATTTCTTTCTTGTAGTAGTGTATCAAATACAGTCAATAAGAGCCAGCTGGCACTTTCAACATCCTGCATGGAAATCTCATTGCTTAAATCCAAAAGCTCGTTAGTACATGTAAAATTTTCTTAGTTATAACAGGTGGCAGTCTTAACAGTGGTTTCACCATTATATGAAATAGATCGCCATTTCTCCAGTCTCCTTTAACAGCTTCCTCACCATTATTCTAGCTTCTGCCAACTTTTCTGACCCAAAGCCAATGTCACATCTTTTAAGTTTTAGTTATGACAGAACCAAAGTGCAATACCAAATTCTTTATCAGTTTGCTATTGTGCATTATAAACCACTCCAAAACTTTGTGGCTTAAAATAACAACTGTATATTATTTTTCACAAGTCTGTGGATTTATAGAAGATTTTGCAGATCTGAGCTAAGCCAAATGCATCAGTGCTCATGCATCTGTGGTCAGCTGGCAGATCCACTAGCAAGACTAATCCAAGGTCGCCTTGGTTGGGAAATTTCAGCCTTCCTCCACATATCTCTGACACTGAGTTGTTTTTGTTTGTTTGTTTGTTTGTTTGTTTGTTTGTTTGTTTGAAAATGCTTGCATGGAATACTGTTTTTTAATGTTCAGAGACTGTATATAGGCTCAGCAGAAAAGGCTACTCTGTTAATTAGTGATTTGGGCCATGGGCAAGGGAGACAGAAAAGGTAGCACATACGCCATGTGCTCACTATTTCTCTCTTGTTTCCTACGCTTTCAAGGGTAGAAATCAGAGATCTCATTTATATATGCTCAGTGTGATAGTTAATATTGAGTGTCAATTTGATTGGATTGAAGGAGGCAAAGTATTGTTCCTGGGTGTGTCTGTGGGGATGTCGCCAAAAGAGAATAACATTTGAGTCAATGGACTGGGAGAGGCAGACCCACCTTCAATCTGGGTGGCCACCATCTAATCAGCTGCCAGCATGGCTAGAATAAAGCAGACAGAAGAAGGAGGGTGAAGCTGACTTGCGGAGTCTTCCAGTCTTCATCTTTCTCTCATGCTGGATGCTTCCTGCCCTTGAACATCGGACTCCAAGTTCTTCAGCTTTTGGACCCTTGGACTTAACACCAGTGGTTTGCCAGGAGCTTCCAGGCCTTCGGCCACAGACTGAGGGCTGCACCATCAGCTTCCCTGCTTTTGAGGTTTGAGGACTCAGGCTGAGCCACTACTGGTTTCCTTGCTCCTCATCTTGCAGATAGCCTATTGTGGGACTTCACCTTGTGATCGTGGGAGTCGATTCTCCTTAATAAACTCTCTTTCATATATACATATATCCTATTAGTTCTTTCCCTCTAGAAAACCCTAATACACTCACCTAGTATGATGCCTGACAAATATTAGGTGCTTAATAAATATTTTGCATAAATAATTGAATAAATAAATAGAAAAGGAAGATGCACATATAGGGATGCAACATAGACCAAATTTTTAGCCAGGTATCCTTCAACTGGTCAGATGTTTTTCTTCTCAGTTTTTAAACACACCATATACAGCACTCAGCTTGTTACACTTTCTCAAATATTTAGATGGGCATACTTGCTTTTGCCCTTGTGATTTCAGCAGATGAATATGCTGTTTTCATACCTGAATGTCAAAATTTGCCTCATTTTACAACTTTGCTTAAGTCTCTCCTTTTCAGTCAACCTGAGTCAGAAGCAATCTCATTTTTTACTTGGTCATTTTGTTTTGCCTAGTACTAGAATGAATCATTTCTGGCTGGGTCTCGACATCCCAGCTAGATTGAAAACTACTAGAGGACATGGTTTACACATCATTTGTCTAAACATTCTTCAAAGTGCCCAGCCCAGTTTCTTCCAAATGATGTGTTTAGTTACATTTGTTGAATGAATACATGAATAAATGAAACAAATTTCTACCAAACAAGGGCGGAGACTTTGTCTATCTTGTTTATCCTTAGCTGTTAGTTCAGTGCCTGGTACATGGTAGGTGCTCAATAAATATTTACTGAATAAGAAAATGAATCATTGAATAACTAAATGAATTAATGAACAAAGTGGGGGAAAAAGCAAATTCAGACTTATTATTCCTATTTTAAGGAGTTACACTTCACATTATATTAGAAAATAATTTCATGATTGATTTTAATGGTAATTCCTTAGAACAGCCCAGGAACTCAATTCTATTATTATCCTTGTTTTCATTCTTGCTCAAAGACCTTTTCCCAGGCAGTGAGAAAGAGAAATTGTGCACTATTCTCTCCAGGAGCTTCATTTATAAAGTGAACTATTTCAGAGTTTATAACAAGGCATATGGGCTGTTAGAGTCTTTTCAGGCCATGTAGGACTGGGCTTGTCCTTGTAGGCAGAAACGGCCAGTGCCTGTGTCCTATATCTGGTTGTCTGGTAGATCTTAGTCCTTCCTTTGGTCCCAAATATTTTCTCTCTTGCTGGGACATATTCCCTGTGCTTGAGAGACTTAGGGTTCAGTGAAGTGGTTGTCAGACTTTAAATCATCTGACTGAATCCCACTTCCCAACCTGTGAACATTCAAGTTTAGTTGGCCTGGGGCCAAGTCCCAGGAAACTATTTTATCAAACACACCACTCCCAAGATTTTGATATCGGTGGTTCATAGACCACACTTTTTTTTTTCTCTTTTCTTTTTTCTGGAGACAGAGTCTCACTCTGTTGCACAGACTGGAGTGCAGTGGCACGAACTCAGCTCACTGCAACCTCTGCCTCCCAGGTTCAAGCAATCCTCCTGCCTCATCCTGCTGAGTAGCTGGGATTACAGGTGCATGCCACCATGCTCGGCTAATTTTTGTATTTTAGTAGAGACAGGGTTTCACCATGTTGGCTAGGATGGTCTTGAACCCCTGACTTCAGGTGATCCGCCCACCTCGGCCTCCCAAAGTGCTGGGATTACAGGTGTGAGTCACCACGCCCGGCCAGACCACATTTTTGAAAACATTAATTGTGTGTGTATGAGAAGAATGCAAAAAAAAACGTGCTATAAGTGCTGTGATGGATGTCTGTGTAAGATCCAGCAGAGACAGAAAAGTAGAAGCTGTTATCCTTTGCTAGAGATCTCTGGATTTTTGTTCAGTCTTAAATGAGCATTTTCCCTTTTGCAATAACTTGTAACAATTTTAGAATCCATAGAGGGAACAATTGAAGTCCTAAAGGTACTAGGATATGTGTGGAGGTTGACAATTTTGTTACGGCTACTTCTTTCCTAGAAAAATCTCAGGAGGGTGCCCATTGTGTGTTATATAGTTCTGAGAATATCTCCACTAACCTTCCTGCTAGCAAAAGAATAATAAACGCTCACTATGCTGAGCATGTACCCAGGATGAAGACAGCAGAAATGAAAGGGTTACGCAGGACAAATGTGCTTCATGAGATCTCAAGAAAATTCTGTTTCCAAGTCAAGCAGTCAATGCAATTTAGAAAAACCAAATTTTGTCTATTGAGTATCATGTCTCATCATGTACCTAAACTTGGACTTATGGTGCAGTTTCACTTAGAGCTCTATATTTGTCTTCCCTCATTATCCCTGTGGGTGGGCCCAGTGCGGGGTGGAGGAAAAAAGGTACTCTGTGAGTACTAAATAATCCTAACATCACATAGCCTTGAGTCACTGGAGATGTGTTTTATAAGCCCTGCTAAGTTTGATCTCTTTCACTCCTACTGCAATTATCTGTTGGAATTTTATAGGACTGTGGGCATACCAAGGGGAGGGATTTAATTGTTAAGTACTTTCAGCCTAATTGGTTCTCAACTGGAGAAGATGCCTTGGGTCTGGAAACTTGCCACATGTTAGCAGAGTGTGTAGGTTCATTGTTCACCTGTGGAGTTGACAGATACAAGAGAATGCTCTGACTTGGCATCAATTTTGGCGTTTAGTTGGCTTAACTGTCTTCAAGGCTGCTCCTAGGGCTTTTTGTTTGTCAGCTGTTTCTGTGTTGGGTGAACATGGAGGCTTTTACCAAGTCTCTTAGCTACCTTGGCTAAGACCCTGACTGTGGCAATTTGCATGAGGCAGGAGGGAGTACGGCTGTATTGGTGGTCCCCATAGAAAGCTATGACTGGGAAACTGATCAATGTCGTTTTCAGCATGTATTTTATTGTATCTTCTTGCATGCCCAATTAAACCAGTGAACAAGTTATTCTTATTACTAAATATGGAGGAAACTAAGACCTAGAGGAGAAATGGTTAAGTAGTTGTACATCTATATGATGTCTAGTGCACAATCATTACAATAATGACTTTGAATATTATTTAATAATATAAAAATTGCTTACTATGAATTATTAAGTAGTAATATCTAGGGCATTTAATTTTTTGCCACAAAAGAAAAAAATTCTGAGTGGCAGTTTTGTCAGGAAAAAAAGTAAAATAAATCTCATAAATCTTTATATAAATTAAGTTTAAAGATTCTGGATTCAGACTGGGCCTTGTTTTAAAAGCCTGAGTAACTTTCTCAAAGTCACGTAATCGCTGCATGATTTGAAAAAGCTGATTAACATTATTAAGACTATTTTTAAATTTATAAAATGGAAATAATGTTCATAGCACTTACTCCATAGACATATTTCAACTATTTAAGATGCTTATCTATCTAAAGTGCTCAATTCATTGCCTGGTACACAATAAAAGGTTGATAAATGTCTTTATACGTGCACACATAAATGCAAACAAACACATAAATACACACACATTCTTTTATATGTCTCGTTGAAACATTTTCTGTCTTGATAATCAATTTTTCTTTCTCCTCCAGCCCTCTGCCATTAATGCTAAGCAATGAGGGGAGGAAAGGTACCATCAAGAATTGCACTGTCCAGTCCCATAGCCACTACCCATAGGTGGCCACTGGGCACTTGAAATATGGCCAGCCCAAACTGAGATGTGCTGTTAAGTATAAAATTCACATTGGATTTTGAAAACTATAGAAACAATTTTTTTTGAGGGGGTGGCAGTGGCGCAGGGGGCATTCTGGTTGGCTTTTACTGATGACACTACTTTTTTTTGAGTCTGTACTTTTTTTTGTAATGTGGTACATTAACAAAAATTTTATTGAACAGTATGAAAAACGTAGAAAATGTCTACTTTTTTTTTTTCCTGCAACCTTTGCCTCCTGGGTTCAAGCAATCCTCCTGCCTCAGCCTCCCGAGTAGCTAATTTTTGTATTTTTTTAGTAGAGATGGGGTTTCACCATGTTGGCCAGACTGGTCTTGATATTCTCATAGATTAGGTTAAATATGTTATTAAATAATAAATTAATCACAATTTTTTGAGAAAGGCAAAGACACAGACCCTGTATGACAACATTGAATGGAATATTCTTCCCAACGTAATTATGTTTGAAGCCACTCTAGTACTTCTCTTCTGTTTCCTACTCCTGAATTTTCAGTTGTACCTTCCTGATGTTTCTGTTTGGATTCTACTGTCACCTTAAACTGATAATATCCTAAAATGTATTTTTATTTTCTTCACAACTGTATTCTATTTCTGATTTTCCTATTTCAGTTCTATTCTCACTGTCCTTATGACCTCACTTCAATTTCCTGAATGACAGCAATAGAGTTTCATCTGGGGCCTCTCCTATCACTTGATTCCATTTGTGTTCATTTTGCCCACCAAATCCAAACTAATCTTGCTAAAACATCACTTATTTTAAAAAAGTGGAAAACCTTCAGTGGCAGTCATTTTTCCATAAGATAAAACCCATGACATTTATCTTGGTACTTGGGGCCCTTCCAGTCAACCCAGATTATCATTCTGGTCTTCTCTCTGATTTCTTGGTCTAAGTTTTCATTCTAGAAAATACTAATTACTCTCTAGTCTTCAAACATAACTTATGGAGATGATAGAAATGTTCCAAAATGCTTTTTACACAGGAAAAGAAATAGATTTTTGCCGGTTGAGTGTAGGAAGAAGAGATTTCAATTGTGGACATATGGAAGTTGATATGCCTTTTAGATAAGTTAAAATTTTCTTTTCAACCAACTTACCTGAGGAAGACAAGTGGTTCTTGTTATAATGGGTTTGAGAAAGGGGAAGAGGCATAGAAAAAGAAGACTGGAGAGTCATTGGACAGTTCCTCAAGTTACAAGCTTCTGATTGCATTCCAAAATGCACTGACTATAGAAAGATGATGTTTCAGGTTTAGAGTTATTTGGGATTTTGCTCTGGGCTATTTTTCCAGGAAGGAAGGAGATTTTGATGTCTACCTTCAAAGGGCATATTTCCTGAAGGGTGATGGAGATAAATGGAACTGCCTATGGCCTCAAATTGAATTATTTCTGAGGCCTTGCACTTGTGAGACTCTTTATGGTTTCTAAATAGTTTTTTTTTTTCCCCTGATCACTAGCTCATGGATTTATCTCAAGACCATGAGTGGCATATGATGGACAATATTATTGCCATTTTGGAGAACACGTACACACAGAATTTAGCCGACTTTTTCAATAACACAAAGCTACATTTTGATATTATCTTTCAATGCTGATTTCAGTGTTCTTTATATTGTGTTACATTGCAAAATGCAAAAATCACTCCTTGCCTGAACTGTCCAGTCTTGACCTGTGAAGTAGATGTTTCCTGGTTTATCTTTAAGAATTAGCTTTTCACTTGCAGAGTTGAGTTTCCCCTGGGAAATCCATGGCAAAGTTTTCATTATGTACACTATTCAAATATTATTTACATTGGTTTTTGGTTGAGGGGAAAAAATAATATCCTGCTAATTCTTACCTTTACAATTCAAAGAAGTTTGACATATGCAGTAATCCAACCTCCATTTCTAAATGTTTATTTTTTATTATAAAAGTAATGAATGTTCATTATAGTAATATTGGAAAATGCAGAAATATGAAAAATAGAATTTATTTTTATTTTTATTGAACTATAATTTGCATACAGTGAAATGCACTGATCTTAAGTGTAAAGTTTGATGAGTTTCGAAAAGTGTTCACACCTGTGTAACCCATATGCTAGTCAAGATGCAGAACGTTGCCATCACCCTGACATCACTTTTCTATCTGTCTCCATCCTGCCTTTCTCACTCCAGGCAACCTCTGTTCTTATTTTTATTAGGAAAGTAGAATTTTTAAAAGTACTGAAGTCCTACCACTCGACAATCAATCACTGTTAACCTAGCAGCATCTTTTGACATCACTGATTATTCCTTTTGTAATTCCATACCTTGGCTTGGCTTCTGAGGCACAGCCTTCTCTCATTATTCTGCTCACCCTCCTGGCTGCTACTTCTCTGGGTCGTTTGCTGCGTTCTCCCTATCTTCTCACCTCTAATTGAACAGGGTCAGCGTTTGGCCCTTTTCTATTCCCTATCTGTACGCTCTTCATAGTAATATCATCAAGTCAGATGGCTTTCAGTGCTATCTCCAAGTAGACAGTTCCCAAGTTTCCACCCATAACTCTCATATCTCCCTTGAACTTGAGTACTATATCCAAGAGCTTCCTCACATTCTCACATGAATGTCTAACCGACCAGACCTCTTAAGACAACACACTCCAAATCTAAGCCGTGATGTTTACACCCAAAACCTGCTCCTCCTTAAAGTCCTCATCTCAGAAAATGAGATTTCCAGTTGGAAAAAAAGTATGATGGCATTCTTGACTCCACTCTTTCTTTCATAACATGTGACAAACCCATTAGGAAATCCTGTCCACTCCACTTCAGAGTGTGTAGAGAATCTGACAGATTCTTAGTGATTCCCACACTAACATTTGAATCCAATCCACCTTCATCATTGTTCCTCTCGACTAATGTAGTAGTTTTATAAGTGGTTGACCTGCCACCCTGTAATTTATTTTCCATACAGCAAGTAGACACAGTCTTTTGAAATATTAAAGGTTCTCCAAAGCTGTAATTATTCTTTATATTTAATTTTACATTTTGCTTTTTTTCACTCAATTCCATGTCATTTCAATTTTTCATGTCATTACAAACAATAAACATAATTTTCAATGGCTGAATTATCATTATATGGGGAGATACACCATGATTTGTTTATACAACTAATTATCATTGGACATTTTGACTATTCCTTTAACTATTATTAATAATAGTGTAAAGAATATCTTGGTTCACAAAGTTGCTCAACCCTTATGGTTATAATATTGGATCCATAGCCAGGAATTGCTGGGTTAAAGGGTATAGACATTTGGAGGCTGTAGCTACATACTGTTGAGTTGCTTTTCAAATGGAATGGATCAGTGTATACTCCCACTAGTAGTACTAACAACAAAATCATTTATATTTTTTTCCTAAATAGATTGAATTTTATTTACAACTTTATAGAAAATATAACTAAAAGATTAATCCAACATGGCTTATATTTATTGGAATTTAACAAAATATATTACATAAATTAATTTAGAGTCCATTTGCTATTATTAATTATAAGTTAGTGCAAATAGTACTACTCAACTGTATGCCACAGAATTGGGATGCCGTATAGTAAAGTTGCTGAGGTTTGGAAACATAAAGACCTGGGTTTGATTAATGGCTTAATCACTTAGTAGCCATGAATTTGATCAAATTACTTACCATTTTTGAGCCTCCATGTTTTCATCCATGAAATAGGGATAATAAAAGCTGCTTTGCAGAAATGTTGCAAAGATTAAGTGAGATAATGTTCATAAATCACTTAACATGAGGGTGGCTCTCATAAATAATAGTTTCTATCTTCCCTTCCAAAGTCATCTCCTGTCCTAGGTTTACATTCTCACCCTAGCCTACATGGAAATAAACTGTAAACAAGCCATTTTTCCTTGGCTTTCTGAACTCCTATGAATATAAGAGTTTCTTATTTTGCTTTGTTCAGTGCAAGATAAACAGTATCATTTCAGGATGTGAACAGCATCAGGTAAGGCTTGCTGTATGGGGACTGGGACCGAGGAGCTGGCCGGAGTCCTGACCCTGAGAGGATGGGGCTACAGAGGGGAAGGGGCAAACAGGAGAGACAAGCTGAGGGGCAGAACTGTGACAGCTCCAGAGATGAGGATGAAGTGGAGCAGGAGTCTGAGGCTGGCTAAGATGAATGCTATTCCTAGTGGTGAGGAACGGATGAGAAGGCAGGAATCCTGGAGCAACACACCTAAGTCAGCGTACCAACATTAACGTCCACTTTTTTTTTTTTTTTTTTTTGGATTCACGTAGTCTGTTTTTACAGCCTGCACCGTTTATCATTACTTGAGGCTGCCTAATCCTCATTCTGCTCTCTCTTCCTCCCATATTCAAGCAGTTTTCAACATAAACCTCAGGTGCCACATCCTAGATGTCCTTTTGTTTTTCCATTCCCATCGCCATTCTTTGTGGCCCCAATTACTTTGGACTTCTGCAGCACCCTACCTTACAACTCCTCCAGCTTAGCAGTCCTCCAGTCCATCCTCCGTATCATGGCTGGAGTGGTCTTCAGAAATATTGGATCTCATCACTCCCTGGAGATAGTCTATCATAGTGTCAGGGGGAATTATAAGCACATGGTGGCAACTGAATGGAAATGATGATGTAGGAGGTGAAACGACCCAACCCTCCTTCCATCCTTCGCTTTGGCTCAGGCAGCTTCCACGTAGAAGGCTCTTTGGCTTGAGCCTTCAATAGATGATGTTTTCCTTGGTTGGAAATTTGGTTTTATTGGAGATCTTGATTCTGATTCAGAGCCTGTCGCCACTTATTTTTTCAGTTGATGTTTATTCCTCAACTCTTTTTGCATCTGTTTACACAGTTCAGCTATCCAGCCACTCTCCATTCTGACCTGAGAACATAGAACCAGGGATTCCTGCTGGGTCTACTGTGCTTTTGGCACAGGGTTAAAGTCTTGAGCTGTTTCTCCTAATGATTTTCTGTTGTTTTTGCTTTTGTTGTTGTTTTATACTTTATGTTCTAGGCTACATGTGCACAACGTGCAAGTTTGTTACATATGTATACATGTGCCATGTTGGTGTGCTGCACTCATTAACTCGTCATTTATATTAGGTATATCTCCTAATGCTATCCCTCCCTCCTCCCCTCACCCCACAACAGGCCCCAGTGTGTGATGTTCCCCTCCTGTGTCCAGGTGATCTCATTGTTCAATTTCCACCTATGAGTGAGAACATGCGGTGTTTGGTTTTCTGTTCTTGTGATAGTTTGCTGAGAATGATGGTTTCCAGCTGCATCCATGTCCCTACAAAGGACATAAACTCATCCTTTTTAATGGCTGCATAGTATTCCATGGTGTATATGTGCCACATTTTCTTAATCCAGTCTGTCATTGATGGACATTTGGGTTGGTTCCAAGTCTTTGCTATTGTGTATAGTGCCACAGTAAACATACATGTGCATGTGTCTTTATAGCAGCATGGTTTATAATCCTTTGGGTATATACCCAGTAATGGGATGGCTGGGTCAAATGGTATTTCTAGTTCTAGATCCTTGAGGAATTGCCACACTATCTTCCACAATGGTTGAACTAGTTTACAGTCCCACCAACAGTGTAAAAGTGCTCCTATTTCTCCACATCCAGAAGACATTTATGCAACCAACAGACACATGAAAAAATGCTCATCATCACTAGCCATCAGAGAAATGCAAATCAAAACCATAATGAGATACCATCTCACACCAGTTAGAATGGCAGTCATTAAAAAGTCAGGAAACAACGTCCACTTTTAAAAACTCTTTATTTTGAAATTATTTCCAATGTGTAGAAAACTTGTAAGAATAGTGCAAAGAACTTCCATAGACCCTTTTTCAGATTAACCAGTTTTAAACATTTTGTCATATTTGTCTCATCTCTGTGTATGTGTGTGTGTGTTTACTACTTAATGCCTTAGTGTCTTTTTTAAGAAGAAAGATTTTCTCCTATATAAACACAGTATAGTTATCAAATTCAGGAAAATGGACATTGATACAACACTTTAATCTATAGTCCACATTCTAATTTTATTAATTGTTTCAATAATGCCTTCTATAACATTTTATAATCCAGTCTTGGATTGTGCAGGGTATTTAGTGTTCATGTCCCTTTAGTCTCCTTTAAACAGGAATATGTCTGTCCTTACTTGGTTTTACTTGATATTGACATTTTTGAAGATTATAAACCAGTTATTATATATATTTTTTTTTTTTTTTTGAGACAGGGTCTTGCTCTGTCACTCAGGCTGGAGTGCAGTGGCATGATCGCGACTCATTGCAGCCTCAACCTCCTGGGCTCAAGCAGTCCTCCCACTTAAGCCTCTGAAGTAGCTGGAACTACCAGCATGTGCCACCATGCCTGGCTAATTTTTTGTATTTTTTGTAGAGATGAGATTTTGCCATGTTGCCCAGGCTGATCTCAAGCTCCTGGGCTCAAGCAATCTTCCTGCCTGGGCTCCCAAAGTGCTAGGATTATAGGCTTTAGCCACCATGCCTAGCCTGGCCTGTTATTTTATATTATGTCCCTGAATTTGGATTTTGCAAAGCTCGTGTTTTAAATCTGCTTTTGAATAACATGTCTCTTGCAAGAGATTGCAATTAGACTCTCTGTCCAGATTGAGCTGGGCTCAAGAATTCTCAATATAGCAGGATGTGTGGAGCATCTGTAACCACTGGACATAAAGCAGCTAGTGAATGCAAGGGGTGAAGGCCGTAGGGTGGGGTGGAGACCCTTGTGCCTGAGCTGGGGTGTAAGCTCCCGTCAGTGGACTGGCAGGATTCTTGAGGGGTCACCAAGGCTATCTGCTTGGACTTCAGCAGAAATGAACATTTCTACTCTTCTAGATGTGCCAGTCTATTTTTAAAGCCCTCCAGGGAAAGTAATTCTGTGTGTAGCTTCCACACTGGTGCTCTCGCCTTTGCTGTGTGAAGTTTTCTCTGTTGATCACTAACTTCCTCAAGGAGCAGATCTTACATATTTTTCTCATCCTGTTTTCTGGAAGGGCTGTCTGTGAGGCATGAGCCCTTCATTCTGTATAAAGAATTGTATTTTATCACTCGCCCTCAGTTTTCTTTAGGTTAGACTAAAGAAAAAAAACCTTACACATACAGGGTAAAGTATTGTTACTTGTGTACTCACAACAATATATGTCATATCAGTAATTACACATCATCATAGCAGTAACTCATTTCATTTTAGCATTGGATTTGTTTTCCGTAGACCTGACTACCAAGGGGACATGTTATAACATTTTTCTAGTCATCTTTTTTTTTCTTTTTTGTTATAAAATAATGAATGTTTATTGTAAAGTACAAATTCAAACATTATAGATGAGTTAAAGCAAAGAAGAAAATTCCTTCTCCTTTCTTCTTCCATACTCCTAATCACATTCTCCAAACTGAACCACTATTTATAGTTTTTATGTCTGCAATTCCAGATATTTTTCTATACAAATACAAGAATACATACACACATATATATACACACACAGAAACACACATGCTATAAAAATTAAAATGGGATCATATATATGTATTTAAATTTGATGATGTTTTCAGAGTTTAAAAATAATATACGTGCTCTGTGGAAAGTGTAAAAAGAGCACAAAAGAGATTATTTAAAAAACACCCGTAATTCCACCACTCACCCTCTTTAATGTTTGGATATTTTCTTAGACTTCTTTTTAATATATGTGTATCACCACTTAGTCTCTTTAATGTTATTCTCTTCCTGGATTAACTTTGAGCATCTTAGGCTGTTTAATGTTTTTCTTCTTAGTTTGGGACACAACTGAATGAAATTCTCTGATGAGATTAGGTTATGAAAGGCAGTAGAGAAACAACAGACTGGCAGAGTCAAGAGATCAGACATGCAGAAGTATTTCCAGGAAGCAACAGATGTCCTAAAAGGGAACACAGCATCTATTACCTATAAACCACTCAATGAACAGGTCTTCTGAGAGCATTAAGACAGTGTCTTCTATGTCTGAGGCCAGATTCCTCATTTGTTACTAAGTCATCACTGTGGGGAGTCCTGGTAATAAAGTATTGAATAACAAAAACATGAACCTTGACCTCCTTTTTTATTTCACAGTTTAGTGGGTTTTTCTTTTTTTGTGCCACAGAAACCAATGGCTGAATCTCATTATTTTGTGGTCTACCTTGATTTTGAGACTTTATTTCTTCTCTTGTTTTACATTGTGAATCTTCGGATGCAAAACTTACCATGAATAATTTTTCAAATCATTTCTTCTTGATGCATTCAAAACTTTATGGAATGGCTGTTATGTACTGTCTTGCTGAAAAATTGTTCAGATTCAGAATATCTCAGGGAGAGGGAGACTGTGAATGCCTTGCTTTAGGGGTTAGGATGGCCATATCAGTTTCTCTATGCTTACCCACCCCTTCATGTGGATTGAGGCACAGTGCCCAGTATTCTGAGACAATCCAGAGAAAAAGAGGGCAAATAGTAATGTTCTTCACACAATTCATATCCTTTAAGTGTAGTGAATCTTGGAATTTGTGTCACAGATCACACCTTGGATCATAGTCCCCCCTCCACTCTGTCCCCATGCCCCTTTCTGCTCATCAGGCTTGGGATCCAGGTGCCCAAATGATAACAAGGTTGCAGCAGCCTCATAACTACTCTCTTTGCTCATCCTTCTCACTTTCATCACAGAATAGGGTTTCTGCATGGGTCCTCTCTTCTCATCTCTGGCTGGTCACTCCATTTAATATGGTAGGGCCCCTCTTATACTGTACCTGTTGGGCATAGACCCTGAGATTTTCCTGGTATTTTTTGGTATCTTTGTTCTGTTCTCTTATGCCTTGGGCAGGTTTCTGCCGCATGAATAGATCTCTGGTGACTACACCCACCTATAGTTAGCTTCCTGAATTCTTTTCAGCCAACAAATATTTATTGAGTGCTCATTATGTGCCAGGTGTTATTCTAGGTTTCTAGGACATGCGAGTGAACAAAAGGACCAAAATCTTGCCTCTCATGGGTCTTGCATTCTAGTGGATGCTTCAGGAATGAGAGATTGCTATGTTTGGGCTGGGACCATCATGCACCATCAGACACCAAGCAGTTATCCCAGCTGCTTGCTCTGGGGTTAACATTGGTAGTTTCCACCAATCTCATCTTGCTTTTATTTTTCTCCGCTTTTGTGTTCTACATTTTCTCACATGCTTTGTCTCTAAATCTACCTAAGTTATGGCAGACCTTGCATTTATAGAATATTTTCTTCCTCAGTATGTGCATCCCTTCTTCTGAAAGTTCCTGTGGGCCAAAATGATCCAAGTGCATATTTGCATTTGACAAAACCAGCCAGTTCCCACCCCCCACCACCATTTTTTGGATTAGTTAATAGATGGCAAAAGCTCCAGGTCATTGAAAATAAAATATAATATTTATGATGCTTGTTACAGGTAGAGGTTAAGATCATAACACAGTGAGAAAAGAATTTTTGTGCCTGTGGAAATAATTTGCATTTGGGAGGGTTGGAGTGGCCAAAACCTTCTGAAGTAAAATGCCTTAAAATATGGAGTCTCCAGAAACTAGTGTTGAGAATAAACTTCAGTTCTCTTTGAGGTTGTCTGAGATGCCCTGTGCTTGTTTGTGCTATTTGTATTTTCTTTCTTCTATGTGGTTTCTGGGATGATTGTGCTATTTTAGCTCTTACTTAGCCATACTCTCTGTTGAGATGCTAAAATATCCTGAAAGTGGCAGTGCTAAAGTTTTGCATGCCCAGGAGGTGGACAGTGCAGGGTTGATTTGTAATGACATTTTACTGTAGAGTAAATTTTTAGCTGTAATGATATTTTGGGCTGTTTGATCCCACCAGATTTGGAGAAGTTTGAATTACCTTAAATAACTAGAACACAGACACTCCTATGTTACCCCTGAGACATGCTCACTGAAGCATGGAAATTAATTCAGATATGCATTCAAACTTCATTTAATTTTAATGTAAGGGTTCATAGAATTATTTACTGATATTTGGGAAATGAAAGTTATTTCATGAGGAAAGTCTGATTGAGGGTAGGCAACAAGAGCAACTCCATAGTTTAATGTTTATGAATCTTCTGCCTTGGTTAAGGAAACCATAGCAGATTAACGATGGCTGCATATTCTTTGATAGTCATCTCATACAGAAATGGGATCTATTTCTCCACTCTCAAGTCACAGGCTAGCCTGTGACTACTTTGACCTATAGAATACAGTGGAAGTGATGCTTCAGTTCTAGACATAGCTCTTAAGTGACCTGAAGGTTTTGTTTCTTCATCTTGGGGCCATGAACTGCTGTATAAGAAGTCTGACTACCTTTCTAGAGGGGCAATGTGGAAAGACACTGACACAGGATGAAAAGGGAGAGGAGCCCAGCCGAGACCAGCTTTCCAGTTGTTCCTGGGAAGGCACAGGGAAGTGAATGAAAAAGTCAGTTTGAAAAAGATCTTCCAGTCCCATTTACCCCAGCTGATGTCACATGGTCTAGTGATAAACCACCCAGTTGAGACTTTCCCAAATTCTTGACCCATAAAATTGAGAGCAAAATAAAATGGTTGTTTTAAGTTGCTATATTTTGGGAAGTAATCAATAAAAGAAATGGAAATTTTTGTTTGAATTCAAGGTTCAACATTTTAGAAATAAGGTTTTATTTATTGATTTATCTATCAACCTACTCATCCACCAAACAACTTACGAAGAGTTCATTATATTTGCAGTGACACTGGGCTAAGCCGACAGAGAAGTTCTTAGCTTTACCCTGATTTAGCATCAAATTATGGAGTCTTATTCAAGAAATGAGACTCCCTTTTAACATTTTTGTTTCCATTTATTTCAAACACATCGAGGACCTACCATGTTCCAGGCAATGTATAAAGTGTTGAAGAAACAATGGTGACTAAAACAATGTCCTCATGAGGCTTATTTACAATGGGGAAATACAAAGTAAATTCTCTTCTTCTAATCTGTAAAATATGATAACACTGATCTCACAGGACTTTTGTGACGACTAAATGGTATAATGAATGTAAAAGCCTTTTGTATGTATCCTTTATAAAGGTGAAAGCTTATTGAGTGTTGATGGTAGTAGCGGTAGCAGAAGAGCTAAGTTAAAGCAGGTATTTAACACTCAAAGTGAAAATACAGTATGTGTAAGCATAAGTAACTACCTATAGCAAGAGTTATTAATCTGGTTTTGGTTTTGGGCTCCTTATTGGACTTTAGTGGATCCAGTAAACTTTTGAAATGATAAGCCAGAAGTTGTGTGGATATGTATATGCACAATGTTTTTCTTATTAGAAACTTAATGTTTTCATTAGATTTTCTAAGGCGATAGTAATCCTGAAAGGTAAAGAACCATTACTCTATAGAATAAAGGCAACTGTAATGTATTAAACATGTTCTAGGAGCCAACTACCTATTCAGTATTCTCATTATACTAATTTAATCTATACAATCCTTGTGAGGCGAGGACTCTCATCACCATTGTACAGATTAAAAACCAAGGCTCAAACAGGTTAAGCGACTTATCCAAGTTTAGTAATTGATGGGCTTGGGATTCCAGATCAGCTATGTTCAGCTCCAAAGGTCTTTCTACTGCACCATATGTATCAGTCAGGATTCTTAGTTGAAAGCTACAATACTCAATTATGCTCATTTAATCAAAAAGGAAATTGCACTGGGATGATACCACAGCTCAAAAAGCTTATGGGAAGAGTGGAGAACCAAAATCATGTCCCAGACTACCACAATGTCTGAGGAGTGGGTACTTTAGCTTACACTGCCAACATCAATTGGAGATTAACAGGAGAGAAAAGGAAAGGAAAATTAATTTGAAAAAGAAAATACAGGCCGGGCGCGGTAGCTCATGCCTGTAATCCTAGCACTTTGGGAGACCGAGGCAGGCAGATCACAAGGTCAGGAGATCGAGACCATCCTGGTAGAGATGGTGAAACCCTGTCTCCACTAAAAATACAAAAAATTAGCCGGGTGTGGTGGTGGGAGCCTGTAGTCCCAGCTACTTGGGAGACTGAGGTGGGAGAATGGCATGAACCTAGAAGGCAGAGCTTGCAGTGAGCCGAGATCACTCCACTGCACTCCATCCTGGGTGACAGAGTGAGACTCCGTCTCAAAAACGAAAAAGAAAAAGAAAATACAGTGTGTATAATATATAATAGTGAATGGATTTGGTGTGGTAAATAAGGAAACAGCTAGCTTATAGTTCTTATTTCTGCGTTAGCCCATGCACCTTAGTTAGTGTTTCTGATGGCTCCCCTTCACTGCTCATTCTATTATGCAGCTTCTGCTGGTGAGGTTAGCCAAGATCCCTTCATTCTGGAGAGACTGAACCTCCTGATGGTTATGGGTTAGGACAGCCTTCAAGCAAAAGTTTTTGCCTTACATTACAATGACAGAAGATAGCCCAGGAGAGTTATTGGTTTCGGTTTGTTTGTTCTTCCAAACTCCCATCTGCCCCCATAATGTGGACTGAATAGTCAGATCAGTGGCTTCAGCCAGCCCCATAAGCCTATGAACTTGTTAGTGGTTAGTTGGTATAATGAAGAGCCTGGAATGACCACTTAGCTGTCTTAGCTTATGGTTTAGTGGAAGTGTTTTGGGGAACCCTGGTAGACATATTCCACCTTTGAATACAGAAAACTTTAAGCAAGTAGTGTCCAAAGTCAAGGGGAGAGAAAGCAAACATTTTGTGAGAGAACCATTTGGAATAATAGGAAGAGGTGCTTCTCTACTTTCACACCTTGGTTTCAGCACCTGTCTTCAGCCTGAAAGAGACATTATATTCTGACCACTTGTTCAGTATCATTTACTACGTTCTTCAGGCTAGCACCCCATCCTCACAATGTGTTTTTCTTCCAGCTGGTGTTATAAATGGTCTTCAGTTTCCCATTCCTTGATTCTGTAAAATCAGTTGCTTTTGGGTGATATTTAATGAGAGCAATACAATTCAAGGGCAACTGTATCTTAATTTATATACATAAAGTGGTTTACTTGGTGAGAAATAATGCTGTATGCGATACGTAACAGGATATAAAACATTAAGTAAGATCACATCATGGTGATGTTTGCAGACATAAGGTAGATAGGAAAAGCAAATCTAGAGGACATGTCTACTTTAGAAAGAAGAAAAATCACATCATCTTTGTGTAACCCAGGCACTCACTGGGATCTAGGGTTATGATGCAATGACAGAGATTCAATTTTGTCCCGGCTGCAGGATTCAGGCCAGACAGTGAGGGAAAGTCCATATCGTTGAGTCCATGCATAGCCTCCATCACTGCCCCCATTGAGTGCTTTATTGTTGAGCACTTTGAGTAGCCACTGGAGTGTTTGGGAAAGCAGAACAATTGACGTCCACAAAGCTGTTTGTCTTATCCGTTTGTTTATCAAGAGCTGATTCTGTAGTGGAGCTTTTTGGTGAATGTTGATGTGAAACACAAATATTATACTTGTGGCCCATTCTGAAAAGTCCATTCATTAACCTCTTTACTAAATCACATTGTCATAGATTCTCTAATCTTGCTCCTTAGAAGCCATTTTCCACCTGACCAGCCTACTGACCCCTTCCCATGATACAGTATGGATCCCTACATCATGCCACACCTCCTCAGAGTAAACAATGAGATGTTTTTTCTTTTTAATACCAAAATTTCCCTACTCTACTTTACAGAACCATAGCAAAGCACTTTGACTGCTGCCAGAATATTGTGTATGTGGCAACTTATGTAAACCAGGCCTAAGTTTTTCCCTACTCAGTCAGTAAACTCATCATAGAGAATAGCATCCTCTGGCTCTGCCTGCCACCTTCCATAAAAGAAATCCAGCTGGATTGTAGTTACCAGGTTCCAAGAGCCAAATACATTTGCTCCAATAAAGAGACCACACTTCAGAGAGCAGCAGCAAATGGAAACAATAGCTGATACATTTTTCTTAACCTGCTATCAGTCTTTAAGTATCACTTCTCTTCTGTTCTGCCAGACACTTGAGTTAAATGATAATGTGTTAAAAAAATCTTTATTCCTGCATATTTGATGATAGCACTAATCTGTAACTTTCCTCCAGGGATGTGGTATTACTTTAGATTTACTTATTTTCAGTAGAGCATGTGTTTCTACTGGGCCTTTCTACCATGCATTTCTGTGAGGATTCCGATACTTGACATCCCTTCTAACTACATAATCAAGAACTAGGAAAATAACCACAAGATGGCTTTTAGATCTCTCTCTATGCTTATTCATGGGAATGGTTTTTGGTTGAAATTCCATTAATATCCTCACCGTCATTAGCTTTCACTATGTGCAAGCTGACTCTGGGATTCAAGGATTAGTGTTAGCACAGATCCAGTGTTAGGCCACTCCTGAAAAATCTGTTTGTTGTTTGTTTGTTTTCATTTCCCCATTGCAACTTTAATTGGCACAGATCCCATGGGAAGGTATAGGAAGAAGAGTCACACTTCAGTACATAATTTTAATCATACTGTGGGGTCCTTTATTGAGAATATCTGGACTTTTCTTCATTCAGTGGTTCTGGAGGAGTAAACTGAGAATTTGATGAGGGGATGTCACTCTATTGTGATGCCCCGAGTAAATCCTCTGATTGATGGACTTGGAATTATTTCATTGTATCACTCAAGTAGAATTTGTTTAGTTATATTTCAGAGCCAGGAACCCCTGATCAATTAGCCAATACCAAAGATTTCTGTAAGTGTAAGTCATTCCAATTAATCCTCCAGCTTTAATGGTATTATGGCGACCACATAAAAACTGACTCTAACTTTTAATGGCCACTTGACATCTGCCACCCTCAGGATCTTGGAATTAAGGAGTCCACTGAAGTCTCCCAACAACATCTCTGGCTTATAGAAAACAGCTGCAAAAGTAATTTTCAGCTGTACTGATGTGCTTCTAATCAGTGTATTTCTTAATAGTCTTGTTAATAGAAGTTCTTCTGAGGCTTCTTGGGAGACATATTTAGGGTTTCATGTATAAGTCACATAGAAAATACCCATTTCAATGTTTCAGCTCCCGTGTCTTAGGATTACTTTCTCTACATTATACCAGAAATATAAGCCATCCTAAGTCATTTAGCATGGGCCACTAATGAGAGTCCAGGTTTCGGTCTACTCACCAAAACAATACTTAGAACCTCTCTTGGTTGTTGGAGTTAACATACTTAACCTATAGTCTTTGGTAAATATGCTTATATCAACTTATTCAGACTGAACAACAACTATCTTCTTTCCTTTTTCTTACATGTATCTCATATTTTCACCAACATAAATTAGCCATATATGGAAATCTTGTTGTATAAGCTTTCTTCTCTGGAGTTTGATTTTGTAATTTCCTTCACTGGAGCACATTGGAATATGACTCTAAAGATTTGGAAAACACAAGGGATGGAGAGGGAGTTGGAGTGGAGCATGAGGAAGACTGCCTATCCCTTGCAAGGTAACTCTCTCAAGTGGTGTCATTAGAATACCTTAAAATGAGGCAGAGACTGGCTTAAGAGACAGAAGAGGTGGTATTTGTTCAGGAAATAGTGGTTCAGTGGGAATTGGAGTTCCAAGGTACTCGAGTGCCCTGAATCCTCCCATATGTATCCATTTGGATTTTCATCATGCATCACTTCCTGGTGAGTGTTCTAATTCATACAAGAGTACTAGCAAGGTAATGGACTCAACTGACTATATATATAAATCAATAACAAATGGGTTCAGCTTTTTTTTTTTTTCTTCAGTGAAGCAGCAAGACAGAGATTATTTTAGCCAATGGTATCAATTTATCAGTCTTTGGGAAGTAGCCACTTCATCCCAACAGTATTAAATGTTTTATGCCCTTCGTGTTGTTCCATGATATAGCAATTGGTTCCCCAAAATCTTCCTTTCAATGGAAAATTTATTCCACATTACCATAGACAATGCATTAAGGCCATTTTGTCCCTGTGTATTGTGTCTGTAAAAACCTGTCCTATAATTTTAGCTGATTTTTAAAAATGTCATTCAGCCCTGTTCAGGCCAGAGAACCAATCCTTGATTTTACCCACTTCCAACATGGCACATTGTATTTTCCAGAGATGGTTTTAAAAAATATCTAATATTCTAACACATCCCTTTTGCAATGTGACCTGCTGTTACAGTCTGCCCCTCTCCCTGTGAAACTGGACTAGCCATAGTGATAGTGCATGGTTTCTTATTTATTTTATTTTATTTTATTCTTTTTTTTTTTTTTTTTTTTTTTTTTTTTTTTTTTTTTTTTTTTTTTTTTTTTTTTGAGACAGAGTCTCGCTCTGTCACCCAGCCTGGAGTGCATTGGTGCTGTCTCAGCTCACTGCAAGCTCCACCTCCCGGGTTCTTGCCATTCTCCTGTCTCAGCCTCCCGAGTAGCTGGGACTACAGGCGCCCGCCACCACGCCCAGCTAATTTTTTGTATTTTTAGTAGAGACAACGTTTCACCATCTTAGCCAGGATGGTCTCGATCTCCTGACCTGCCCACCTCGGCTTCCCAAAGTGCTGAGATTACAGGCATGAGCCACTGCACCTGGCCTATTTATTTATTTTTTCAAAGACAAGGTCTCACTCTATCATGCAGGCTGGAGTGCAATGGCGTGATCACAGTTCACTATAGCCTCAAACTTCTGGGCTCAAGTGTTCCTCCAACCTCAGCCTCCTGATGAGCTGGGACTATAGGTGCATGCCACCCTGCCTGGCTAATTAAAAAAAAAAAAAAATTGTAGAGATGGAGTCTCACTATGTTGCCCACGCTGGTCTCAAGCTGCTGGTTTCAAGTGATCCTTCTGTCTCTGACTCCCTAAGGTCTGAGATTACAGGCATGGACTGTCGTGTCCCACTGCTACTGCACGGTTTCTACTGCTTGGTCAGAAGCAGTACTTGAGCTTCTCTTTTGGTCTCTTGACCGATGTTGTGCTCAGAATGCTACTTGTTATGTCACAGCCCCCAGGGTTGTTTTTTGTTTGTTTGTTTGTTTGTTTTATTTTGTTTTGTTTGTCACCTAGGCTGGAGTGCAGTGGCACGATCTCCGCTCTCTGCAACCTCCTCCTCCTGGGTTCCAGCAATTTTCCTGCCTCAGTCCCTGAGTAGCTGGGACTACAGGTGCATGCCACCATGCCTTGCTAATTTTTGTATTTTTTAATAGAGACGGGGCTTCACCATACTGGCCAGGCTGGTCTCGAACTCCTGACCTCATGATCCACCTGCCTTGGCCTCTCAAAGTGCTGGGATTACAGGCGTGAGCCACTGCACCTAGCCACAGCCCCCATGTTTTAAGAAGCTCAAGCCACATACAAAGACCACATGTGTGTAATCTGGTAGGCAGTCCCAACTAATCCCAGCCTTTAAGTTATCCCAACCTAAACACCAGATATGTGGGTGAAGAAGCCTCCAGATGATTCTAACCTTTAAGACCTGATTAAGTCTAAGCCATGTGATTCTTCCCAGATGAAGCCACAGACACTCTAGAGCAGAGACAAACCATCCTTGTGGTACTCTATCTGAATTCTTGGCCCACAGAATCTGTGAGCATAAGAAAATCATGGTTGTTTTATGCCACCGAATTTGGGCTGATTTATTACACAGCAATAAATACCTGGAACACTAGATAATGTTACTGCAACTATTCTTGGTACTTATTTTTTGTATCAAAGTTCTTGGGTTCTAAGTTGTAAGAAAAAAATGACTGGCTCTGGATGTTTTAAGCATAGAAGGAATTCATTGAAAGGGTATTGCACATATGTGCAGTGTAAGTCCAACATGCAAATGGGTTTGATAGAGTGTTTAGAAAAGACTTAAATAAATAGATTTCATCCTTACATTTGTCTAATCCTCCTACTTGAATGCAGCATTATATGTTGTTGTTGTTTAAAAAAAAATCCCGTAAGACATCTTTAAGCACCTATGAGATCATGACAATACTGTTTATATTATCATAATCCTTAAGCACTTTATAATTTATACAGAACTGGCACAAATTTTAGCCATTTATATTTTGATCCACTCAAGCAGTCTGAAAGGTTGATAGGGCAAAACTTTCTACCCCCTTTTAAGTGAGGACACTGAAGCTTTTAGATGCTACGTGACTTCATCCAAAACTCACACGGCAAATAAGGACTCTGATACCCCCACGTCTAGCATTCTTATCTTCTGGATGTCCTGTAGGAATCAACTGCCACAGCCACCTGCAGAGCTAAGGTCATTGGGCCGTCATCAGGGTACTCTGCCCTTCTTAGGTGCTGAAAGGAGGAGATCACTTATTGTACACGCCCACAGGCTGGACGTTGTTGCATAATTGCCAACAGATAGGCAAGAGTTGTGCAGAATCATCACAACATAATCTGATGACAATGAGGTGAGATGAGCTGGTGGCAAGATAAGGATTTGTACTTAGACCTAATGTCATTTTTAGCTGACAGTTTTTGTGACTATGTATGTCAATTATGCTAGAGTTCTAGAGTGTTGTAGTTGGGAATATAGGAATGTTGCAAAGCTCCCCCTCAGGGCATCCCACAGCTGGCAAGACCTCACCCTGTAGAGGCAGAAGGACGTCACCACCCCGAGTATATCTTATCTTTCATGAGGGGATGGGGTGACTTTCGAGGATGTGCCCAGTAAAACCTCTCTAGTCTAATATTCTCTGGTAGCCTATGCAGAAAATACATCTTTTGGCTTTGTTGGTGTAAACTGTAACTGGTACATTTTTATGGAGCCTCATCTTCAGTTTTCTGTAGTATTCTGTAGGACTTAGTACAGAATGTAGAAATGGACAAATGGCCGTGTTTATCTATTCTTTTTTCTTCCACATAAAATCACAGCTACCATTTGTTATTTTCTAAATACTAGGGGGTTGTGATATATAATTCATATAATTATGTTATTAACCTCTATCATAACTCTGTGATGTAATTATTCTACTCATTTAACTGGGACTTAAATATCCATAAAACTTGCCCAATATTTTATAGCTCCCAAGTAGCTTAGGAAAGATTTGAACCTAGTCTTCTCTTCCTCCAAAGCCTGGAGATCTTAACACTGCTGCTCTGAGAGATAATAATGCATCTCTTTCAAGTCAAAATTATAGGAGAGTTCATGGCACAATGTGCTATCTTCATGAAACTGCTGTTTCTCACCTGCCCAGGGCCTTACTGCAGAAACATGTGTCACCATGTGGAAATCCTCGACTACTGTTCCACTTGGATCCACAAGGTGATTGCCTGTACTACTTATATCTGATGCTATTCTGAACAAAACATAGCCCACATCTATCCAGAGGGTATTCCCATCCATTTGTGTAGCCATCCATGGCTGGATAAATCTATCTGTCTTTTTCTTATGCCAGTGTAGTTGCAGGACATTTGGAGGATTATTGTTGAAAAAAGGAAGAATGTCCATTGGTAGAATGAAAGTTCAACTAGAATGTTCAGAAATTTGTTCTTTTATGTAGTCACTTCTTGTTCTCCCTAAGACTGTGATCTTTTTAATGGACCTGACATGTTTATATACCTCCTCCCAATGATCCAGCATTATTGAAATTCTCCTATCTTCATTCTCAGTCTGTCATTTTCTGTCCTGGTCTCTACCTTGGCTCTTTATCTCTAACTTTTTCTTCTACTGTGTCCTTATGTCCTGATATCAAGAGCAATGGAACTGTCTTCCATATCTTTTGGTATTTTCTATCCAAAATGGTAATTCAGCAAGCAAATTAATTGCGGTTGAGTAATTAGTATACTTTTATAAAGTTCATATATATTAGCTGATATGTAACTACATGTTGTGTATTGGGCTAAGTCTCTTATAATATCATTTTCAATCTTCATAAGCCTCTATGGAATGAGATATTTCAATCTAAATTCTATAGATGAAGATAAACTGATGCTCAATGAATTTAAACATTATACAAAGTCCCACAGGCAAAAATATGACAGCCAGGAAGAAACAGTATCAGGAGAAGAAACTGTGTCTTTCTAAAGCCTATGCCTTTTTCATAGTGCCATCTTACCTTTTAATTTCAGGGCCAGTAAAATAATGTGTAGCAATTCCTTATTTATTATCCCACCTTCATTGCTGAAATGCTATCCTCTTTTGGAATCAAGTTACTCCTATGATCAATTTTAGGAGTTGGGAAATGGTATAGGTTGAAAGATCCCTTAAATGAATGTTACCCTAAAGAGAAAAGCTCTTTAAAGCTGTTGGAATCTGGACTGAAAAAAACAATTTCTATCTATGCTCATGTTAGAAAGGCTTAACCTAGAATAGCTTTTTGAGTGAAATCATTGACCTCGTTTTTCTTCTTTTTCCCTTAAACAGAACCAGTTGGAGATAAGTGTATGTTTGTCCCTTGTCATTTATTGTTGGTGTCCACAACGATTTTATGGATAAGCTGTTTTTATGCCCTTATGTTATGTAGAGAAATTTCTTGTGGCTTCTGTTGGTGTTAATTTCTAGATACCATGATTGCTTACTGGCATGGTGAAGATGAATGAAATTCTCTCTAGTATTGTGAGGCCCATTTATTTATGTGTCTTTGAAGTGTTTTTAGTGAACTTCAGAGATAGCAAATTTATTTTCCCATAATAAGAAAGGTTTAAATAAACACATTTTTATTATCATTTCATTTTATTTAAACAGGATAAATTATTTATCATTAAAATAATATTTTATTATTATTTTATAACATTTACCAATTGGAGGCTTCTGCCTCACTAGACTGTGAGTTTTCAAATGTGAGACTGTATCTCTATATCCACAATCCTTTATAAATTGGCACCTTCTTACTTGTAATGGACATTTGTCATTTTTCTTACCAATATCTGTTTCTACCTATTTCAGTAATCGGAAACAAATATGATTTGGAAAATCTAACTTTCCTCCATTGTTACAGCTTGATAGGACTCTATCATGGGACTGTGTTCTCCCAAAGCTAGGAGATGTCCAAACTGGGCCTAGCACAGAACTGGATAATTTGTATTACAAGACTTAACCTTTGGCTTCCTTTAACGTTATGAAAAGAAATGAAAAATATATATGTTATAATTAACCAGACATTTAGCTTTCCCTCAGCAACAACCTTCTGTGGTTTTATTCTGGAAGTGAGTAATCATCAAGTCATCTAATAAATATTGGAATATCTAGTATATGTTGGAAACTGTGACTGGTATATGCTCCCTGCTCTCAAGGAGCTCAGAATAGGGAGAAGTAGATCAAAGATAAATTACGCATGATGTGGAGATGTGTTTACAACACTGTGGGGGCTCAGAAGAGTGAGGGGCTAAATGTTTGAAAAGAGTAAGCAAGGGTGGAGAAGATTTTCCTGGTAGACAAAGAGGATTAGGTTTCCTAGTTAAGAGGTATAGCAGGTTCCTCTAAAGTAGGAGGATCCTCTAAAGTAGGAGGAACAAAAAGTATTTGGATAACTTGGAAAAGTTCACAGTCTTTTGGAGTACAATGAGAGAGAAAGAGGAGGTAGGTTGGGAGTAGATAGAATTATTATATGCTTTGTGCACCAAGGTCAGGAATTTAGAATTCATTTCATAGGCAGAGGGGTTAAGATGCAGAGATTCAAGTCAAGTGAGGAAGATTATTTTCCTTTTTTCCCCAAGAATGGGGACAGATAATGCCATAGAAATATTTATTAACCCTCTGATCAATTAGGAAGGGCAGCAGGTGAGATAGGGTTGGCATCATTAGATAAGACAAAGATACATCCAATTCCGTTTATTTCTCCCTCGTTTTGATTACCATTTTTCTTCCCTGATTAAAGTTAATTCGTTTTAACAATTGACAAGTGGGGCTTTGTATCAGTCTTCTTAGGGAAGTAGATAGGACGTCTGGCATTTTCTTCTCTATATTTTGTTTTTATTGAATAGCCCACTAGTGATTTATCATGAGGAACCATACTGTATCCATCTCCAGAATTTCCTAAGAAATTTCATCCTTGTCCTTTATTCACATTAGCAACTTTATTAAGGATTTCATGTTTTTTCTTCTTCCACATGGTCTCAAGAGAGGAGGGAAATCCTGTCTATTATGCAATGTAGCTCATTGTATAATGGCTCAATGCATATTTCTGAAAAGATAGAGGCCAAGGGAGTTTGGAAGGAAACAAAAAATGGCATTGAAATGTGATGTGTCAGTGGAAAAGGGAAAGGCAGAGAATTACAGAAAAAAAGAGATGTGGGGCAACTATTTTTGCTTTCTACTTCTCATCAGTTATTAATTCTAAGCTTTATAAAGCATTAATAGTGCAATTTTCCTTTTTTGTCTAAGTTTATGGAGTACAAGAGAAGATTTGTTACATGTTTATGTTGTGTAATGATCAAGTCAGGGTACTCAGGGTGTCCATCACTCAAGGACAATACATTTTTGTTAAGTAAAATGGAAACAATTTTTAAAAGACATACAGGATTGGAAATTTTGGAACACATAAACATAAATAAAATGAGTTCCATCTTTTGAGAAAAAAAATCTTTATTCGCTGTAGATGTGATTCAGTTCATTCAATTCAACAAATATTTGTTGAACTTTGCCTGGGTGCTCTTGAGGATTTCAGCATTTCCTTGAAGCACTGAACACGTGACTCACTATCCACAATACCATGTTGTAAGTCAGAAAGATGTATACAGTGCTATGGGTACATAAAGACAAGGATGCTTAATTTTACCTGTTAGGGCCAGAGAAGGGTTTGACATAGAAATACTTCCATATCTGACCTAATACTTTAATAATGAATTGGAATTTCCCAGAAATGAAGAAGGGCTGTTATGGGAATAAGGAAGAGTATGGGCTAATGCAAGAAGAATGGAAGTGTAGGGCATGCTATGGAAACTGTTCAGCTTCTTACGGTCCTGGAATCTAGGAGGTGTGAGAAAAAGAGGACTAGGAGGAGACTGGAAGGTAGCCTATCAGTTAGAATTCTCTAGTTACAAGCAACAGAAACTGATGAAATAGGCCAACCACACACACATACACACACATCTGCAAGCACACACACTTACACATACACACAATTTATTGTAAGAACTTAGCACTACTCAGAATTATAGGAAATACTGAAGAGCCAGGATACAAAAAAGACAGGAAGTGGACCCTGAGAAACTGATGGTGGTCTCTTCAGGCAGCCTCATGGGATGAATTATGTTCCATGAGTTCATTTAAACACTGAAGACCAGTGGGACAGCATCTGACTGGTCCAACTTGGACACCTCTTGGCTTAGAGAGAACAAAAATCCCTTGATAGAGAGTCCTATCAAGCTGTAACAATGGAAGAAAGTTAGAGTTCCCAAATCAACTTGGTTGCTGTTACCCAAATAGTAAGGAACAGTTATTGGTAAGGAAAATATCAAATGTCCATTACAAGTAAGATAGTGCCAATTTATGAAGGGTTCTGTATGTAAGCTGAGACTTTTGAAACATATTGTAGAGGCAGAATCAACAAGACTTGATGGTCCATTGTTTGTTGGGGGAATGACAAGGGAGGAGTCCAAGAAAATGACGGAATTTTGCCTCAGATAAACACGTGGATAATGAAACCTGTAACTGAGATAGGTGTTAGAGGAGGGTGACAAGTCTATTATGAAAAGCTGGACATATATTTAGGGTGAAGATGTATCACTGATATGTAAACATAGTTTTAAGACACATATATATCACATCTACCTACAAATAAGTCTGAAAATTTCCAGAACAATTCCATGCAGTTTTATTAAACATGTGGTAATTCATACATGTCTTATCCAAAAAGTACTGGTCAAGAGCCTCTCTTATTTAGAATACTACCCAAAACAAGAAATGAAGTCAAAAGTACCTCTGCATGTCAAAATGGGTATCATAGAACTCATGCTACGAAAACATTTTAGTCCCAAGAAATCCCCTCAAGATCTCTCAGAGACAGCTAATTTTACTTTAGAATGATTATAATAATTATAAGTAACTACTTAGCTTATAGAAGATTAGGAGCAGCAAATTATAAATGAATGTGAATGTGGGACATGCTGATAACTGCTTAAAATGATAACCTTATATTAAAGAAAGAGAAAATACAAAGTTTTGAAGACTGAAGGGCTCTAAGGCATATGATTCTGAAACTGTATAGCATGAGGAAAGCATTCTTATGCAGATAACGACTCCAAGAGGCCACTGTATTTATCAGGATAGGATAGGTTATATTATATTAAGAAGCAATACCAAAATCCCAGGGACTTAGTACCACAAAAGATAATTTCTTATGCAAAGACTACTTCTGGTGTCAGTGGCTCCTGTGGGTTACTAACCTCCACACGGAAGCTCATTAATTTATACTACTGCATATGTGACACCTGATTCTCAACATATTCATCACTGGATGTCATGGCAGGGGAAAAGTAACACGTGTACTTCTACCACTGGGTAGAACTAAACACAACCCTGTCAGAGTGAAGGCAAATGTAATCCTTTCTCCTGTCAGAAACAAAGTAAAGCTAGAGATGAGTGGGCAAAGGGAGCTTTCCTGCAGTCATTCTTGTGCTATGACCTAGGGTGATGATTTAACTTTACAACAATGCTGGCGTCATCTCAGCAAAGTTGAATCGTGTTTGATTACATTTTACCTTAGAAGAAAGGAAAGAATATAAAGTGTTTATTTCACTTATTTGTGGTAAGATGCAGAAAGCCTTAGTTCATGTAACAGTATCATCATGTGTTTACATAAGGCCTTTTAATGCATTCTACAAAAGTTTATACCAATAATGATGAAAATAGCTTAAAAAATATATATCATATGAATGGGAAGGCTTCCATTACCTAGTGCAGGGGCTGGCAAACTTTTTCTGAAAAGGGTCAAATAGTAAATATTTTTGGCTTTGTGGGCCATACAGTCTCTGTTTCAACTACTCAACTTGCCTAGAGCAGTGTGGAAAGCAGTCACAGAGAGTATGTAAATAAACGAGTGTGGTTGTGTTCCAGTAAAACATGATTTAGAAAAATGTATGGCAGGCTGAATTTGACCCATGGGTCATAGTTTACCATCTCTAATCTACAAAATTCACTTGTGGTCATCTCCGTAGAAACCCTAGGGCTCCCCGGAGAACATTTTGAAAACTATGAAACAGATGATATGCGAATCCTTCCTAAATCTATCATTCTGCTCCAGCCAAAATAGGCTATTTTCTGTTCCTCAAATGCTGTCGTATGTCTGTGCTTTTATCTGCATTCCATGCTTCTAAGTTCTGCTCCTTCTTTGGGGACCAGGTTAACTTCTACTACCTCTTTTAATCTTCCCCTAAAGACTCTGATCACCAATGAGAACTATTTCCTCCAAATTCCAGTCTCCCTGGCTCAGATGTCTCTTTGCCTTATAGAAAAAGATAAGTGCTGTATTTCCTGCTGGGTTTGAAGTTAGGCAGGAACAATGTCTTGGATTTAATTTCATTTCCTAACAAAAAAGAGATGCCCCTTAATCTTCCTTCTAATCACATACAAGTTTCTTGGAGGATCTGGTCATACTCACTCTTTCTATTTCCTTCTCTTCTGTCTACTCACCTTTTTAGTATGATCTGGATCCTACCTTCACCATTACCCTAAGCCTCCTCTTAACACATAGCCAAGGAACTCGTGCTTGACAATTTCCCATTGGCATGTTCTTATGAGAAGTCAACCATTTGCTCTTTCCTTATTCAGATAAGAAAGATTCAGTCTTACAATGATAATGACCACTTCCCTCTGAAACACACTCTTTTACTTCCTTGGTACCACACTCTCTTGAGTGTTTTTTCTTCTTTCATTCATTCCGTCTCAGTCTCCTTGCTTCTGTTACCCTTCTTGTCATTTCAATGTTGGTGCTCTTTCGGGGGTCCTACGTCTTGTCCTTTTATTTTGTACATTTTTCCTGAGCAGTATTATTACCTTTATATCTTCAATCGACTTCCATATCCTGATGACCTCTAAATCTATTTTTCTTGCCTAGTTTCCCTTCTGACTTCCACACCTATAAAATAACTGCTTCTGAGACCTCTCCACTTACATAACTTAGAAGCCTCTCATACTCAATATCTCTAAGGCTAAAACCCAAACCTGCTCTGCATCCTATCTTTTTTGTTTTTGTTTTTGTTTTGGTGAGTGGGGCCACCATCTAATGGTTGCCAATCAGAAACCTAGTAAGCAGGTGTTTTGCCTCTATCCCCCAGCCCCAGATGCCTCAGATCATTGTGTGCCTCTCTTGACTCACTACTCATCTGTTTCTCTCCTGATTTATCCTGTACTACAGCAAGATTCTCCTATTGACATTTTGGGCTGGATAATTCTTTGTTGTAGGGGTTCTCCTGTGCATTGTAGGATGTTTGGCAGCAACTACAAGCCAGTATCACCCACGCTCCACACTTGTAACCAAAAATAAATATTTCTAGGCATTGCCAAATGTCTTCTAAGAGGGCAAAATAGCCCCCAGTTGAGAATCACTATTTTCAAACATCTTTACTCATTGATTATAGCTATATGATAGGTATATGTTAATTCTCTCTTTCCCTTCTCTCCTGTATTAATTACAACTTTTTATTGCATGGAACAGAAACTTAGCTTGAGCTACCTTCAATTGAAGTGGGGGGGATCTTAAGGAACTCAAGAATATGAATTTGGCTGAGTCTCAGGAACAGCCAGGCCAACAACATTGTTGGCCAAACACCAGTTTGGGTCAGATATCTACATCTGAATCAGTCAGCTGTGATTAGTGTCAGAAAGCAGGATCCGGCAGGGGAGTTTCTGCAGGAATCAGGTGGATAGATTGACAAATGGCCAAATTGGAAGACTTTTTAAAAGAAGGTGCCTGGCAGATATATAATAGGTTTCCACCAAAACTTTCCATAAGATAAACCCACAATAAAAGAAATTTAGTTAATAAAGAGTTTGAAAGCAGGATAGCTTCCTCGAGTGGAGAAAACTGTTCTCTTAAGTTGAATATTGGGGCCCAGCCATCAGGCATCAGTTAACAAGAGAAGCACAGAGACCACGGCCACACCACAGCTCAACCCATTCCACAAGATGTGTGGGAAGTGTTAGCGCAGTTCTCACAGGCAAGAAAGCCTTGTCTGCAGTAACTATGTAATTCTGTGATCAAAAACCAGTGTCAACCCCAGCCTCACTCCTTCCATCCGGCTAAGGTGCTGCGGCTGCCTCTGTACATCACACGGTGCCTGATTGTCTACATATTTGCAGCAACTCCACAGTCGCATTTACCCTCAGCTATTTGCAAATTGTTACTCCTCTATTCTGCCACAGGCTAGTTTATCCTTTTAGGAGGGTTGGTGTGGGGAATGCATGCCATTGGACGTGGTCAAAACAGAAGCATCTAGGCTCCATGGTTTGGATACTGACAAAACGGGCCTTTGTCTGGGCAACACATGTGGAGCTTTTCGTCTGCTGGGGAGGAGGGAGTACAGAAAACTACAACACCACACATACTTTCTGCCCTAGGAAGGCTTCTTTTGTTTGTTTGTTTTAAACCTGAAGTCCTTTTTGGGAAAAGTGCACATGAATTCTGGTGGCCTGGCCTGAAATATCCCTTTCCCAGATTCTGGCATGCTGCCTTTCGGAATCTCCCTAGATACCGTTTTAAATGATCATTAGCACAGTATCATTGGTTATTTCAGTTGCTGCAGAGGGCATCTCATGGAGGAGGCACTGTGGAAAAGTTGAAATGTGACTGGACTCATGTTAACCATCTAGACTTCTCCCTCTGGTCATGGTGGCTTCTTATAATGGCGGGGGTAAAGGGGTAGGGGATAAGGGGACCCAGGTAGTGGCAACAGAAAGATTTGAGAAAAGGATTTTGGTGTTTCAGTAACATTTTTATTCTCAGCCTAAACAAAGATCAAGCTGCATAACACCTCCGTAGGCAACTCCCACCCAGCTGACTCAGGAAGAGCTCAGCTCCCAGGGCTTTGACAAGAGGCTCCAAACTGCTTCCTACTCCACTCTGCATGTATCTAATCTCCCTCCAGTGCAGCTACTGCTGTCTAACTTATTCTCAACTGCTCACATTCTATTAAGTATTTGCCTCACTGTCAGGAAGTCCTCCTCAACACGCTTCTTGCACCTCTCTCCTACAGAAACCACAGAGGGCTCTGTAGCTATCTTGCCCTCTTCTCTCCCATTTGCCACTTGGATTTGGCTTCACCCACTCAGGTACTGAGTGTCTTCTCTGTACCAAGTGCTATAGTAGGGACCAGGCACACAATGATGAAACAGACAAATTGGAAGAATTGTTCCAATGGAGAGTGATGACGAAGAAAGACAATAAAGAAGTAAATAAATTAACTTTTTTGGGTGCAATATGCACAATGAAGGAAATAAAGAGGATACTAAGCTATAGAGCCATGGGAGATATTTTAGTAGCATGGCCAAAAAGGAGAAGGAACCAGAGATATTAATTTCCCTTCCAAAATATATTTATCTCTTGCACTTCACCATTCTAAATAAATCAAGATTTAGGAAATGGTTATTTTGCTACTAGACTGTCTAGCTGGCAGATTGTGCATGAACCACCCCTCAAATGCTTGAACATAACAATCTAAGCATAAAACTTAAGCCACATCTCAGCCATTTTGTTCCAATGCTGCTGACATCCTCTTGCATCTTAATGGTGACACACTCCAAGTGACTTGTTTTCTAGTCCTGTCCTGGACTCTAATTGGCTTTAGGAAGTTCAGATAACCCCTCAGCCTTCTTTTGTCTTAATTTCTTAGTTTGTAAAATGAGGAAATTAAACTACATATTTTATTAGGATTTTTTTCTAGTCACAAATGCTATAATTGAGATATTTCCCTCACAAGTTGAGGGTAACTCCAAGGAAAGAGCACCAGGGATAAAAACACAGTGAGGAGAAATGAAGAGATGGCAGTGCATTCATTAAAACACAATTTTGTTTCCCAGAGAAGCTACAAGCATGAAAATTTGGGACAGCAAAGCATGTCAGGCCACCTAATTTAACTGGTTTATCAACTACATTTTGATATAATATTGTTTTAGTCTAGTGCATGTCTTTTTAAGAGGCCAAGGGATTGTTCATAAATCTGTGAAGAAATTCTATTTCTATGCAAAACAGTATTATTTAATAATATATACAGTCATAAATTGCCAAAGCACTTGAATTTCTCTAAGTGCCTCTAGTGTAGGTTTCTTGGAGTGTGAGAGAGGATTATTATGAACCTTTGCAAATAACTCCTTGGGTCCCAAAGTCAGCAAAGGGAGCTTCATGACAGGGGCATTCATACAGGCCATCATGGTCTTAGCACATAATTTACATATGATACCAGGGCTCTACCTCACTTAATTGTCTTTGTATCTTAATGTCTTTTGATCAATAAATGCTTTATGGTTGAATGAAAGATTGAATCCCAGGTGGCACTCAGTTGGAGCTCTATTTTACATTGCAGAGACAAGACCAATTTGGGGGCATAGATAGAAAATTGGGCTGAGAATTTATTTTAATTTTTTCTACTTTGTACAGATAATGTAACTTTTTCAAAAGCTCCAGGACCTTTTAAAAGATTTTAAAAGAATGATGTAGCAGACATCATTTTCCAAATTTATTCATGGGTTTAGTGATTTATTTAGTGTGTGTGTGTGTTTGTGTGATCTTGCATTTTTAGTGCCATGTGATACAACTTTTTGGGCAATAATATTTTAGATGTTATTTGATTGGGTCAGTTTCTGATAACTGGCTTCCATCTTGGAGTCTCTAGCTTTTAACTTAATACTTACATCAAAGTTGTGTCACTTCTGATTGACCTTTTTTCCCCAGTTATGATCGACCAATAACAATTGTATATATTTAAGGTATGCATATATACATCCATCTGCACACATAGTAGTCTTTTTTGTTGTGTGGTGAGAACACTTGAGATTTCTCTTAGTAAATTTCACATATGCAATATATTATTATTAACTGTAGTCACCATGCATTTGATCTAGAGTTAGGAGGCATGGATTTGAATGTTGACTCTACCACCACTGAACTACTGAGTGTGCCCTTGGGAAAGTTATTTAACCTTTAAATACTTCAGATTCTCCATCTGTAAAATGGGTATAATAATGATAACTACCTCTTCATTATTATAAAGATGTAATGAGTTAATGTTTGCAGATCTGTTACAAGAATGTCTACACATAACAAACACTATGTTTGCTATAATTCCTATTATTGTTACGGAAAGTATGATGATGTGCATTGATACACACAAAATTCATGAAATGAGATTCATTTAGAGAGGAAGGGAGGCAAACAGGACAGGGGAGTGTAACAGAGGTTTTCAATGTCTGTGTAATATTTTACTTTCTAAAGAAAGAGAAAAGGTCTATAGCCTCTGTTAAAACATATTAGTGTTTACTAATTTTTTTTTTTTTAGATAGAATTTCACTCTGTCGCCCAGGCTGGAGTGCAGTCGTGTGATCTCCACTCACTGCAAGCTCCGCCGCCTCCTGGGTTCACACCATTCTCCTGCCTCAGCCTCCCTAGAAGCTGGGGCTACAGGCGCCCGCCACCACCCCTGGCTAATTTTTTGTATTTTTAGTAGAGACAGGGTTTCACCGTGTTCGCCAGGATGGTCTCGATCTCCTGACCTCATGATCTGCCCCCTTCAGCCTCCCAAAGTGCTGGGATTACAGGCGTGAGCCACCGTGCCCGGCAGTGTTTATGAATTTTAAATGTCAAGCTCACTAATATATTCATGTATATATTCTAAACTTACCAGTTAAACTCTATTTTTTAATTGAAAAGTCATGCACAAACTTCAAAAAAAACAACAAAAGCAAGAAAAGAAAAAACCTCAGAATCACAATGTAGGCTCTCTTATTAGAGAAATGGAAGGTAATTAGTGGTAGCAATGCCATTGGTAATAATGTTCAAGGGAAAAACAATCTTTGTATTGTTAAAAAATTTTAGAATCATAAAAATTTCATCAATACATTTGCAGTGAATGCTTTTTCCCCCTTACTAAGTCCTCTTACCCCCTTATACTGGGGACTGCATGTATTGGAGATTGCTACTTGTCTCCCAGAAATCTTTTTACATAGTAATAGAAGTTTTAGTTGGGCACAAGTCCATCAATAAAGACTATATTTACCTGACCCTCTTGTGGCCAGATGTGTCAAGTGACTCAGTTATAGTGAACTGAATGTGAGCAGAAGTTATATGTGTGACTTTTTATATCCTGCCCTTAAAGAGAAGAAACACATCCTTCATTCCCTTTATCCCCCTTCCTACTTAAGGGGATGTGACTGTGATGAACGGAGCTGCAGCAGCCATTTTAACAGAAGAGATAGACTTTTGTATCAATAACGGCAGAGCAATAAGATAAATGAATTCTGGGTTCCTGATGCCTTCAAGGAAAAGAAGTGCTATCTTCCTTGAACTTATATGTGAAAGAGAAATGGGCTTATTATTTAAGCCATGTTTATTTTTTGGAAACTGAAGTGGTATCCTAGCTAATATAAGCACTCCATTTAACTCCAGCACAACTAACATGTTCAGCTACTTGAGCCAATAAATTTCCTTTTTGTTACTTAAGACCATACATGTTTGTTTTTGACATTTTCCATGAAAAATTCCTGTATAATGCAGAGCTGATATGATGTAACATCTGGAGTCAGCATCCCTCGTTTTAAGATAATTTCTTCTTATTATCTATTTTGGTGTAACCACAATCCCCCATCAACTCATTCTCCCCATGCTGATTTTAGTAGCCTAAAACAACAACTTCTTCTTACCTCTAATATTTCTGTGGGTTCAAGATAGTTCTCACTTGGTTCTTTCCATGTGTTACAGACGTCACCTGGGGCTAGAGCCATCGGAAGACCCAACAAGACTGGACATCCTAATTGGGTCTTTTCTCACAAGTTGGTGACTTCTTTTCTCAACAGGTCAGACCTGTTGTATAAAGCTGATTTCCTCCAGAGTAAGCACATTGTCTACCAAGGTGGAAACTGCAAGACTTCTGACCCAGCCTCCTAAGACATACAGCATTCCTTGCACTGTGTTTTACTGGCTTCAAGCAAATCAAAATCCCAACCCAGATTCAAGGGGAAAGGATCTCATGAACGCATGGATATTGAAAGGTGTGGTTCATTGTGGGACGTCTTTAAACACTGGCTGCTACAAATTTTCTTTTTTCCATTTTTCTTCTCAGGAAAAGTCCAGTTCCTTTTTGTGATCTGAATCAGTAGAATAACTCATCATTACTCTGAGTTGTGAGGCAAGATTTAGACACAAGTGGTTGAAAGAGCTTCTGTGATTTGTATGCTTCCAATTGTAGCCCTCTCTTTATGTGGGGGTTATGGCCTTCCAGCTCCCCCATCATGCAAGGTTGCTTTTCTGCTAAATCTTTTGTCATCTCTGGAACAGAACATAACACATTCTGAACCAAGGTCTAGATATAATGTAAGCTTCTCTGAGGGTGTGCTAGGTATTTCTTTATAACCCCACCCTTGTAGATTTTAACATTGTTGTTTTTAGAAAAAAAAAAAAAATTCCAGCTAGTAGATTATAAATCTCCTGGCACAGTTGAAAAAAAAAATGTCCTTGGTCATAGAAAAAGAACTGGCTGGATTCTATGCTAATCAGAGCAGACATCATTCTCTGTGGGGGGAAAACTCTCCCAATGAACCACTTTGAGGTGAAAGCTATTTGAATGATTTTTCTGAATGACGCAAGGTTCAGCTCGGGAGAGGCAGATCAAATCTGGCAAAAGAGACTAAGATGTTGAAAAAGACTAAAATGTCCAGCTGGGATTCCTGCTAGTCACAGGTTGGCAATAGAAACTTTGAGAAAATATGGTCTTTTTGAAGTACAAGTTCTCCAGGGAAAGTAAAGCCATTCAAATTGAGACAGTGAATAAAAGAAATAGTCCCCATAATTAACACATGGAGGTGTTAACTAGAACTTGATAATAGAATTGTTGTAAGTCTTTGGTCTCCTATTTAGTTTGAATATTTCATACTAGAGGCCAAGCATGCCTGGAAGTTCACCACTGATAGATTACAGTTTGGGGGCTTATTTGCTTCCAAAGCACTTAATAAGGTAGTCACCAATCTCCTAATAAAACTATAATTTACCCAACGTGAATCCCTATCTTTAAGGGGCTCAGGAAGGCCACCTTGGTGTTGGATTTCAAGGGGCATGCTGGGTCAGGTATTCTACTAAGGTATTACAGGGCTAGGGAAGTTATCTGGGGTACTTCTGAAGTAGATTCCATGAAGAAATTCAAAAGACAGATTCCCAGAGGCATCAGAGGCAAACATCTAGTCCAATAGGGCTAAAAACAAGAATAAAAGAATATGTGGATTGGACTATGTATCAATCTATATCAGGCTTGTAATGATAATAATAAAAATTACACAGAGAAAGGCCTCTGGAAGACTAGTTGGGGAAATAATCTCAAGGAGAGATTGGATGTCACTTTCAAGGTTAAAAAACCAAGAGGGTATTGCAGATATTAAATAGGAGAGAAAACAAAAATCATGGCAACTGCCAATAAAATGAATAAGATTTCATTTGGTTGAAAGAAAACAATAAACAAGAAATTCTTTGTGAAGCTATTCCTGACATGAACCTTAGAGAATTCTAGAAACTGAGCACTCAGTAGAAAATGTAATTCCTTGCTTGAATGTCTGCTTTTCCCTTTAAAATTTGAGTTCCAAGAGGACTAGGTCTAGGTCTATTTCTCTGGAAGATCAGAGTCTGGTACTTCATAGGTTCTTACTAAATGTAGAGGAACAAATGGATAAAGGAGGCAGGCCAGCTAACAAGGTTCCTCTGAGACTAAATTAGGAAAGAGCGTCTAGTGCTAGTGGATGAGAGTGGTGTGAGTGGCATGCAATAGCTGAGATGGTTCTTCAATACTCATGGTTGGCCGGGCGCGGTGGCTCAAGCCTGTAATCCCAGCACTTTGGGAGGCCGAGACGGGCGGATCACGAGGTCAGGAGATCGAGACCATCCTGGCGAACACGGTGAAACCCCGTCTCTACTAAAAAATACAAAAACTAGCCGGGCGAGGTGGCGGGCACCTGTAGTCCCAGCTACTTGGGAGGCTGAGGCGGGAGAATGGCGTAAACCCGGGAGGCGGAGCTTGCAGTGAGCTGAGATCCAGCCACTGCACTCCAGCCTGGGCGACAGAGCGAGACTCCGCCTCAAAAAAAAAAAAAAAAAAAAATACTCATGGTTGTGTGTAACATAGATGGTATTGTTTAAAGTATGGGTTACCTAGGAATTTTATTCCATTTAATATTTAATAGGCTTTTCTGGAGAGAATATTGGTCCTGAATTTCAGTATTCCCAGGAGTGCCTGGAAAATGGTGGTATGCCACCAACAAGTGTAGTAAAATTAATCACCTGGGAGAATACATTTAAAATTGCAGGGTAATAGGTCCTACACGTAAAACCAATCCTGGTTAATTACGGCTTCATGTTTCTAGGATGAGCAAGTCTAATGACATTGTTTTTGTCCCCCAGTCAAGGCATATTTATTATATGTCTAACCTGTCTCAGCTGCAGAGATCAATAGTTGGCAGATGTGTGGCCATACTTGGCTCCTGCATTCATGCTGGATGTAGATACATTCATGTTACAAGAAGTCATGACTCTTTTCTCTTGAGAGCTCAGAAAAGTTCACATAATCCCCCTCACTGTGCAGTTTTTGGAGCAGCAACTATGGGCCAATCAGAATGGGGACTCTGGATGTCCCAAGCATAAAATCTGAACTTCTCCACAGGAGATAAAGAATGGCATTCAAGCTTCTCCACAATTTTGCATTTGCTTCACCAACCTTATCTTTCTCCTTGGCCTGACCCTCACACTCATCTAATGCTAAAGACCACCTGCAGACTCTAACCTAGCAGGGTGTTTGCCTTTCATCTCTGTCTGCTTGGTGAGAACCTATGTTTTCTTCAGGGCACAACTACTTTGCACCACTTCATCTGAATTTTTTATTCCACACCGTTTCCTTTTCTCCGTTCCCATACCCCAGGGCAGAATTGATATTTCCTCTTCATGCTTCTACTCTACTTCTGTGAAAGACTCTAGAGTATGTCACTTGTTTCCCTATCTATTCTCCCAGTAGCAGTGAGCACCAAGGCAGCTACTACCACATATTGTACATGGAGAGATGCACACAAATACACATGTATGTACATAGTTATAGATGTATATGTATATACAAGTGTAAATATAAATATTTATAATAAATACTTATAAATCTATCCTTAATAGAAAATATTTATTACAAATATTTAATACATATTAAATATGTCTATATAAGAGAAAATATTATTATAAATATTTATCTCCATTTTTCTCAGGCTGTCTTCCCCCCTTGTGATAAATATACACTAATTTAAGGTGTTAATTTTAATTCTCCTTTCTTTAACCCAAGAAATAATGATAATGCCTCTCTATAAAATAGGTCGCTAAGACTATTTGTTGAAAAATATGAGCAAACACCCTCAAAATGCTATAGAAATAAATAGATATTCATGAATTTGGGTGTACATGTGTTCATGAGAAAGTAAGCTCCTAAAAATAGTTGAAGGTGATCCAAGTAGCAAAATCCAGCTTTTTTGGGAGAATATTCACAAATAGCCTGACAGTCTTAAAGTGGATGGCAGGTTACTAAGAACTGAAACTATGAGAAGACTCCTGGTCTAATCTGTAGGTATTCAAGGATGATGTAGCCTGGTAAGGCCCCACACTAAGAGAAGAGCGGATGGTGCAAAAGTTTAGACAAACATCACGTTTTTGTGACAAAAGTCCATATTTGGCTTGAAAATGCTATTAACACAAATATTCCCTATATGTGGGATTTGACCAGATAATGAAGAGTGGACTCTACATAATCCAAGTGAGGGTGAATGGTGTGTTGTGTCAATACCATTTTAAACTCCCATGCACTCACTAATGGTGGTACTTGATCATTGACCCTCCTGGGTCTCAGGATAAGTGCCCTATATTTAACACATGGAGGCCATGAAGGCAACCTGACTTGCTGGTGATACAGGTGACTAAGAAGCAGAGATCCTCAATCCAGTCTCTCTCTTATTTAATCAGATCGTTTTTATAGCCAAAGGTGATTATTTGAACTGGATCTGGGTAAGCAAGACACCTATGGGTCAGTTAAGCAGTTGTACTCACCTGCGCCAGAGTTGATCTGAACAAAGGTTCTGGAAGGTGTAGAGGGAAGGTAAACCCTCTAGAAAGAAGCTATGGAAGGCTAGAGGCCCTATTAGGGACTGAGGTTCTGACAGTGAGTGGAAACCATGAAGCTAAGCTCACAGCCAACCTTCATGTTGGTAATTCATGTTGATAATCTAAATGATCAAATGAAAATTGCATGATCCTCTTCACCAACTGGGTGGTGTGAAGTCACTTCTTTTTCTTTTTTAATATTCAGATATCACAGAATTATTCTGAGATTTCCCTCCATCTATTGTCCAAGATTTCTACTAACTTGGTCCAAAGAGTCCAGTCCTATTTCTAAACTTCAGGAAAATAGAAAACTAGAAAAATGATTCGTCTGGTCATGGCCTCATGGTGTGGATGTTGAAAAATGTTTTTCATGGTTTGACACATCCTGGTACCCTTGTTCAGTGTTGCCATTGGTGGTCCAGATCTTCTACAGGCTGTAGTCACTCTTCAAGAGTAAATTTCTTCATTGCCTCTAGTGTTATGTTCTGTCCAGAGTATTCCCTTTTGAGGCTCCCAAGGTTGCAGTTCTCCAGGTGAGATTTTCTTCTACTTACAGCATTCCCCTGAGCTAGGAAACCTGAGTAGTCAGAAGGGAATTGCAACCTTAATCGTGTGCGTTTCTAAAACCAACCTTCTAGATTACCCTCAGTTACCATCTTTTTACATTTAATAAAACTTAGTTCCACAGAATTGAAGAATTTGCCCGTCCACTAAGTGGCTGAGCCATGGCAAATTTGGGGGCCTACCTCTCAATCAGACCAGTGACTGTTCTCTCCTCCTGCTACCACCTAGGCTTCCCGCAGTTCTCTGTGGCATGCACATTTTTAGGGAAACAGTGATCTCCAGCTGGGCTTAGTGCACAGCACCCTGTCATGATACCTTCATCTGACTTCTGTTTGCCTCTGCAGAACCAGGCTTGCTGGGGGTAGTAGACAAAGAACAGAAAATGAATAATTTATATTTGACTCTCTCACAGAGGCTTCCCACTGGATTGCTTTCTAGGAAAAATATTCCTGGCTTGCTGTCTCAGTGTGAGAGCATGTGCCAAGCCCAGCCCATTGTCCCCCTCTTCACACTGACTGAGATATTAACCAGACAGAAATATCAGGCTGCTGGGTTTGATTATTGCCTCTTTATTTCGGTCCCTGGGAAGAGGGAATGCTTTGTATCACTCATGGGTAAAACCTCATTTTTCTGAGTGTTGAGTTGTTGTTGAAATGGCCCAGATGCCAGATAAGGCAATAGTGGTGACTCTAACAAGACCACCAGAATTCTTACTTGATATTATTGATGAGTTTCCTTTCTGAGCTTGGCTGTGAGGTATTTGTATTCATTTTCCTTGCATGCCAATTTCCATTTGTCTGAATTATGTACTGAGAGTTGAGACAGACCTTAGAGGCTTATTTATTCCATTTTATTCCTTCCTATTATTCTAAACAGGTTAATCAAGATGTCCCTGCTCTTTCCTAAGAGAAACCATGTTTCCTACAGACCATGTAGAAGGGCAAGCCCTGGAATGCTATATTGTTACCACAGGACCCAGGATCCTACCCTGGTCACATGTTGGCATCAGATGTGAGGATCTGACTTCAGGCACACCTTAAGCTACCCAGTGATCTATGATGTAGCTTAGTGCTAAAAGTTCAACCAATGACTCTTATGGGATAATCAGTTACCTTTCTGTACTACACTTCTTAGTACTGTAGAACAAATCATATTGTGAACAGTGGGATCATAGAGAAGGACCATAACAGACATGAGTGAGCAAAGTTGTGAGTAATTTAAAACTATGAAGCAGCAGAAATTACCGATAAATTGATAATGGGGTTGAAAAAGAAGTCAAGTAGTAATAGGAAAAGCAAGAGACAGAAAGAGAAACAGGAAGAGAGGGTAGCATAGTGCTTAGCCACATTAATGAGAGCCTGCCTGTGACTAAAATCCCTAAACTTGTGCTGTTGAGGTCCAGAGCTTCAAGAAATACAGAATAACTTTATGTTCCAGTTTCTTTAGGTATGGTCATATTGCAATTTCTTTTCTTTTCCTTTTTTGGGACAGCGTCTCACCCAGGCTAGAGAGCAGTGGCACGATCTTGGCTCACTGCAGTCTCCGCCTCCCATGTTCAAGCAATTCTCCTGCCTCAGCCTCCCAAGCAGCTGGGACTACAGACATGCACCACCACACCTGGGTAATTTTTATAATTTTTTTAGTAGAGATGGGGTTTCACCCTGTTGGCCAGGCTAGTTTCGAACTCCTGACTTCAGTTGATCCACCCTCTTGGCCTCCCAAAGTGCTGGGCATATTGCAATTTCTTTTCTCGAATATCTGGCAAATTATTTGTTGTAAGGATAACTGTATTGCCACAACTGTCCTTACAACAAACATGAGTTAGCCTGAGTGGAACTCTGTCTTGCAGCTAACTAAAATAGCCTTCTTCATTTCCTACCTTATCCAATATAAGGATTCCCCTTATAGCATCCCTGGAAAAAATCTATACACTGTCATTTAAAGACCCAAAGATTGGGTGTTTTATATTATAAGAACGCTCATTTCATTTTAAATAATTTTATAGAGTCAATCTTGAGGCCATGATCAACTTATCCAGCCCCTCCATTGTTTTTAGTGTTCATCTTGGGCCATTCGTTATCCTTGAATTCTTCTTCAATATTTATTTGTTTTTTAACTTAAAATTTTTCTGTATGGAATTTTTTGAGCATTAAGTTCAAGTTGCTGCTAGCCTTTAATTTTCCTTTCCATTTTAGAATGCATCCCCTGGAAACTGATTCTATATAGTTATGGTTCTTACATGTTAGTGGTCTCTGTTGACCACATACTAACACCAGATCCTAAGTTCTCTTTTCAAAGTTGTTTTATCCTTTACCTATCTATTATCATGGCCAAACTCTCTTATACCCCAGCTATAAAACTTTATTTTATATTTTATTTTGTTATTTTAGACATATGTCCATGATCTTAAAATTTTAGTCAGATAAAGAATAGAATCGACCATCTGGAAGAATCTGGACTGTCTAGTTATTAAGTAAGCTGTAAATCCTAAGGAGATACCTTGTGAAGGAGTAAATTTCCTCTTATCTTGGTAAAAATGTTGACCATGCTGTTTTTATGAATTCAAGCTCTGTTTATATCTTAAAGCTATGAACCTAAAGACCACTCACAGAGATGGTGATTATAAGTCTATGCCTACCATAACCTCGTGCCTTTAAATTAGACAATTTATCACCCCATCACTCAGATAGTAGTCAACAGAAGACCAATATTAGGTGAGTCTGTGGCCTCAATTATGGTGATTATCTCACCTCTCTTGCATGGTTTCTGTCTGTATTGTTTGTATCTACTAAATTTCAGTGTTATCTTCCTCCATAGCCTCTTGTCTTTATCTCCAATTTTTTTATGTCTCAAATGTGCCAGCAGATTTGATGTCCCCGCTTTTGATGCTTGGGATGCCTGGGAACATCTTTTGCATTCTTTGACTTGCTTTGCTCCTGGATGCTCAGGGTAACCACCTGGCATTCATTCACCTCCCCTTTCTCCAGAAAACACAAAAAACATGAAGCAGTAAGCAACAGTGGCAACTTGAAGAAAGGTCAATATGCTATTATTGCCATTTTACAAATGATCTTCTAATTTTTGGGAGGTTCCTAGGAGCCATAAGTGACTCGGAACAGAATGGAGTTTTGGTGTTGATATTTTTTTGACTTGTGAAAAGCTTAAATTCCATTAGCTCCTAGGAATCATAAAGCAACATGGCACTTGACAAGGGAGGCCACATGGTTAAGGTGCAGACTGAGTATGAAAACAACAGGGAGTTGTATTTGGCAGGCATTCTTACTACTACTATAAGAATGTAAACTCGTACTTTGAAAACTCTAGTTTTTTGCTTATTTATCATTGTATATGTGTGTGTGTGTGCGCGTGTGTGAGTGTATTTGCTTTTGTAATGTTGTTATAAAATTACAGCCATGATCAGTTGAACTAAGAATAAAGGAAAGAGTTGTTGCTATTTTGTTTTATCTATTCATTCTTTAAATAAATATTTATTGAGTGCCTACTATATGTCATGACTATGTCAGATGCTAGTGTTAACAGAATGAATAAGACAGATAGAAGCCCTGCCCTTGTGGAATTTTCAGTCCACAAATGTTTTGTAGGACAAGTTGAGGAAGAAGGACAGACACCCAAAAGAGTAATGTAAAAGTGACCCAATCCAAAGAGAGAAGTGACAATTTATGGACTAAAAACTAAGAGATCTTTGTATGGTTCCCGTTGTTTTTTTTTTTTTTTTTTTTTTTTTTTTTTTTTTTTTTTTTTCTGTAAGAGTTGTCTCTCCGAAGAGCCCTAGTATTTGGGCCCTGAGAAGATTTTATTCCAAGTCATACTCTTATATTCTTGAACTTTGCCTGCTTTGCATACAAAAGGTTTTGTAGTAATCCTGATATAGATTCCATCCAGCTTGCCTGTAATCTCTTTTCCTATCTTGAGGTCCATCTTCATCAGCCTCAAACAGTGATAAATGATGTGGCCTTAGAGTATTCTCTTATTTGTAACTAGCCTTACTTTACAAGTTCCTCTTTCTGAAGAACATAACCAGCAATGTGGCAATAAATGTTTAATCATCAGCTCTATCAAAAAAGTGTGTGTATATTTGGATATAAATATGTACATGTTTATAAGTTTATTAAACATTTTACTAACATAAGTATGTGCACTATACATAATAGAATATGCAATACTCTTTATTGTAAATGACGTTTAGTCGACTAACTCTAACAAAGTGCTTTCGTCGATTTTTGCTGAACCCTTTTATCCTCACCCGACCTATTGTTATTGATGAATGAGTATAGTTCCAACATGAATATTGCTTGGTATTGTCATCTACATTAACTATTAAGATGAAAGTGAAAAAATGAAAACATGCTAGAATTCTACTCATTTGTCAGTGTTGTGTGTAGCTTATTTGCTGAATTAGATAAAAATTTGAGAATACTGGAAGATTATTTCCTCATACAGTTACAGACATGACATGTTTTTAAAGTATAATCTCCATTATTAACATTTTCTTCATCGTATTCTTAAGTACATATACTCAACAAAGCAATACAGCAAACACTGATTTGTAGCATTTGCCATTTTCTGTGTTGTAGATACTCCCACTGTGACTGATTTTAAGCTACCAACACAACGTTACTGAATGCAGAATTGGAAAGGGATGTGCCTTAGTGTACCATTATATAGTATTTCCATCTTACAGATACAATAGATATAAATAACCTTAAGAGCATGTATTTATTGAAGAGTATTTATTTATGTTGTTTTTATTGTTTCTTGTTAAACTATGAATCTATATAATAAAATTTTTGTTAATGGCTGTGTTTAACAATCGGCTCACCAATACCTGGAAATGTAATGACAGCTCTCGTAAGCAGTACAAGCTGGCTCCAGCTGACTAGTGCAAGTAGCCCTTTGGTTTTAGTGATGCTCCTGGCTCTTAATTCTGGTGAGCAGAATGAATAAGAGGACTACAGTCAGGGGTAAGGCTTTGCAACCATATATTATTGTTTCATATCTTTATTCCGCTATTGAGATATTAAGGTTTTAGAATTCCAATTTGTAAGCTATTCGTAATTCTAATTTGAAGGCTATGTAGAGAGAATTTGGATGTGCTTTCTTGATAATAAGCTTTTCACCTTGCAACAGTTTCAGAAAGAAGGAAAAGACAGTGGATTCAATTTGCACACTCCTACCCCCCTGCTGCATAGATCTTGGCTCCTGAGGAGATCTTTGAAGCCTTGTCCCTTTAATGGGACAAAAAAGGAGTCATAGCATATGGGGAGGGCAGGGTTTACCTGATCAAGAAGGTAACATTTGGGAGGAAGAAGAGAGAGAAGGAATAAGGTATTATTTTCTAATATTAGAAATGTTATGTTTTAATAATTTCGATCTACTTGAAAATGCATGACTAAGGAATGCACTAATAATCAGGTAGTTCTGGGGAGGAAGTGTCACATTATTGATATAATTGTAACCCTGATGTCACTAAAGTTACCTCCTGCTCTGAACTTTAGAAGAATTTGTTTAGTCTCCCTAACTCATATCCATGTGGAAAATTGCTCCAGAAGGAATGCAGTCTTGCTGACACTTGGATGTTAACCCAATGAAACCCATTTTGGACTTCTGACCTCCAGAACTACAGGACGATAAAAGTGTTTTAAGCTGCTGAATTTGTGGTAATTTGTTACAGCCCATAGGAAACAAATACACCTTCTGGTCCCTCTGCAGGGACTTTATGTGTAGGCTCCCCATGAACACAAAAGGCAGTAGGAGACTGTCAATGGGGCCACTTCCCAATTGTTCCTATTGTTGGGGGCACATTCAGTGTCCCTGCAAAGGGATTCTGTCTCCATCTCTGGGTTTGGTGACTTCAGCTGACTTTTCCTCTCTGATTTCCCATATATCCAATGGGAGGGGTAGCTTTTCTTGGCACCTAGGCATAGTATCCCCCCAAGTCACTGAAGCGGCCAGCAGGATCACGTCCCATCCTCCCCAGAGGTACCCGAGCAAAAGCCTGGCAGTGGAGGGAGTTTCTTCAAAGCCGCAGCTCAGGCTGCTCAACGCTGCCTGTGTGACAGTTCCAGTAGAGGGGTGTATCACACAGCCATTATCCAGTCACATCTTAAGTGCAGCCCGCTGGGCTCAAATACCACTTTGGGAAGCAACAAATAATTTTCTGTTATTGGCGAGGGTCGCTGCAAGTTTCCTCCTGATTTTTGGCACTTGTTTCCACAGCCCATTGCTGTTACAAAATGAAAACCCAGCATTAAATGTTTAATTCCGAAATATATTTTCTCAAGAGGTGTTCATTTGAGCTCCCTGGATTTTGAACTTTTTTTTTTCACCCTTGGCTACAAGCTCTCTCAGCCCTAGGCACCCCTGCTGCAGGCCACTGAAGGATGAAGAATGAAATGATTGCTTTCAAGAGTGGGTAATCACTGGTCTCAAGCACTCTGTCAAATAGCATCATCAGCAGAAGGCAAGTGGGGAAGCTGTCTTCACTTCTCTAATGGCTGGAGGCTGTGGCTACTACTTGTGGTCAGGAGCCCTAGCATTTTCCTGCATACTGGGTAGGTGTTACCACTTAAGCAATTTATAGCCAACTCATTTATGCCTATTTGGGGATTGAAAAGCATATTTTGGTAACATTCATATCATGGTTGCAACTGCAGTTCTTTTACTTCCTAGCTGTACATCTTAGGCAAGATACTCTTAGGAGCGTCTGAGTTCTTGTCTGTTATATGGGGGTTATATCTTTCTTGTAGGGTTCTTCTGAAGATCACAGGTGGTGTGTGATGTAAAGTGCCTAGCACAGTACTTGGCACAGAACTGAGTAGTTGCTCAGGAAATCCTAATTCTCGTTATTAGTAAATATTAAAACAAATTGTATTTACAGTTTCCTCTTCCACTGTGTATTAGTTCATTAGCTCCACTTATCAGATGAGGAAGGTAAAGCCCAGATGTTTTAGTGACTTGGTTAGTAGATAATGTGCCACTGACCAGAGCCAGTTTGTCTGGCTCAGGGCTACATGCAAAGTGTGGCTCAGCATCATCTGGGAGCTTGCTAGAAATGCAAATTTCTTGGTCCTGCCTACGGAGTCAGCATCATCTCTCAGGATGAAACCCAGGAATCTGCTGTAGCAATTTCTCCAGGTAATTTATGGGCACACCAAACTTCAAGTAGCACTGTTTGAACTGTGATTCAGAGAGCTCTCATCAATATAGCATACTGCCATCTCAGCCCCAACTTGAAACAAAGACATCCTTCCTTCTGGACAATAGGATAAGGCTGACCACTGTGGGACGCAATCCGGATCAGCCTCTCTCCTCTTCTTCCCTTTTTCCTGCCCCTAAAGAGCCATACTCCAGTGAACGTGAAAAAAAATGCCGCTAACCAGTCCCAAACCAGGAACTGTATTTTTTAATAGAAAAAAGCACGAATAGGAATTTCATTGCTTGATTTAATACCAAAAAAGAGAGACATGCTGCAGCAATGCATTGGGCATAATGGGAGGTATTATGCACTTTGAGCTCACTACATGTTGCCTGGCATTTGACAAGACAACAGAAGACAGCCACCATATCTGGTGGGTGGCAATGGCAGGAAAAACTGTTGACTTACGGGCCTGATGTCGGATATTTAGACGACTAATTGATGTTCATAGCTCCATCTGCTTATTTCATCAAACCTCAGAGACTTCGTTTGGCCTCGACATTAAGACCAGTAAGTTTGGAGGCTTATAATACTGACCAAGCCTGAGCTGTAAGCCAGGCAGACTTGGATTTGAATCCATTTTTTTTTTTTTTTTTTTTTTTTTTTTTTCTGCAGCTAGCTACATGATCCCGGACCCAGGGTTTATTTTTGAGTCTCAATGTCTTCATCTCTTTAAAGGAGGGATCTGCAGACATTCTCTGTGAAGTTCCAGATTGTAAATATTTTTGGCTTTGTGGGCCATATAGCCTGTGTCTCAACTAATCAACTCTGCCATTGTAGCATGAGCATAGCCATGGGCAATATGTCAATAAATGGTATGGCTGTGTGCTAATGAAATGTTACTTATAAACAGGCAGTGGGCTGGATTTGCACTGCAATTGGTAGTTTTCTAAGGTAGTTTTCACAGTTCTAAGGTACTGAAACCCTGTTCTAAGAGGAGGTGCTAATAGTGTTTCTTTTTAGGTTTATTATGAAGATTAATGTGACAACATAATGTGTACACCTAGTACCTAGTGTAAAGTAGTTACTAAACAATTGGTATTATTATTTTTATAAGCTATATCTAAATGGCATATTAATATATATTTAAAAATACAGAGTGAGATGGTAGGAATGACAATTTGAGTAAAAACAAGATTCTACATCTTGTTTTTAATGAACTATTACTCCATATTAAGAGCTAGAGGATATATATGTATATAGAACGAAACAATAATGATATAATAACAGTGATGGTGATAATAATAACAGCAATAGCACATATTAAGTACTTGCTCTAAATCTGGAATTATTCTAGGCTGTTTACTTTTATTCCTTATTCAGTTCTCAGAAACGATCCTGTTAGGTCTGAACTATTTTTAGCTTAATTTTATTACAAAGAAATCAAGGCACAGAAGTTGAGTAATTCGCCCGAGATAACACAGCTCTGAATTGCAGGACTGGAATATGGATGTAGGCCATCTTGTTTCAGAGCCAACTCTCCTAACCACCGGGCGACAGTGCCTCCCTAAATGCAACACTCCCCTGATGACACCCAGTGAGTACTGTGGAGAAGAAATGCTCCAGTGGATGCCCAGCCTACATGGCCTTCACCCAGACTGCCTATGGTATGCTGTTGTTTGGGATTTCCATTTTCTTTGTTGCCTTGCCCCTCCTTTTCTCCATTGCAGTCTCTATATAGGCCATCTAGTCTGATGTTCCTCTGGGGGATCTGCTTTTGGCTCTGCATCCTAGCTCTATCTCTCTTGATTTCAAAACATCGTCGGTGCTCTGGTAATGATCTTGACAACCTTTATGCTAGCTCCTACCAACTCATTCACTTCTTCATCTGCTCTTCTTATTGGGAATGCGATCGTTTTGAGTAGAGCTGTGGGAAACACAGAAGGTGAGACTCGACTCTAGGACATCAACTAGGATTTCCTGAAGATAATTGGCAAAGGATTTCTAAACAGTCTAGCTGTCCCATGCCAGGGTTTAACGGCCTACCTTCTATTGCTGTTGGTCACATGCCTCAGCCTAGAGCTGTGCCTGCTCATGAGTCAGGTATATCTGATGGCTTCTCTATCTCTTCCAGATAAATAAAGGGCTAAGCTGAGGCCTGGAGAGGAATTATTCTTGAATTATTTTCAGATTCTCCCTCGCTATGATGCTAAGTTCCTGGTAATGAAGTGTTTCCTGATCTGTGACATCCCACAATCCAAAATGAAGTTTCCCTTTCCCCCGCCATCCCCCTCCCCAATACCCCACAGAGCCGTAGCTGGCATGGGCATTCTTGTTTCAGCTGTTCATTTGAAGGAAAGTAAGACTAACTGTGTTTAATCTTATCAAATGCAAAAAAAGAAAAGAAAAATAGCTTAATTATAATGTCAGGATGCTGAATAATAATAATGACAATAACTATACTTACAAGGTTCACTACGTGCCAGGCACTGTTCTAAGTCACAGTTCTAAGGTACTGAAAGTCTTTTCTTACTAATGACAAATTCATTAGTCAAGATCAAGTGCGACTCAGCGTTAAAAACATAAAAACCAAATGGCTAAGAAGAGGGAACATTCAGAAATTCACACTAGTTACCAGGATGAGTATGGAAACAAAGTCAGGGACAGAGAGAGAAGAGGCAGGGACAGAATAAATCATATTGTTGGAAACTCAGATACATGTTGGGCAAATATCGGGGTGAGCAGGTTATGGGGAGGAGAGAGAGTAGAGAGTAGAAAAGATAAATAAAACATTATTGAGAACTTAATATGTGATATGCATTTTCTATATGAAATTTCATTTAATTCACCCCTTACAACACTGTCTTAACCATCTCAGGTTGCCATAACAAAATATGTACTGGGTGGTACTTATTTCTCATAATTCTGGAGGAAAGTCCAAGATCACAGTGCAGGCTGATTCATTTCCCAGAGAGGGCTCTTTCTGGCTTGCACATGGCTGCTTTCTTGCTTATGTCCTTAGATGGCCTTTCTTCCATGCGTGTGCATGTAGAGAGAGATCTCTCTTCCTCTTCTTTTTATAAGGCCACTAAACTTACCAATTAGGACCCGACTCTTATGAATTCATTTAACCTCAAATGTCCCCTAAAAGCCCTGCCTCCAAATATAGACACATTGGGGTTAGGTCTTCAGCACATGAATTCTGGGGAGACACAATTTAGTCCATAGCTAGCACTATGAGAAGGGGACTATCAACTTTAGTTGTTACATGAGAAAGTTAACACTTAGAGGTGGTAATAAACTTGTCCATGGCTGTAAATCTAGGATATGGATGGAAAAGCTAGGTTCAAACCCAGAAGCTGTGATTCCTGGGCTTTCCTCCATCCTAGGCCACTTCACTCAAGGGGGATGGTATGGGAAAGTCTTTGAGAGGCCTTGGTAGTCCTGGGGACCAAGTGAGACATCTTGGATCAGGCTCCCGTGTTAATCTTTCCCAGCTGGACACAGGAAAAAAAGAATGTGTTTTTTTCCTTTTTTTTTTTTTTTTTCTCTGTCTCTCTTAGGTGATTGGGTAAAACAGATGTTCTGTCCATTTCTAGAGAAATTGGCAGGCTCTGGAGATACTGAGTGGATTTCTATGATTTTCTACTGTCTGTGCCAATGAGAACAAGCCTTTCAATGTTTCTGTTTAGACTGATGCTGCCAGGATTGTTAATAAAGCCTACACTTTTCTAGTGGCAGTGGTGGCCATCTGCCCTTTAGGCCATCTGTGTGGTTGCCCAGAAGTAACCTCTCATTGTCTGTGGCAATCAATCCAAGCTGGAAGCCTGTCTGACAGAAAGGACTTTTACCTCCTCAACTGTCTTCTTCCTAATGTATCTTCAGAGTGTTATTTTGCCATGCCAGGATATTGTAGCTGATAACTTATCTTCTTTATCCATTCAGCCTGAAAGAATGCATGTGCACACTGTTCCCCTTGTCAGGAAGAATCAGTTCTTCCATTAGAAAAGGAAGACAAGAAAGCACCAGGTGAGGTCAGCCGTAGCCACATTTTTTCAGTGCTAGGTGTGGACAGGCAGGCATGAAAACTAAGAATAGATCTCCTGCAAACCGACCTTTAAAAAGGTACACATAAAATGCAAATTAAGAAAAAAATACAGTGCCATTTTCTCTTTATTAGATTGGCAAAGGTTTTTTTTTTTTTTTAAGATATTCAAATATTCAGCTTTGGTGAGATTGCAGTGAAATCTCATTACATTTATTTGCGCAGCCTTTCTGGGGGGCAATTTGGCATCATGTTTCAAAAATCTTTAAAAGGCACATACCTTCTGAAACAAGCACATCCACTTTTAGAAATGTATTCTAAGAGAATCGTACATCTTCACAAACATTTTGCTGTGAGGACGTTCATCTCAGCCTTTATAATTGTGAAAACTGAAATAACTAAAAGCTAATAATAGCATAGATAAGTAATTTATGGTTCATTAATACCATGAAATAATATCTAGACTTAAAGAACCTGACATATTAAGTAATTGTTGACCTAGAAAGATACTTGTGATATATTTTAAATTAAAAAACAGGTTACAAGTTAGTATGTACACTATAATTTATTGTGTATACTATATGTATTAGATATTTAAACTCCAGAAAATTACATACTTAAGTTGTTCAATAGGCATATGATCACAGTTTTTCATTGCCTTCCTATATTTCTATTATGTTTCTCCTATAATAAACAGTCTCATTTTTCTACTTTAAAAAGCTTATTTTAAACTTTTTAAAAAGTTTTATTTTAAACTGTAGAAAGAAACAATTGCTTAGAAGATAGACAGGACCACAGATGTAGGTACAGAATCTAGCCCAATCTACTGCCTTATCACCATCTACCTCTGTTTTATCTTCTATTTCTTCTCTCAGACACTAGCTCCTTTCCTTGGCCATCTGTGGCATTGCAATGTTGAATTGCATGAAGTATTAGAAATGTTTTCATGAATCTATAGTTTGGAAGTAAGAAGAAGCAAACATTTACTAAATGCAGGGAACCACAAAACAGAAATTTTCTAACGTTTTTTATTTGTATCAAAAAAGCCAAAATTTGTAACTTTTTTGGGTATAGTAGAGAATTGTAGCTAGCATCAGGACTCTAGCTAACATCTACACTGAGGACAGGACAATAAGGAATTCTACAAATTAGATTTCTACTTTGACTAGTATTTCCATAATTATTGTTTTATACAACAGTTTCCAACTCAGCAATGAAAATATGCTTATTTCACTCATATTTCTGAAATGAATTATATTTCCCTGCTGGAACAAGTCTGAAAATATTTTGCAGTAACAAGACCAATTAAAGCAAAATTACTCTATTTTAATTTTTTTTTTTTATTATACTTTAAGTTCTAGGGTACATGTGCATAACGTGCAGGTTTGTTACATATGTATACTTGTGCCATGTTGGTGTGCTGCACCCATCAACTCGTCAGCACCCACCAATTCATTATTTATATCATGTATAACTCCCAGTGCAATCCTTCCCCCATCCCCCCTCCCCATGATAGGCCCCAGTGTGTGATGTTCCCCTTCCCGAGTCCAAGTGATCTTATTGTTCAATTCCCACCTGTGAGTGACAACACGCGGTGTTTGTTTTTCAGTTCTTGTGACAGTTTGCTAAAAATGATGGTTTCCAGCTGCATCCATGTCCCTACAAAGGACGCAAACTCATCCTTTTTTATGGCTGCATAGTATTCCATGGTGTATATGTGCCACATTTTCTTAATCCAGTCTGTCACAGATGGACATTTGGGTTGATTCCAAGTCTTTGCTATTGTGAATAGTGCTGCAATAAACATACGTGTGCATGTGTCTTTGTAGTAGAATAATTTATAATCCTTTGGGTGTATACCCAGTAGTGGGATGGCTGGGTCATATGGTACATCTAGTTCTAGATCCTTGAGGAATTGCCATACTGTTTTCCATAATGGTTGAACTAGTTTACAATCCCACCAACAGTGTAAAAGTGTTCCTATTTCTCCACATCCTCTCCAACAACTGTTGTTTCCTGATTTTTTAATGATTGCCATTCTAACTGGTGTGAGATGGTATCTCATTGTGGTTTTGATTTGCATTTCTCTGATGGCCAGTGATGATGAGCATTTTTTCATGTGTCTTTTGGCTGTATGAATGTCTTCTTTTGAGAAATGTCTGTTCATATCCTTTGCCCACTTTTTGATGGGGTTGTTTGTTTTTTTCTTGTATATTTGTTTGAGTTCTTTGTAGATTCTGGATATTAGCCCTTTGTCAGATGAGTAGATTGCAAAACTTTTCTCCCATTCTGTAGGTTGCCTGTTCACTCTGATGGTAGTTTCTTTTGCTGTGCAGAAGCTCTCTAGTTTAATTAGATCCCATGTGTCAATTTTGGCTTTTGCTTCTGTTGCTTTTGGTGTTTTAGACATGAAGTCCGTGCCCATGCCTATGTCCTGAATGGTACTACCTAGATTTTCTTCTAGGGTTTTTATGGTATTAGGTCTAACATTTAAGTCTCTAATCCATCTTGAATTAATCTTCGTATAAGGAGTAAGGACAGGATCCAGTTTCAGCTTTCTACTTATAGCTAGCCAATTTTCCCAGCACCATTTATTACATAGGGAATCCTTTCCCCATTTCTTGTTTCTCTCAGGTTTGTCAAAGATCAGATGGCTGTAGATGTGTGGTATTATTTCTGAGGACTCTGTTCTGTTCCATTGGTCTATAGCTCTGTTTTGGTACCAGTACCATGCTGTTTTGGTTACTGTAGCCTTGTAGTATAGTTTGAAGTCAGGTAGCGTGACGCCTCCAGCTTTGTCCTTTTGACTTAGGATTGTCTTGGCAATGCGGGCTCTTTTTTGGTTCCATATGAACTTTAAAGCAGTTTTTTCCAATTCTGTGAAGAAACTCATTGGTAGCTTGATGAGGATGGCATTGAATCTATAAATAACCTTGGGCAGTATGGCCATTTTCACGATATTGATTCTTCCTATCCATGAGCATGGTATGTTCTTCCATTTGTTTGTGTCCTCTTTTATTTCACTGAGCAGCGGTTTGTAGTTCTCCTTGAAGAGGTCCTTGACATCCCTTGTAAGTTGGATTCCTAGGTATTTTATTCTCTTTGAAGCAATTGTGAATGGAAGTTCATTCCTGATTTGGCTGTCTGTTTCTCTGTTACTGGTGTATAAGAATGCTTGAGATTTTTGCACATTAATTTTGTATCCTGAGACTTTGCTGAAGTTGCTTATCAGCTTAAGGAGATTTTGGGCTGAGACAATGGGGTTTTCTAAATATATAATCATGTCATCTGCAAACAGTGACAATTTGACTTCTTCTTTTCCTAACTGAATACCCTTTATTTCTTTCTCTTGCCTGATTGCCCTAGCCAGAACTTCCAACACTATGTTGAATAGGAGTGGTGAGAGAGGGCATCCCTGTCTTGTGCCAGTTTTCAAAGGGAATTTTTCCAGTTTTTGCCCATTCAGTATGATATTGGCTGTGGGTTTGTCATAAATAGCTCTTATTATTTTGAGGTACGTACCATCAATACCGAATTTATTAAGCGTTTTTAGCATGAAAGGCTGTTGAATTTTGTCAAAAGCCTTTTCTGCATCTATTGAGATAATCATGTGGTTCTCGTCTTTGGTTCTGTTTCTATGCTGGATTACGTTTATTGCTTTGCAAATGTTGAACCAGCCTTGCTTCCCAGGGATGAAGCCCACTTGATCATGGTGGATAAGCTTTTGGATGTGCTGCTGAATTCGGTTTGCCAGTATTTTACTGAGAATTTTTGCATCGATGTTCATCAGGGATATTGGTCTAAAATTCTCTTTTTTTGTTGTGTCTCTGCCAGGCTTTGGTATCAGGATGATGTTGGCCTCATAAAATGAGTTAGGGAGGATTCCCTCTTTTCCTATTGATTGGAATAGTTTCAGAAGGAATGGTACCAGCTCCTCCTTGTACCCCTGGTAGAATTCAGCTGTGAATCCATCTGGTCCTGGACTTTTTTGGTTGGTAGGCTATTAATTATTGCCTCAATTTCAGAGCCTGCTATTGGTCTATTTAGGGATTCAACTTCTTCCTGGTTTAGTCTTGGGAGAGTGTAAGTGTCCAGGAAATTATCCATTTCTTCTAGATTTTCTAGTTGATTTGCGTAGAGGTGTTTAGAGTATTCTCTGATGGTAGTTTGTATTTCTGTGGGGTCGGTGGTGATATCCCCTTTATCATTTTTTACTGTGTCTATTTGATTCCTCTCTCTTTTCTTCTTTATTAGTCTTGCTAGCGTTCTGTCAATTTTGTTGATCTTTTCAAAAAACCAACTCCTGGATTCATTGATTTTTTGGAGGTTTTTTTGTGTCCCTATCTCCTTCAGTTCTGCTCTGATCTTAGTTATTTCTTGCCTTCTGCTAGCTTTTGAATGTGTTTGCTCTTGCCTCTCTAGTTCTTTTAATTGTGATGTTAGAGTGTCAATTTTAGATCTTTCCAGCTTTCTCTTGTGGGCATTTAGTGCTATAAATTTCCCTCTACACACTGCTTTAAATGTGTCCCAGTGATTCTGGTATGTTGTATCTTTGTTCTCATTGGTTTCAAAGAACATCTTTATTTCTGCTTTCATTTGGTTATGTACCCAGTAGTCATTCAGGAGCAGGTTGTTCAGTTTCCATGTAGTTGAGCGGTTTTGATGGAGTTTCTTAGTCCTGAGTTCTAGTTTGATTGCACTGTGGTCTGAGAGACAGTTTGTTATAATTTCTGTTCGTTTACATTTGCTGAGGAGTGCTTTACTTCCAATTATGTGGTCAGTTTTCGAATAAGTGTGATGTGGTGCTGAGAAGAATGTATATTCTATTGATTTGGGGTGGAGAGTTCTATAGATGTCTATTACATCCGCTTGGTGCAGAGATGAGTTCAATTCCTGGATATCCTTGTTAACTTTCTGTCTCGTTGATCTGTCTAATGTTGAGAGTGGAGTGTTGAAGTCTCCCATTATTATTGTATGGGAGTCTAAGTCTCTTTGTAAGTCTCTAAGGACTTGCTTTATGAATCTGGGTGCTCCTGTATTGGGTGCATATATATTTACGATAGTTAGTTCTTCCTATTGAATTGATCCCTTTACCATTATGTAATGGCCTTCTTTGTCTCTTTTGATCTTTGATGGTTTAAAGTCTGTTTTATCAGAGACTAGGATTGCAACCCCTGCTTTTTTTTTTGTTCTCCATTTGCTTGGTAGATCTTCCTCCATCCCTTTATTTTGAGCCTATGTATGTCTCTGCATGTGAGATGGGTCTCCTGAATATAGCAGACTGATGGGTCTTGACTCTTTGCCAGTCTGTGTCTTTTAATTGGAGCATTTAGTCCATTTACATTTAAGGTTAATATTGTTATGTGTGAACTTGATCCTGCTATTATGATATTAATTGGTTATTTTGCTCGTTAGTTGATGCAGTTTCTTCCTAGCCTCGATGGTCTTTACATTTTGGCATGTTTTTGCAATGGCTGGTACCGGTTGTTCCTTTCCATGTTTAGGGCTTCCTTCAGGGTCTCTTGTAAGGCAGGCCTGGTGGTGACAAAATCTCTAAGCATTTGCTTATCTGTAAAGGATTTTATTTCTCCTTCACTTATGAAACTTAGTTTGGCTGGATATGAAATTCTGGGTTGAAAATTCTTTTCTTTAAGAATGTTGAATATTGGCCCCCACTCTCTTCTGGCTTGTAGAGTTTCTGCCGAGAGGTCTGCTGTTAGTCTGGTGGGCTTCCCTTTGTGGGTAACCCGACCTTTCTGTCTGGCTGCCCTTAAGATTTTTTCCTTCATTTCGACTTTGGTGAATCTGGCAATTATGTGTCTTGGAGTTGCTCTTCTCGAGGAGTATCTTTGTGGTGTTCTCTGTATTTCCTGAATTTGAATGTTGGCCTGCCCTACAAGGTTGGGGAAGTTCTCCTGGATGATATCCTGAAGAGTGTTTTCCAACTTGGTTCCATTTTCCCCCTCACTTTCAGGCACCCCAATCAGACGTAGATTTGGTCTTTTTACATAATCCCATACTTCTTGCAGGCTTTATTCATTTCTTTTTCTTCTTTTTTCTTTTGGTTTCTCTTCTCACTTCATTTCATTCATTTGATCCTCAATCGCTGATACTCTTTCTTCCAGTTGATCGAGTCGGTTACTGAAGATTGTGCATTTGTCACGTATTTCTCGTGTCATGGTTTTCATCTCTGTCATTTCGTTTATGACCTTCTCTGCATTAATTAGTGTAGCTGTCAATTCTTCCACTCTTTTTTCAAGATTTTTAGTTTCTTTGCGCTGGGTACGTAATTTCTCCTTTAGCTCTGAGAAGTTTGATGGACTGAAGCCTTCTTCTCTCATGTCGTCAAAGTCATTCTCTGAACAGCTTTGATCCATTGCTGGCGATGGGCTGCGCTCCTTTGCAGGGGGAGATGCGCTCTTATTTTTTGAATTTCCAGCTTTTCTGCCCTGCTTTTTCCCCATCTTTGTGGTTTTATCTGTCTCTGGTCTTTGATGATGGTGATGTACTGATGGGTTTTTGGTATAGGTGTCCTTCCTGTTTGATAGTTTTCCTTCTGACAGTCAGCAGCAGAGGTTGCAGAAGATAGAATATTGCTGAACAGCGAGTGTACCTGTCTGATTCTTACTTTGGAAGCTTCCTCTCAGGGGTGTACTCCACCCTTTGAGGTGTGGGGTGTCAGACTGCCCCTGGTGGGGGATGTCTCCCAGTTAGGCTACTCAGGGGTCAGGGACCCGCTTGAGCAGGCAGTCTGTCCGTTCTCAGATCTCAACCTCCGCGCTGGGAGATCCACTGCTCTCTTCAAAGCTGTCAGACAGAGTCGTTTGCGTCTGCAGAGGTTCTGCTGCTTTTTTGTTGTTGTTTTTTATCTGTGCCCTGTTCGCAGAGGTGGAGTCTACAGAGACAGGCAGGTTTCCTTGAGCTGCTGTGAGCTCCACCCAGTTCGAGCTTCCCAGCAGCTTTGTTTACCTACTTAAACCTCAGCAATGGCGGGTGCCCCTCTCCCAGCCTCGCTGCTGCCATTTCTGTTAGATCGCAGACTGCTGTGTTAGCAATGAGGGAGGCTCCGTGGGCGTGGGACCCTCCCAGCCAGGTGTGGGATATATTCTCCTGGTGTGCCCGTTTGCTTAAAGTGCAGTATTGGGGTTGGAGTTACCTGATTTTCCAGGTGTTGTGTGTCTCAGTTCCCCTGGCTAGGAAAAGGGATTCCCTTCCACCTTGCGCTTCCCAGGTGAGGCGATGCCTCGCCCTACTTCAGCTCTCGCTGGTCGGGCTGCAGCAGCTCACCAGCACCGATTGTCCGGCACTCCCTAGTGAGATGACCCCAGTACCTCAGTTGAAAATGCAGAAATCACCGGTCTTCTGTGTCGCTCGCGCTGGGAGTTGGAGACTGGAGCTGTTCCTATTCGGCCATCTTGCTCCACCCACCTAAAATTTTGGCTTTGAGAATAGAAGTTTAAGATTAAGCACACTTCATGAACTAACTTACAGTATTGTGATCTCAAACCAAGGAATAACAAATTCTGCAAATCCTGTTGCTGGCTATTTTTATTCTTATATTGATTTAAAACCATTTCTGTGTTTCTAAAGAATAACACAACTCTGTTTTGTAATAAGAGTGTTGTACTGTTTCCTGTCACTTCTACTTTCTCATCTGGAATTAATTTAAATGAATATCAGCTTAGTACTCCACAGGATCTAATCTATTTACCACCCACTAAAGTTAACTGGACTAATTTTATTATGTTATCATTGACACTACATTGCTTATCCTAGTGAAGAGTTGAATTCTCAGTTCTGGGATGGTCTCTGGGATGTGCAAATTCAAGATGTAGCTCTACTTTGCCCAGCTTGGCTGGATTTTGTCTTGTGACATAAATGTAATTTGTATCAAATAATTCCTGTCCCTTCTGTTTCTGGTCCTTTAAATCAGTCAGATACACACAGATACCTCAACTGATTCTAAATAGGTCTGACCCCACAATACTTTTTTGGTGAATATTCCTAGACCTGCTGTTCCTACATCCTCTTTATTCAGTTGCTTCTGAATCCCAACTCTAATCCTCTGGATCTTAGGTCTTAGCGTTTATAGTTGGTGGTGAATCAAATGCCAAGCAGACCTTCACTAAGAGATGTTAAGGTGAATAAGCTTAGAGGTAACATCTATGTGTTATGGCTACAACCCTCTCTTCTTTTACCTTACCCACGGTAGACATTACTAATCATCATGGCACTTTTCCTTCTGAGCCTAATGCAGTCTCTCAATAGAGCTCTTCAAGCAATCACTACCAATTCAATGGGTGAGATGTGTGTGACAAAATCTACTTGTCATTTCTGGGCTGATGCTCCTAGCTCTTCTTGCTCTGGACAGCTGCTGGTATAATATCCTCTCTAAAGCCTTTAGAGACCAGTCCAGCACAGGCCACGTGTTTGGTGCCCCAGCCCCTTCCCATGCAGTGGATATCTTTGGTTAATTGAACTTGTGATTCTGAAACAAGAGATTCTTTATTCAACAATTCTTTATTCGAAAGCTTCCTTAGTACTATAGAGCATGACTTCTTAAATAAAATTGTCAACTGTTGAAGGATGCACTCCTTCACTCCCAAATCCATTCAGCATTCACCTGTTATCGACTGGACATGTCAATCAAATATAGTGCTGGCATAATGGGGAACACACATAAACAGCACGTAGTTACTACCTTCAAAGAGGTAGTAACTTCATGAGCTATCCATAGGAGGGGGTGTAAAACTTATCACAATATGAAGCAGAACAAGCCATGTGCCTTAGAAAGAGAGACTGAGTGCTGTGGAAGCCCAGAGAGACAGAGAGAGGGAGAGAGAGAGAGAGATCATTTTCCCCTCATTGTTGGAGAAGTTGCTTATGGGAAAGGTAGCAATTGAGGTTCACATTGGCTCTTCTACTAGGTTTGTAACCTTGGACATGTTATTTCACCTCTCTAAGTCTCAGGTTCATCAATTATAATGTGAGAATAATATTAGTCACTTTGCAAAGAATTTCAGCAAGGATTTGATGAAGAAAATGAAGAGAAATTCAAGCTGGCACACTGTAAGTGTTGAATAAATGCTAATTATATGAGCGTCTCTGGAGTTAGACCATGAGAAGAAAGAAAAGCAAACTTCTCTTTACTGGTCACCCTGTGCAGCTGACCCTGTTCCTGCCTCTTCCTCCATCACTGCATTGTCTCCCTTCAGAAGCATGTGCAGTGGTGCTAGTGGTAGGGGTAGAAGAGGAATAGAAGGAGAGGGAAGATGGGGAGGAAGCAGAAGGGAGTTGCAATGGATAAGGAGCGAGGAAGATCAGTTTTCTTGAATAACTTTACTTATCTTTTCAATAGTTGAGGTATCATGGCTGAGAAAGATTTTTGAAAGGGGTTCTTCAATCTGGTCCATGGAAAGAGATGTTAACTTCTCTTACATTCTCACCTGGCATTGCCAGGGATGGTGGTAGAATTGTTCTCATCCTAAACCCCAAGAGGCCTCTCAGTGAACATTCATCTGCACCCAGTGATCATGATAGTTATGTTCCCTGTAGCTGTAGACCCTCAGATTCATTCTTACATTGATTTTTCCCCAAATCTATCTCTTAATAATGCTCCCAGACTGGATGACCTACTGTTGGCCTCACATATTTTGCAAGAATAATATAAAGCTCCAATGCCATGGAAACACGTTTGGTGGCTTAATTCAGTAGATCACAATTTTGGCTGCAAACTAAAATCACTGGCAAAGCAGGGTCTCCTCCCCCTGGGATTTCGATTTAATTTATCTAGGGTGAGATCTTGGCCTCAGTCATTTTTAAAGCTCCCCAGGTGAATCTTAATGTGCACTTTAGGGTCGAGCACCACTAATTTAATTGAATACATTTTGAGAGGAAAACCTCAGTCTTAATTTGCCTATCAACTGTAATATATATAAAAAAGAGAAACATTGAAGAAAATTAAAGGAGAAAAAATAGTCCTTATCTGTTGGAAACAAGTGTTAGCCTTTTAAAATAGCTAGGCTCAATGAGATCACTTGGACTCGGGAAGGGGAACATCATGCACTGGGGCCTATCATGGGGAGGGGGGAGGGGGGAGGAGGGAGGGATTGCATTGGGGAGTTATACATGATATAAATGATGAATTGATGGGTGCTGACGAGTTGATGGGTGCAGCACACCAACATGGCATAAGTATACATATGTAACAAACCTGCACGTTATGCACATGTACCCTAGAACTTAAAGTATAATAAAAAAAAAAAAAAAAAAAAAAAACGAAAAAAAAAAAAAAAATAAAATAAAATAAAATAGCTAGGCTTAAAAGGCAACATTCATGACAAGACTATACATAAATAGACATTTTTGTCAAAAGGTTTGGCTGATTATTTGGGGCATTGTATAAAGATAGAGACACTCCAAGGATTTGAAACTGGTCCCAGGATTAAAAATTTGGAAGGATTTTGTGTTGAATTATGAAATAAAAACACTGTCTAAGTTTAGCAAAAGTAATTTCCCAATGAGTTATTGCTCAATATTATCTTTACACATTAAATCTTGGCATCCCTAAAAAGGAAATTTAAGAGCTTTGTGGACTTTTTAATATATAGGACTGGCCCTTGATATACCCATAGGCAAGACAGCTGAGACTTGCCTTAAAAGGGGCTGGGAAAACAGATTGGCTGTCTGTTTGGACCCTATAATTTTACCAAGGACATGGAGTGGAAAAAGTTGCATAAGAGTACAAAGCCGGAGTCCAGCTTTGACCAACTAGTCCATTTCGTCATATTGCTGAATTAAATATTTAATGCTTATTGCATGCCCATTTCATTCTTGATTCTATAAGGAGCCCCCTTATTGAAACTGAGGGACAGGGTAGGAGCTTGAGCACAAGAATTAGAGAAAAAAATCCAGGTAGTAACTAGGACCCTCATTCATTCTTATATCCCACAAAGCTTTTATTGGTCATGTCAGGTGCATGGTCTGGGCAGAGCCAATAGCAAAACTGATAATGCTAGGTCACCTGGGCTATTGACTCTGCTGATAAACAGGGATGGGATTCAGCACCAGCAGTTGCAACAATAGAAGGGCAGAATGTGACAGGTCACTCTTGTTGTATAGTCAGGAAGTACTTCTGACTCATCCTTAATGAAATCAAATCCATGAGTAAAACATCTCGAACCTTTTCCCAAAGTAAGACATAGCCAGGTAACCTCCTCTTGAAAGATTACCAGATATAATACAGAGCGTCAGTTAAATGTGAATTTCAGATAGACAACAAATACCTTTAAAGTATAAATATGTCCTGTTTTGGCCCAAAATAGTTATATTAGAGAAAAGTATTTATTATGTTATTGAAATTCAAATTTAACTGGATGCCTTCTATTTTAATTTTTTAAACTCCCTGAACTTCCTTTCCCCCACAGTCTACCTTAGTTTCCTTTCTTCTGTGTTCACATGGGACTTAGCACCTGGTATCACTATTAGCTATTAAAACTTTCCTTACCCCCTTTGCATTGCATAAGGTACAGGCCTTTAGGAGCCTGGCACAAGTAAGCTGTCAGGAAAAGTTAATTGAGTGGAATGATGATGGCAACAAATATATCTGAGCACAAAAGTGTGGCTAGTTTAGAACAAGATTTTTTGCTATCAGAGAAGCAATTCTATGTGCAGCTGACACTGGTGTTACATGAAAACATTTCTGGGGCTAGTCTAAGCTTTGTAATTGAGAACCACCCTCTCCATTCTAGCTTTCTAGAAGCAAAGTGAAGCAGTTTGTGGTGTCTTCCTGCCCCATGGAGGGTCTGGGATTGGATTGTTAGACCAGCAGAGTTGACAGGCACATCTTGTGGCAGGTGCTTCTTTTACTGCTGTTGAAATGTCCGAAGTTTCTATCTGCCTGCTGTACCTCAAAGCTGAAAACCATTGAATCAGGTCCCGTGGGGGGTGGTGAGTGCATAGGTTGCCTTTTACTTTGTATTCTTGCTGTGTGGAAATGTCAGAAATTGAAAAATTTTAGAAAAGGCAACTGGAGCCACACACACACACACGCACACACACAACCTTGAATGCTGACTTATTCCTATTGTCATGAGCAATTTGTGATTTGCCTGCATGTTGATACCTCCTGGAAAGCCTATGTCATGTCTCTATTTGTAATTTTTGGAAATCAATTCCAACTTTTCACTTTATGAGTGCAAGTACATCGTTTGTAGAGTTGACTAGCATTATCTGGAGAAAAATATAACAAAATGCTAGTATCTTATGTAAGTATAGACTGGAACAATTTAATGTATGTGAAGCACCTAGCATGGCATCTAGCCTCAGGAAATGATAGTTGAAGATCAGTAAGGATTTTTCAGGTACATCAGGTACATAATGAAGTAGGCATACTATTTGGTTGAGTAGCTCAGGCATACATAGTTGGTGTAAGGCAAAACCAGGACTAGAACTCAGTTATCCTGACTTTTAATCCCATAAGGGTCCCATGTCAACAGTGGTAGATCCTGAATATCCTGGGTGATTCTGGAGTCTTTGTTGTAAACAAGAGGAATTTGTTTGAAAATCATTCTTGTGAATTCACAAGCACAGACCTTCACATGTGGTAGTGCTCAGGACACAGGCATCTCCTAGTTCTCCTCTACCTTTCAGATCTGACAAATCATGCCCATTGCTCTCCTTTTTCTTAACATCCAATGTGAAGGAATGCCAAGAAATCAGCTGATCTTGGACCCCAGGGTTTTTATTGTTAAGTTTGGGAGTCTTGAGGGCAGAATCAGGAGTGAGTCTCCCCGTGCTTAGTTCATCATATAGCCTCTGTTCTGTCATGTCTCATCTTAGCTGTTGGGCCTGAAGACTAAGAATGGAGCATCAATAATTAAAGGTACAATCATAGCTGAAGCTTCCGTTAGTTATTTTTCTCCAACCCTGACATTTTATGAGTCAACAAAGCCAAAGCCATCAATATGAAGCAGACTATTTTTAGCAGTTTCTTAACCAGTGTGCTCTAGCTTTAAATTAAACATTGACGCTGGTTATTATTAAAATTCTGAAAATTCTGGGCAGAGAGGATCCCATGTTAGTACAGTAAACACTGGGCTTTCATTACCTTGTTTTGAAAAACATCAATTCACTTGCTGTTCCCTCCAAATACAACTGCGTAAAGCTAATAGATTGTGGATTTTCTAAGGATTAGTTGTTCAAGGTCAGAATCTGAATGTATGGGTTTAGTTTGCATGGTTGAATATCACTCTGGACTTCAACCTTTTTAGATTTGCAGTATCTTAGCAGTGACATTATCTTGTTATCATTTGATTCTATAAGTTTGTCCCATTCTCTGCTCATTAACAACAAAAATATGGCAATAAATTTTCTTAAAATAAATGGCTGCTTTTGCTTTGAGAATTTTGCTACGTATTTTGTAATGAGAGAACTAGGACAGCCTTGTTGGCATGAAACTAGGATTGGAAATCAATTACGTTGGCATGATATAGTGGAAAGAACACTGGCGTTGGAGCCAGAAGACCCGGTTTCTGCCACTTACTAGCTGTGTGTCCTTGAACAAATGATTTAGCATATTTAGCAAATACACAACATTTAGCAAACAAATTAGGATGAAGGATATCTCATTTTTTAATTGAAGGAACTTGGGCTAGAGCAGTAATGTTCAAACTCAGTTCTCTGCACTCATTGAGATGCTTCAGGGGCACCCACAGAGCAGGGAGAGAAGGCCATGCAACAGGGGTTGATCTCTCCACCACCAACCCACTTTGATTATCTACTGTCATTTGTATTACCTCTTGAGTTGTTAAAGATTTTTCCCAGGAAAGAAAAGTCTGACTGATAAGAAAGTTTCAAAACCACTGGACCATATAATTTTCAATCTTTCTTTTGATTCTACAATTCTATCCCCATTCAGTATAGTATGGTGAGTAGGAGTGTAGGTGCTGGGGTCAGATGACTCAAGTTCAAATCCTGTCTCAAGCCCTGTATCTTGAGCAAGTCACTTTACCTCTCTGTGCTTTATCATCTTATCTCAGAAGATAACTCTCTCTGAGTTATCTTCACCATATGTCCTGTCGTCATTGCCTTTTTACAGATGAGGAACCTGAAACATAGAAATGGTGTTGAGATAGATAATGGTATGGTTTAGGTGTGTCCCCACCCAAATCTCATCTTCAGTTGTATCTCCCATAATCCCCATGGTTCATGGGAGGGACCCAGTGGGAGGTAACTGAATCATGGGGGTGGGTCTTTCCCATTCTGTTCTCATGGCAGTGAGTAAGTCTCATGAGATCTGATGGTTTTATAAAGGACAGTTCCCCTGCACATGCCCTCTTGCCTGTCACCATGTAAGATGTGACTTTGCTCCTCATTCACCTCAGTGATTGTGAGGCCTCCCCAGTCATGTGGAACTGGGAGTCAATTAAGCCTCTTTCCTTTATAAATTACCCAGTCTCAGGTATGTCTTCATTAGCAGCATGAAGACAGACTAATACAGAGAAAATAATGGTTCTTGCTTCATAGGGTGTTGTGATAACTAAACGAATTCGTATGTATAAATCACTTCACGCAGTACCTGGCACAGAGTCAGTGCTGAACTAATATCAGTTATTTTAAATTCATTTATTCATCAAATATCTATTATGCATCTATTACATCAGTTATTGTGTTAAATTTCAGAGATTCAAAGTGAAAACAACATTGTCCAACCCTCATGAACATCAGAGGCTAGTAGGAAATATAAACCATAGAGACAGACAAGTAACAGTGCTTGTAAAACCATATGGTAACTTGTGCTTAAGTTCTGAGGGAGGTGAAAATATAGGCAGAGGGATGAGCTGATGCAAAAGAGACAACTCATGAAAAGTTTTTGAGAATCTCTTGGTAGGTTAGAAGGGCTGGAGGATGGGCCAGAGGATGACAGAAAGGGAAAAAGAGAGAAAAGGACAGACCAGGTTTGATCTTCAATAATGAAAGTCCAGCTAATTTGCAAGCTCTCCCCTATAAATGATGCTGAGCATGCTGATAAGGGGGGTGTCCACTGCCACCTCGGCCCCTCCCTCACATCATGCTTGGCTTTCCTATCCAATTGTGGGGAATTATAATGTACTTCCTCTTGCCAAGTCAGGGCTTGAAAGTTTATGTTTGCTTATATGTTTCAGTTATTCATATAACTCTGAGATTTCAGACATTTTCCAAGCAAATCCACGGGAAAAAAGAGAGGGTGGAAGAAAGCAAAAAGACTCATAGTCCTTTCTAATAAAAATTAAACCCAAATAAGCCATCTTTCTGAAAGCCAAGTGAAGCCCTCAAACCAGAATCTCTGCTGTTTTTTGATAGAAAAAAAAATCAGGCAAAATCCAGGCCTAAAGAAGAGACTATGCTGGAAAGCTCAGAGAAAAGGAAAAGTACATTTAGGGATGAAAAGATCCATGTTGAGAAATGAACCCAAATACAGCCGCACTTTCTTTCCTTTGGACCCTGCTTGTCTTTCTTCATGGCTAAGCGAATTCTTCAGATATCCTGAATGCTTGGGGGTCAGTTTCAAACTTTTTTTTAGTGTTATCTAGTCATGTGGCATAATCATTGATCCTGGCACAAATAGACTGTCAATAATATGCTGCAAAAATAAATGATTAATGAGTGTATTAATCTGTTCTCACACTGCTAATAAAGACATACCTGAGACTGGGTGACTTATATAAGAAAAAGGTTTGATAGACTCACAGTTCCACATAGCTGGAGAGACCTCACAATCATGGCAGAAGGTGAATGAGAAACAAAGTTATGTCTTACACGGTGGCAGGCAAGAAAGCTTGTGCAGGGGAACTCCCGTTTTTAAAACCATCAGATTCCATGAGACTTATTCACTACTGTGAGAACAGTATGTGGGAACCACCCCTATGATTCAGTTACCTCCATGTGGCCCCACCCTGGACACCTGGGGATTATCACAATTCAAGGTGAGATTTGGATGGGGACACAGACAAACCATATCAATGAGTGAGTGAAAGACAGAGGGAAACATAGGTGAATATCTTAAAAGCTATCTGAACCACCATAAAGTTTACAGGTTTTGCAAGGACAGAGGTTGTGGCTTCTACTGCCATCTGAGGCCACCAGAGAGTTTTATGGACACATGATCAGTGCCCTGCTGGGGATCTGTGGGACTCAGTGAATATTTCAGTTTCTTGGTTTGTTTCCTTTCTAGCTTAATAGTTTCTACAGAAAAACAGCACTAAAGGAAAGCCAATAGACTCTATGTGTGCCAGTAAATAACAATGTAAGTATGAACTTGAGGCTCAGCCAGTCCCCTGACTCTAGGCAGCCTTTACCTTTGTCTATGATGTATGCAATCCGTATGGTCCTCTCAGAAAATTCAGGTCTTTCCAAAATATCAGGCTGCATCATTAAAACTGCAAAACCTATTCTAGTCTTTCCTAGCCAAATACCTTTGAACCTTCCCCTTCTGTTTCTTGACTGAGATTCTTTTTCTTTATGTCAACTCGAGGGAGCCAGTGCCAGGCACCGTATTCAGGTTTGGCATTGAGCTGGACATTGAGGCTAGTATAAAGGAAGCTGAAGATTCCATCTCTGCCCTACAGGATTTTGTAACCTGTTTTAGGGATAAAGGAGACTGAACAACTGGGGAATAGTTAGCAGGCACTATGATAAAGGGCTAAATCATGTTTCAGAGTTCAGAAAAAGGACAAATTGTTATGGAATGGAGTGAAATGTTACTCACTTTTTCTTTAGCTTTGTATCTACAAGAAACCTTCTCCTGTTGGCTCCAACGCTTGCAAATATGAGTATTTGCTTCATGCACAAAGATTCTTAAATCTAATGACGTGGTGCCACAACATAAATTCTCAATCTGCATGGAAACTGTAACACAAGCTTATGTGTTGAGGCAAAAGGAGCTTAATTTCCATCGGTGCTCCAAAATGAGGAAGAATGACATTCTACACACTTTGAATAACCTTCTATGTATTCATTTTCAAAGAAAAAAATTAAATTCAGATGCTTTTTCTGTGGTTATATGTGTCTCCCTGGCTTATAAGTCTTTTGAATGCAGGAGTGTCTTACTCTGTTTGTGCTGCTATAACAGAATACCACAGACCGGGTAACCAATAAACCACAGAAGTTTATTCCTTACAATTCTAGATGCTGGGAAGTCCATGTAAAGTCACCGGTAGGCTTTGTGCCTAATGAGGGCTTGGCGCCTGCTTCCAAGATGGCATCCTCCAGAGTGGACAGACAATGTGTCCTCACATGGCAGAAGAGCAAGAGAGGCAAACTCTCTGAAACCTCTCTTATAGGGGTATTAAGGCTGGATGCAGTGACTCACACCTGTAATCCCAGTACTTTGGGAGTCCAGGCCAGGCAGATCACTTGAGGCCAGGAGATCAAGACCAGCCAACATGGTGAAATCCCATTTCTACTAAAAATATAGAAAGTAGCTAGGCGTGGTGGTGCATGACTTTAATTCCAGCTACTTGGGAGGCTGAGGCATGAGAATCACTTGAACCTGGGAGGCGGAGGTTGCAGTCAGCCAAAATTGCACCACTGTACTCCAGCCTGGACAACAAAGTAAAGCTTTGTTTCCAAAAAAAAAAAAAAAAAAAAAAACGGAGGGGTGAATATGAACTCATTCAGGAAGACATAGCTGTCATGACTTAATCGCTTCCCCAAAGTCCCCACCTCTTAAATACCACCACAATGGGGATTACATTTCAACATATGAATTCTGGGGGACATTTAGACCATAGCAAGGGGAAACTACTTACTAATTTTTGCTCCAAATTCTTATACTCAGGGATCTAACACAGAAGTTCAATAGCATTTTCTGAATTATTTATATATCCAGAAAAACTGAGCAACTGTCTTCGTAATTGTCAAAGTAATAACAATTCCTCAAATCTCCCTCCTCCCCCTATGTGTCCTTTTCCTTTCGACCTGACTAAAATTCCCCTTATTTAGAGATTCATCCCTTTATGTAAGCACTGCCTACTTCCCAGCGTCCTTTGGTTAAAGGCAATAGTTCCTGGACTAATGTCTATGAAATAACTATCATCTAATCATTAGTTCATTTCAGATTCTTCATGATACGGTAAGATCCCTACAAGCGAAGTACACTCATTAATACCTAGATATTGTTCATGGTGCATCTTGCCTTAAAGTTTTTACTGTATTTCTCAACTTTTGTCTGGTCTTTCCTACTTTTTATTCCTTCTCTTATGATTTTATATTCAAGATTACAGGAGAAGAGAATATTCAGAGTGGTAGAAAAGCAGGGTCTAGAGTTTGACTGTTTGGTTGTATTAATACATCTTAACTCTGCTGTATGATGGACAAGATATTGAACTTGTCTATTCCTGTCTTACAGGGTTGGTGTGAGGAATAAATGAGATCTAGTTATGATAGGCCTTGCCTTGTCTAACTCTAGCTTTCTGCCTTGCCTCAGGTTCAAGGGTCTATCTCAGGGGTCTGCTGATCTCAAGGAAACCTGCCCCTTGAACCTTTGCCTAGTATAACTGATGTTCTTCTCAACCTGTTTTTTAGGTACGGTGTGCCCAAGATCACAAAGGGTAATAGTACTTGAGGGGTATTTCACACATTTAGCATGTGTATACATACATTCACACACACTCATACAATAATTGTCATTAAAACCTCTAGGTATGGCACTTCCATCCACTTTTTCTCTAAGAATAAGAAGTTTTTGTAACTATGCAAATGACGTAAATATGTCCTAAATAAATATATTATTTACTTATTATATATATAACCTAAATAAATATATTAGGTATGCTTAAGGAACAGCTACAAAACAGACATATTGTTCCATTAGTTCTCTTTATTCCTAGATGATACTGGTCATTTCAATTTCTGTACCAAGATCTAATACCAATCAAAATTGTAGCCAATCTGAGATTCTTTCCATCATGGCTTGAAGTTTGGTAACTTAATCATCTCTTCCCAACTTGTCAGTACTTAACAAAAATATTTCCGAGAGTGACTGCTGAATAAGTGACCTGACATCGTTTTGAGTTATGGCCTCTCAGTCTGGAGAAATCATAAAATGATCACAAAGAAAGACACTGTTGGGCATTTCAGAGGTCAGGAACTGTAAGTACAGGGACTCTCAAAAATTTCAGTGTCCAAGTTTCTTGGGTGGCTCAAACCCAGGGACTGGGTTAGACCTTCAACAGTCATATAAGAAAAAATAAGAAGAGAGGTGTGTTCAATGAGTTTCTGACAGCCTGCCAAACTGGAATCTAACTTTGCTGATCCGTGTGATATTCTGGATAGAGCAATTGTCCTTTTAGTTAAAAGTAATAACTTTTTCTGTTGTTTGTTTAAAGGGCAGGTGGTTGGAATTGCTAATTTTTTTTTTTTGGACGGACTCAGGATTCAAATCCAGAGCTGTACTACCTGAAGACTGTCCTCTTACTACTGTGCTGCATTGCCTCATTCTGATCTTGGTTTCAGAGTTGAGAGTGACCTCGATCAGCTTCCAATCCAACCACTTCATTTTAAAGTGGGGGAAGACCCTAGTCAAGAAATGCCCATTTACATGAATGAAAATCTCCCTTTGTAAAATGCTATTCCACATCTGTTGAGGTGGATCCAACAACCGTGATTAAGAACAGGCTTGAGGGTGGTCCCACTGCATTGGCAGGTAGGGCTTTCATAATGAATTTCTCTTGTATTCCACTCTCTTCAGGTGAGTTTGATCCTGTGCATATGCAATGTGACCAATACTTTTCGAATGCCTTTTGTTGTTGTTGTTTATTGAGAGAGAATCTCACTCTGCCACCCAGACTGGAGTGCAGTGGCATGATCTTGGCTCACTGCAACCCAGTTTCAAGTGATTCTTTTGCCTTAGCCTCCCAAGTAGCTGGGACTACAGGCATTCACCACCAAGCCTAGCTAATTTTTATATTTTTAGTAGAGAGGAGGTTTCACCATATTGGCCAGACTGTTCTTGAACTCCTGACCTCAAGTGATTCACTCTCCTCAGCCCCCCAGAGTGTTGGGATTACAGGCGTGAGCCACTGCACCTGGCCTTGAATGCTTTAATGTGTTCTTCTCTTTTGATTTTCAGTGTATATGACTTTTTCCTCAGTAAGCCCAAGTGCTATACCTATCACATTTCAGCAGGAATGAAAAGAAAGATAACATTTAGGTTCTGACACCCCATTAGGACTTTTCAAAGCTGCAACAATATTATGTTCTTCAAGCCTAAGTTTGTTAAGAGGAACTAATATACTAAATACCATTTTTTCTCATATTCCCACTATCCTGCCTTTTAATATATTGAGAGCCTTGGCTGGCAGGCTTGATTATGTAGTTTTAGTAATAGACATCCTGAATAGACAGCAAAAGCAGAATGGTAATACTTATATCAGCTAGAGACATTTGGGGTAGATTGAATATCAGAGACAGGAAAAATGTTTGGTGATTTAAAGAAAACACTGAGGGCTGAAAGATCCCTGCTCCCTCTTTTCTGCTTAAGATTCTAGAAGATAATTTCCTTACAGGTAGTCTACCTAATGTGAAATGTGGCATCCCAGTATGGTTAAGTCGAAGGAAAGCCTGAGTGTAGCCCTTTAGAATCACCCGTTATCTCCCATGAAGAGTTTATCATATGCGCTTGGGACAGGATGCAGAGGTTACTTGAGATTTTATCTGAAGAGTTTGCCAGAAAATATTCCTGTCATTAAATAAAAGTGGTTCTGAAGTGGATGATTGCAAGGAAGTTACAACTGGCTTTGGGTGGAGCTTTCAGCATCATCTACAGTCACGCCATCAGGGAAGATAACCAGATTATGACAGACAAAAAGAGAACAGACATGAGTTTTGCCAGCACAAACTTCAGCCTGGAATGTCAGCAGAACTCTCAGGAATAAGACCAGTCTCATGTCAGTGGTCATTAGTCCAGAGAGCAATCCATATCACCCAACCTGCAGTAGATATGAGCAAGAACCCTGAGAGTACCATGTGCACTCAAGAACCCAGGCTCTTCCACAAGGGCACAGAAACCATACACCCCCTTATATCCAGCTATCTTCTTGGAGAGGAGTTAAATGAGGAGAGAGAAACTTGAAAGATTAAGAATTTTATCCAAAAAGAGACTGGTAATTTACTAAAAAGAGGTTTTTAATCAGGGCCCAGCAAACCTTTTCTACAAAGAGCTAGTGAGCAAATATTGTAGGCTTTTTGAGCTGTATGGACTCTACTGCCAATATTCAGTTCTACCCTTGTAGCATGGAAGAAGCCATAAGCAATATGTAAATGAGCAGGTGACTATGGTCTAACAAAACGTTATACACACAAACCCATGGTGGGTTTTTAGGTCCTAGTTTGCCACCTTTAGGTTTACATTACTGAATCAGGCTAAATTTCCTTGATTCAACTAAAAGAGAATTTTCTCCTACTAGCCAAAAGGGTAGCAGCTTTGGAGAAAGATGAAATAAAAAGTGGAAAAAACTGACATTTTCTTTGCATATTTTTATAAGATATGAATACAATTTTGGTTATTTGCACATTGAGAAGGGAGAAGCAATCTTAGTGTAAAAAGAAATATTTTTTTTTCCCTTTCTCTGAAGGCTTGTGACCACTGGGATGTTGAGGACTGTGAGAAGTGGATACTTGCAAGGTCAGCTCAGGGTACATGATGGAACTGGGGGACGAGAAAAAGAGCAGAACTTATGGGTCTTCTGTTCTCTCTGCTAGGAGCTCTGGAAATAAAGGAAAGTAGGGTTTGGTGAGAGCAATCACTTTGAATAGTAGTCATTATTATGATTATGATTATGATAATGATAAAATAATAATTACCACTATAATGTCAGTCAAAACAGGTCAGGTTATGCTGTAGTAACTCTGAAATCTCAATGGCTTCAAGTAAAAATGGTCTATTTCTCATTCGCTCTCCATGTCTGCCAAGAGTCAGCAAGGGACTCTCCTCCACATTGTCCTTGAACTTCTCCCAGGACCCAGGCGTTAGATGGGTCACTATCTGAAGCAGCATCAGTTGCAGTGGTATACAGCATTGGTAAAGTACAAACTGTCTTTAAAGACTCCCGTGGAAATGACACACCTCACTTCTGCTCACATTTTATTTGCCCATAGTAGTCATATGACTAAGCCTGGTTTCAGTGGGGTGTAAAAGTATGATCTTTCCCCAGGGAGGAACAGTAATTAGTGAAAGGTAAATCAATATACCTTGACCACTATTTCCAGGTAAGGACATAATGAACATTGTGCTAAACATAGCTAACTTTATTCTTACTCAGAAACTGTGTAAGATAGACACTATTATCAACATTTTACTGGTGATAAAATTGAGGATTGTGGAAATTAAGTAACTCATTTCACCCAGCTAGCAGATAGTAAAGATTCAAACCCAGGCTGGGGGTGGATCACGAGGTCAGGAGTTTGAGACCAGCCTGGCCAACATGGTGAAACCCCGTCTCTACTAAAAATATAAAAATTAGCCAGGCGTGGTGGCATACACCTGTAATTCCAGCTACTCTGGAGGCTGAGGCAGGAGAATTGCTTGAACCTAGGAGGCGGAGGTTGCAGTGAGTTGAGATCGTGCCACTGCACTCCAGCCTGGGCAACAGAGCAAGACTCCGTCTCAAGGGGAATAAAAAAAAGATTCAAACCCGGGTAGGCCAGATTCTATAGCTCATATTCATAAATATCACTGCCCTGATAATTTATGATGTATTAGCTAGATTAAGAATTGCAAACTTAGGCTGGGTGTGGTGGCTCACACCTGTAAGCCCAGCACTTTGGGAGTCCACGGCAGGTGGTCAGGAGTTCGAGACCAGCCTGGCCAATGTGGTGAAACATCATCTCTACTAAAAACTACAAAAAATTAGCTGGGCGTAGTGGCGGGCGCCTGTAATCCCAGCTACTTGGGAGTCTGAGGTAGGAGAATCGCTTGATCCCAGGAGGCAGAGGTTGCAGCGAACCGAGATCACTCCGTTGCACTCCAGTTTGAGTGACAAGAGTCAAACTCTGTCTAAAAAAAAAAAAAGAAAAGAAGAATAAAAGAGAGAGAGAGAGAGAAAAGAAAAAAACATTGCATACTTAAATGTTCAGGGACAAGGCAGGTACTATAAATGCATAAAGCATGTTGAACATAACACAACTTGAGCTGGTGGGGCTGTGGCACACCACATAACCCATGCTATTCCTAAAAGGAGCAGTTGTAATTCATTTTAAGATCATTGTTGCCTTGAAGAAATACGTCCAATGGGCCCTTTATTGTCAGATCTCCAGAATTTTTAAAAAGTCATTAGAAATCTGGATTTTCATGCATAATCTCCTAATTTCAAAATGTTAAAGAAAATCCAAGATTTAAAAAATATATATATATGGGCTACATAAAATAAACCGATGAGTCAAACAAGACCAATCGTTTGCAATCTTTTTTTTTTTTTTTTTTTTTTTTTTTTTTTTTTTTTTTTGATTTTCTTACTCTGTTCAATTTATTTGAGATGCCAAGAAACACACTGGGCAGGAAATAAACAATGGGATAATTGGAATATCAACTATGACTCCATACTTATTTACTAGATATTAGTTACCTCTCCTTTTTCTGCCAAAATATGTGAAACCCAATCCCAGACTTCAGAGGAGCTTATAGTCAAGTTGGTCATTCCTTATCCTCTTGTCTTTTTATTTTTTTTTTATTTTTTATTTTTTACTATCTTCTTTTTATTTATTTATTTATTTATTTTTTATTATTATACTTTAAGTTCTAGGGTACATGTGCATAACGTGCAGGCTTGTTACATATGTATATTTGTGCCATGTTGGTGTGCTGTACCCATCAACTCGTCAGCACCCATCAATTCATCATTTATATCATGTATAACTCCCCAATGCAATCCCTCTCCCCTCCCCCCTCCCCATGATAGGCCCCGGTGTGTGATGTTCCCCTTCCCGAGTCCAAGTGATCTCATTGTTCAGTTCCCACCTATGAGTGAGAACATGCGGTGTTTGGTTTTCTGTTCTTGTGATAGTTTGCTAAGAATGATGGTTTCCAGCTGCATCCATGTCCCTACAAAGGACGCAAACTCATCCTTTTTTATGGCTGCATAGTATTCCATGGTGTATATATGCCACATTTTCCTAATCCAGTCTGTCACAGATGGACATTTGGGTTGATTCCAAGTCTTTGCTATTGTGAATAGTGCCGCAATAAACATACGTGTGCATGTGTCTTTGTAGTCGAATAATTTATAATCCTTTGGGTATATACCCAGTAGTGGGATGGCTGGGTCATATGGTACATCTAGTTCTAGATCCTTGAGGAATTGCCATACTGTTTTCCATAATGGTTGAACTAGTTTACAATCCCACCAACAGTGTAAAAGTGTTCCTATTTCTCCACATCCTCTCCAACAACTGTTGTTTCCTGATTTTTTAATGATTGCCATTCTAACTGGTGTGAGATGGTATCTCATTGTGGTTTTGATTTGCATTTCTCTGATGGCCAGTGATGATGAGCATTTTTTCATGTGTCTGTTGGCTGTATGAATGTCTTCTTTTGAGAAATGTCTGTTCATATCCTTTCCCCACTTTTTGATGGGGTTGTTTGTTTTTTTCTTGTATATTTGTTTGAGTTCTTTGTAGATTCTGGATATTAGCCCTTTGTCAGATGAGTAGATTGCAAAAATTTTCTCCCATTCTGTAGGTGGCCTGTTCACTCTGATGGTAGTTTCTTTTGCTGTGCAGAAGCTCTTTAGTTTAATTAGATCCCATTTGTCAATTTTTGCTTTTGCTGCCGTTGCTTTTGGTGTTTTAGACATGAAGTCCTTGCCCATGCCTATGTCCTGAATGGTACTACCTAGATTTTCTTCTAGGGTTTTTATGGTATTAGCTCTAACATTTAAGTCTCTAATCCATCTTGAATTAATCTTCGTATAAGGAGTAAGGAAAGGATCCAGTTTCAGCTTTCTACTTATGGCTAGCCAATTTTCCCAGCACCATTTATTAAATAGGGAATCCTTTCCCCATTTCTTGTTTCTCTCAGGTTTGTCAAAGATCAGATGGCTGTAGATGTGTGGTATTATTTCTGAGGACTCTGTTCTGTTCCATTGGTCTATAGCTCTGTTTTGGTACCAGTACCATGCTGTTTTGGTTACTGTAGCCTTGTAATATAGTTTGAAGTCAGGTAGCGTGACACCTCCAGCTTTGTCCTTTTGACTTAGGATTGTCTTGGCAATGCGGGCTCTTTTTTGGTTCCATATGAACTTTAAAGCAGTTTTTTCCAATTCTGTGAAGAAACTCATTGGTAGCTTGATGAGGATGGCATTGAATCTATAAATAACCTTGGGCAGTATGGCCATTTTCACGATATTGATTCTTCCTATCCATGAGCATGGTATGTTCTTCCATTTGTTTGTGTCCTCTTTGATTTCACTGAGCAGCGGTTTGTAGTTCTCCTTGAAGAGGTCCTTGACATCCCTTGTAAGTTGGATTCCTAGGTATTTTATTCTCTTTGAAGCAATTGTGAATGGAAGTTCATTCCTGATTTGGCTGTCTGTTTCTCTGTTACTGGTGTATAAGAATGCTTGAGATTTTTGCACATTAATTTTGTATCCTGAGACTTTGCTGAAGTTGCTTATCAGCTTAAGGAGATTTTGGGCTGAGACGATGGGGTTTTCTAAATATATAATCATGTCATCTGCAAACAGGGACAATTTGACTTCTTCTTTTCCTAACTGAATACCCTTGATTTCTTTCTCTTGCCTGATTGCCCTAGCCAGAACTTCCAACACTATGTTGAATAGGAGTGGTGAGAGAGGGCATCCCTGTCTTGTACCAGTTTTCAAAGGGAATTTTTCCAGTTTTTGCCCATTCAGTATGATATTAGCTGTGGGTTTGTCATAAATAGCTCTTATTATTTTGAGGTACGTACCATCAATACCGAATTTATTGAGCGTTTTTAGCATGAAGGGCTGTTGAATTTTGTCAAAAGCCTTTTCTGCATCTATTGAGATAATCATGTGGTTCTTGACTTTGGTTCTGTTTATATACTGGATTATGTTTATTGATTTGCAAATGTTGAACCAGCCTTGCATCCCAGGGATGAAGCCCACTTGATCATGGTGGATAAGCTTTTTGATGTGCTGCTGAATCCGGTTTGCCAGTATTTTATTGAGGATTTTTGCATCGATGTTCATCAGGGATATTGGTCTAAAATTCTCTTTTTTTGTTGTGTCTCTGCCAGGCTTTGGTATCAGGATGATGTTGGCATCATAAAATGAGTTAGGGAGGATTCCCTCTTTTTCTATTGATTGGAATAGTTTCAGAAGGAATGGTACCAGCTCCTCCTTGTACCCCTGGTAGAATTCAGCTGTGAATCCATCTGGTCCTGGACTGTTTTTAGTCGGTAGGCTATTAATTGTTGCCTCAATTTCAGAGCCTGCTATTGGTCTATTCAGGGATTCAACTTCTTCCTGGTTTAGTATTGGGAGAGTGTAAGTGTCCAGGAAATTATCCATTTCTTCTAGATTTTCTAGTTGATTTGCGTAGAGGTGTTTAGAGTATTCTCTGATGGTAGTTTGTATTTCTGTGGGGTCCGTGGTGATATCCCCTTTATCATTTTTTATTGCATCTATTTGATTCCTCTCTCTTTTCTTCTTTATTAGTCTTGCTAGCGTTCTGTCAATTTTGTTGATCTTTTCAAAAAACCAACTCCTGGATTCATTGATTTTTTGGAGGGTTTTTTGTGTCTCTATCTCCTTCAGTTCTGTTCTGATCTTAGTTATTTCTTGCCTTCTGCTAGCTTTTGAATGTGTTTGCTCTTGCCTCTCTAGTTCTTTTAATTGTGATGTTAGAGTGTCAATTTTAGATCTTTCCTGCTTTCTCTTGTGGGCCTTTAGTACTATAAATTTCCCTCTACACACTGCTTTAAATGTGTCCCAGAGATTCTGGTATGTTGTATCTTTGTTCTCATTGGTTTCAAAGAACATCTTTATTTCTGCTTTCATTTCGTTATGTACCCAGTAGTCATTCAGGAGCAGGTTGTTCAGTTTCCATGTAGTTGAGCGGTTTTGATGGAGTTTCTTAGTCCTGAATTCTAGTTTAATTGCACTGTGGTCTGAGAGACAGTTTGTTATAATTTCTGTTCTTTTACATTTGCTGAGGAGTGCTTTACTTCCAATTATGTGGTCAATTTTGGAATAAGTGCCGAGAAGAATGTATATTCTGTTGATTTGGGGTGGAGAGTTCTATAGATGTCTATTACATCCGCTTGGTGCAGAGATGAGTTCAATTCCTGGATATCCTTGTTAACTTTCTGTCTCGTTGATCTGTCTAATGTTGACAGTGGAGTGTTGAAGTCTCCCATTATTATTGTATGGGAGTCTAAGTCTCTTTGTAAGTCTCTAAGGACTTGCTTTATGAATCTGGGTGCTCCTGTATTGGGTGCATATATATTTAGGAGAGTTAGCTCTTCCTGTTGAATTGATCCCTTTACCATTATGTAATGACCTTCTTTGTCTCTTTTGATCTTTGATGGTTTAAAGTCCGTTTTATCAGAGACTAGGATTGCAACCCCTGATTTTTTTTGTTCTCCATTTGCTTGGTAGATCTTCCTCCATCCCTTTATTTTGAGCCTATGTGTGTCTCTGCATGTGAGCTGGGTCTCCTGAATACAGCAGACTGATGGGTCTTGACTCTTTATCCAGTTTGCCAGTCTTTGTCTTTTAATTGGAGCATTTGGTCCATAACATTTAAGGTTAATATTGTTATGTGTGAACTTGATCCTGCCATTATGATATTAACTGGTTATTTTGCTCGTTAGTTGATGCAGTTTCTTCCTAGCCTCGATGGTCTTTACATTTTGGCATGTTTTTGCAATGGCTGGTAGCGGTTGTTCCTTTCCGTGTTTAGGGCTTCCTTCAGGGTCTCTTGTAAGGCAGGCCTGGTGGTGACAAAATCTCTAAGCATTTGCTTATCTGTAAAGGATTTTGTTTCTCCCTCACTTATGAAACTTAGTTTGGCTGGATATGAAATTCTGGGTTGAAAATTCTTTTTAAGAACGTTGAATATTGGCCCCCACTCTCTTCTGGCTTGTGGAGTTTCTGCCGAGAGATCTGCTGTTAGTCTGATGGGCTTCCCTTTGTGGGTAACCCGACCTTTCTCTCTGGCTGCCCTTAAGATTTTTTCCTTCATTTCAACTTTGGTGAATCTGGCAATTATGTGTCTTGGAGTTGCTCTTCTGGAGGAGTATCTTTGTGGTGTTCTCTGTATTTCCTGAATTTGAATGTTGGCCTGCCCTACTAGGTTGGGGAAGTTCTCCTGGATGATATCCTGAAGAGTGTTTTCCAACTTAGTTCCATTTTCCCCCTCACTTTCAGGCACCCCAATCAGACATAGATTTGGTCTTTTTACATAATCCCATACTTCTTGCAGGCTTTGTTCATTTCTTTTTCTTCTTTTTTCTTTTTGTTTCTCTTCTCGCTTCATTTCATTCATTTCATCCTCAATCGCTGATACTCTTTCTTCCAGTTGATCGAGTCAGTTACTGAAGCTTGTGTATTTGTCACGTATTTCTCGTGTCATGGTTTTCATCTCTGTCATTTCGTGTATGACCTTCTCTGCATTAATTAGTGTAGCTGTCAATTCTTCCACTCTTTTTTCAAGATTTTTAGTTTCTTTGCGCTGGGTACGTAATTCCTCCTTTAGCTCTGAGAAGTTTGATGGACTGAAGCCTTCTTCTCTCATCTCATCAAAGTCATTCTCTGAACAGCTTTGATCCATTGCTGGTGATGGGCTGCGCTCCTTTGCAGGGGGAGATGCGCTCTTATTTTTTGAATTTCCAGCTTTTCTGCCCTGCTTTTTCCCCATCTTTGTGGTTTTAGCTGTCTCTGGTCTTTGATGATGGTGACGTACTGATGGGGTTTTGGTATAGGTGTCCTTCCTGTTTGATAGTTTTCCTTCTGACAGTCAGGACCCTCCGCTATAGGTCTGTTGGAGATTGCTTGAGGTCCACTCCAGACCCTGTTTGCCTGGGTATCAGCAGCAGAGGTTGCAGAAGATAGAATATTGCTGAACAGCGAGTGTACCTGTCTGATTCTTACTTTGGAAGCTTCCTCTCAGGGGTGTACTCCACCCTGTGAGGTGTGGGGTGTCAGACTGCCCCTAGTGGGGGATGTCTCCCAGTTAGGCTACTCAGTGGTCAGTGACCCACTTGAGCAGGCAGTCTGTCCGTTCTCAGATCTCAGCCTCCGTGTTGGGAGATCCACTGCTCTCTTCAAAGCTGTCAGACAGAGTCGTTCACGTCTGCTCAGGCCTCTGCTGTTTCCCCTGTTGTTTTTTAGCTGAGCCCTGCCCCCAGAGGTGGAGTCTATAGAGACAGGCAGGTTTCCTTGAGCTGCTGTGAGCTCCACCCAGTTCGAGCTTCCCAGCGGCTTTGTTTACCTACTTAAGCCTCAGCAATGGCGGGCGCCCCTCCCCCAGCCTCGCTGCTGCCTTGCGGTTAGATCCCCGCAGACTGCTGTGTTAGCAATGAGGGAGGCTCCGTGGGCGTGGGACCCTCCCGGCCAGGTGAGTGATATATTCTTCTGGTGTGCCCGTTGCTTAAAGCGCGGTATTGGGGTGGGAGTTACCCGATTTTCCAGGTGTTGTGTGTCTCAGTTCCCCTGGCTAGGAAAAGGGATTCCCTTCCCCCTTGCACTTCCCAGGTGAGGTGATGCCTCGCCCTGCTTCAGCTCTCGCTGGTCAGGCTGCAGCAGCTCACCAGCACCGATTGTCCAGCATTCCCTAGTGAGATGACCCCAGTACCTCAGTTGAAAATGCAGAAATCACCGGTCTTCTGTGTCGCTCGCACTGGGAGTTGGAGACTGGAGTTGTTCCTATTCGGCCACATTGCTCTGCCCACCTCTGCAATCTCTTAAGTAAGTCTTCTGGTAGAGTCTAACCAGCTTGTTGGGAAACAAGTAAACTGAGAAAAACCTACTCAGATTATTAGGTAATGCCCATGGCTACAGCAGCAGAGCCAGTGTGGCAAAAGCTGAATTACTGAATTCAAATAATTGTCATCATGATGCACATATGTTAAGGGCATGGTTGTATGCACACATTTTTACTTTGAACTCATTCAAATGTTTAAATAGCCACAGAGCAATTTTCCTTTGCAAGCTGCTGCCATGTAGCATGCACTAATTCTTTCTTTCTCTGGCTAGTATAGAGCTGTCATTATTCACTAGGGAGCCTTGCTGAGGAGGCAGTGGCTCAGTGCCCTTCAGTTCAGTTTATGCTTCACCACCAGACTAAGCAGCCGTGTAGTTTGACATGCGTTAATTACAACTGAACAAATGGTAGAGCCATTCCCAGTCTTAGTTAAAGCTGGTTGCTTTGGCTTCTGGTATAAAGAGCCAGGACTGGACCTGGTGGGAAGCTGGCTGGACATGGCTTTTCCTGGAAAGGTGATAACTGGAATTTTTGAAGGAACTGGAAAAAAGTGTCACTCAGGGTGTATATGTGTATGTGTTTTTTTAGCCTAGAGATTTGGGTGTATTTTTCTTGAGTGAAGATCTCTCACTTTCATGAAATTCTCAAATAGGTTTGCCACCTCCAAAATACTCACCAACAAACTTTTCAGGCTGGAAACTCATCACGTATCGGGTGGAAGTATCTCCAGACCATCTTCTAAGCATTCCAAGCAGGAAGATTTATGGACACTGATGTGTAAACATGGGACATAGTTTCCCTCTGCTTTTCTTTACCTGGAATATTCTTTCTGGTCAGCTCTGTCTAGCTTATTATCTCCCCCCATTAAAACAAACAAGCAAATCCATAAACCATTTCCCAATCCTCACAGGATGTTTTTAGTTTTTCTGAGAACATTTTCTTCATAGCTCTCTGAAGACATTTATATTATGCCTCTTAGTAATTGTATGTGTATATGTACATATATATTATATCATTTCTGTATAGAATAATAAACTTGATGAGGGTAGCAGAAATGTCTTATTCATCTGGAAATCACTGGTAGTTGCTGGTACATATTTGATACTTAATTTAGTATCTGCCGTCTTGAATTTCACTGTTTGGGTGGATCCATAACTCAGCTGGTATGATCTGTAAATTATTGTCGGTTCCTGGCCTATAAAAAGTTGACTGACTGTGTAATGACGATGGGTTGAGTATTAGTATGCTCCTAGGGTTTCCTTGAAGAGACGCTGGGAAAGAGAGTGCACACTTCTGTGCCTAACCCTTTGCAGTTCCCAGCTGTAAAGGCAAGGTATAGTTAGGGAAATGATTTTCTTTCACTCTGGTAGAACCCTCTTGCCCTGTAAGTTTGTGAGAGCCCTCATTTTGCTTCCTCATACTCAAGGCAATCTAAATCATAAACTCAGTCTTGGTCTGGCTTCCTTCCCCCACTACCTTTTGGAGTTTAATAGATTAATTGAATAAACAAATGAAAATGAGTTATCAGCATATACTCTCCCCTTGCCTCTGTTATCCAAATGACATAGGGTCTCTATCTCTGGGAGGCCCCATTGCTTTTGATTTGAAGTTGTTTCTACTCACCATATTGGCCCAGTCTTTATTATGTCTCAGTCCCTATTTTGTTATTTCCTGTGATGTAACAGAATAATCATAGACTTTGAAATTAGACAAACTTGATTTTGAATTTCAGTGTCATTGCTTACTAGCCTTATGAACTTGGTTGCTGAAATTTTCATTTTATTACTTGGAAAACAAACTTTTAAAATAATACCTGTTTTTCAAACTGATTAAAAAGATTACATGAAATCATAATGTAAATGGCATACAATAAGCACTCAAAGAGTGGTAACTATTATTATACATATTCTGCCCTATAAAAGATTCCTTGTTCAATATTTATGCCTAACCCAAACTTTTATCTTAGGGTATATCTTATCATATAAAACATCTTACTTAAGACTATGTATTCTGTAAGACTTCCTAGTTGTATCCTGTATCCCTTTTGCTGTGTTCAAAGTGCCAAATCATGGGATTTATTGGTACCTCAATTGCTAACCAATCTTAGTTTCTTTTTTTTTTTTTTTTTTGAGACAGTCTCACTCTGTTGCCTAGGATGGAGTGCAGTGGCACAATCTTGTCTCACTGCAACCTCTGCCTCCTGGGCTCAAGTGATCCCTCCCACCTCAGCCTCTGAAGTAGTTGAGACTACAGGCATGCACCACCATTCCTGGCTAATTTTCGTATTTTTAGTAGAGATGGGATTTCACTGTTAGACAGGCTGGTCTCAAACTCCTGACCTCCAGTGATTCGCCCACCTCAGCCTCCCAAAGTGCTGGGATTATAGGCCTGAGCCACTGGGCCTGGCCCTCAGTCTTCTTAACACAGTGTTTCAGTAGCCATTACCATTCAGTCAGCACATGCATTGCTGACTTCTACATTTCTACATTAATTAGACCTTACCACTTGTATTAGTCCATTCTTGCATTGCTATAAAGAGCTACCTGAGGCCTAACTGATTCAAAGTTCTGCAGACTGTACAGGAAACATGACTGGGAGGTCTCAGGAAACTTACAATCATGATGGAAGGCCAAGGGGAAGCAGGCACGTTTTACTTGGCTGGAGAAGGAGGAAAAGAGAGTGAAGGGGGTGGTGCTACACACTTTTAAACAACCAGATCTCCTGAGAACTCACTATCGCAAGAACTGCAAGGGGAAAATCCACCCCTCATAATCCCATCACCTCTCACCAGGTCCCTCCTCCAACACAGGGGATTACAATTTGATCTAAGATTTGGGCAGGGCAATAAATCCAAACTATATCATCACTTTAGACCTTACCACTTCCCTCAACTCCAGGCATATATCCAGCCATCTACAAGGCTTCTCTTTGATTCAACGGACTTCTTGAACTTAATGCTTCTAGTACAGAAACCTTGGTTTTCATTTTCAAAAACTCCCCTAGTCTTTCTCATCTCAGAAATGGGACCATAATTTTTTCAGATGTGCTGAGTTCCCAATCCTAGAAACAATCTTGGAATTATTCTGTTGTCTTCATATATAATCAAATGGTCCTGTTATTTTCTTCTCTGACCACTTCTTGTCCCGCAAACTGCTACTTCTCCTACTTCTCAAGTCCCTGAGACCATCACACCTTTCCTGGATTATCATAAACTCTTCACCACATTGCGCCTTCAACCCATTCCAGTTCTCCTCATCCTATTTTTCATAAAGAAATTGTGATATTTTTAAATGTAAATCAGGTCACCCAACTTATCATCTCAAAACCTCCCAGTGGTTTCCCAGCCCATTATAAAAGGTCTGAAATCCTCATCATGTCCCCTAAAATGACACGTACTCTTGTGTCTGCCTAATTTCTAACATCATTTTTCCCTGTCCTCTACTACAGTTGTAAAATGCTTGTTCTTCTGCTTTTAAAACACTTCAAACTTATTTCCTGCTCAGAACCCTGCCTCTACCCTCATCAGCCAGTCCCTCTTCATTCTTTATTTTCTTTTCATAGCATTTATTACCGCATGGAATGTTTTTTGGTCAGGTTTTGTTTTCTCCTTCCTGTCAGTAGAATGTAAAGCCTACTGGAATTTATATGAGAGACAGAACGTTGTCAATTTTATTGCTGTAACTAACATCTAGAGCGGAATCTGTTATATAATAGCTGTTCAACAAATACTTTTCAGTAGGTGAATGAATGACTGCATGAATGTATCCATCCGTCATTCTTATTTTAGAATTTATCAACACCATCACTGTTAACTATAATTCTGTTCTTATCCAACCAGCTACTTATCCATCCACCCAAAGAAGATTGATTGGCACCAATTTTGTGTTCCACTGATAGCCTAACTAGAGAAACAAAACCTACCACCAAGTCCCAGGCAGGAGCATATTTTCACTGGGTATAAACTGATGTTTCCACATCTCTATGGGATCTTTTTGTCCCTTAGTCACTTCTCTTCATGACCACCAACTAATAGGCTCTCTCTTAATTATTGCAATGCCTACTGGGTTTAATTCTGTATAATCATCAGGTTGCTTCTGGCTTTGGGGGATGCTGATTTAAGAGTAGGATACCAAGACCTCTTTCGTCTGCAATCACTTGGAATTTAAGGATTATTTCTTGCTCAAAAAAAAAATTGTTCAACCAAAAAGTCAAGGGACATCATTTAGTGATAAGACCAAAGTGCCTGGTCCTGGTTGGTAAATCAAATGGGTTGGCATGAGGTCAAGATGGGCATGGCATGGTAATGTTAACCTATAGACTGAGCAATGTAGTGCATAAAGGAGCCAGTTTTCATGTTTCTAGACCATGATATTTACCGTCTAAATTTCCTGGGCCTCCTTTTTTTTTTTTTTTTTTTTTTTTTTTTTTTTTTTTTTGACTAGGTAGCGTCCCCCTTTTCATCAATGATAATGTCAAAAGGCCTCTCTGGCACAGGTTTGCAATTTCTATGCTTTCTTGATATTGAAAGCATCGTAGAGTTAAAATCAGGCTGCAGCTGTTGCTTGTTAGTACCATAACTTTGCCGTATGTTCTAAGGTTTGTGAAATAGAGAATAAATCCCTTGGAGCTGGAGATTTTCAAACTTTTGGCTTTCAGTGTAAACATAAGGTATTCTACTTTTGAAAGAACTATGAATATACTAAGCATTTTGACCAAATCATCTTTGATCTCAGGAAGCCAGCATAGTGCTTAGCACAAAGTCAACGGGTAATTGATGTATGACGAGTGAGGTCTTTCTAACTTTTTCAATAACTGCTCAGTTCTGGAATGGGTTTAAAATTAACCTGCTTTCCGCTTGCTGCACTGAGTCAATCTTTTATAATTCAAAAAAAAAAAAGCTAAGACTCCAAAATATCTTTTGGATGCAACTTTTTTTTGCCTTTACATTGCAGACATAGAATGATAAGACAGAAGATTCCTGGGCAGAAAAGCAGGAGACCTTGTTTCTGCTTCAATATGGGCTGATAACTGAGTGTGTGAACTTGTGTAAGTTGTTTTACCGCTCTGGACTTTTGTTTCTTTATCTGTAAAATGAAGGGCTCAAATTAGATCTCCTAAGAGCTCTTCCATGTTTCACATTCTGTGAGCTTCTTGCTTAGACACCCTCAACCTTATGTCTAACCATGCTAAGGTAGTGTGTGTTATGGGGAGTTCATTGCATTTCAGGTGTTTTCCCCCATATTGAATTAAATCCCTCATTTGTCTCTGCTTTGTACCTCCGGCAACTTTATTTTAGGTTGTGAAGTTGGCTGCCAGGTTTTATTTTTCTTTTTTTCTATTCTTCTTGAACTAAGTAGTAAAAGAGTTACTATGACAACGGAGTAATTTTCCTGGATGGCCACATTCAATTTACTTAAGTAGATATTAGGATTGCAACATGTTTCATTAGCTCCGAGGCCCTTGGGTTGTAACACTGAAGTGCTGTGCAGGCCAGAGCTTCAGGTTAAGCCCATTGAAACCTGGGTCTATTGACTGTATAGAGATGACATTTTCCTTACAGGGCCTGTGTCTTAGTTGCTTGGACTTGATAAGTATCAAAAGAAATTGCTGAAGGAAATTATAAGAAGATCTGCTACTTTAGCTAACAAAAAAAGAAATGGAATAAAAACTTTAAGCACAGTACTAGATACTATAAATCAGAAAGTAAATAGCCAAGATATTAAAAAATATGTTTTGCATCTGTTTGTTTATTTTCCTTCAATATGAAAGAGGAAAATAGAGCTTTATTTAAATTAAAGATTAGATTCCCAAAGGCAGTATATTAAGCAGAAGGAAATTATATCTAACTAATGTCCAGCAGTGAGAAAATGGAGTGAATTTGGTCATTTGAGGAAGATGCCAATTCTGATAAATAATCATGAGTAATAAGCATTAATATTTATAATAATAGTATCAGTAAACACTTTTGAATGCTATGTGTCAGACATTATGTTATGATTACCACATGAAGTGTATGTTATTATTATTATTATTCCAGTTTTACAGGTAAGAGATTTAGAGAGGTTTATGACCTGCCCAAAATCATGTGAAGTATGCAAACTGAGTAGCCAATTTGGGATTATCTCATTCTCACATCTTATGCTTAGCCTTAATCTGTACTTACATACTCTAAACATACCATACCACTACCCAGATCATTGCAGATGATGCAGTTAAAACCTGGAGAAGGTTTCAGGGTGCATAATCTCAGCCTTCCTCAAGTACTAAGCCTGTGTTAAGTGTGGGTCTGTCTGGACACTAATTTGGAAATGACAAGTTGGACAGGCTGGGGTCGGTGCATGTTACAACCCTGGGATGATTTTATGAGACACACTGGAGGGCTTCTGAAGGGAGGCTAGTGATGTATCATGGACTTCTGAAAGTTTTTTTTACAATTAAAGAGAACCAGGAAGGCCGCCTGTTGTTAATATTTTAAAAATACTGGGAAATAAACTGTACACACATGCACACACTCATATCCACACATTCTCTATTCAATGCAAAGATGGTGTTGCTGACCCTTGACCAACACAGTGTTGGGGGTGCTGACCCCCTGCATAGTAGAAAACTCCATGTTTAAATTTTGACGCCCCAAACTTAACTACTAATAGCCCGGTGTTGACCTGAAATCTTACTGATAACATAGTTTATTAACATGTATTTTGTATGTTACATGTATTACATGTACTGTATTTTTACAATAATGTAAGTTAGATAAAAGAATATGTTATTAAGAGAATCATAAGGAAGAGAAAATATGTTAACTATGTATTAAGTAGAAGTGGATCATCATAAGGTCTTTGTTCTTGTCTTCGTGTTGAGTAGGCTGAGGAGGAAGAGAAAGAGGAGGAATTGGTCCTGCTTTCTCAGACGTGGCAGAGGAGGAAGAAAATTTGCATGTAAGTGGACTTGCATAGTTCAAACTCGTGTTTTTCTTTTTTTTTTTTTTTTAATTTTGAATATGGCATCTATTAACATGCTTTTATATGAATAATAAAATCAGTCATCTAAAGGCATTCAATAATACAGACGGCTGATCTAACTGTTTAACTGAACATTTTTTTTTTTAATTTTTTTTTTTTTTTATACTTTAAGTTCTAGGGTACATGTGCATAACGTGCAGGCTTGTTACATATGTATACTTATGCCATGTTGGTGTGCTGCACCCATCAACTCGTCAGCACCCATCAATTCATCATTTATATCATGTATAACTCCCCAATGCAATCCCTCCCTCCTCCCCCCTCCCCATGATAGGCCCCGGTGTGTGATGTTCCCCTTCCCGAGTCCAAGTGATCTCATTGTTCAGTTCCCACCTATGAGTGAGAACATGCAGTGTTTGGTTTTCTGTTCTTGTGATAGTTTGCTAAGAATGATGGTTTCCAGCTGCATCCATGTCCCTACAAAGGACGCAAACTCATCCTTTTTTATGGCTGCATAGTATTCCATGGTGTATATGTGCCACATTTTCCTAATCCAGTCTGTCACAGATGGACATTTGGGTTGATTCCAAGTCTTTGCTATTGTGAATAGTGCCGCAATAAACATACGTGTGCATGTGTCTTTGTAGTCGAATAATTTATAATCCTTTGGGTATATACCCAGTAGTGGGATGGCTGGGTCATATGGTACATCTAGTTCTAGATCCTTGAGGAATTGCCATACTGTTTTCCATAATGGTTGAACTAGTTTACAATCCCACCAACAGTGTAAAAGTGTTCCTATTTCTCCACATCCTCTCCAACAACTGTTGTTTCCTGATTTTTTAATGATTGCCATTCTAACTGGTGTGAGATGGTATCTCATTGTGGTTTTGATTTGCATTTCTCTGATGGCCAGTGATGATGAGCATTTTTTCATGTGTCTGTTGGCTGTATGAATGTCTTCTTTTGAGAAATGTCTGTTCATATCCTTTCCCCACTTTTTGATGGGGTTGTTTGTTTTTTTCTTGTATATTTGTTTGAGTTCTTTGTAGATTCTGGATATTAGCCCTTTGTCAGATGAGTAGATTGCAAAAATTTTCTCCCATTCTGTAGGTGGCCTGTTCACTCTGATGGTAGTTTCTTTTGCTGTGCAGAAGCTCTTTAGTTTAATTAGATCCCATTTGTCAATTTTTGCTTTTGCTGCCGTTGCTTTTGGTGTTTTAGACATGAAGTCCTTGCCCATGCCTATGTCCTGAATGGTACTACCTAGATTTTCTTCTAGGGTTTTTATGGTATTAGCTCTAACATTTAAGTCTCTAATCCATCTTGAATTAATCTTCGTATAAGGGGTAAGGAAAGGATCCAGTTTCAGCTTTCTACTTACGGCTAGCCAATTTTCCCAGCACCATTTATTAAATAGGGAATCCTTTCCCCATTTCTTGTTTCTCTCAGGTTTGTCAAAAATCAGATGGCTGTGGATGTGTGGTATTATTTCTGAGGACTCTGTTCTGTTCCATTGGTCTATAGCTCTGTTTTGGTACCAGTACCATGCTGTTTTGGTTACTGTAGAAACTCGTGTTTTTCAAAGGTCAACTGTACTTAGACACTGAAATGATGATTATGAGAACTCACTACGCATTTTCTTCCAGACTCAAACTGTAGGTTCTGTACTCGCAGTAAACATTGCATGTCAGAGAGCAGAACAGAGCCCACTGTTCAGATAGGGCTTGCATATGACTGGGACACCTCCTAATGTGCAGGACATCCTCTAACTTTGGCTTATTTTTTAGGTGGGAGACACAGGGTGGGGCATAAGAAAATGAGACTGAGTCTGGTGGAGCTGTGGCTGTGCCTTTGCTGTACCAATTACCAGCTGCAACGTCTTAGGAAACTGATTTAACTCCCTGATTATCAGTTCCCTCAGCAGCAAAATGGGGATGATTTCTTACAAAGCAGCAAAGCCGGGACTCTGGTGAGTTGGTAGAGTAGAGTAGCATGAAATCTACCTGCATGAGGATCTTAAAGAAACTCGAGGGAAGGCACATGATGCGTTGACCTTCGCTTAGTGTGGTAGACATTATCTTCCCAGAGCCATTCCACCCCTCCCCCATTACACGGTTAGTGTTGAAGATTGGGTGGGCCTTAAGTAGCAAAAGCCAGTCAGCATTCATTCATCCCCTTTGGCACAGTCATTGTGCCAGGGATGGGCAGAAACCATAGGTCTAAGCCAATCAACAAATGCCATCCACCCGACCAAGTTAGTCAAGTCAGAAACTGGGATTATTTTATCCATGATTGGAGAAAGAATAGGACCCCTCTCTTACCTTGAATGATATGATATGTGTTTATAAGATCTGAGACTGCTGCAACCACAAGGGAAATCACTTGAAGATATAGATGTCATATATAGGAGGATAGAGAAAAGAGAATGACAAGGAAATGGAGCCACAGTCCTGAACGAACTATTTCTAAATTCCATACAAGCTTTTTTCACACAAATAAGATAATTCCCTTTGTGGTTTAAATCAGTCGATCTGAGTTTTGAATTGCTATTACTTGCAACTAAAAGCATGCTAATAAATCCGTCCCCCACACTTACAATCCTTTAGTTGTCAGAGGACAGGAATGCTTATGAGATCAGAATGTGCCTGTCCCTTAAGCTTGTTCCTTTTTGAAGTGTTGACCACCTTCTATATCCCAGCCCCGTCCACCTTGCCACCACCAAACTTTGGACACGTATGATGCCTAGGCTGAGATAGCTTTGTAACTAGAAGTTAAATGAGAATTTTACTACACTCTGAGGCACACTGGGTTTAAGCTGCATTGCTTTAAGAACATCTAATGGACATTAATGCAAAAGAAGGGGCTAGATCTTTTACTATGCCCATAGATATCCACACAGCTTTGACCATAGAGGATAGCAACACATTTGTGAAGAGCAAATAGTGGCTATTTTTCTTTACCAGGTTATCTGTGACATCTTACACCTAAATTTAAAGATATAATGATATCTATGTACATTAAGTATGGCTAGTACAGTTTTAACACAGGCCTATGGAATAAAATATATCACGTTTTACCACTTTTTATTTGACTGCCTAATAAGCTATGAGAGAGGGTACAGGAAAGTAGCAAAGGAGGAAAAACATGAGAAAGAATAAATGATTCTAGGAGCCAGCATAGGTCAGGGAACTGGTAAGTAGGAGAACCAAATCATGTGGCTCTGCTTTAAGCTTATCTTGGTGGCTCTTTTAACTCTACATATTTAATCCTCAAGTTATAAACCTTGTACTAGCATTATGTATTAGTAAAGGCAAAGCTAACTTATTTAATAAATAAGCACCAAAATTCCAATGGCCTAATACAATAGAATTTTCCTATTATATTCATGTAACAAGCCAAGACAGGCAATCCTGATCTGTGTTGTTGATTTTTCTCCATGAGGGATTCATGAACTCAGCCTTCTATCTCATGGTCTGCTATCCTCTAAGGCAGGAGTTGGTAACTTACAGCCTATGGGCTACATATGGCCCTTCACCTCTTTTTTTTGTAAATAAAATTTTTTTAAAACACAGTTCCAAATACTTGTTTATGTATTGCCATGCCTACTTTGCACTATAAAGGCATTGTTGAGCAGTTATGACAGAGATCATATGGCAATAAAGCATAAAGAATTTATTACCTAGAAAAAGTTTGTTAATGCTTGCTATAGGGCCCATTTTTCATCTACATTGAACCAGCAGGAATCGAAGTGCATGAAGAAGTTACAACCACTTCTTTAAAGCCTTGGATCAGGTAAGACACATATTTCCTCTATTTCCATTTCATTGATAAAAACACATAGCCACTATAGATGCAAGGAGTGCTGGAAAGTCTCTAAGTCAGTCTCTAGCTAAGCCTCTTCTCAGAAATATCTCAGCATCAGAAAGGGTGAGACATACACCTTGATAGACAATATCTGTTTCTGTCACAAAACATCTAATCGTAAGCCCAAAAGGAACCACAGAAGTTATACTTAATTAGTTCATATTCATCAAGTGTACCCTATGTTTTGAACATGTTGGGTTATTACAAAGAGAGGTGAATAAGACTCAATCCAGTAAGTGAAACCACATATATAGACTTATTTCGTGCTTGTTACAGAAAATTCAAATTCAAGACAGTCATCTAGAAGGATTGTGGAGTGAATGATGGGCTGGTTGGGGAAAGGAGTCTGGTTCTTGATTCAGTGCTGCCCTAGATATTAGCTATTGGCTATTACCAGGTGGGTGGTGGGGGGGATTGGAGAATGATTTTGTTCTGCTTATAAGACTTGGGGCAGAGACTGTTAGAGTTGGGGATCAGTGGGCATGGAGATCCAGGTTATATGGGCGATGCCATGAAGCTCACCAAAGAACTGTGCTGGCAATGAAGGAAGATTGAAGTTGTCAGCAATAAAACTAGCCTCAGCTGGTGAGCTGAGGAGTCAAGATAAACTTGCCTATCAGGCCTTTGTAATTTAAATTCAGTGCTTTTTCCTCTACTCCATACTACTCTTTATTTGATTAAATTCAATTAAGTGCCTACCTTTTGTTTGGCAGTGGGGATACTGAGAAAATAAGATGCCCTCAAGGAACATATGATTTAGTGGAGGAGATAAACACAGAAATAGTTTAAATAAATATGGCAATTCTCCTGTGAACGTCATGCCCAGGTGCTTAATCCCATGTGAGGGACTGGTTTAGGGTGTTAAGAATAACTTCCTAGATGTGATGACACCTGAGTTATGCCTTGATAGCTAAGGATTAGGCAGAGAGAAGAGAAGGCACCAAGGGAGGGTTGCCCAGGGAGATAGAATGTCATCGGAATGCCCATAGACATCTAAAGCAGTGCAGTGATTTGGAGGAAATTAATGTTTCTGAAATTGTTGGATCATAAAGTTCAAGGGGCAAAATATTAGAACTTGAAGCTGGAACAATAAGCAAGGGTCAGATGACAGAGATCCAGTTAGACCGTGTTGAAGACCTCAGATTGTATCCTTTCAGTGTTGGGAACATTGAAACACTTCATCTCTCTGTTGCCCTTTCTTTGCAAATGGGACAGACTCAGGGCATTCAGAATAGAATGTTCTGCTGAGTTGTTGTGAAAACTACAATGTAAGGAGAAGCATGAAAAATGCTGCATATTCCATGAAACAAAGAAGCCACGCTTGAAATCAGAATCTCCAACAAACCCGGATCAATTGTGGCATCCTTAGCTTGGCCGTTGAACAGCTAAGGAGAGGGAATCACTCCAAGGGTGTTTTTTTGTTTTGTTTTTTGTTTTTTTCTTGAGATTTTGAAAGGTAGGTTCTTTTTTATTTATTTATTTTTTAATCCATCTAGCTTTGGCTTCAATATGATATGTCCTAATTGTTATTTTCAAACATATTTCTTTCCATTGTTCTGGGCCCTGTTTTACCTATAAAGAACTAAGAGGCAATCCTTTCATTGTGAGAGGGGTGGGCATCCACCTTGAAGCTCTGGATGACTCACTGCTTCACTTCTTACCTGTTTACCTTTAAAAATAACTTCTTTCTGTCCAGCCTTGCTGGATGCTGAAACGCATTTTGAGCTCTCAGAGAAGGGACTCCTTTCCCTTTTTAGCAACTTCTCTTGTTTATATCAATGCCTTATTTCTATATTTCACTCCTTGCTACTCTTTCCATTCTCAACTGTCATTGCCATTTACTTTGGCAATAAATAAGGAATGAAAGGCGAAACAAAACAGCCCGCCACGGTTACTGACAATGATATGTGTGGGGAATTTTTCAGAAACCTCAGAGAGGAGACTCCAGTGGTTTCTCAGCCCACAAATTTCAGCTACACGGGGAACAATGGCTCTTCTGCCTACCTTCAAAGGACAAGATGAGGCATGGGCCTTGTTTTTCCTTTTTCTTCCAAGCTTCAAACTTGAGCAAACAATCTTTACTTAACCCACATGGAAAACTTGCAAACAGAAACACATTCCTCCTCTCCTATTAGTGCTGGGATGAAAAGCAAACTTCAAATTAGTTAATGTTCATGTCCTTAAGTGGTTCCCTATCGACTGGAAGGAAGTAGGTAGGGAGCTGACTTGGAGAGGGGCTACTGCTGGCAGGCCAATAGCAAATGAAAGCCAGAATCACTCGGATTGCAGGAGAAAGGTTTTTAAATATAAAAGCATAAAGAAATTTTCTAGGCAGTACAGGACCTCATCTCTGTTGGATGCTAGAGACCCCCCCTACATGACACATCTGGGTCACTGTGAGAAAGAAAGACTTGGGAAGGAATATCCTGGTTGTTATCATGGTCCATGAATATTTATGGAGCAGCCCTTAGTAGGAGTGCCTGGTGCCACCACACAGTTTTATTGTTTGGCAGATTGAAAACCAGCTCCAAGCCCACTCCTGGATCCTCTGAAAAGAATGTCTAGATTTCCAGCAGTGAGGTGGCTGCATCATTCCTGTTGGAAGACATGACCCTCTTGTTCCATGGGCAGGAATGTCTATAAGCATAATTTGATAATTGAAACAGTTTGGGAACTGAACAGCCCTTACAGCGAGGGTCTTCAGAAAGTGTCAGCTGTTTGCCTAGGGGTTAACCATGTCATCCTCATACCTGTGGTGAAGTAAGTATTTAAGGAAAATTCAGGGTAACACTATCCTGGTAATTAAGAAAAACAAACAAAAAGGACATACCAATTATTTTGAACAATTTGAAAATTGAGTTAGAAGTCCTAAGTTAGAGGCAACCTTTGGCTTAGTGCAATGTCAGAAGCCCCCCAGAAGGGCTCCTGTGAACCACTACACTCACCCTGAAATATCACTATTAAGTCATGAATATTGGAAGGGTTTTAACTATGAGTCTATAGGGTGTCCGTTGATGTATATCAGAGGGATATATAAGAGTACATAAGCTTGCTAAAGTTCTAGGAACATTTCATATATGTATCTGTGAATGTATGTGTATGCATATTTGTTTGCATATTTCTCAGGGAGGAGAGTCATTGCTTTTATCAGATCTTAAAGGATTTTTCTAAGTCTTAAATACTGAAAACCACTGTTGAATTTTAGAGTAGAGATGGACATCAGAAATATTTGACCCAGTCCTTTTTCAAATTGCTTTGCTGTGCTGAAACTTTTGTGTAGATGAAATTCACCTGAGATGCTTGTTTAAATGCACATTCCCGAGCCCTACCTCTAGACAGGCTGATTTAGCAGATTTTGGAGTGGGATCCAGAATTCTGCTTTTTAAAGAAGAATCTCAAAAGGCTGGGAGCCGTGGCTCACGCCTGTAATTCCAGCACTTTGGGAGGCCGAGGCGGGCAGATCACCAGGTCAGGAGATGGAGACCATCCTGGCTAACATGGTGAAACCCCGTCTGTACTAAAAATACAAAAAATTAGCCAGGCGTGGTGGCGGGTGCCTGTAGTCCCAGCTACTCGGGAGGCTGAGGCAGGAGAATGGCGTGAACCTGGGAGGTGGAGTTTGCAGTGAGCTGAGATCGCGCCACTGCACTCCAGCCTGGGCAACAGAGCAAGACTCCGTCTCAAAAAAAAAAAAAAAAGAACCTCAGAGATCATGAGCCACATGCATGAATCAAAGGTCCTACTGTGAAAGGAGAGTAAACTTAGGACATACTGGGAAGTGTGATGGTCAAGTGCACAGGGTTGGTAGAAATCATCTTCAAACTAGAGCAGCTCTACTTTTTTTCTGCTTCACATATTGAGCTCCCATGTAATATTCTATTTTGCAGAAAGGCTAAAAAAACAGCATGGACATCACTAACATAATTCAACTACCTTCTTATAGAAGAGGAATCTAAGGCCAAAGAAGTAAAGTGATACTGTCAAGGTGACATTAGCTTTTAGTGGTAGGGGAGGAGCAAGAACCCAAGCCCCCTGATTGTTTGTCCAGGTGTTTTCCAACACGGCTGATTCTCCTTAAAGCTACACACTGTAGTTAAAGCACCAGTTTTTAGCATGTCATTGGGGAAGGAAGATAGGAAGTATTTAAACTTTTTTACTCAGTCACATAAAGAAATCTTCCTGGCCCGATGCTGTAGGTCATGCCTGTAATCCTAGCACTTTGGGAAGCTGAGGTGGGTGGATTGCTTGAGCCCAGGAATTAATGACCAGCCTGGGCAACATGGTGAGACGTCATCTCCACAAATAAGAAAAGTGAGCCTGGAGTAGTGCATACCTGTATTCCCAGCTACTCAGGAGGCTGAGGTGGGAGGATCACCTGAGCCTGGGGAGGTCGAGGCTGCAGTGAGCCATGATCAGGCCACTGCACTCCAGCCTCGGCAACAGAGTGAGACTTCATCTTAAAAAAAAAAGAAAGAGTCAGAGGGCTAGGAATGTTTGAACTAGAAGGGAACTGAGTAATCAAGAAGACCTGGGTGAGGCTGCCCTGGGAGCCTGATAGAAACAACAAAGGCATCTGGAGCCCATGCAATGAAAACAGCTTCATAACTTTGTCTGGTGCCAGCCTTGCCACCCAAGAGATATTACCTTCAAGAAGGTCCCAAGAAAATAACTTATGGTTAGGCCACCCTGGGAGTTCTTTTATTCATCTATAAATATGAGTCTTTTCTTTGGTTTCAGGATTATCTGGTAATTAATGGCTTCAAGGTGATTCTTCAGATTTGACTAGAATTTCTAGCATGCTATAAAATTTCAGGTTAGTTTAATAGTGGGCAGGAAAATACACCATTCTTCACAGAGTTTAGAGCTGTATTCGTTTAGGAAGATGAATTTCAAAAGTTTTCAAAGCCCAGTTAAAGTAAATTTGGGTGGTGATATCAATTAACTAGGCTAACAGGAGTTGTAAAACCAGTCTGAAAATGTTTTCCAACCTCTTTCAAGATTTCTGATGCCGCTGGATTCTGCCTTATGAAAACAGTTTATTTTCTTTGTTCTCTATTTCCATTTTGGGTCTTGGCCAGTTTTAAGAACTAAGAATTTCAAGGCTGGTTTACAAAACTATCAAACTTCGTTTTTTGTTGTTGTTGTTTTTTTTTTAACTTCATGAACTGTTAACATGGAATATGCAGTGATGCATGTTCCAGGATGCAAATAATCAACTCCTTTAAAAAATCCAGTATTGTATTTTATACAGTTTTGTATAATGACATTCAGAATTACAACCTGAGGTCCTGTGTCAATCAATGGAAGACTCCATTCTAATCAGCCCCTATTTAGTGCCAAGTATATCTTACTGGGTTTTATTGTGTCATGGAGCTCCAGGCATGGACAAGTCCAGCCAGTTCTGACATGTTAAGGCCTGTTCAAAGGCCTGAAGGGATGGGCCCTCTAGTGCACTATTTCTATGAATAAAAAAGGTAATTGGGAAAAGAAAAGCCAAAAGAGCACTATACCAGCTGCAAAAGGATTTCTCCCTGATGGAAGAGTTGGGTGTGTAAGTTTGAGAGGTAGATGATGCTATTAGAGAAGACAGACTGTTGGCTTTATCTTGAAGAAATCATATGAAGTGATTCCTTCTGGGGCAGTGCCAGACATTTAGGAAGGTAGGGCCATGTGCTGGATATTTGATTTTTGTGGCCTCACCAGATTCACTTTCTATTTTTCCCCTCCCTGCTGTAAACTCCAGAGCTGACCTTGGGCTCCCTCATGCTCTGCTTCTGGTTGGGTTTGCTTAAGGCATTGCTAGAAGACTGATAGGAGAAAGCAGAGTAGGGTCAGGGTATTACTATCCTGGTTCCTTCCATGTCCTACTCTGGGAGTTTCTCTCAAGTATAGGCCATAGCTCTTTGGTATCCTTATTTGCCTCACTCTTGCTGTCTCTCCAGGTTCTCCACTGACTCCCTTTCTTGCCTCTTCAGACCTGGAGGTGATCATCTGTTACTCACCTTGGGGGTAATGCACTGTTCCTTGTAGTTTCCTTATATACTGTCCACAACTCTAGCAAGAATCCTTTTACTAAACTTGCCTTAACTTTTCCAATTTGAGTGTGCCATCTGTTTTCTGTTGGGACCCTGATTAATACAGGTGTGTAGTAATGAGGCAGTGAAATGAATGCTGTATCATTAAAAATTTGGTCAGACTACACACAATAGGAAAGCTCTGTGCCTTAATATGAACAGGAGAATCTGGGGGATATTAGGCCCTGGGCCCAGCCCTCCCAGTGACCTGTTAGAAGTGATTAGAGCACTGTGATAATCTATCTAACTGTGGTCTTTTTAGATAGACTGGTTTGCTCAAATAAGTGCTCCCTAGACAGAAATATCAGGACAATAATGCTCTATTTCTGGATCTCTTTTAGACCATCCTCTATTTGCCTATTTTACTCAGTTTCTAATTTTTCATTTCTCAGCCTCCTTCACCTCTTCTTCTGACATGCCATTACAGTGCAGTATTTATTCTTAACTTACCTTTGATTAAAGTCAGTTTAGAGTGTTGTTTTAACTTTGACCTTGGAACTTCTTTAGGACACAATAATCACTATTCATAGTTAATATGTGTTGTATTCTTGCTATGACCAGGCATTTTAGTAGATGTTTTAAATTCATAATTTTATTTCATCTACACTACAACATCATGATGTAGGTATTATTATTTTCCCCACATTACAGCTGAGGAGGCTTGCATGATTAATAAGTGGTAGAGCTAGAACTTAAACTCAGGTCATCCTATGTGGGCAAACTGTGCTTTACTATTTGGCTCTTCACAGCATTGCTATAGGAAAATAAACCCACACCCTATGTTTGTGACTGGCCGAGCTTGTCCCTGGGAGGACACAGTGAAAGACTTCTCTGCAGCCACAATATATAGAATGTCATTAATAACATGGGAAAGTGGATAAAAGTGATGATTTGAGGACTGTACCAGGACTTCCCTTGCTTTGTGCTAGATGAGAGGAATGGTTTGGGATGAAGTCCTGTATTTTTGCGTATAAGTATTAAAATTTATTCATTTATTTCATTCAATACACATTTTTAAAATCTACTATGGGCTAGATGCTAGGGATGCAGAAAAATATATAATACAGTATTTGCCTTTGTAAGGCTTAAAACCAAGTGAAATAAATAAGTATGGGAATATGTAAATGTAATTTAATTCCCACAGATTTAAAGACTTCTTTTGATCTTGGTCATGAATGCAGGTCTGTGAAGACTGTTTGAAAATAGGTATTCATGCCAACTATAAGGTCAATACTTCTATTTAGAGTGAAGTCTAAAATTGATAATGTATATGAGCAGTGTATTAGTCAGGATACTCCAGAAAAACTGAACCAATAGGATGTATGTATACAGTATATAGAAAGATTTATTTGAAGGAATTGGTTGACATAATTATGGAGACTGGCAAGTGCAAAATCTGCAAAATGGCCCAGCAGGCTGGAGACCCGAAGAAGAGCTGACTCTACAGTTCAAGTCCAAAGGTTGTCTCCTGCAGCATTTCCTCTTGCTTGGGGGAGGTTAGTCTTTTGTTCTATCCAGGCCTTCAGCTGATTAGAGGAAGCACACCAGCATCATAGAGGGTAACTTACTTTATTCGAAGTCCACCAATTTAAATATTAGTCTCATCCAAAAACACCCTCACAGAAAAATCCCAGAATAATGTATCTGGGTGCTACATATCTGGACACTATGGCCCAATCAAGTTGACACATAAAATTCACCATCAAAAGAAGGCAGAAGGAGCCTCAGGAACCAACACAATTAGGAAAAGCTGGGCTCCGGAGACTACATGACCATCTCACTTCTTCACCATGGGTTACAAGGACAGAACCAGTTGCCACTACTTGAATTAAGCAGAGTAAACATGAAACCATGAGGTCAGGAGGAAAGCTAGATATGTCTCTGGCAAAGGATAACTTGCTAGGCTAGGTCTATGTCAAGGACCAAATCATCATTTGTTTATTCATCCACTTTTACATTATTTAATTCATTTATTTAACACATTTTTATTGAAAAAGTACTAAATGCCAAGAACTTTGCAAGGTTCAGAAAACTAGCAACTTTGCTAAGGATACAACATTAAATACAATGGATGCGGTTCTTGCCTTTATGGCATATACTGATTTAGAGGCAAGATGGACAATAAACCAATAGTTGTTTAAATAATTACTTTATTATAATTCTAATAAGTGACATTAAAAACGGGTATGGTACAATGAGAGGATATAACTAGTTAAAATAGCAGGCATTGAGAGCTATCATCAAACCTATTCCCTTGTGCTCTTGGACACGTAAGTAATCTGTATTTTCCATCCCAAACACAGACACATTTTTAGTTGGATACGACAATATAATTGAATTATAATCAATAAGGTGTGAGCAAAAATAATATATGCCATTACACAGTCTAGCCTATAAAATTCTCCCTTATACAATATTCTGTGTTCTTTTTGCTTTGACTTGAAACATATGAACATGATGACCGTTGAACCTATGTGTTAAAAATGGCAGAACCACATATTGGAAGCAGATTGGCTCTCTGAAACACCACACAGAAGTCACCTACCAAACACCAGCATTGGACTATTACATGTGGAAAATAACTTTATATTGGCTTTAGCCACAGTGATGCTGATATTTGCTCATTTTGAAGCTAGAATTGCAATAATTAATATAGAAACTAATTCTGAAGTTACAATGCAACATAAACTTGAAATGAGGTACTATCTACATATAACAAACATTTCAAATAGGTGACATTGACCTATCGCTAATAAGTTAGGCAGCCATAAAACTCTTAAAGGTTGGATAAATGAAGGCCCATTCTATGAATTTGACCAAATATTTGGTAAAGTTATTGGCTATGATAACTTGAAGGCAGAAAATGGACCTATTCAACCTGTGGTTTCAGTTATTAATTGATGGGTGATTTTGTATACCAGGACACGTATGACAATGTCTGGAGATATTTTTGTTTGTCATGACTAAGGTGGGGTGGTGCTATAAGCACAGAGTGGGTAGAGGCCAAGGATGCTGACAAATATCCCACAAGGCACAGGATAGATCCCTAAAATGCTTAATTATCTGGTCTAACATGTCAATGGTGTTGGGGTTGATAAATTATATTCTGGGGGATACAATTGGAAAAACTCAGAATAATCATAAATTGGTTTTCATTTCCACCTTTTACCAAGATGTTACTGGGAAAATAAAGCTAAATCCAGAAATAATTGGATAGTTGCCAGACAATAAGAGAATACTGAAAATGTTTGATTCTTTAAACAGTCCCTCTTCAACCGTGAACCATAATAGATGAAATCTAAAGAGGTTTTGAGTAACAGTGACTCATTTAGACAGAGCTCTGGAAGTACAGATTAAAGGTATGTGGCCTTCCTACCCAAGTCTATGATTTCACTGCTCTCAAGATATCATCTATTAATGTGAAAGAGATTACCTTGGAAGATGGAAAGCAAATACCTAAATTGGGCTTGAGAATTTTATCTAGGAAATAACCTTGGGCATAGTCACTAGAACATGGAACTGATTAGTAACTAGATTAAAAGCCTACGAAGGAGCCCAACAAGTATTTGAGGGAAAGGTTTTGTCAAAGATATTTTCTTCGTTAGAGCATTAGTATTGCCTTAATGAGTAGTTAACTTAGTGTGAAGGGTTTAAGAAAGTGTCTTTGTGGAAATTGCATTTAAGCTGAGTCCTCAAAAATGGAATAATCACTAAGGTAAAGAAGTAAAACATTGTGTAGTTCCTGAAGTTAGGAACTGAATGAGAGCGAATATATTTGAGATACAGTAAACTGAAGGGAGCCTAATGAGAGATAAGGACATTAGGTAAGGACAAGAACATACAGGGCTTAAAGGTTACAGAGAGAATTTGGGTAGCTTGTGTCTTTCTAGAAATTTGTTCATTTCATCCAGGTAACCTAATTTGTTGACATACAATTGCTCATAGCATTTCTTTATGATTATTTTAATTTTTCTTTTAGCAGTTTGAATATGTCATCCCACTGCCTTTGGCCTTCATAGCTTCTGATGAGGAATCAGCTGTTAGCATTATCGAGAGTCCCTGTTACATGAGTCGCTTTTCTTTTGCTCTTCTCAAGATTCTCTCTTTGTCTTTGACCCAGGTCTAGAAAAAAGAAGAATTACATGAAGATATGTGGAGACAACAACCTTTTGCAGCCAAGGGGAGAGGTTCAGAAGAAACAAAGCCTGCTGATATCTTAATCTTGGGGTCTAACATCCAGAACGGTGATAAAATAAATGTTATTTAAGCCACTCGGTCTGTGGTATTGGTGACAACAGTCCAAGCAGACTAATGCAAGCCCTGACACAGACTTTATGCAATTTAATTCTCCTTTCTCACTCATGATTTTCTCCTCTGTAATAAACTCTAATTATCAGTGATGAAAAATGTGTGAATGTGTACATTATTGTTTAAAGATGAGCAAAGAAAACCAACACCCTTGTTTTTGTTTAACGGATCTACTTATTTTTAAATGGAAATGTTTAAGCAGATGTAGATTTTTTTAACAAAATAAAATACTATCCTTTTCTCAGCTCTTTCAAAAAAATACATACCTATTTTCTGAGGAGACATTTTCACTTGGTTGAATGATGTTTAATTCAGCTTTGCAAATAGCTCTTCACCCAGAATATTGCTGATGGTTTGTGCAAATAGCAAAGAACACTCAATTTATTTTACTACCTTTGTTGGAAAACAAATTTAGTTAGTTACTTCACCTTTTGTTGTGTTTATTTGAAGCATTATGCTTTGATTCATAGTTTTTCTTATAAGTCACATTGGGTAAAGAAAGTAGCACAGAGTTGAATCCCACCTAGCCCTGTTACTAAATGACTTTGTTATCTTGGGTTAGCTAACTGGCTTTTCTGAGTTTGTTAGCTACTTTGTAATATGACATTAATTTTATCATTGCCTCACTTGACCATTCATTTATAATTTAATAAATAAATAGGCATTTAGTACCACCTGCATGCCAGGCACTATACTAGAGCTGGTGACTCAATGGGCATCAAAACCAGCCACAGTCAGTGTCCTTGTGGAGCATTAATACAGTGAGAGCATAGATATTTATAAAATAACTATAAAAATAAATGCAAAATTGCAACTTTGCTATCTCCTAGAGGAAAGAGGCATGGTGCTTTGAAAGCATATCATAGAGGGATTTGACTTAATCAAGGAGGTGTTTGAAGGCCTCCCCAAGGAAATGATAATTGAACGAAGATCTGACAAAAGAAGTAGGTGCTAACTAGGACTGAGAGGATTAAAAACAAGGCAACAGATATGAAATATGCTACTATTTTCTTGCTAACATTACTGTTATTTAATAGAGACATTCTTAGCATTTTTATCTCATCAGTGAAGTGACACTTAGTCTTACAATAATTCCAGGTCTGGCATTATTTCATAATTCCTTGTCTGGAATAAACCTTTTCAAACTTGAAGATAAATATACCCACAAAAATTCTGACTTTCAAAGTAATTGTGAACTGTGGCACCCATGGGAAAAATTGATTAAAAAAATGACTCAGTGTAAATCATGATTATTGTACATTTTTCTTAATTTTGTACCTGTTTCCCATTCTCTGCCTATATTATATAATAACTTTTATATCAACTATATTTCCCATATTAAACCTGAATTATGAAATTCTTTCTGCATTTTATCTCATGTATTAGAAAGAAAGTTATTTCTTTTCAGCTTAATCTTACCCAGTACAAAGCCCTTGTAATAATGTACTTTATTTTTAAAGGCTTCTGACCAGTAAACTGCATACTTCAAAAAGGGACTATCTAAGCCCAATAGGCACCACTCAGCAACAAACCAGCCGATTCCTTAATACTAAGCAATTATGTAAGGACTGTCCAAACATAATAAAACAGCATTTCTCCCTCAGGGGAGGACTTAAAGGAATACTCACCTCTTCCTACTCCTTTCATATAACATTGCTGCTTTCCCATCTGAACCCAGACTAAGTCAGCATGATCGGTTAAGCTCTTCTTACTGAGAACAAACTGAACCCAGATGTGAATTGGGGAAGGGAGGTCAATTTTGCTTTTGGTCTTTGCAGTGCCAACAGTCCAATTTTTTCAAAACTTTACAGTACCTGGCACTTTGGGCCATGTTGTAAAGATCAGGTTTATGAATATTTATTAGTCATTCTTTGGTAATTACTTTGCCACGATTTTCCAAATGGACAAAAACCTTATTTTTTTTCCTTCCATTAGTATAGTACTTGTGGTATGTTTGTTTGTGTTACATAGGTACTAAATATTGAAAGCTAGATTTCAGATCATTCTATGTTGGCTTAACTGAACACTCTTTAAAATAGAGAAAATGCTGAGACTTTTAATTGGTGAGCCATTCTGAAGCAGAAATATTGTAATGCATCTTTTAATCTATCTAATTTTGAAATGTATGAACAAAAATGCCCTGTAGGAAACAAAATGGCATGAGGCAAATGTTTGACATGGAATAGTAATATAACTGGAATGAGGTAGAATCCTTACCTCAGGTGTAATGGCTTAAATTTAGCAATTACTAGGGTCCATGAATGGAGCCGGTTCATAATCCTAAAATGTTCAGCAAGGATGAAGACATAGGTGGAAATCTGCTTACACTGAGAAGAGAAAGACTTTAAGATCAATAAACAGCACTTAGTTGAAACCACTAATGAGGTATACAACATGTCTCAGAAATCACAAGTTTATTTTGCTTTTGTGAGAAGTCAGAATAACTTGTGGCTGAGGCTGTCAACACACTAGACCTCAGCCTTGTGGCAGCCTCTGCATTTTCTAGTGCTTAAGAAGTGTCAGGTTCCAAGAGAAGGGCAGAAGCTGTGTCATCTGAAACATGCAGTTCACCAGCTTCATACTGGAAAACAACTTGAGATGTATCATTTTAAAGCACAAAGGATGTAACTTTATGAAAATCAATTTCTTGTTATTCCACACTCTCCATCCACCCACTTTTTAAAGAAAAATATGCCCTTTTGCAAAGCTGGTACTTGAAAATGTGGAATGCAGAAATTCACCCTGTTCTCTTCCTTTTCCCCCCACTTCTTCTGTGACTTGAGAAATATACTTGTCCAGATTATTTTGGTGTATATAGCAGGGGTTGGGGGTGGGGGTGTAGGAATGTGGGAGGAGTGGAAATAAAGTGAAATAAAAAATTGATTTGTATTGCTCTGTTTGGCATTTAGTGAAGACTTGATGAGTCCTGGGGGTTCTTTCATTTCTCCAACTCCTCAAATTGCCATAATCCTTAGTTCTATACTTGGAACAATATGAGTGCCCTCTGGTGGACAAAATGTCATTTAAAATGTTTGTGTATATTGACTCAACATGGGTAAGTATGGAGAAAATAAGTCTTATGTTTCAAAAGTCCTCATTGAACTTGTGAAATCCATAAAAAATTAGCTTCTGATGTTCAAGCGTCGTGAAAGCAGAAAACAGTTCCATAAAATAAGAGGCTAAAAGGCAAGCTGGGTGGGTATTCCTGGTCCTATTTTACTACCAAAGTAGTGTCTTGGAACTATACATAATTAGGAAGTTGAAGAGGAACTCAAATGTCTAAGGGGAAGGCCAATAAGTCTACTTCTTGGCCATCTATGTAAAGATTAGAAATGCTCTCATTAAGAAGGAGACATTAATGAAACAACATAAGCACAGGCAAAGCCTCTAAAGATCTATGACTGTTGGCATTTGGTGGTTAAATTTTTAAAAAGAGAGAGAAAGAGAGAAAACCACAAGGGTTGTATAAACTATTACATGCCCAAATAATGCAAAAGACATAAAACAATGCAGGTCTTTGCAGTAAAGGCTTATAAAGCATGTTTTCTCATTTATTCAGACTCTATCTTCTCATTTGGAGAATGACACATTAAAGGCTGAATGCAGATTATCTGCTTATTTTAAATCTCCTTCAACTTTTGACTTACTTAAAGGATAGCAATCTGATTTAAATTACCAAATTGGCAAAGCTCTAGAATTATGGGCAGCGGTGTACTGACAAATGTATAATGACCGTTTCCAAAAAAGAAAGCCCTGCTTGGTAATATCTACCAATTTCCATTGTGTAAATGATATCATCATGGTTTATTTAAAGCTACCAACATAACATCACTGAACATATCATTCTAAAGACATGCGCACAATTGACTTTCAGAATGAACCACTACAGCGCAGCTCTAGAATGCCACTAAATAATAGATTTAGAATTTTTTTTTCTGTTAACTTTCATAGTTTGGACCATGAATATATATTATTTTTGTAATAATGAAAGAAAAACTCAAAAGTTATTTTAAAAATTGGCCTTAACTGAAGAAATTATTTCTAACAAAAATTGTTTAATACAGTCTACAATGTTTCAAAACTTACTATGTCTCTCTTAAAACCTCTGAAATGTAGATAAAATAGATTACTGCTTCTTGACAGGGAAGGAATATTAAGTCTAACGGGGTTTAAGCAACTTATAAAACTAGTCCTATAATTCTAGTTTTTTTAGCTGTTTATTTCCCTGTTTTACATACTAAATGGCAAATTCACAACTGAAATTGCTAGTTTCTAACTGCATTTGTGCTTTTCATTCAGCTGTGGTGTTTACTCTGCTTTAAGCAGAAACGGATTATCTGAAGCTATCTCTTCAAGAAACTTCTGATTTTATAAAGCAACTGATTACTATATAATCCTATGCTATCACTGCTGTACTCTAAAATGATGATAAAAACCACCATCCATCCCAGCTCCCGTGGACCTAGAAAACAAGAGGAGGGTCTGATTATATTTTCTATACTATCTTTTCCTTTGTGTCATGCTTTTATTAGTTCGACCAATGCAGATAAAATCCTTGATAACTCTAATTTCTGCCAATCATCCTCATATCCTTGAACTTAAGGAACTCACATACCTAGGTTTAGTATCTTCAAGACCACCCAAACCACTGAGTCATGTGAAAATCAGAAGTTTAAGACAGTGAAAGGAGAACAGATTTGTGAATCAGGAATATCTTTGTTTGAATATTGCTTCAGATACTTACTGTGTGACGTTCAGCAAGTCACTGAATCTCTCTGATCCTGTTTCCTCTTCTGAAAGTAATAATGCCTACCTCACAGTAAAGTTGAGTACACTAAGTTAGATGGTATTGATTAAATGCTTATTAAAATACCTGACATATTGTGAACACTTGAAAAATGGTAGTAATAATAATATTTCACAATTAATTGTTATTAAATTAAAATTTAGTAATAATTGAAATACTTAGCTTCCTTCCAGTATTGCATAATATTAGTTTCCAGGTAAATAGATAATCAAACAACAAATAGCACTAGACACAGAGAATCCTGCATATCTTTTTAATACCCCCAAACCAATTTACATCAAGAGCAATCTAAGTGGTTTTATATTCTATCTATGTATATTAGCATTCATTTACCCATTTCCATGGCTATCTTATCTTTCTTTCATAGATGAAAATACCACATTAGGTAAATGCAGCACTGCCTCCATGGAGATGAAGCTCTTTTAGAAAACGTTAATTTTTTGTTCTTATAGCCCATGTCAACTATATTATTGCATGTCTTTCTCTGTCTAACTAACTACCTACCATCATCATTGGCATCAGCTATGTAATCTATATCCATCCATTTGTTGGATGAAACCATCTCCATGATGTCTGTACTTTCAGGGACTTACATATTTGAATTACTGATTAACTCAAACTAATTGATTAAGCCCTTGGATTTTGGTGGATCACTTTTTGTTCCCTATGTTGATGAGATCAGCAACCAGTCTTGATCAAGGTGTATATTTTAAGAAATGAATACCAAGAAAGCAAAGCAAGGGAACATTTTTATTCCATAGCTATACCAGGGATTGTGATTTTTTCCTGAATTTGGAAATTTTGTCAGAATTCAATTATTTCTGTGCCTTTAAAATGATGAGAATTTTTCTAATTATGGAAATAATTCAAGTTTACTATATAGAGTTTGAAAACTTCTCCAGAAAAGCACAAATGATTATAAATCGCTCCTAATCCAGAGAAAACAATCCTCCACATATTTCCTATTTATGTGTGTATGCATGGTGTGAGTACACATGTGTATATCTGTGGATATAAATACGTTTGAAAAATAAAATTTGTATTTATTGCTTCATAAAAGCTTTTGTTTTAATCTGATAATAGGTAAAGATCATTTCTTCGTGTCTTTCAATATTCCTCCATGATTTCATTCTTAGTGATGGTATGCCAGTGTCTGGTGGGGAGAGACCGTGATTTATTTGACTAATTGTGTTGAACATTTACAGTATTTCCCATTTTTACTATTTAAACATGATGAGATGTATATCCTTGTTCTTTATTATGAGTTGGTGCTTGGTTTTAAATTTATGGCTTAGAGGTAGAAGTATTCAGGGCTGCTCCAATTTCCTGATGTCTTCTCTCAAGCACAGGATTCAGAACTTACAGCTATGCTGCTGCTGAATTTGGTGATCTTAAAAGGTTGCTTGGCATGTCCTTTCCCAAAGAGCCAACAGCAAGAAAGGTAAAGGAGTGAGTGTTGCTTTGACAGCTGGCTCATTTGTTGTAACCAGAGTATATCTTACAAGGAGAAACAATACCACAAAATAGGGTTTGCTTTATTCCTTGGTGATTATTTTCCTCTCAGCATCTTTGGAGAAATCCACTTCTTTTCCTATCTAAGTGATGGGGTCCCCTGCAGCAAACAAAACTGCTCACATGGATGAGAAGTACATAGTCAAGACAGCCCTACCAGGAACCAAAAACCCAAATCAGGAACTAGAAAGCAAAACCCTTCTTCCCACAATGCCCCTCCAATGCCTTCTACTGAAAAAGTGTAACAATGACAAGCAAAGGAAACATTTAAAAGGCCTAGATACACTTTTGCAAAACAGGCAATGATGAATTTAGAGCTGAGGTGATAGATACCTAGAACAATCACAATATATACACTGTGCACACAATAAATGCATTCGAAATGCAAAATTCTAATACATTTTTTCTCAAGTGTCTTCATAAAAACCCCTTTAAGGAGACATTCAGTGATGTAATATTGTGATGTAAATAACACTGTCTTCAACAAAATCCATGTAGAAAAGATGACTGTATTGTATTTATGTACATGTGTGTGTAGGTGATAAATATATATATATATATTATATATATTTAGATATAATATATATATTAAAATATATATAAAATATATATAAATATATATAGTACCTTTATCATTATGCTCATACCAGTCTATCTACAGTGAAATTATTCAGTGCAAGTCTTATTCACATAATATTTCAACTAAAGAATCTTAATTGATTATTACCTGAGGTAGACATTATCTAAGTCTGATTGAATTTTACCAATCATGTGATTAACAAAAGTCTGATGTCTGTCAACAAGGGTTGTGGCTTCACAGTTAATTGCATTTCTAGTATCAAAGAATAGAGCAACATAATGGAGCACAGAACAGGAGTAGTTAGAAGCACAAAACCATTAAAAGAAATAGAGCCATCATGGGCAAAAAAACTTTTAGGTAAAGCTTAAAGGTCCCTCAGTTCTGAGTTGTCAGAGTCTACCAGTACTAAAAGGGACATAACATAATGAGTGGTAAGTTTTCCACTTGTCCTTTATGGCAGAGCAAGAAAACTTTATATTAAATGGACAAATAGTAAATACTTGTGCCTACTAAACTCTGCTGTTACAGCTCAAAGGCAGCCACAGACAACATGTAAACAAGTGAGTATACCTTTGCCGCAGTAAACCTTAATTACTTTGCTATAGGTGGTTGACTCCTGCTTTTTAGGTAAGAGATACTATACAACTGTGTTAGTCTTCTTGTGGGGCGGTGGGTCTCATCTTTTCCTTGCCAGTGTAGGAGCATGCCAACTAACTTCTTCATTGATTTTGAACAGAGGTCAGCGTATTTTTTTAGTAGAGGGTAAGGTACTAAATGTTTTATCACTTGTGAGCCTCCTATTGTCTGTCATTTTTTCTTTCCCTTCTCCTCTTCTTCCTTACAACTTTTTAAAAATATAAAGTACTTTATCAGCTTTCAGACCCTGTAAGACAAGCCATGGTCTATAGTTCTGTAACCTCTGATGTAGAAGAGTAGTTTCAAAACTTTTTTTGTGTTAAATACTACAGATTTGGGTGGCACACTTCAAGGGACTAAATTGAACCTACAGTTTTTTGGTTTCTCCTCAGCATAGTGTGGCTATCTGAGCAGAATTTGTTTACTGCCCTTAACTTACTCTCTTACATATTTACAATTCAAGGCTTTCTCATGCTCCAATAAACACCAAATCTTTCTTTGGTCCCAGCTTGACAATACGTATCTTTTGTCTTTTATTCCTTGCAAATAATATGCCATCCTATAGTACATTGTGTGGCCTAATTAGCTTAGCATTTTGTCATAAATGTTGCCTTAAAAGTATTTATTTTCTGTTTAAAAAAAAACTTTTTATGTATCGAAAAATTTGGTAGCATGACTTTTAACAGTCTGCAGTATACACCTTTTCTCCCCTGTTAGGGTGTGGCAGTATCTGAACTACCTGAGCTACTTATACATGTTGCCTTTACTGTCTGTGTCTGTGAGAAGTTGCACCAGGATAAATTGTATTTCCAGGCAATGTTTCACAGAGCGTAGAAAGGAAAAGTTCTGGAAGTTGTTTGTATGCCCATCTAACTACATTAGTGTGGGAAGAGCTGATAAGAAAGAGGATTGAGGGCTATTTAGAGGCTCTTGTGATACCAGACTCAAGCCACATTCTCCTTAGATGCAAAGAATTCTTTTTACTTGTGTCAGACTGAATGTTAAGAGGCAAAAGAAAACTAAACAGGAATTCACAAGTTAAGAATTTCTATTATCACTTGACTTCTTACTGTCAGTCCACACTTGTAACAACTCATCATCCCCCTCTATTCATTTCTTCATATATGAAATTGCAATTAAAATCATCTACTTTATTATGATGATTAAATAATGTAATGTATACATAGCAAAACACTTTGTACAAAAACTAATACTACTTATTAAACACCCATCCTGTGCCAGGCATTTTCATGACACTCCTCTCCCCTATAAAAGCATGTATTGCACAATCTCTCATTTCCTTAAGATTCTGATAGAGCCAAGGTCATATCTAGTAATTTATTGTGGAGGATGTACATATGTGGTATATGTGTGAGGTATTAAATATTAAAATGTCTTAAACTATCTCTCTGAAATTGTATATTTTCACTTGAACAGAGACCTAGAAGTTTTTGTTAATAAACACCTGTTGAACAGAATTGAGTTGATTATATTCAGTACATAGAACACTATCATCAATCATTGAAAGACATGTTTTTTTGTTTTGTTTTGTTTTGTTTTGTTTTGTTTTGAGACAGAGTCTTCCATATATTTATTTGGATATACAGTAATGCCCTGTTATCTGAAGCGGATACCTTCCCAGACCTCCAGTGGATGCTGGAAACCATGGATAGTTGTAATAACCAGATGACTACTCAGTGACCAATGAGTGGGTAGCCCATACAATGTGGATACGCTGGACAAAGGGATGATTCACGTCCAAGTGAGACAATGCAATATTTCATCATGCTACTCAGAGTGGCACACAATTTAAAACTTATTGTCTATTTCTGGAATTTTCCATTTAACATTTTCAGTTTCGGGTTGACTGTGGGTAACTGAGACTGCATGGAATAAAACCATGAATAAAGGGGAACTACGTATATTCGTCTTTGAAAAATATATCTTACCTTGTGAATGAATTTTTTAAACACAAAATTATATTGTTATAGATTTAATTCTGATTATTTCTTTCTTATATTTAAACTTGGATATATTTTTGCTGATATATTAAAATGTATCATTATTTCTATGGGCCATATGAAATAACAGATGAGTATATCACATGTTACTTGTTTGTTCCCCTTCTTGGTAGACACATGGGATAACTTGAACTCTTTACTTCTATAAACAATGTGCAGTGATTATCCACTGAGGTAGACTATCACTGTTCATCAATATTAATTGGCTATTCTTGTGGAGGACAATATTTTTCTACTATGTCAGACTTAGACTTAGTGGCATGAGTTATTTTGGTTGATGAAAAGTGAACAGAAGTGACACATGTCACTTCCAGGTGGAGGTGTGTGAAGCATGTACTTTGTCTTTGTGTCTGCAGATGGCTTTTCACCTGGAACCAACAATGTTCCAGATAATTCCTGCTCTGTTAGCCTGAGTCCTGAGTTCAAGGTGATTCCCATGATCAAAGCCACCCTGTCACACAGTGTTGTTCTAGTAGTATACGTAAGAAATAAACCTTTGCTAATAGAAGTAAGTAAGATTTGGGAAATGCTTGTTACTGCAGCAAATCCTATCCTATTGTGAATAGAAACAGATATCATGATTAGACAAGACCTTTAAGTTCCCCCATCTGAAGGAGATTGGAAGGTATTTTGTTTGTAGAAAGAAATAACCCAGTATTTGTGACCATGGTTCATAAAGGTGAATGATGATAGTCATTAGGACTGTTAAAAAATGTCAGTTTCCTCACTCTAGATATAGGATAGGATCATATTTGCTATTCCATTTGGACCGATCTTTTGTGAACCTTTGTGCAAATTTCTTTGGCTTATATACTCAGGAACTGGAATGCTAGACTGTACATATTGTTCTTCATAGTGGATATACCAGTTTACCCTCCCTGTAGCAGATCAGTAATTCTTCTGATTTGTGACATTCTCAGCAACACTTTACATATCCATTGTTCCAAATTTTTTCAATCTTATGGGTATAAATTGGTATATAATTATTGCTTTATTCAGGATTCTTCTTAGTGCTATAGAGACTGAATGCCTGTTCACTTATCTTAAATCTGAATCACATACAAACTGTGCAAGTTTAAATTTTGACCATTTAAGCATTGTGTTTTTTGTCCATTTTTTTCTTTTTGGTGGGTTCTATGGAGTTCTTTGTATATTTCAGATGTTAAATTCTTGTCAGATTTTGATATTGCAAATATCTTGTCCCAGTGTGCCACTCATCTGTTAACTTTGACAATGATGTTCATTAAACAGATATCTTTAATTTTTATGAAAATTCATTAATTTTTCTGCTCATGGCTTTTGATTTTTGAATCTTTATAAATAAACTTTTTCTTATTGTCAAAGTAACAAAAATAATTTTCTACCTCAATTTTTATCATTTTATAATTTTTCCTTTCCCATTTAGGCATTTAATCCATTTGGAGTGAATTTTGATGTATAATATGAAGTGGGAAATACAACATTTTTATTGACATCATTATCTAAATAATTCATGCATCAGCCAGTGATCTTTGATGCCATCTCTACCATAGGGTAGGGTCTCATACAAATGAATCTGTTTCTAAGTTTTCTACCACGTTTCATTGATCTACTTGTTGACTCTATATCACAACCACACTGTTGATTACTGCGATTTGTTATTGTTTTATTAATGGATGTTTATTTTTTATCAAAAATTTTTAGGATAAACTTGTTGAAGTCTTCAGTGTTGTTTAGGCTGGAACTACATTAAATGTATACAGTCATTTGGTTTAAAGTTAGCAAGTTTACAGTGCTGTTATCTCCTCCAAGAAGTATATTTCTTTGTTTATTCAAGTTTTATGGAGAGAGAGATGAGTCATTTTAAAACATTTAAAATTTTTCTCCATAAAGGCCTTGGTCACTTTTATTAGATTAATTCCTACACGTGTTTGTTTTTTCATTGCCATGTTATTTACTGGTTATGACTGATAAGGCAGATGCTACTGATTTTGGGGAATTGATCTTGTCTTTGGCTACTTTGGTCGAATCTTATGAATTCTAATGGTCTGCTATGGATTTTCTTGTTATCTCCCTGCCCCTCATGGAAATGTACTATTTGTTCTGTTTTTAAAAAACAGATCGGGCGCAGCGGCTCATATGGTTGGGCATGGTGGCTTGCACCTGTAATCCCAGCACTTTGGGAGACAGAGGCAGGCAGATCACTTGAGGCCAGGAGTTTGAGACCGGCCTGGCCAACATGGTGAAATCCTGTCTCTACTAAAAATACAAAAATTAGCCACCAGGCATGGTGGTGCATGCCTTTAATCTCAGCTACGTGGGAGGCTGAGGCAGGAGAATCATTTGAACAGGGGAGGCGGAGGTTGCAGTGAGCCGAGATGGTGCCACTGCACTCCAGCCTGGGTGACAGTGTGAAGCCCTGGCTCAAAACAATAAGTAAAAATAAAAATAAAAAATAGTAACAACATTGTGTCTTCCTTTCCACTATGTTTATCTTTCTCTCTCTCTTTCTCCTTCCATCTCTATCTCTGTTTCTCTCCTTCTCTCTCCTCTCTCTCTCTCTCTCTCTTTCTCTCTCCCTGTCATCTTATTGTGTTGGTCAGGACCTCTGGTACCACGTCAAATAACTGAAATGATAGCACACATCTTTTTCTTCTTCCTAACCTTAAAAAAATATAAATTTAAGAATTTATCATAATGGTTTTTCCCTAGGTTCTTGGTAGGCTATTATTATCCTTACTATTGTTTAAATCAAATTAATAGTTTCTATTTCTTGTTTCTATGAATTTTTTAAAAAACAAAATGGATTAATTTTATCAAGCACTTTTTCTGCATCTCTTAAAGTGACCATATGAACTGTCTTCTGTAGTGCTAATGTAGTAAATTACATTGTTTCTTTGATACTGAGCCATCCAGGAGTTTCTAAAATAAATCTTGTCATAACTTTTTTTAAGTATACTATTAAATTTGGTTAGTTTTCCCAGGATTGTTTTTGTATCTATTATATAAGTAAAATTGGCTTAAATTTTTGTCCTTATTATGAACTTATCTGGTTTTAATATAGAGGTGAAACTGGCTTTTAACATGAGTTAGATAACTTTTATTGCTTTTATATATTCTGGAACAACATATGGTGGTTATCTGTTTTTATATTGTTTGCTACACTCACCCCATGCAACTATCCAGGCCTAAAATGTCTTAGATGGTAGTAGGAGGGTTGGTAGAGAAGGATATTTTTAAATTGCTGTCATATTTTTTGAATGATTTGGCGTATTCATGGGTTCTATTTCTTTTTATGCTAATTTTGACTTTTGTATGTTTTTCAATACATTTATTAATTTCATCTAGATTTTTAAAAATATAGTTCAATATGACTGTTGAGTGGTTTATAGTTTTTTCATGATGCTAAGAACATCTCTGTTATTTTTATACTGATTTCCTCTTTCTCAATTGCTTATTTATGTTCTTCAGAAGCTCTACAAGGTGCTTCTCACTGCACTAGTTCTTGATTGGGGATATTTGTTATGCTATGACATAATCTGACCCTCCCCAGCTGTACTTTCCAAAATATACCCCACAGCCTCCTGCCAGAGGACACTTTAACTTGGCAGGTAGGCCTTCTGAGTAAGGTGGTTCACACTCAGCTACTTTCCATACCGTTCACTTGATTTATGGGATAGTCAAACATGTCGATTATACAGCCTTATTCACCTACCCTTACCCCCTATCATTATCACAGACTGTCTCTTTCAGCATCCTGGTTGTTTTCTTTCTGCCATATTTCTTGTTTCCCAATTAATGTATTCAGAGCTATACATTTTCTTCTATGTACTGCTCCAGCTACATTTCACAGATTGTTGCATATAATGCTTTTATTGAGTTCTGCTCAAATTGTTTTAAAATTTCTGTCATGATTTTTCCTTTACCAAAGAATAAGTTACTGATATTTGTCTTTTATATAAAAATCATTTGTTATTAATTTTAAATTTTGTTACATCCTGGTAATTCACAGAAATATGATTGTGTGACGTTGGTTCTAGCCACCATAACTGACTGATTGACTCTAACATATACATTTCAGGCACCATAGCAGGGGACAAGGGAAAGAGATCTCAGGGAATATCTGCATATGGTGCTGACTCTATTGCCCATACTGGAAGGACATAATTAATTAGAAAGCTAGAAATCAAACTTTCTCCATGTGGAAGGATAGGAAATCTGAGGCTTACAGAAGCAGCAGGACTAGAAGATAGGAAATGAAAGGTTTATCACAAAAGTCCTCTCACCATCATAATCTTTTCATTTTGGGGATAAATATTGAATATATTTTATATTCAAGACAATACGATGGGTTTTGGGGGGATTCTGGTGAAATCTGTATTAGGAGACTAGCAGAGACTATCTAGGTACTCACCAAACACATTTTCTCTTCTTTCTGGGTGCACTGCTAGCCTATCCTCCCAGCTCACTCTTCCTGAGGTAAGGACATGTGACCACTTCTCATGAATGGAAAGTGGGAAGAAATGTGTGTCACTCCTAGGCCAAGGTTACTGAGTGGGTATAGTCTTCTTTACGCCCTTTGTTCTTGCTACTACTCAAATTCAGAGGGTCTTTTGGAGGAGTCCAAGGAGATGGCACAGCCACTTGATTGAGGGGAAACTTGGAATCCTAAATAACAGGGAAACCTGGAGTCTCTTTCCCTCAGCCCCATCCCCACTGAGTCACACTGAATTATGATATGAGCCACAAATAAATCTTTATCTTATTAAGCCACTGAAATTATGGGGTTATTTAGCACAGTAGCTACCAAGACAAATACAGAAAATTACAATACAAATTGGAAAGTGAGATGTAACATGTGAGAGATGGGGAGAGCTTCTGTTCCTTTGAGATAATCAAAGAAGATTTTATTGGAGGAGGTAATAACTGAGCCAGATATATTTTAAAATTAGATAAGACATAAGTAATTAGAAATTGGAGAGGCAGAGAGTTGGTAACTGTCTCAGAGGCAGAAATAAAAGAATGAAGGGGGAATTGGGAGGTGTGAATAGATCATATGTGATACGTTAGTTTGGGTGGCAAGAATGTTATGTGATAGGAGGGAGGTAAGAAGTAAAGGTGGAGAGATAGAATGCTGAATTCTAATTTTACTCCTAGGATTTTTTTTACTAGAAGAGTAAAGAAAAAATAGCTTGGAAAGATGTTTAAGATGACCAATTTAGATATGAGCTCAATGATATCCCCTTGTTACAATGAAACCTCTAATCACAGCAGTGACTAATAATAGGGTAGAAGACACAGGGAAAAAGTACAAGATGAGACTAGAGGGGTGGTGGGAGCTAGATCATGGCACCAAATTCAGGAGAGCAGATTTTCTTCTTAGTTCCATGGGGTACATTGGAGGGTTTCATGCAGAAGAATGCTGTGAATGCCATGACCCTGATGACTGTGTGGAGAACAAAAGTGCATTGTTAAGAATGGAAGCAAGGCACCAATTAGGAGGCAATGACTAACATAAGGCAGGTCCTCTCAAAGAACTTAGAGTCCTAGTTTCAGTATATTCATTTGGGAAGGGTAATGCATTTGCAGGATGAAATCAATACATTAGAAAAGAAACACATTGCTATAATTCCTTGAAGTAGAAATGCAAAAACAAGCAAATGAAAAAATACATACATACATAAATACAACAGAATAATAGCAAAAACAAACAACAAACAAACTTATAAGCCAGTCTTCCTTAGACATGAATGTAGATTGATAATGTCTCAGCAAGGTTGTGTATGTCTGCCTAACCTACCGAACCCTATTCCCCTATCGTGCTGTATTTTTCTTTATAGCACTCATCTTCACCTAAAATATTATTATCTATTTTTCACTCATTTATTGCTAGTCTCTCCAAATTCCACTTGAACCCAAGAGGGCAGGGAGCTCATTTTTTCACCACTGTAGTTGCTGCATTTAGAACAGTGCTTGGGAGAGAAGAGGTAGTATTTGTTGAATGATTGAATAAAACAAATAAATATTTGCACCAATGTGTTTTCCTTGAAAAAATGTGTGGCTTTGTTCGAAACCTCAACTGAAGACTCAGGAAATCTAAGGAATTATTCTTCAACAAAAGAACCCCAGGATGGAATAATGGAAAGAGCATGAGCTCTGGCATCACACAGGAGTGTATTCAAATCCTGGCTTCTTCTGTTTCTAGTATCGAATGCTGGGTGCTTGAACCTATCTCTCTGAACTTCATTCCTTATCTTTAAAATAGCACGACTACTCTTACCATAATGTAATGTATATAAAGCATAATGCCTCAACCCTATTTTTAAAAAAATTATCTTTAACATGGTAAAACACATGTTTAAAATTTTCTAGAATTCTTATTTTTTCTAGAATTCACATTCATATCCTGGAAAATTTGACTGTGACTAACTCGTATATCTGCCTTTGTTCCCTCCATCCCTATCCTATTAAAATAAACAATGCCATTCTTTCTTCCCTGTGCTTTTCTTGAATTTTGCTTCCTACCTACTACACCACACTGAGCTAGCGAAAACTTGTTTAACTGCACAGCGTTGCCTAGCAATGTCATGCTCCTCTCATGGTCTCTCTCTGGGATACGGTAACTGGACTCCTGCTACTAATTCTTCTATCTTCATATATCTATATATCCAGTCTTTTAACAACCATTAGAAGGGACATTCTGCTTTTATTAGCTGAAGGTCTTATAGAAGAGTCACCATTGTTATTCATTCTAATAAGATTAGGCTGAACTGTTTCTCTCTCTTTTCTCTAAATCACTCAGATTCTGTGTTTAAAAGGTCAATTACATTTATTTCAAATTGGTAAGACAAACATTTCCTGTGCATCCTGAAAATAAAATGGCTCAATGAACAGTCTCTTGAGAACATTTATTTTTTAAATTTTAAACATCTATCTGGCACTAACATGTTTCTCCTGCATCTTAGGGCTGTATTGAAAGTGATATTGAACAGATGCTGTGTCTGAAATGGAATCCATACCCCAGGAAGCTGACACCAGGAGTGGTGTGGGTGAGGTGACCTGGCCCTGTTACTGTATCCTTCACCACTAAATGATCATCTTGGCCATGCTATGAGTTTGCAAGTATTAAACAGAAAAAGCAACAGCCCACTCATGGTGCCACATCATGGAACACTGGAGGTGGGCCAGATGTAATAAATACAATTGAAAATAGAAGCAATTTCAAATCACTAATCTGTAGATGATAAAGTGATCTCAAAGAACCAATTGATGGCCAGCTTGTTTTTAGAAATCCTCACTGCAAGAATATTCAGATGCAGTAAAAGAATTTAGAGTCTCCTATTGTGTGGAAATGGACTTTGATCCCTTACCAGTGGCTTTAGTAGTGCCTTCAGAAGCCTAAACTGTTACATGCAGAGTCAAGAACAGCCTACGCTGTTACATATGAAGTCAAGAATCAGATGTAGGCCAGCCAGATTCCATATATTTATTTACCGCATGATACCACATGGGTTACAAACTCAAATGCCTACTGGGGTAGTCAGGTTGCTGGGCTAAGCTAGAGGAGGTGCACCTGTTTAAAGAGTAAGCTGCTCCTTAGCTGTAGATGTGCTCTGTCTGTGAAACTGCAGACCCAGATAAGCCAGATCTTTTGAAGGCTTTAAGACAGCGTGGTTGTCTGAATTTTCTTGTGGAATGCTTTGATTTTCAAAGCATTGGCAGTTAAGTAAAACAATGCAACCAAACATGTCTTTGGGGCAGATGCAGCACAGAATCCGGCATTCTGTGATGGTCTGTGTATAGTCTTCGCTATTTGTACACGTAGGCTGAATGAGATAAAGAATATTCATGGGGTTGAACAGGCTCTTCCACGAAAGTACAACTATGTTCTGAGTGACAGGCTACAGGTCAAAGGCCATCCAACAAAACCAACTTTCAAATGGAGACAATACAAATACAAATGTTCCCTGTCAAGTAGGCACTCCTACCCCCCAGGTAGACAGGAGGAAGTTCCCAATGAAAAAATTTAGGAAAGAGAAAGGAGGAAGGATGGTAGAGGGAAGGGAGAGAAAGTGAGAAAATGGTATGGAGCTGCCTCTGCTTAGGGTTCAGTCTCCTGCTCTGACTGGGAAGGCAGGATGCTGTCCATCCCTAGGCAAAGTTAAATTCTGCTATGGCCTCAATCACTCTGGAAATCCAGCACTCTTAAATTAAATACTATGGCCTTGGGCTTCAATTTTTAGTAAACTCTTCACCACTAGCAGGGGAAAATCAAACCTTACATCGGCAATGCTTACTGTCTTTTCTCTGCCCTTGCAGGAATCAGGTCTTTGCTTAGCTTCTGCATTTCCCCATTTTCCTGAGAGGAGACTAGGATTTTGCTATAAGCAGGGAGGTCCAAGCGAGATCCTGCATTAGTTTCGAAGAGAGAGATATATATATATGCCTAGGAATCTACTGTTGCAATACTTTCATTCTGAAAACTGTAGTCAAAATCTGGGTCCACCTAGTCAATGTGATAAAGGCAGTAAAATCTGTATCTTTGGAGCAGCTCTCTGAATATCTCATGTTTCCATCTTCATGGCAACTTCTCAGGCCCAGACTTCCATCTTAGTTTATTTTATAGCTCTCAAATGACAGTTAATGAGTGTCTGCAAAATGAGAAGGTATAATCCTTCACAAAATATACGTAATTTCAAAGCTTTGAAGATGAGAGTAACTGACTTCAGAATGCAAAAACATGAAGCTACAATTCCTAGGACAGGGATTTATTTAGTAAAGGGAGGAGAAGACAGGTTCTGGAGGTAATCCAGGCAGTGTAGACAAATTTAGTACTAAGAGTTTGAAGTCTGAGATCCTGTTAACCATTGTGACCTCAACCCTGCACTATGGATCAAGATTATCACTGTAGAACCTTTAAAGCTAGGCAATGTTGTTAAGGAGATTGGGAGCAGAGAATAAAGACACGATTATGGATACTAGAATCTAGTTATTAAATAAAAGGCAAGAGAACCAGCTCAAAGATGACTTGAGGACAAGTGTCTGAGCTCTTTAAAGTTTCTAGAACATTGCAAAATGGTGGTGTGATGGGCAGAACAATGGCCTCCCAAGATGTCCACACCCTAATTCCCCAAACTAGTGAATTTGTTAACTTACACAGCAGAAGGAACTTTGCGTATGTGATTAAGTTAAAGATTTTGAGATGTGGAGATTATTTTAGATTATCCAGTTGGGCCCATTATTATCATAAGTGTCCTTATAAGACAGAAACCAGAGTGTCAGAGTCAGAGAGAGATTAGAAGATGCTTTGCTGCTAGATTTGAAGATGAGAGAAATAGCCATTAGCCAAGGAACATAGATAGCCCCTAGAAATTGGAAAACAAACAAATAAAACAAAACAAAACAAGCAAACAAAAAAACCCCAGTTGCTTCCTAGAGCCTCTAGAAGGAACACAACCCTGCCAACAGTTTGATTTAGTCCCTGGAGTAAAATTTGGATTTCTGATCTACAGAATTTTAAGATAACCTATTTCTGCTGTTTTAAACTACTAATTTTGTGATCTTTTGTTACAGCATTAATTGGAAATTAATGTCATGAACAAACATATTTTGCTTTCAAAAACAGAGAGCATTGGCAACTTAACAAATTTCACTTCACATGAAAGTCTCTGTGTCTGATATCTTAAAAACATCTGGCAAGGTTAGTATTATGTTTGTCTTAGGAAGAGTAATTTGGGTTGCACTGTGCTGTGTCCTTTGGATGAGCATGGACTTCAGACATATTAGTCCATTCTTGGATTGCTATGAAGAACCACCTGGGGAAGAGGTTTAACTGACTCATGGTTCCACAGGCTGTACAGGAAGCATAATTGGGGAGGCCTCAGAAAACTTACAATCATGGTAAAAGGCAAAGGGGAAGCAGACACAGCTTACGTGGCCTGAGAAGAAGGAAGAGAGAGAAGAGGGAGGTGCTACACACTTTAAACAACCAGATCTTGTTATCACTACCATGAAAACAGCGAGGAGGAAGTCCTCCCCAGGCCCCTCTCACCAGGCCCCTCTTCCAACACTTGGGATTACAATTTGATATGAGATTTGGGTGGGGACACAAATCTAAACCATATCATCAGAGTTTTTATCACACTCTATTGTCGTGGTTATTGGGACATCTCTCTCCATATGTATTTATGTACGTATTTTTTTTTTGAGTCAGGGTCTTGCTGTGTTTCCCATGCTGAAGTACAGTGGCATGATTTCATTCACTGCAGCCCCCATCTCCTGAGCTCAAGCAATCCTCCCTTAGCCTCCTGAGTAGCTGGGACCACAGGCACATGCCACCATGCCCAGCTAATTTCTGTATTTTTTGTAGAGACAGGGTTTCACCATGTTGTCCAGGTTGGTCTCAAACTCCTGAACTCAAGCAATCCACCCACCTTGGCCTCCCAAAGTGTTGGAGCCACTGTGCCTAGCCTTTCTCCAATTTTATATCCCATGTACCACTTTTGGTGTTTAAGTTCCTAGACTGAACCGTTGTAGATCATCCTCTCTGACAAGCAACCTGACTGGCTCTACAGTTTGGGTTTAGGCTGAATGTGCAAGTTAACGTTAGGTGAGCCCAGCACAGATGTCTATATTGGAGAAACAAGGGAGCCAGGACCCTTGTTCCCATTCTACAGATCATATACTAACTATTATCTGCAGAATGATGGGAAATGGAGTTGTTGCTTGGCTTCTTGAAAAAAAATCAGCGGGGGGCAGCACCTGTAAATTCCACCTCCTTTTCAAGTTGGCTTTGTCAGTAGCTCATCAGGCCAGGAGAGTGGATGTCACAGAGCCAGCCTGGCCCATGGAAGACTCCTGCACAGCCCAGGCTGCATGGAGCTCTGCTCTCAGTTCTTCATTGAGAGAAGCAGCTCTGACAGCAGGCATATGCAGACCGTGTGGTGACAGGCACAGGTGAAATGAGAAACGGCTGACAGCAGGTCGGAATTGCCCTTGTTGTGTCACGTGGAGCACATCACATTACCAGAGGGCCTCGTTTACTATAGACAAGGAACTTGGTATAAAACTAACAACCCTAAATGATTTTGTTTTTCTATGACCCAGCATGGTAATACGTTGGGAGCATTTGTTCTGCTCTGTCTAACATAATGGTGTCATGGTGAGTTTCCCAGGATTTTATTGGCACTGATATGAAATAGCTGTTTTTTTTCTCTCTCTTCAATGCTATAATTTTCCATGTTCTGATCCTGCAATCATAGCACCATTTGGGTTAACTCAATTGCTTTGTCGCTTCGGTAAAGACAGCCCACACATAATGGCAATTTAAAAAATCATACAATTTTAATAATTGAGTGACTAAGACCCAAAGTGTCTGATACAGGAAGCTCATAATATTTTGTAATATGATTTTGAAAAGATAATAGAGGGTAGAGAAATGAGTACGACAAGAAAATGACAACACTTTCTTAAAGTGCTGCTATTAAGTGGGTATGACAAGCCCAGCTGGGTTCCTACAATGTTTAGCAAAGAACAGGACCCTTCTAAGCTGCTGCCAGAGCCTGCTTGAGTGCAGCAAGAGCAGCGTGGTGGTGAATTTGTTTTCTTTCCTCCTCCCTGCTGCCTTTGTTCCTGAGGATTATTTTACCACTCTCCTACCCTCCCTGCTCCTGAAAGCCTGGTGGAGCTCAGGGGCAATGGACCCTGTTGCCATGTTAAGCTTTCTCTTTAATCTCTCCTGCTGGGTGCAGTGGTTCTCAAAGTTTTTTGTTTTGT